>NC_086321.1:126733638-127336495 GCF_036172605.1 Pelobates fuscus
ATGTTTTAGGTGTCTCAGATCTTAGTGGCAGTTAAGGCTGAATGTATGATGTGCTAGGAGAACCTATCTGGCAGTTGAGGTGTTGGGCCTGTGCTGTTTACATCTTTGCTAGATGTATTTGTGACAGACCTCACACTTAGTGTAATCTGTAGTCAGACAGCATCTTGGTCAAAGTTCCAGTCTGATGGTAATGATACCGGAGAAACTGACGGAAGCCAAGCACAGAGAGATGGACACAGGTTTCTTCAGGAAGGAAGAGATTCTTTATTGGATCACCGATCGGGACTCAGAGGGACTAGCGTCACCAAAATACAGCAAAGTCTGAGTACTGAATACATAGAGTACATTCCTTATATAGCACTGTAGCTCCTCCCACAATTAACTACACCCACACATACCCTTAACCTATTTAATAAATAGAGTCTAAACTCATCCATCCGGTCTAACCACGTGGCTCATCTGATACAAAGGAGAGGGACGCGTAATTCCAGTTCTTACATTCCTGCACCTGGTCAGTACAGTGATAACAGTATCTTAGCTACGTGTAATTAACTAACTGATACTACAAACACATATACATACATATGCCTTGTGGCAATCTTAGCCTGCTAAACTTGTATTTTACTGGAATTACATCACATTCCCCCCTTTGATGCCTCTGATATTTCACAATTACTTGAGGCATCACTTAACCTTGGTTTGCATATACCTCAGGTTACCATGAACCAGACCAGACTTATCTTATGATGTGAATCTTTTAACACTCATCTTCCTGCATTGGTTCTCCTTGATCTAGAGCCTTATACTTATATATCACCATTATCTGTGCAGCAGCCTTCCTCTCTGCTATACTTCCTATCAGGCTTTGCACAGACCTAACTACTAAGGGTATAAGACACGGTAGGAGTAGACACAACAGTAAAATCAGTAGGACTCCACCTACCACTGCCTTAAGCCCTCCAAACCACTCATACCAGCTACCAAACCAACTACTTGGATTGTACCCTTTCCATACCTGAGTAGGCACATGCACTAGTTTAACCATATGGCTAGTAAGCTCAGCTATTGCTTGCCCTTCGTCATCTATTTGAAGACAGCAATTGCTCAGGTTAAACTTCCCACATACACCTCCCTCTACTGCCAAAAGGTAATCCAAGGCTAATCTATTTTGGTACACTGCTGTCCTCATCCTGGTATTATGCTTCGCTAGAAGATTGAGTGCTTGTGAGGTCTCATTAGTAATAATCTCAACCACCGCCTGTAATCTTATAATACGGTTGAGCATATAAATTGGGGTTCTATAACCAAAGGTACCATCTTCTGCCCACGTGGCTGGCCCATAATAATCTATGATACGCTGGGGAGGCCATTCATTATCTTCCCAGGTGCCTATCTCTAAGGGTCCCCTTTTCTTCCTATGATTCACATCATACACTTTAACACCTAAAGTCTCACCTGTTTCAATCGGTAACAAGAAGAAGGATGGTTTGAGCATACCCAACACACATGCCCCTTCCCAGTCCTGTGGCAACTCCGAATAGGCTTTCTTACCACAGATCCAGTACAAATTTGCTGGGGCTCTCCAGGTAGATGTGATGGATAAATCAAACCACACATCCTTTAAACTGGCATATCTAGCAAACGGGTTAGATGGTTCTGAGACATTTGAAGCCGACCACCAAGTTGTATTTTTAGTATCATCATCATAAGCTTTTTGCCCTAGACAAGTTAATTCTCCTACAGAAGTATTATACATTATTCCTTTCCTTGCTATGCAAACATAACCTATGATGGAGGTCTTTAATCTCCACTCAGATTTACCTCTAACACTCAAATGATAATCGGCTTGTGTAGATATTAGTTGGTCAACTGCCTCAGAACCGGACATTACCTCCTTTGCTTCCCAAGGCCATTGGTCTCCCATGTTAGTACCTCCACACACATAGCAGTTGGTAACATTAAGACTACCGGCAATACTTTCAGCTAGGTCAATGAACAGGTTTTTAGCGTTATGGGGGATCTTATTATCTATACTCATCTCTTCATAAAAGGAATGGTATACTTGATGAGTCTGGGAGGATACCGTATCAGTCTCTATTCCTATAAACAATAATGTCCCAGGATCTAAACCCGTCCCGTATATCTGAAACCCAAATAAATTTCCATACTTATCTAGGAACTTGTCGGGGTTATTAATAAGTATATGGACTGGGTTGCATTCCATAGACTTACAATAAGGGCTAGTCGGCAACTTAGTCACTATCATGTCTTTATCTACTGTCTGTCCCCAAGTCGCCCACCCCACACAAGACCAATATGGACAAAAGTTATAGTCTTTATTTGGGCATCTAGGACTCACATATTTATTTTTACTACTGGGACAAATATATTTATCATTAGACCCATACGTCCTCTCCCATCTAAGATCCCCACATACATTCCACGGTTTTCTACCACTTGATATCGCCTTACATGCATCAAATAGCAGAACACCCGAAGAATGTACGGATTCTAACACCGTCTTATTAATTAGGGTCCCCTGAGGATCTCCATTCCTGAGAGTCAACCAAATTGTACGAGGTTGATACTCTGGACTGAAGCACTTAGGTTCTCCTACTCCTAAATGGCACACACTATAGTCTATATTTAGGTATCTACATCTTGATACCTCTCCTTTACATTCGTATTGTGAATGCCAAATTAGGGTTTGGGAAATATGGTTACCTGTTCTCGTAGTCTTAATGCATACCTCACAGCTAGGAGTGTCGGTACCTCTACCTTCCTGAATATAAAAACACATATAAATAAACACAATCAAAAGCACATCTTTCGCCGTCATCCTCAGTCTTCGTCCGTGCGATGGAACCTCAGCTTCCAGGATGTGAGGGCTGCAGGGAATGGAGTTCTGCTCGTCTTCACAGGTGTCCCTTCGAGACTTTCCTGGCTTATACACTATGTGTTGGTAAGCGGACAGGCTTTATTATGGCCTTCTCACTCACACCTGTAACAATAAAATTTGTAATCCACAATAATTCCTCGTTACTCCGACTGAGTAGTGCGTTTCAACCGGATCTTGCAGGGATTCTCTGGATCTGCTGTAATTTGCCAAGAATCGACTGCTGCTGGTTTAACCCTGGAGTGATGTATCCACGGAGTTACTTCGGCTACTTTTATCGCTGTAGGGGTAGACAAAAGAACAACATAAGGACCTCTCCACTTGGGCCCTAACGGTACATTATTCCACTCTTTAATCCACACTTGGTCTCCTGGATGATAACTATGAACAGGGGGATAAATATTCACAGGTAATCTATCTTGTACCCATTTCTGTACCTCCTCCATAGTCTTACCCAACTCTACAACCTGCTGCCGGGTAATTCCTTCTCCCAACTGACTCAAGTCCCCCCTTAAGTTACCAAGTACGGGAGGTGGTCGCCCATACATGATTTCAAAAGGAGAGAGGCCCATCCTTCTGGTAGGGGTACTGCGGATTCGCAATAAAGCTATGGGTAAGAGAACGTTCCACTTAAGTTGGGTTTCCTGACACATTTTAGCCAACTGGTTCTTTATAGTTCTATTCATTCTCTCTACCTTACCAGAACTCTGGGGTCTATATGCAGTATGAAGCCTCCACTTTATACCAAGCATATGAGTCAGTTGTTGTAGGCACTGATGAACAAAAGCTGGACCATTGTCCGATCCTATAGAACAGGGTAGTCCATATCGGGGTATTATTTCTCGTAGCAGGAATCTTACAACTTCTCCTGCTTTCTCTGTACGAGTAGGACATGCTTCTACCCAGCCTGAATAGGTGCACACAATTACCAACAGGTAACGATGTCCACCCGATTTAGGCATTACTGTAAAGTCTATTTGTAGATCGGACATGGGGAGTCCCCCCATAAACTGGACTCCTGGTGGCTTTACTGGTCCTTGTCTTGCATTATTCTTAGCACACGTTACACATCTGCGTACAATGGCCTGAGTCAAGTTGGACAATCTTGGTATGTAGAAATGTTTCCTGAGAGATTCTTCAGTACTGTCTCTCCCAGAATGTGTCCCGTTGTGATAATTTTGGACAATTTCTACCGCTAGTGATGCTGGTATGACTATTCTTCCATCTTCTAGCTGATACCACTTGTTCTCCAAATACTTTCCCGGTTCAGTCTTTAACCACTCCTCTTCTTGAGCTGTATAAACTGGAGTCCATTGGGACAGTGGAGTTGGTATAAGAGCAGCTATATGCCCCACATACTCCTGTCTTCCTGATTCAGCAGCACGCTTAGCTGCACTATCTGCCATCCGATTTCCCTTGGTTACATCACCATCTCCTCTCAGATGCGCTCGACAATGTATGATACCGACTTCTTTCGGCTCCCACACTGCTTCCAATAGTTGTAGGATTTCAGCTGCGTACTTGATTTCTTTGCCTTCTGAATTCAGTAGTCCTCTTTCTTTATACAAAGCTCCGTGGGCATGAGTGGTTAAAAACGCATACTTAGAGTCCGTATAGATATTTACTCTTAAACCTTCAGCCAATTGTAACGCTCGTGTTAGTGCTATTAATTCTGCCTTTTGTGCTGATGTTCCTTTCGCCAGTGGCCGAGCTTCTATCACCTTGTCTATTGTTGTCACTGCATATCCTGCATAGCGGATCCCTTCTTTCACATAACTACTGCCGTCGGTGTAATATTGAACATCGGGGTTCTGGATGGGAAAATCACGAAGATCTGGTCTACTTGAAAATACTTCATCCATTACTTCCAAACAATCATGTTGACTTTCAGTAGGTTGCGGCAAAAGGGTAGCTGGATTTAAGGTGTTTACAGTCTCTAAATGCACTCTTGGGTTTTCACACAACATTGCTTGATACTTGGTCATACGGCTGTTACTAAACCAATGATTTCCTTTGTAATCCAACAACGTCTGTACTGCATGTGGGACTCGTACATAAAGTTCTTGACCCAGAGTGAGTTTATCGGCTTCAGCTACTAGCAGGGCGGCTGCAGCTACGGCTCTTAGACAAGGTGGAAGTCCGCTGGCCACTGCATCCAGTTGCTTAGACATGTAGGCAACAGGTCTTTGCCATGATCCCAAGTACTGTGTCAATACTCCCACAGCCATTCTTCTTTGCTCGTGTACATATAAGTAGAATGGTCGTGTGTGATCAGGTAGACCTAATGCTGGGGCACTCATCAAAGCCTTCTTCACATCTTCAAATGCCGTTTGCTGTTCTTGGGTCCATAAGAAGGGGTCGTGCTCTGTACCTTTGATGGCTGCGTACAGAGGTTTTGCCAGTATCGCATAGCTGGGAATCCATATCCTACAGAAGCCTGCTGCCCCCAAGAATTCTCGCACTTGTCTTCTATTCTTGGGTATTGGTATTTGGCAGACAGCTTCTTTTCTCTCTGGCCCCATAATCCTTTGACCTTCAGAGATATGGAATCCCAGATACTTGACAGTTGGCAAACACAACTGAGCCTTCTTCCTGGACACCTTGTATCCTGCCTTCCAGAGAATATGTAGTAGATCGTGCGTTGCTTGCTGACATTTTTCTTTTGTAACTGCTGCTATCAACAAGTCATCTACATATTGTAACAATACACATTCTCCTGGGATAGACTCGAAATCCAGTAGATCTTGACTTAGAGCTGAACCAAATAGGGTAGGTGAATTTTTAAACCCTTGGGGAAGTCTTGTCCAAGTCATTTGGCGTTTTGAGCCCGTTACAGCGTTCTCCCATTGGAAAGCGAAAATACATTGGCTTTCTGCGGCAATTCGGAGGCAAAAGAAGGCATCTTTGAGATCTAAGACTGTGAAGTAAGTAGCCCCGCCCGGAATTAAAGCAAGCAGGTTATATGGATTGGGTACAACTGGATGTATGCTAACAACCGCATCATTGACTGCTCTTAAGTCCTGTACAGGTCGATACTCATCTGTACCGGGCTTTTGAACAGGCAGCAATGGGGTGTTCCAGGGGGAAGTACAGAATTTTAGGATACCATACCGTATGAACTTATCCAGATAGGATTGGATGTTCTTCTTAGCCTTCTGCGGAATGTGATATTGTCTTAGGCTCACTGGATAAACCCCATGTTTCAGTTCAATTTTTATTGGTGGAATATTGCGGGCCAGTCCTGGTGGGTTGTTCTCTGCCCAAACTCCTGGTATGTTAAACAATGTCTCATCACTCCTAGGGTTTTGGCTAGTCAACACTGTATAAAGTCGCCACTCTTCTTCCTTTGGTACGGATAAAGTCATAATACCTGAAGGTCCATTAAACTTTAAGGATGTTGTTCCATTTGGTAGGAACGTAATCTGCGCTTGTAATTTTGATAGCATATCACGTCCCAGCAATTGGACTGGACATTCAGGCATATAAAGGAATTGGTGTTTTACTACGTGGCCTCCCAATGTACAGAGTCGACTTTTAAGAACCGGTTTTTCAGCACTTCTTCCAGTTGCTCCTATCACAGTAATAGTCCTTCCAGATGGAGGAGCAACTAGATTAGTCACCACTGAATGTTCAGCACCAGTGTCGATCATGAACGCACTCCTTTTCCCCCCTATTGATACATCGACCATAGGCTCCGCTCGACCAAGGGGGATGGAGCCCGGTCGGTATCAATAGTCCTCCATGACAGTGTCAGCCAATCCTACAAAGTCCCTACCTTCTCTATCGCGGGACCTTTGCGCTGCTGGAATATACCTGTCTTCCCTAACACTTCCTCTGTTCCCATTACTCCCTCTATAACCATTACTCCCTCCGGGGCCTCCTCTACCTCTCGCTCTACCTCTAAAGTTTCCGTAGCCTGCCCTGGGTTGGTCTCTCTCGTACTGTTCTCTTTGCGGACATTCGTTCCTCCAATGCCCTTCTTCCTTGCAATACGCGCATTGATCCCTACTCAAAGGCTCCCTACTCCATCTATTATTGCCTCTATCTGGGCCCCGTTTATCTACGCCTGCGATCGCTACCGCTAGCATATCAGCCTTTTTACGCATCTTGCGCTCTTCCTCTTTCTTACTTTCTGTATCCCTGTTCATATAGACCTTATTTGCTACCTCCATTAGTTGGGTGATGGACATACCTGCAAACCCTTCTAACTTTTGTAGCTTGCGCTTAATATCTCCGTATGCTTGGCTGACAAAGGCGGAGTTAACCATTCGGGAATTGTCTGCGTCTTCCGGATTAAAGGGGGTATACAAGCGGTATGCCTCCAATAATCGGTCATAAAAGACACTGGGCGCTTCATCGCTTTTCTGGATCACCTCAACTGTCTTCGACATGTTAATGGCTTTCTTTCCTCCGGCTTTCATGCCAGCAATTATAGCGTCTCTATAGGCTCTGAGTTGAACCATATCAGCACCATTTACGTTCCAATCGGGATCGGTGTTGGGATAGTGTGTCGCGGCCCATGCTGCTGGATTGGCTTGGTTCAAAGCACGGGCTCTATCCTCTAATGCTTTAATGGCTGCTTGATTTATTCTTGTCCTTTCCTCATTGTTAAATAAAGTCATTAGTAACTGCTGGCAATCAGCCCATGTCGGATTATGCGTCTGTACTATTGAGGTGAACAGATCAGTCATAGCTTGTGGTTTCTCAGTATACGAGGAATTATGGGTCTTCCAGTTTAAAAGATCGGTTGTGGTAAATGGGACATATACGAAGACTGGGTCAGCGTGTGCCATTTGACCTGCGGCATCGATATAAGCTGACCCGGGATTCAGACGAAGAGGCATCTGATAGTGCTTTAATTGTTGGGCACCAGTCAACTGTCGGGTTTGGATGGGGCTACGTAGAGAGGCGTCAGTCATGGGTTCCGGTCGGGGAGAGATAGGGTATGGGGATGTGGGAGGTCGGTTTTGGGAAAAGGTCGTAAATAAAACACTTCGAGCCGAGCTAGATGAAGCTTGACCGGAAGTCTGAAGTGGCGCCAAATCAGGATATTCGTTTCTAATGGGGGTGGATTCTGGTTCCGGAAGGGGAGATTTAGTACGAGGGGGGGTGGATCCTGTACTGGAGGAGGAAGCGGAAGTGGATGAGGGTAATGAGGGGAGGGGTGCAGGACTTCCTGCGTTTGCGTCACTTCTTCTTAACGGAAAGTAAGGGGGCGGCAAAGGGATCTCGGACTCAGGGGGCGTGTCCAAAATGGGCCTAACACCAGTCCTAGTGGACGAGCAAGTCCTAGCTACCATGAGGCGACACTGCTCCTCGTGGCATGTCTGGAGCCATTTTGGCGAGTCATTTACGGCCTGTCTCCAACAGTCAATATAAGGAAACTGGCCGTAAAGTTCAGGCCTACCCGATACAGCCACGTGTAAGCGCTGTACCAGAGTTGGATCCAAACTGCCACGTGGCGGCCATGCCGCAACCAAAGTAGGCCACTCCCTAGTACACAAAGTGACCAAACGTACAGGAGACATCTTTACCCCAAAATCACAAACTTTGAATCCCTTTTTAAAATTCTTAACCATACATCCTAAGGGATCCGGAATCGTTGACTGCGACGCACCCATACTTAACAATGGAACGTCGTCGACAACGAATACTATACACGCGTACTATTCAACAGTCACACCCGTTTCCTCTGGCAACAGCACCACGTGGTACGGTTACCAAGTGAAACGTACACAATAACAATAAACACTCAGGGAATTCCCGTACACACACAGCTGTTACACCAGTCACTATATAATCAATATTATGCCCTTTGGCGTAACTATACAGTCACCCACGCTATAATTCTCTATATACGAATTACCCGTCTATAACACACCCCAGTAACATCGTCTTTTACAAATAGCGGTTACAGTACGGTTAGCATAGGTCAAAGCACAAGTTAAGGTCACAATACAATTATTAGTGGTTATGGTGTTAAACATGCAATGGACGACAATGATTAGTACTTATTATATAATGTCAGTAAATATACAGGGTTATGGTACCGTGCACTATAATACAGCAACACACTATTAACACTCTCGCTAGACGGCTGAGCTCGCGCTATCTAACAAGATATACACTTTACTAAAACAATCGTTAACACATTTACAATTCCCAACTAAACTATTGGCCAGTACCTTGAATGGACTACCTAAAACTATATACACCCGTTTTGGTTAGCCACACTGCCCAATCACCACATATATAGCGAGCTAGAGAACCGAATTTACACAGGCGCCTCTTAGTCGCACTATCAAAAGTCTAGTGGGTTCCAAATTTACACGCCTTCCCACTTAGCCCAGATAGGATGAGAACTAGCGAACCGAATTTACACAGGCGCCGCTTAGTCTCCCGGTCCCTCCGACCTAGCGAACGTAATATACACCCTAGAACGCTAGTCTAGACAAGACACCGGTGTCCGGCTAGGGCTATTTACACCAGGACCCCGCCTGACTAACCAAATCAAACGGTCTGACTAAAGAGCGTTCGATCGAGCGGTGCGCCTTCGCTCCTTCCCTCCGACAGAGGGGGCAGATACACAGATTCAAAACCCCTTTGGGCCTACCGCACAATCGGTATACCCCTAGTGGGTCCTGCCGTCTAAAACAGCAGTTGTCTTACCTCCTCGTTCCTGAACCTGAGTTCACACTCATCGACGGGGACACCCCAGCACTTCTCACGTAGAGGCCGATGATCTCCTGGACAACAGACCAGTGGCGCCGAGACGAAGGGAGGTCCACGCAGAAGTTCAGGGGTGCAGCCGTAGAGAACGTGGGCAAAGATAGACCGTCTCACGCCTCTGCCTCTCAGCTACCGTTGAACGATGAGCTTCCCGGCCAATGCACCAAATGATACCGGAGAAACTGACGGAAGCCAAGCACAGAGAGATGGACACAGGTTTCTTCAGGAAGGAAGAGATTCTTTATTGGATCACCGATCGGGACTCAGAGGGACTAGCGTCACCAAAATACAGCAAAGTCTGAGTACTGAATACATAGAGTACATTCCTTATATAGCACTGTAGCTCCTCCCACAATTAACTACACCCACACATACCCTTAACCTATTTAATAAATAGAGTCTAAACTCATCCATCCGGTCTAACCACGTGGCTCATCTGATACAAAGGAGAGGGACGCGTAATTCCAGTTCTTACATTCCTGCACCTGGTCAGTACAGTGATAACAGTATCTTAGCTACGTGTAATTAACTAACTGATACTACAAACACATATACATACATATGCCTTGTGGCAATCTTAGCCTGCTAAACTTGTATTTTACTGGAATTACATCACAGTAATGCTGTCAAGATGCCAGGTTAGCATACTGATCACCAAGCAGTCTGTCACAAGAAATGGTTTTTTTTTTGTGCTGCTATAATGCACTTTCATATCCACTCAAGGCCTTAAAGGAACACGGTAGTCACCTAAATTACTTTAGCTAAATAAAGCAGTTTTAGTGTATAGATCATTCCCCTGCAATGTCATTGCCCAATTCACTGTCATTTAGGAGTTAAATCACTTTGTTTCTGTTAATGCAGCCCTAGCCACACCTCCCCTGGC
Source organism: Pelobates fuscus (assembly GCF_036172605.1). NCBI lineage: Eukaryota > Metazoa > Chordata > Amphibia > Anura > Pelobatidae > Pelobates > Pelobates fuscus. Next base: position 126,744,147 of record NC_086321.1, read on the forward strand.
TATGATTGACAGAGCCTGCATGAAAAAAAAAACTGGTTTCCCTTTCAAACAGATGTAATTTACCTTAAATAATTGTATCTCAATCTCTAAATTGAACTTTAATCACATACAGGAGGCTCTTGCAGGGTCTAGGAAGCTATTAACATAGCAGGGGATAAGAAAATCTTAATTAAACAGAACTTGCAATAAAGAAAGCCTAAATAGGGCTCTCTTTACAGGAAGTGTTTATGGAAGGCTGTGCAAGTCACATGCAGGGAGGTGTGACTAGGGTTCATAAACAAAGGGATTTAACTCCTAAATGGGAGAGGATTGAGCAGTGAGGCTGCAGGGGCATGTTCTATACACAAACACTGTTTCATTAAGCTAAAGTTGTTCAGGTGACTATAGTGTCCCTTTAACTGCAGTTATGTCCAGAAGCTGGTTATTTTAATGCCATTTAAAAAAAAAAAAAAAAATCCTAACCTGAGCTGCTAATTTTTGGAACATGAATCATTATTCAAATACTGAAAGTTGGGGGCGGAGCCTGGCTACTGAGCAGTCCAGACATGTGTTCATGTGCTCCCGCGTCTGGCACCTTACAAATCGACAATATTTTCTAGCCAAACACTTACCTGGACGCAGAGTATGACTAAGCTTGTTCCTGAAATGCCGGTGGTGCTGGGACATCTGGAAACCCTGACTCAAGGCTTTGTAGCCTACCAGCAACCGGGCGGAGGAGAGGCGGCCGACACCTGCCACATGTTGTATCTGGCTGAAGCACTTAAGATGGCGCACGAACTCCCTGAGTAGGAGCACGTGCTGCACAGGCAGGAGACTATCCTACCGGGCTTGGTGGACGGCATGCTGCAATGCCTGAATGAGGTGTTTGAGAGGTACTGGCAAAAGATAGAAGCCCAAATGCTGACTTCACTGCCCCAGCCACAAGGGAACATGTGGAGTGGCAAGAGCCAAGGAAAACCTGAGCCTCCTATGGGCAAAGCATTTGTAAAACCTGCTTCAGACACATCAGGGCAGAGGGCTGCTCCGGCCACAGCATAGACCATGACAGCAGAAACTCGACACCCGAGTCAAGCGGCGGACCACCCGAAGCCTCCACAGTCTCCCGGCGGGGAGGGACTTGGTTTCTCACATAGTCTGGGACCCCCTCTCAGACCTGGAGAAGCAAAGCTGATACACTGGCGTACCTCCCTCATGCAGCAAAACCCAATCCAATCTCCATGGGTTCCTCCATGTCCAGTGGAGTTTCATGGCTAGCTTGAGTGTAAACAGGTTTACAAGGCGGGTCCCTGAAGGTGGGTTCATGCTGCAACATGATGGGGACTTGGTAGGAGTCCTTTTCTTTAGGTAACCGAGATCTGCGGGTATATGGAGCAGGCTTGGGAGTAGCTTTCCTGAAGGTAACGCACTGAGAGTCCATTGCGGTCATGAATGACTCCCAGCTGTCCAAGACAGTGCTTTTTTCCTGCAGCTTCTGGTGTGCCCACACCTTAATCCGCCCGGTACACAGATTAATAGCGGAGCGGACTTTGATATGGTCGGTGGCGTAGGTTCTAGGCTTAAGGGCAAAAAGGAGTTCACAATCCAGTCTGAATGCTGTGTAGGAGGAACGGGATCCATCAAATCTGTCAGGCATCACAACAAACGGCTCTGGATAAGCAGGTTCTGGGACTGGGCGTACTGTACCTTTAAGAAATAAAACTTCTTGCTACAGCTCCAAAACAGTCAGGGTCAGGCTGGACACTTGCTGAGCAAGGGAGGTGAGCATCTTACATAACTCTGCGGACTCCATAATGGTCAGTTCATTCTGTAACGGCTTGCCTTTGTTGGGAGTCTGTAGCACAGAAGTCAGTGTACAACTAAATAACAATCCAAGGTCAGGAGCACACTGGAACACGAAACAGCAATACTTGAACCAGAGTCAATGAACTGACACTGCCCTCAGGGAGAGGCAGTGTCTTATACCTGGCTGATTGGTGATTAGCCACAGGTGTGCTGAGAATGTTGGAGCAGCCACAGAATAACGTCCAGCCCCCAGTGCTGGATACAAGGCAAGATTATACTGAAGGCAATTTCTAGAGCTGTATAGTGGCTCAGAGGCAAGAGAGCAGGTCCAGGATTGCAGTACCCAGGTTCAAGTCCCTCATCGGGCACTTCTGGGGTGACCTCGTCTGGATGTTGCAGTGAGAACTGTGACACTATACCAAGCCAAGGCATTGGCTGACACGGACATGCCACCCCAAGCACATCACCTGCCTCAAGGACACATTTCTTTATGTCACAACTGGCACCAGGGTGCTCCGCTATGCCCTTCTACACCCATGCTGAGGTTGCCGTCAATTTTATGTTATGTTATAGTTTACGTTATCTTAGATTTTTGTAGTCGCCTGCCTATACCTGAGTACACTTTACACTATGTTGAAGCACTCCAGGTGTTAACCTCATTGGCAACATTACACAGGCTCACCTAAACAGTTTCCTCCATAACACATCTAGTATGTACACGGACCTCGCTTACAATCCAGCAGACCATCATGATTAATGTGTTATAGTCTTGTCTACACTAAAGGAGAGCCAGACATGTTGCTAAATGTATTATCCTGCACCGAACCTGACTTAAACAGCATTATTTTCCTGCACCACAAGCATACTCCACATACTTACTAATTTTCACAGCAGTGATCCATCAGTTACGTTACGCTTGTTTATGTAAAATGTGCAAAAACTCATGCCACTATCTAGCCTGTACGCATCTATATACGCTGCTGGGGTGTTTGAGAATGCTATGTACCTACCTGCACAACTATTTTTTTTTTTTTTTACAAATACTGAAAGTTTAATGAATGTGTAACTTCGAAGTATGATCTAATTGGTCATAGCTGGCTCTATGTATAAAGATGTCTGTACTTTATACACGAAAATAATATGGGTCACATGTGACATTTTTTATCTTGAATGCTGGGAGCTACTCACCTGCCAAAATCTCTGGCTTCAAGCTGTAAACTGCAAAATAAAGTGAAATTGTTAGTAAGGATTTATGCGTTTCATTTAAATTCCAACATGGATAACTCTAATAAAAATGAAAAATAAAAAGATTGCCAGGGTTATCCACTAAAGTGAGCATTTAAAGTGAATTCCGAATGTAAGGTCTAAATAGCCAAACTGGAGAAATTCTCTGCCAGCTGTGCTTTCAGTTTGGCTACTCTGACCTTAAATTTGAATATTTAAATAACTTTTTACTACTTCTTTCCCAAATGTAAGTCTGCTACATTTACTGTAGAATGGAAAGACAAATATTTTTAATGTTCAGATTATTGTTTTAAAGGGACACTTATCGAAAGTGTAATTTAATTTTTTATTTTATTTTTAAATCAGATGTGTTCCTTTTATTTTATTTTTTATTATGCCCACCCCCTTTTTGGCTGAGAGAGACTTCTCTCGACAATACTTTTCTCCTACCATGAGATCATTAGTTATGGTGATGTCTGATCCAGTTCAGTGCTTCTTACAGAGAAGCACTGGGAGGCCTAAAGCACATGCGCAAAAGCACATGCTCACTCCCATCACTCCTGGGCGGCAGCAACGACCACAGTACACATCAGCTCCAATACATATAGTAAAAACCAAAGAAGCCTTAACCACATTCAGCATAATCATACTGTGATGCCGAACATAAACTTTAAAAATAGAAAGTCTTCTAGTTGATCTATGCCAGTGTTTTGCAACCTTTTAGCACCTGCGGCCCGGCGAAAAGAGGAGAAATATTCCACGGACCGGCGTCAGCGAGAGATAAAAACCGATGGTATGTGTGAGGGATAGTGTGTGTGTGTGTGGGGGGGGGGCAGTGTGTGAGTATAGGGGAGAATTATTTTGGGTCTGTGGGGTTGGAGGGTAGATTAATAAATATATATATTTTTTTTCATTACATTTTTTTTTTTTTTGTAATTTTGAAATCCCTACTCCCTGCTGGGAGGGGGACAGTACTAATCCCTGGTGGTCCCAGTGGTGAGAGTGAACTCTAGCAGCCTCAGGAGCTGCTAGAGTTCACTCTCGCAAGCACGGAGCGTTGCCACGGTTACCACGGCAGTGCTCCGAGCTTGCGAGAGGAGAACCCAGCGGAGCTGCAGGTTAGAGCTCCCCCGGGTCCTCTCTCCCTCCCCTGCCGGCTGCCAGCAGTATCCCCCCTCCGGTCCTGCAGAGCCAGCAGGGGTGAGGGAGGCATGGTTCTCGGTGCTATAATTTAAGATCATAGCACCGGGGAAATATTTCTCGCTGCAATTTTTTGCCGGTCCGCGAAAGCTTTCACCTGATGGTATAGTCAGGTGAAAGCTTTCGCGGACCGGCAATAAATTCTTGTGGACCAGCGCTGGTCCGCGGACCAGTGGTTGAAGACCACTGGTCTATGCCAACTAGCAAGGTATGAAAGAGGTAAATTATGGTTAAATAGAGCGCAAATTCCAGGTTTTGTTTTGATTAGAACTTGTACAATTGCCTCCGTCCTTAAGGGGTTGATGTAGTAGTTTTGGTGCTTCAAGAGTCGCTTTAACTATTTGCATCCCAAATCATTTCAATAGCTCATTTTATCAATTCGTTTACCATTATAACGAACTGTAGGTAGATCTATCACCATTTAATTTTGTGGTGATAAACAGTAGGTGATAAACAGTAGGTTCAGTTTGATAGGATATGGAATGCATTTGTATGTTATCAACTTGGACTTGTAAATCATTTCGTTTTATATGGAATTCTTGTATAGATTGAGTGAGTAATTCAACTCTCGATTGCAATGTTTGAAAAGCATGTATTAAAGTAGCAGTCTCCATTTAAACAGTTTGACAAAAGGCACAATTAGTCTGTTATGAAATCTTTTTAATTGTCAAGCTATATTCAAATAAAGACTACTTACCCGTTTAAGATGTTTTCTCTACTTCACAGGATAAGGAAAGCACCATAGGTAATCTAACTGTCATATACGAAAATAAATGAGGACTTGATTTGTAATTCAAAAGAAAGAGAAGATCTCGGGGCTCCTCCTTCGCTCTTTCTTTCTGCTTCACCTCTACAAACTTTATTTTTTGGCTACGATCGCACATGTGGGCAATACATGGGGAACACCGAAACGTTGAGGGGACATGTTGTGCTTTTTGCACAGTTACAGGGTGTATTACCCCTATTATTTTTGTACTGTTAGCTTTATAAACGCGATCTTTATTTAATGTCTGTCATCAGTTTACTGTCTTACATAAAGTAAAAACCCAGACGGGATATCCAAGCTTCCTCTGGACAGCGGTCTACTCTGGAGATTGGGGACATGCGGATACTTAGCGATCTCTGTTGGCGGGAATTGGGCAAACCTGACTGTTTAATCATTTTGCAAATGTAAAAAGCTATGTCCTCAGTGTCTGTGCTTATCTCTGCCGATCGCAGGGTTGACGTATGTGTATTGCTTGTGATGTCTTGTACTGGAATAAATAAAGAATTTAAAAAAAAAAAAGAAAGAGAAGAAATGTTCCAAATAAGTAATCAAACTGTATCAATATGGGTAATCCGGGAGAAGTGTTGGTTGACAGTCCAGGGTCGGCAACGAGATTTCTATCAGTAACAATAAGGGAGATCGGGGAGAGCAGTTATTGGGCAGTCCTGGTTCAGCAACAAGATTTCAATAAGAAAAAATAAGGGAGATGTGAGAGAGCAGTTATTAGGCAGTCCGGGTTCAGTAATAAGGAATTGATTAATAGGAGGAAGGTATTCAGGGGAGCGCTGGAGAGTCTTTTGGTCTCAAATAGATGGAACCTAAATAAGGAAAAAGATTGTACCGCACTGAAGTATAAACACATTAATTGTGCACAGAGGCACTAACGTTCAACGTTTAAATAACGTAACATTACGTATGTCAGTGCCTCCTTAAAGAAACAGGTAAAAACCTTGACAGCACTATTGCTACACTGTATGGCTAAAAGAGCATCACACCTATATAAGCTTCATAGATATCCAATTCCAAAACCATGAACATTAATACGGAGTTAGCTCTCTCTTTAGGACAATAACAGCCTCCAATCTTCTGGGTAGCTTTTCACAAGATTTTGAAATGAGATATCTGACACCATGTTGGATGAGAATTTGTGACATCGGACACCATGTTGGATGAGAAAGTCTTGCTCACAATTGAGGGAGGACAGAGGGAGAGAGAGAGAGATGTTAGGTAGGGGCCCCAGTATTTCTTATTTAAAAAATGTGTATACTGGATAAGTAGCTTGTCATGACGTACAAGTGGATTGGGTTACCATTTTAGTCCCATGAACAACTAGATATTTTAAAGAATTTCCATACCCCTTTAAAAGTTTTTTATCATCTCAGTATATTAATGAACAGCATGTTGTTTTAGATTTACAGCTTTTTTTTTTTTTTTTAATTCTTTATTTTTATCGTGCACAGATTAACAAAAGACTTGCAGAGCCACGATAGCAGCTGCAAACTTTTCAATACATTTTTACCAGGTAAAGTGTGGCAGATTAAATAGCACGTTTTCTTTTTTGATAACAAAAATAAAATAAAGCTTACATGGGAATAACTGGCATTGTAACAGTAATCGTTGAGGTTAAAACACGCTAAACTAGGCAAGTTTGTGAATGGATTAGTCACATTTAGGATTCTGTTAACTGTCGTGTCGTCTCCATGTTATAGCTTTTCTGAAGCGGTATAAACATTTAAGTTAATGCGATATTTACGTCTGCTTAGCCGTTCTCTTTAGTTTAGCATCAAATTGTGCCTGACTGGTAGGAAAAATCATAGGGGAGACTCAGTTTAAGAGTGCTGCTTACGTGGACCTCATAGCATTGGGTTAATATCGTCGTGTTATGGGTATAGCTGCAGTGAGAGCTAAGCGGTGTGTAATCAGGCGGTTCCCTTTATACTAGCAGATTTCTGATCATAGGTCTGTCTTCGACTAAGAGCAGGTTAGGCACAAAGTGCAGGTTCTATTTAGGTTAACAGTGTGCATCCGACAATGGTATAGCAAACTATGTTTCTAAGTGAAGTTCGTAAGGGAGGCAAATTACCGTGGTCTCTTGACCTTGTGGCAGTGGACCGGGTAAGGTGATCTGCTCAGGGTGGTCAAGGTAACCTGCTGTCTGTGGTCGATAGGGGCGTCCATAATTAGTTTAAACGCCGTTTAGTAGGCTCTTTTGTAGAGCCTCGTTAGGCTATTACTGTGTGTGGTCGTGCCTATGCGTAAACAGTAGACAATATAATTCGAATGTCTATTCCGAGAAAGTAGAGTGAGGCTCACTAAGGTAGCGCGACCCATATCGCCTTTCGCTTGCCAGCTTCTGAGCATTAGCAGGAAGTCATATAACGTTTACACACACTAAATAGTCTAAATCAATCTACTTAGAGTTACCAGCCTAAGAGAGCTAAAACAAACATGGCAAACACAGCAGTATTTACAACCTAGCGCCTGTTCTCCGAGGGAGTTAGTAGGAAGTCCTGTAACTTTTAAAACATACCAGACATTCTATGCATTCCAACGTGTGAATCATAAAGGTATACGGTTAACGCAAGTGTCCCAAACTAGTCCGTAGGTCCCATGCCTTCACGAGGTCATGAGGCGGTTGTCTCGGTTTTTAGTCCCCTGGTTCTGTCTCAGGCGGATGGTGGTCTCTCCGTGGTTCGAATGGGGCGATGTTGTCCACATCCCATTGTTGTCCCCGAGGGCTGCCCCTTCTGAGCTCTCTCTGTGCGGCAATGCCTTGCTGGGTCAGGAATGATTGGCCTTCCTCCGGTGAGCGAATGGTATGGGTTATCCCCTCCGTGGTAATCTGAAGAGAGCGTGGTGTGCCCCAGCGGTACAGGATCTTCTGCCGTCTCAGCGTGCTGGTAACAGGGCGCATTGTTTGCCTCCATAGCAAGGTGGGTTTGGAGAGGTCGTTATAGAATGTCAGATTATGCCTCTCGAAGGACAGGAACGGCAGGTCCCTTACCGCTGCCATGATCGCCGTTTTGTCCAGGTGTGTGACAAGCTGTAAAATGACATCGCCGTTTGTCTGTTGGGGCTGTCTGCCCTGCCTGCGGGTTCTGTATATGTTGTCCATCAGGATGTTCTTAGCTTGTTTGTGGGGAAGTATTTGCTGTACAGGCGCCCCACGTATTGTGGCAGTTCAGTCTTATCTATCGAGGTAGGGATACCCCTAATCTTGATGTTCTTGCTGCGGCTGCGGTCTTCATAATCGGTTAGTTTCTGTGTTGTTGTTGCTTGTGAGGTGGTTAGCCTTTTCTGCTCTGCGGCAAGTGTGGTTTGCTCGGCTTTGAGGTGGGCCGCTGTTTCTTCTGCGGCCTTGATGCGCCCTGTAAGCGAGAGCATGTCTTCTCTCAATATTGCTAGGTCCGCCTGAAACATCTTGCGGATGTCGCGGAGGAGCGACTTAATGTCTCCCTTTGTGGCCGGGGTGTTGTTCTCCTCGTCCGAGGATTCCATATACAGGCTGCCAGCTTGTGGGATGTCATCTAGGGCGTCCATGGAGGCGTCTTCCTCCTCCGACAAGGCCTCCGCATGTAGGTCCGCCATCTTGGGAGCCACGCGCGGGAGGCTTCCCTGCATGTACTCCCCGATATTACGGGTTCCTGAAGCCATTGCTGCCTTGAGCTTCTTGGTTCGTTTTCCCATTGTGTAGGTGGGGTGCTAGTCGGTGTACCGGTGATTTTTCACCCGGTTAGTTGCTGTTTCTAGGCTTGTTGGTACGGAGCTACTGCTCTGCACGTCTGTTCAGTTCGCTGGCTTGGCTCCGCTCCCAGATTTACAGCTTTTTATGTTTAATCCCTAGCTCTCTATCTTCTCAGTGTCATTACTATTCATTTCAAAAGTCAATAGTAGCTATCGTCTTCCCAAAAATCTGTAGCTTCTTTCCCAATGTTTTTTTTAAACAGGAATTTAGTGTTAATATTTTATTGGAGATTTATTATTCAACTACTTTTCCTTTACTCAGGTATGTCAGCAGTGATTTAATTTACAACTGTCAATCACATACATCATCCATGTTGTCACCTTGCACCTTGGGTCCTCCCAAACAGTGAGGATCAGTTTCACATCAGATTGGATTGAATTTCCATTCCCTATTAGACAATGCTTATTGGTAATTTGTCATTTTGAGCCCTGCTGTTCTGCATGGTTATATCACTACTACTACTATACTACTATAGTTTGAACCAATTCTTGTCTAGTTGTTTCTTGGTTAGTGGATATACCCAGCCTCAATATCACCATTAAAACTATTATAATGAAATGGTTTAACCCCTAGAAAATCTGTTGTGTTTACTGGCTGTTTGGACTCTTGGCATTACAGTTAGGCTCCTTTTCGACTCCCTTTTACTTTTTATTATAGTTTGAAAGGTGAAACAAATATCTTTGAGATAGGGAGATGATTAAAATGACATTATGAGATTAAATAATATGAATGAATGGTAATATTTCCATATAGTTACGTTATATAATATGAAATGGGCGAAGTAGGTAAGGGGATAAATGGAGGCCCATAAAGGTGTAGGAATTTGAACACTATTTTAACACATTTTAATTAAGCATATATTATTTATTAAAATACATGAAAGTTGCTTTTACATGTCTACATATTCTTTATTATGTCTTCTAATTACATTTCTGGGCTCCTTCTGAAGTGGAATATCCTCGGTGACTTAGACTCCTCTTGCTTAGCTAGGCTAAACACTTTGCGTCTCCCCACAGTTGGATTTTTTATAAATCAGTATATATGGTGTGGCCAGGGAAGGCTGTCTGTTTAATACGAAGTGTGTTGTTTTCCTGGAAACACTGCTGTCATCAAACAGAAACCATTCTTCATTTCCATTCACAGAGCCGAGGGCCGAAGAGTGTTTTTCAGAATGTGAACACCCTGAATTATCAGATATGTCCCTCGCATAAGAATAATAGTGACCACTGTCAGATGATAACCCAGAATGGACCACAACAGAATTTAAAACATAGGGCACTTGTTGTTGGTTATGTGACAGGTCTTCTACCTCAGGTCTTCTATTCTCATTCTCCAGTGTCTGATCTGCTGATGCAGCCCGAGATGTTGATCTCTCTACAGGCAAATCCAGTACGAGTGGAATGGACACAGGATCCAATATCTTACGCTTCACATTGCAGATTGTATCATAGGCAAATCGCAGTAAAGTTAAAATGAGATATTGTGGATCTTCCACGATCATCTTAGTCCTTTCTGCTGTCTGGAGGGAAGCACATGTTTGACACTGATACTTGTTATCTCCATCGAGAACCTCTGGTGCCAGGAAACTAGTTAGCAGGTCTTTTACCGTAGGTGTTTCCTGTGTCTTTTCCTCTCCAGTTTTTTGACATGAGATGTTGCTAGTGGGTGATTCTGCAGCTGGGGTCATATTGATTGTAACAGAATCGTAATGTTTTTCCTTGGTAGAGCATGCCATTACCGGTGCTGGTTTGACAAATGAAGAGAGAGCCAAAGGAAGTTCAGTGAAATCTTCTCTCTTCTGGGAGGTGCTTTTGCAGGTCTTACACCAAGTGTTTGTTTTCAGCTTTCCCCCAAACATGCTTTCTATCACAGTTTTTTCTTCCTTCCCCAGTTCTGTGCTCCGAGGTGTTGAATTATGTGTTGATTTCTCCTCTTCTTGCAATCTAATGCACAAACAAATATAAGGCAAGAACAATGGAAATTTAAAAGCTTCAACATTTGTCTTATGCACACACAGTGTATCTTTTAAAGACTAATTAGCTAATATGTAGATTTTAGCAATGAACTTGAGCTATTTTATAAAGAAACACCTCCTAAATTATCAGTTAAAATGAATTCAATAATACCGTTTAATATTGTGTATTTTGCTATTCTTCACAATGTTTAAGGTATGTATGACGACAACAACTAGTCAACAATTACTAGTTAAAAAGACTAAGTATAGACCAAGTATATGTACCTGTTTAGAAGGAATCTGAGATACTCGGCAGAGTCTTCCTGGGAATTAGGACTGGACCCCGGTGGTCTTGAAGCCATAAAAAATTCACAAGGTGCATAAGCTATTTGCTGGTTAGAAATGGAAAAATACATTAATTTAAAATGTTGTACTGGCAAGAGAAAGGCACAGTGATAATGACATAAGGCATTGTTTTTGTATGCCCATTTTAAGGCTAGGTTAACTTTATTGTTGTTGTTTTTTTTAAATCTTTTATTCAACTTAAAAGAAGTGACTCAATGACACACACTGTATTATAGATTTCAGATTTTTGCAACTGATAGGTGGGCATGCCCATTCATATGTATTGCTTAGGATTTGTGTAAAAATAGGTTTTAAACAAGTTTTGTGCTGTATTTTAAATAATAAAAGTGTATAGTTAGTTTTTTTTATATATATATATTCTTTATTTTTGTTGTGCAAAAGCTAATACATGAGCTTGTGAAGCCACAACAGCATTAGCAAACTAAGCAATTACAGTGTGAAACAGTGTCATGGCACATTTTTAGGATTAAAATTAAACTAGATGGTGTATGGAGCAGAGATGTGAGAGATAAGAGAAAAAAAACATAGAAAACACACATCTGCATCTCAAAAAATCTATCATTGCCACTGGGTGTTGAAATACATAGACCAGATTCTCCAGGATGCTGATTTGGCTGGGGGATAAGATTAAAACCAAGCAAATAGACTAAATAAATGTGAATGGTACATTGGACAACTGGGATGGTGAATAAATGAGCCCTAGCTCAAGGCCCAAGGTGAGGGCTATTGATTATTTACAGGAGGGACTGTCAGCCTATGCCTAAATTGGGCACCATTGGAATATTCTTGCTGTGTCTATTATCAACGTAAGGCAGCCTATGTAAGCGACCCCTCATGGCTCCTTTGTGCTCAGTAGCCGATCTCCTAGAGCAGTGATGGCGAACCTTTTTGAGCCCGAGTGCCCAAACCGCAATACATGCCAACTTTTTTTCCTTAAAGTGCCAACACGGCAATTGCGTGTGTGTGTGGGGGGGGGGTGCGTGTGTGTGTGTGTGGGGGGTGCGTGTGTGTGTGTGGGGGGTGCGTTTGTGTGGGGGGGGTGCGTGTGTGTGGGGGGGGTGCGTGTGTGTGGGGGTGCGTGTGTGTGGGTGTTGTGTGTGTGTGTATGAGGGGTGCTGTGTGTGTGTGTATGAGGGGTGCTGTGTGTGTGTGTATGAGGGGTGCTGTGTGTGTGTGTGGGGGGGTGCTGTGTGTGTGTGTGGGGGGGTGCTGTGTGTGTGGGGGGTGCTGTGTGTGTGTGGGGGGGTGCTGTGTGTGTGGGGGGGTGCTGTGTGTGTGTGTGGGGGGGTGCTGTGTGTGTGGGGGGTGCTGTGTGTGTGTGGGGGGGTGCTGTGTTTGTGTGGGGGGGTGCTGTGTGGGGGGGGTGGGGGGTGCTGTGTGTGTGTGTGTTTGGGGGGTGCTGTGTGTGTGTGTGAGGGGTGCTGTGTGTGTGTAAGAGGGGTGCTGTGTGTGTGTGTAAGACGGGTGCTGTGTGTGTGTGAGACGGGTGCTGTGCGCGGGGTAGGGGTGCTGTATGTGTGTGTGAGAGGGGTGCTGTGGGGGGTAGGGGTACTGTGTGGGGGGTAGGGATACTGCTGGCGGGGTATGGGTACTGCTGTGGGGGGTAGGGATACTGTGTGTGGGGGGTAGGGGTGCTGTGGGGGGTAGGGGTACTGTGTGTGGGGGGGTAGGGGTACTGCTGGGGGTGGTAGGGGTACTGCTGGGGGTGGATGGGGGTACTGCTGGGGGTGGTAGGGGTACTGCTGGGGGTGGTAGGGGTACTGCTGATGGTGGTAGGGGTACTGCTGGGGGTGGTAGGGGTACTGCTGGGGGTGGTAGGGGTGCTGGGGGTAGGGGTGCTGGGGGGGTAGGGGTACTGCTGTGGGGGAGTAGGGGTACTGTTGTGGGGGAGTAGGGGTACTGCTGGGGTGGTAGGGGTACTTCTGGGGGGTAGGGGTACTGCTGGGGGGGTAGGGGTACTGCTGGGGGTGGTAGGGGTACTTCTGGGGGGTAGGGGTACTTCTGGGGGGTAGGGGTACTGCTGGGGGGGTAGGGGGTACTGCTGGGGGTAGTAGGGGTACTGTTGTGGGGGAGTAGGAGTACTGCTGGGGTGGTAGTGGTACTTCTGGGGGGGTGGGGTGGTGCTGTGGGGGGTAGGGTGCTGCTGGGGGGTGGGGTGGTGCTGTGGGGGGTAGGGGTGGTGCTGGGGAGATAGGGGTGGTGCTGGGGGGGTAAGGGTACTTCTGCGGGGGTAGGGGTGCTGTGTGTCAGTATCCCCCCCCTCCCTCCTTCTTACCTTTAATGAAGTGTGTGGGGGGGGGGACAGCCATCCCTGGTGGTCCGGTGGTGGTACCGTCATCCCTGGTGGTCCGGTGGCGGCAGGCAGTGCTTCCGTGTCGGGAGGCAGGGGGAGGGATCTGTGAAGCAGCTCCCCTTTCCTCCCGCGCGATGCTGTGTGGAGCATTGCCATGGTAACACTCAGCAACGCTCCACACAGCATCGTGCGGGAGGACAGGGGATCAGCATCACAGATCCCTCCCCCTGCCTCCCGACACGGAAGCAGAGTAGGCGCCTGCCGTTTCGGGCAGGCAGGTGCCTACTCTGCAGTGATGGCGGACCTGTGGCCGCGTGCCCACAGAGAGGGCACGGCGTGCCACCTGTGGCACGCGTGCCATAGGTTCGCCATCACTGTCCTAGAGTCTTCATCCCGAGGGTATCCTGTGCCACAGACCCGCCTTTCCGTGTCCTCATGTACAGATTCCGATGCCTGTGTGAAGAAAATGGACTTTATTTCGACATTTTCTTCTGTATTCGTGTGTTTTCTCCATTTGCTGTATAAATATTGGTTATTAGTTCGGCAGTTTGAAACTACCGAACACCGACTACCCTCCTAGCTTGTTAAGTTTTTTTGCAGACACCAGGGACTGGGTCAGGGACAGGAAGTCGAGGAAGCGGCCAAGCTGGCAGATGAGCATCATGAGGGAAGAAAAGGAGAGGCTAGTGGAAACCGTGCTCTAGTAAGGTCCAGCGCTCCAACGCCAGGTCCTGTGACCAACCCCAGACCAAACACGGTACCACCCACGACACAGCCTAGTTTTACCCGGCTGTCACCAGTGCAATCAGCCAGGGCACTATTAAAATACATAGCCCACCTGTTGCACTTGGCCTCGGTATCTAGCAAGTTACAAGAAGCCGGCCTTACCATGAAACCCTAGAAATGCCATGTGGGTATGGCAGAGGTCCAGTTCTTAGGGCATAGAGTAGGGTCTGGTAAGCGGCGTCCCGAGCCAGCGAAGGTAGAGGCCATAGCCAATTGGCCCCAGCCCCGCACTAAGACGCAGGTATTGGCCTTCCTAGGCACAGCAGGGTATTACCGCAAGTTCGTCCCTGAGTATAGCACCCTAGCGAAACCCCTCACCGACCTAACCAAAAAGTCCCTACCCAAGCAGGTAACGTGGTCCCCGGAGTGTGCAACAGCGTTTCAGAGCCTTAAAACGGCTTTAAGTGAAGCTCCAGTATTGGCGGCCCCAGACCATAATAAGACATTTCTCGTTCCCACAGATGCCTCTATGTTAGGGCTGGGAGCCGTGCTGAGCCAAGTGGGGGAAGATGGCATGCAACAACCGGTGGCAAACCTCAGTCGTAAGTTACTACCTCGGGAGGTCAGCTATGCCACCGTGGAAAAAGAATGCCTGGCGCTAGTATGGGCCTTAAAGAAACTCCAACCGTACCTTTATGGCCGTGCTTTTACCCTTCTTACTGACCACAATCCCCTCATTTGGCTCAACCGAGTATCTGGAGACAATCCCCGGTTGCTGCGCTGGAGTTTAGCGCTGCAGCGCTATAATTTTACACTGCAGTACCGCACGGGCAAACAGAACGGTAATGCGGATGGGCTTTCCCGCCAGACCGACTTGGACATTTGAGTATACAACCCGGACATCCTCTAGCCAACCCGGCAGGAACTAAGGGGGAGTATTGTGAAGAAAATTGACTTTATTTCGACATTTTCTTCTATATTCGTGTGTTTTCTCCATTTGCTGTATAAATATTGGTTATTAGTTTGGCAGTTTGAAACGACCGAACACCGACCACCCTCCTGGCTTGTTAAGTTCAAAAGTACCATCGATTAAGTGTTCCCTGGGTGGCCGCTGTTCGTATAGCCGAACGCCACGTGGAAAAGAAAGCGGCGGCCATCTTGTTCGCACGAGGGGAGTCAGCGGGACTTGGTTGTCGAGTGTCTGGAACTAAAATCGGACACTCGACCTCACGAACCACCACTGAAACTACCGAACACCAGCTTCTCCCACTTACCGAACAGCCAGAAGAGCGGCATTCGGTAGTTATGTTCGTGCAGACAAGGGGAACAATCGCTGCTATGAGCCAGGAGGATCTATTCGTTATTTTGCTCGCTTTTCACCTTTTTCCCAATTGACCGACCGCACACGCTGAATTCGTGGAACTGTTTTGGGCAGGAGCCTCATGTGTGGTCGGTAAAACATGACTTCCACACTTTTCAAGAACCCCTGAACCGAAATTTGGATATGTTTGTCCCCCAGATCGGGGCTATCAGGGGATATGTATTTTGTGGGGATACCTTGTGGGGAAAGGGGTGTTCTAACTTTTGGGGAAAATGTGTGCCCTTTGCCTGGAGATAATTGATTTATTCCTTAACTTATCTCAATATCTCCCTGGCAGAGGGAAGGCGTGTATTAGTGAAATACTGTATAATGATTGGTTAATGTATTTGTTTGCTGTGGGAGGTCTTCTTGCAGGAGGATTTCTCATAAAAGCCAGCCTGTTTTCAATAAAGATCATTCCTGTTACACTCTTCATGAAGTCTAGGCTCATGTTTGGGGAATATTCTATTTGCTGGGGAGAATCGTCTTGGAAGCTGTATTCATCTCTACTATTCCTCTACTCCCTGCTGCAGCTATAATCACTTAGGCTCAGCTGTTGGGAAAGGAATAGAAGACCGCAGTACCATAACCACTGCAGGTCTTAACAGCCTGTTTAACCGGACATCGTCTCCTGTGTGGAGTGCAGTTACCAGGGGTACGACCAAGCTTGGACTGAGGTTCAGGATGGCAGCAATCAGATGCAGGACCAGACTCTTGGCATGTATATGCCTTTCCGAGCCACGTCCTCTGTTTCCACTCTGTAGGCGCGACCACTGAGTGTCAGGCCCCGCCCCTATAGTTAGTTTTTTTAATGTTAAGCAAATTGGAACTTTCAGAATTTCTATAAATAAGGAAATGCTCTAGGCACCATAACCACTACAGTGTGCTGTAGTGGTTTCTGGTGCCAGAAGAGGCCCTGTCCCTGGTTTCGCCCCTTCCCCCACCCCCTTTTTTTAGTAGTCAATGCGTTTTACCAAGGCATCACTTTTTACCAGGGGTCCACATATGCCATGTGTCCGCTACTTAACTTGGAGAGTCAGAAACTCCTAGACAGGATCTTCGATTTGCCCTTCTATGCTAAACCCTGTATCGCCAGGCTTAACTCAAATAGTGGAAAGCTGTCTGTCAGAAGTACTGTGGGTGTAGAGCGGCGCCGTGCAGATCCTAGGTAAGAAGTCAACCTGGTCTACAATGGTTTGACTACTTACAAATTGGGGAGAGGGGAGAGGCCAGAGTACTATAGTGGTTATGGTGCTTGAAATGTCCCTTTAAAAACATACCTTGTTTGTATGAGATAACTTCTTGAAAAGATGTTTCAATTTCTCCATCAGTGATTGGCACCCACTCAGATTCAGAGATAACACGTACCTCCTAAAACTGAAATAAAAACATGTGTTTTACATCTTATTCTTGGACATTCCAACTTATACGAGATACAAAATAAATGCACACAGCAGCCCCAATGCTAACTCACTGTAGCCCCATACACACACTACAGCTTATATTAATATACACACACAACAGTCCACATACATAAACATTAAAAACACACATACGTACACGACAGCCCCTAGATGTACACGACAGCCCTTAGATGCACACACACCATCTAGATACACAAACACTCTCTATAGCACCTGGACTCACACACTACAGTCCATGGATAAACACTACACTGAAACACAAACTACCCTGTTCACACAAACTACAGCCCCTATACATAAAAGGGCACATTACTGCTCCTGTAACACGCTACAGTCCCTAGATACACCCACATGCACACAACAGTCCTGATACACGTATGCTATAGAAGTACTACAAATATACTCAAATGCTTTCTCTCTCTCTCAACAACTGCTAGTCAGACAGACACACACACACACAATCTCTACAGCCCCTAGATGCACACACTTTACATCCAGTGGAAACATATACACACTACAGTGCCTAGCCACACATCGTACACCACAGACTCCTTTACACACACACATACACACTATACCACAAACAGTCACCTCTATGCACACGCAATCTCACAATCGGCCTCCAACCACATACAGTGCCACAGAGAGCCCCTGCACATGCACAACACCCTTTACTGGCCATGCCCCACTTTTGTCCTTTGTTATCCATATTATAGGGACACCAGAGATTGCAGAGCTGTGCTTTGTTAAATAAACACAGGACATTGGTCCCATGCAAGTGCTCTCCCCTGGAGTGACAGCAGATTAGCATACTCACTTTGAGGTGGCGTGCATGTCATCATTGATGACATGAAACACCCACGTTCTGTCCCTGCCCCCTTCAACTGGGCTGCTCTGCGTTTAAATACCTGGGCTGAATTATTTTCCCAGTCCAGCCCTGGTGTGAAAGAAAGCATAACTTACTCTCCTGCCATGAATAATGCTTGCAATACACTGTTCATAAAACATGTGTTTCCCAAGTTGATTAGGCCAATGTTCTTGGTTTTTAATTTCACTGACTGTGGCAGGTTCTAAAGAAAGAGAAAAAACAAACTCACTCACAGTCAACAAAACGCATAATATATAAAAATGTCTACAAACAGAAATGTGTTTTCCGTGCTCATCCAGCCAGTCTTCGTGTAATGAATTGGCGGATCAATGTGTGGAGTTACATGTGTGTAGGTAGCGGTTATCGTGTGGTGCGACACAATACATCCCCCCCATTCAAACCCTTAACCCAATCAAAACTAGGAAACATATATGTGTGGTATAAAAAAGGCCACAGCTTTTATTTATAATTTATCAAACATATTTATAAAACCAACCATAAATAAAACAAGGTATAAGCATTATTTAACTTGAACTAGTCCTTGCCAACCGTACCACCAACCCTCTAGGGTACACGCCCTACCGAGGCATCAGCCCTCCCCCTCGTCCAGGATACCTGGCCTTCACCTTGGCCTTCCAATACCACATGCCAACCCCTGGCCACCATTCCTGGCACAGAGGGCACGCGCAAATACCCAAACCTTTCCCGAGGTTAGGGGAGGGGGCCCGACCCAGCATCCTTCTTTTCCTGTACTCCTCTTCCCAATTGGTTCGGCAAGGACCATACCCGCCGGCTGTGACAAGATATTGAACACCTACAGAGAAAGGAAACAAAACAGCAAAAAAGGGGAGGGAGGGAGGGAGATTGTCACCTTGCCGTTATTTTTAAGATGGCTGAGGTGAAGGGGACAAAATGTCCGTTATTTATACAACCCCACCCAAACCCTTAACCTAAATGCCACACCCATTTTACACCCACACCCACCACACCCACACATGCCTCCTATCCGGCTAGCTTTCAGCCCGCCTCCTCTGGGCCTTGTGTGTAGGTAGCGGTTATCGTGTGGTGCGACACAATACATCCCCCCCATTCAAACCCTTAACCCAATCAAAACTAGGAAACATATATGTGTGGTATAAAAAAGGCCACAGCTTTTATTTATAATTTATCAAACATATTTATAAAACCAACCATAAATAAAACAAGGTATAAGCATTATTTAACTTGAACTAGTCCTTGCCAACCGTACCACCAACCCTGTAGGGTACACGCCCTACCGAGGCATCAGCCCTCCCCCCTCGTCCAGGATACCTGGCCTTCACCTTGGCCTTCCAATACCACATGCCAACCCCTGGCCACCATTCCTGGCACAGAGGGCACGCGCAAATACCCAAACCTTTCCCGAGGTTAGGGGAGGGGGCCCGACCCAGCATCCTTCTTTTCCTGTACTCCTCTTCCCAATTGGTTCGGCAAGGACCATACCCGCCACTAGCCCCGCTGCATTTACGCCTAAATCAGCGGGCGCGACCCCCAAGCAACGCCATGGCCTGCTCCAACGCATCCTGCAGCTCTAGGTTAAACAAGTCCAAACCGACATCAGTGAGATGGACCCCATCCGGGCGAAAAAAGATAGCTGCCTCCCGCTCAAAAATACGGTGTCGCACTGCCAAGCCCCCGACACCTAGCACAAACTTGGAAACCCGCTTATTAATCTTTACTCGA
Organism: Pelobates fuscus; assembly: GCF_036172605.1. NCBI lineage: Eukaryota > Metazoa > Chordata > Amphibia > Anura > Pelobatidae > Pelobates > Pelobates fuscus. The sequence goes on from NC_086321.1 coordinate 126,763,577, forward strand.
CAGCGCTCCATAGCACCCTGATCGCGTGCGCACTTCCAATAGTTCCTGGAAACTATTCCTGACCATATTAGGCAAATTTTCGGAAAAAGTACTCGCAAGCGCGCCAAGTCTCGCCTGATCAGCTCCCCTAAGCCCCACGCAGGCAGCGAACCTAAATCGTTCCCTCCCAGATGCACCACCAAGATATCCGGGATTCCTAATAACGTGGATAACTGCACGACCTCAGGCAACAGCTGACCCCATTTCATGCCCCGGAACCCGAACCACCGGACCTCCGCCAGTTCCCGAGGTATTCCAAGCCTTGTCCCACCCGGGCGAACCCCAGCCCGCAGGTGGGCCCAGTAGATGTAGGAATGACCGATTATCCAGATCCGTCGGCCGGGCCCTGTGGAGAAAACACAAGGGGGATACCGATCAGACGTGTGGGCCGAACATAGAACTGAAACCTCCCCGATTCCCATCTACCAATCCTTTGAATGGCCTGGTCCGAGAAACCTAAACGAGAGGCTTCCGTAGCGGCCCCAATCCGAAAAGAGTGACCCCCAAAGTCTGTGCTCGAAATACCCAGTTGGTCGAGTGCCAAACGGAAAACCCGGAGAAATTGGAAGCGAGAAAGAAAAGACCCATCCCCATGGATTAACAATGGGCCTACCACATCCGGGCGACACAGAAGGTAAGATTGAAAAGCTGCGACGGGACAGACAGCCGAGCCGGGAATGGCGCGAAGGGAAACCCATGCCCCCCTACCAAAAATGTCAGTTTTCGACTTTCGCACCAAAAAACGCACCGTATCATCCACGACAGACACATCATGGAACAACAAGCCGCCTGGAATCCGCTTGCTAGGGCTCACAAGCTCCCCAATCCGCAGAGCACCAAAGAAGGCGAAAGAGAAAGCCACCCGAAACAAACGCGCTTCGAAATCGGACAAACAGACCCTGGATAAGACCGACGCGATACCAAGTAGCAGTGCGCCAGAAACCGGTCTCCTGGAATCCCGAGGCTGCGGACCTCTACGCCAGCCACGAATTGCAAGCCGGACCATGAAGTCTTTGGTCACATCCGGCACGCGAGTCAGGTTGAACCAGAAGCTCAGACCTGACAGCTTCCCCGCTACCGTGGCTGGGGAACAACCACTAGCCTCCCAAAACCAGAGCAACCGTAAAACCCCCTGAACCCTCTCCGCAGATGAAGAAAACCCACCTTGGTCCTGCTCCAGAGCGACCCAGTCACTCCATGCCTTACCGTACCGGGCCCAAGTAGCATCCGACACTGAAGACCGAATCCATTCCCTTATTCGCTCAGGCCAAGGGACCATAGCTCTCTGGGACAGGGAAGGCCCTTCGTATCTGCTTCGGGCGCGATCAGACGAAACACCTGCCATTGGAAACGAGAAAGGGCGTCAGCCGTGGTATTCTCTACACCGGGAATATGCACAGCGCGACATGTAACGTTCAAAGACAGGCAACGCAGTACCAAGCTCCGCAGGAGCCTGACCACCGGAGGAGAGGAGGCTGTCAACCGATTAATGGCCTGGACAACGCCCAAATTGTCACAGTGGAACACGACACGCCTGTCCTTGATCTCCGGCCCCCAAAGATGGAGAGCCACCACAATGGGAAAAAGCTCCAAGAACGCCATGTTCTTGGTCAGGCCTGAGTCGAACCACGATCTTGGCCAAGGTTCTGCGCACCATTGTTTTCCCATGATAGCCCCAAAACCCGACGAACCCGCGGCATCCGTAAACAGGTGCAGCACTGAGTTCGCTACCTCGGGCTGCTGCCAGTAAGACCTACCATTGTACTCTTCCAGAAAAACCGCCCAAACCGCTAAATCCTCCCTGAGCGGTTTGGTCAAGCGGACGAAGTGGAACGGCTTCAGTATCCCTGACGTGGCAGCCGCCAGGCGTCGGTTAAATACTCTACCCATGGGCATAATCCGACAGGCAAAGTTTAATTTGCCCAACAAGGATTGAAGTCGTTGCAGCGTGATCTTCCGCAAGGAGCTCGCCTCCTGGACCACCCCACGTAGATCAGCCAACTTGTCCAACGGAAGCCGACATTCCCCGATGACCGAATCAATCTCGATCCCGAGAAAGCACAAGCACGTGGAAGGGCCAATCGTTTTGTCAGGTGCCAGCGGCACGCCGAACATACAGGCCACATCCGACACTGCTTGTAAGATCCGGGAGCATATCGGGGAATGCGCGGGGCCCACACACAGAAAGTCATCTAAGTAGTGAAGCAGGGAATCGTAACCGGACTCCATTCTCACTACCCATTCCAGAAAAGCATTCAAAATAAAAACAGGATATTGCACAACCCATGGGGAGACACATATCCACGTAATAATGACCTTCAAATGCACAACCCAAGAGATGATGACACTCTGGGTGAACTGGTAGGAGGCGAAAAGCAGACTCGATATCAGTTTTTGCCATGAGTGCTCCGGGGCCAGCGGCCCTTACTATGCCCACAGCAGCGTCAAAGGACGCATAGGAAACGCGGCATAATTCAGCTGCAATGTCATCGTTTACCGAGCACCCATGAGGGTGCGACAGGTGATGAATCAGCCGGAACTTTCCCGGTTCCCGTTTGGGCACCACGCCCAACGGTGAAACCCTTAGATCGGGGAGTGGCGATTCCCGAAATGGGCCCGCCATGCGGCCCAGCGCTACTTCCTTCGCCAGTTTTTCCCTGACCACCCCTGGATATTCAGAAACAGATCTCAGGTTTCTGCAAAAACCGGAGACCTGCCGAGGCCGGTGAGGGATCCAAAACCCCTGCCCAAATCCCTCCAGTAATAAGGCAGCCGCCTTCTTATTCTTATAACGATTTAGCCATGGGCGCATCGCGTCGACGTCCACCGGCGTCTTCGCCCTTAGCGCCCACGGAGTCCCCTTTGTCGCCAGTTTTGGCTCGTTTGAAGCATTTTGAAGCGGGGTGGGACCCACCGCACCCCGAACATTCATGCTTGAAGCGACAACTAGACCCGAATTTGCATTGGCCATCGTTATATTGCCAACAGCAGCCTGTTTTACGTTGACCGGCCGACGCTGCGGTTGAAGAACCCGCGCCGGCCCCCCCAAGAAAGGACGACAGGCCCCCTTGATGTGAGGCTGGGCGGGTCATGATAGCTAACCACAAGCCAATGTCCATTTGATCCCAGCCCATGGAAGGCCGAACCGCTAAACGTTGGCGGAACTGCTCATCATACCGCCACCACCCTAACCCGCCGTACACCCGACAAGCGGTCCATATCACGTCCTGGTAGCAGAATAGGGAAGAACATTTGGCGGGAGTCTTCTCACCTATCACGCTGGCTAAGATCGAAAAGGCTCGGATCCAGTTTCCGAAAGTTTTCGGAATCTTCCAGTACCGAAACTTTTCTTTGTCCTTTTCGGACTCTTTAGCGTCAGCGTCAACCCGGGGAAGATCTTCCATAGGGAGGAGAGAAAAGATTTCAACAAATTCCCCCTTGTCTATTTTTGCGCGCAATTCCGGCGTTAGATGGAGGCCCAGAGGACCTGACCAGCACATGTACGCCGCACCGTGCGCGGCCGGAGCAACCCCCAAACCCGAGAGAGCAGCGGCGTCCCCGGCCGTGCCCCCTGCAGTTTCCGGCGTCACCGTCAGTAACGCCGAGGTTGAGGGGCTGGGGGCCTGTGTTATATTGGCGGGCATTGACGCCGCGACTGCTGAAGGATCAGACCCTGCGGAACCTGCCCAACCCGCCCGAAGTTGGTTATCTAAAGCCACCGGGGGGGAAGCCCCGGGGCGATATCCCCGCTCAAGGGTTAGCAAAACCTGCTTCATAGCCTGGAGTACAGAACCCCATTCTTGCACTTTCCCTGCGCCAGCGCCCCCCAAACCCGACCCCGTTATACCGGAGTACTCACCTGCAGGAGCTGAATTGGCAGGTAGCAGCGGGACTTCAACATGCCCACCAGGCTGCAACGGCCCCAAGGGAACTGCGACCGCAGGAAGCACTGCACCAGTCACAGCATCAGGGAACCGACTTGTCAGCCGACCAGGGGTGACCTGCGAAGACAGGACAGGTGAAAAAGAACCCTGCCCACCCAACCCAGGTAATTGGGGACCCGCAGAAGTGGTAAAAACTGTGTGTGAAACTGGCATGGCAGAAAGAGCCCCAGAGGGGGCAGCATGGACCGTAGTTAACGGTGGGGCAGATGCAGAGGGCATCAGACCCATAGGGAGGGGTCCAAGGGGGGTAGGATGGGCAGGAGATAGTGTTGGGAGAGCTTGATGGGCGGCTGAGGATGATGAGAATGCAGGATGGACGGATGAGGTTGATGGAAATGCATGCTGTCCAGATGAGGTTGATGGGAGTGCATGCTGGCCGGATGAAGCTGATGGGAGTGCCTGTTGGACGGATGAGGCTGATGGGAGTGTGGTAGTGGCCGGGCCAGGGGAGACAGAGCGGGGAGGATGAGAAGGGGGGGGGCTGTGCCCACGAGTAGCCGGACCTGGCTCCATACCCCGACCCCCCGAACCCCCCAACCCCCTACTGGTTGCCCTGCCGCCTCGCGGCCTACTCACCACTCCTGAAGAAGAGCCGGCCGCCGACCTCACTTGCTCGCGCTCCGCCTGAGATCCACCATGAGCCGAGCGCCTGTCAGGTGCCCGGGTCGTCGCCAACGTTGTGCTGGAAAGTGATCTCGCGGACGACCTCCTGGAGGCCCGCGAGATCACAGGAGCAGGAACCGGCGCGGGACGGCCATCACCTCCCCGAGAAGCGGCAGCCGCACGTGTAGCTCTAGACCGCCTCGGGGAGGAGGCGACAGGCTGCACTGACTCGCTGCCGCCCGCGGCCGCGGGGGACCTGGCGCGCGGGCCGGCAACGGGGCTCCTGCTCCTACCCCTCACCCGACCCTCCCGCGAGGGGCTGTAACGGGTAGGGGGACGCGCCCGGCGGCGCGGAGTACCCTGGCTGCCGACAGAGGGAGCAGCTACCAAGGAGGCACCCTGCAGCCTTACCAGCTGGGCCTGCAGGTGCCGGCCACCGTCCTGGAGGGCCTCAGCCCGAAGAGCAGCAAGGATTCCATCTATATCCATGCTTCTGGCCGTGGGGTAAGCAAAAGCAACACAATGATAGGAAACAGGGGGAGAGATTGTCACCTTGCCGTTATTTTTAAGATGGCTGAGGTGAAGGGGACAAAATGTCCGTTATTTATACAACCCCACCCAAACCCTTAACCTAAATGCCACACCCATTTTACAACCACACCCACCACACCCACACATGCCTCCTATCCGGCTAGCTTTCAGCCCGCCTCCTCCGGGCCTGAATGCCCTTTTTTCACAAGAAGGTGAAAATAAATCATTCTTTTTGACTTGGTCACTGTACCTCCCTATGGAAAATGTTGGAGCTTTGTAAATATTGCTAATGGTTATAATGTTCAGTTTGTTAGTAGAATATTTATATCTACTGCCTTTGACACATTCCACTATACCCAGCAACAGTGTTATTCGCCCCTCCACAGCCTCACTCCCATTGTCCCAATCCACACCCCAGTCCCATCTACCTTACTCCATTGCCATTGCCAGATATCCCCACGCAGCTCCACTGCTATAGGCCTATTCTCTCTTCCCAGTCTCTTTTCACTCCCAGCCTCTCTACCATATGCCCTAATACACCCATTTCAATATGCCTTGCGAATGTACTTTTTTTTGAAATCCTGATCTCCCATGACCTATCAGGCCCTATGTAGGTATCCTGCAGATAATCTGCCTGTGATTACCACTTCCCAAGGACTTACATATATAGAACTGTATAGTAGAGCAGTGGTTCCTAAATCCCAAATTAGGTGCATGCAATTGTTCTGAATAAATGCTTTTTTACAGTGTCTCTGCCTTCCTAGGTGTAATAAACCCACCTTTCACTTAGGGATGAGTCTATTTATTTATTTGCTACATTTATGTTATAAACTACAATGCAATGGTAGAATGGGTCACTGGGCTGAATTTTCATTTGAAGAATGGATCTTAAGTGCCCGTGATTCTGCTAAGTCCTTGTACAGCAGTAATTAATTGGTATATGACTTGGATGTTGTATTAGTGTTATTACTCTAAACCAAGGATGGCTAAGATTGGAACCACTGTTTCTCAACGATATTCCCCATGATGCTCAGCCAGCCATAGGAATGTAGTTCGGAAACATCTGTGGTGTCATAATTAGCTGTCAGTCCTCTAAACCATCTCTATGATATCCTTAATCATGTCTTACTATATACCGTATTTATCGGCGTATAACACACACTTTTTCTCCCTGAAAATAGGGGGGAAATGATGTGTGCGTGTTATACGCCGATATACATATTTACTTACCTGTCTTGAAGCGTGGGCCGGTGTTCAGCGCGCACCGCGGTACTGGAACTTCAATTTCAGGTTCCGGTTTCCGGCGGGACTGAAAGGAAGTTGAAATTGAAGTTCCAGTACCGCGGTGCGCGCTGTGAAGCCGGCCCACGCTTCAAGACAGGTAAGTAAATATGGGACAAGGGGAGGGAGAGTGCACTAGGGGACACTATGGGAGGGGGGGAACACTATGGGAGGGGGTGGAGAATACTATGGGAGGGGGGGGAGAATACTATGGGATGAGGGGGTGAACACTATTGGAGGGGGTGGAGTATACTATGGGGGGAGAATACTATGGAAAGGGGGGGCACTATGGGATGAGGGGGTGAACACTATGGGAGGGGGTGGAGTATACTATGGGGGGGAGAATACTATGGAAATGGGGGGAACACTATGGGATGAGGGGGGGAACACTATGGGATGAGGGGGTGGAGAATACTATGGGGGAAGAATACTATGGAAAGGGGGGGAACACTATAGGATGAGGGGGTGAACACTATGGGAGCGGGTGGAGTATACTATGGGGGGAGAATACTATGGAAAGGGGGGGAACACTATGGGATGAGGGGGGAACACTATGGGAGGGGGTGGAGAATACTATGGGAGGGGGTGGAGAATACTATGGAAAGGGGAGGAACACAATGGGATGAGGGGGGAACACAATGGGAGGGGGTGGAGAATACTATGGAAAGGGGGGGGGACACTATGGGATGAGGGGGGGGGAATACTATGGGAGGGGGGGGAATTTCCAGGAATTTCCTTCTTAAAATGAGGTGCGTGATATATGCCGGTGCGTGTTATACGCCGATAAATACGGTATTCATGTTTATATGTATTTTCCTATTTTTTTTTTTTTTTTTTTTTATTCTTTATTTTTGAAAGTGCATTGTTAGTTGCATATGTAAAAATTCCCAAATGACAGTACAGTCGTAAGCAATTGATAACATTTTGGTGTCAGGTACGAGATGTGTTGCACTTTTTTTTTATAAGAGATTTAAGAGTGAACAAAGAAAGACATTGCAAAATAAACATGAACATGAAATAACTATGCACTTGCTTTACTTATGGAAATTTAAACTGAGAATGACTGTCGATTAGCAGGCTTTCTGCTTAATTTATACTACGCTTGTATGTCATGCAGTGTAGATTCATTCTAGCATATTATATGCAAATACTCTTGTAGGAGCCTAAGCATGTTCTAAATTGAGTAGTTTACGAGTAACCAATAGATTAGGTAAGAGAGTAGGTAGTATGCCACTGGGGATTTGACATGGAATCTGGGGAGGCAGGGGTTAATGCTAGGGGCTCGTATATAGATTAGCTGGTTTGGGTCACCCCTCTGCCCCCTCCCTCCACCTGCTTGGCTGTGCATGATAGGGAAAGTCATCTGAGTCCAGTGGTAAACCCAGCTATCTCCGCTCTGCCTGTCTCTGGTCGCAGCACAGGCTCATATCTGGCATTCTCCGAACTTGCTCTAGCTGGAGTCGGCTTCAAAGTCCATCCAGGTAGCAGGCGGCGCTGTGAAGTTTCAGCTGCTCCTGGCTCTTGGCTTGGGTGAGTGGTTGCCGGAGCATCTGTGCTGGGATGCGGGTGGGTGTTACCGAAAGTCCTCATTCAGCTGTAGGTCTTTCTTTACCAAGGGGCCGGTGAGTGGAGGTAGGGGTTCTTCCACCGCCTCCGTAGGAATTCTGCTTACAGGCTGCTCAGCGCAGGCATTCTCGTTGAGGCTTAGGTGGCGGCCATTTTAGCTCCAGAGTGCGGGAGGCTAGGTGTAGATTGAATTGTAGTGTTCCCCTCTCTGCTGTCGTGGGTCTTCCAGTGGGGACCGGGATATCCCCCACCGGTCCAAAGGGGGGGGGGGGGGGACCAGGGCCACATCAGAGAGCCAGTGTGTGCTAACTGGGGGAGAGAGCAGGATGGCGGCCGTCCACCCCGCTCCCTCCTCAATCAGGCCTCAGACACCAAAGTTCTTTCTTCGCCCTCCCGGGCTCTAAAGACTCCCGATCTCGGCGTCTGCTGCAGCACCGACTGCCAAGTAGTGTTATTGTCGTTATTCCAGGCTCAGTTTATCTTAGGAGCCGCATATTTCAGTTTATAGGGACGAGTCTCTCAGGAGCCTCTCCTGCATGCGACCGGGCAGCATGGCGGCCCGGCCCGCCCCCCGTATTTTCCTATTTTTTTTTTAATTTGACAATTTTTATTTTTCAAATCTAGCGGGATACAGAAGGAAAGAGGGATAAGGGGTCATTAGGGAAGGATTTCACATGGTAGTATTGCAGATACCATTGCAGTAAAAGTGCCAGGGCATTAACATTTTCATGCATGTAAGTATCCGACAAAGCAGTTTGAACATACAGTAGCAGTTATTGCAAAAGAATGGCCCAAGTTGGTGTGCCACCTGTGCTTTACATTTCGCTTCTTTTTGTGGAGGTTGGGTGCATGATTGCATGCCACTTTGTGGTAGTGGGGCAATGTTTTGTTTCTGCTGCTTGAATGCTACACGTGTTATGGGTGGGGGGGGGAGGAGGGGTATAGGGGGGAAGAGAGGGGGCTCCAGAGGTGGAGGGTGCAGGTGTAGTGTGTGCCAGGAGATGATAATGAGGCGTCTTCGAATTGTATGAAGTCGGGACTCCAAACAAGGAGTGTAGTTGTCGCTGGTGTATAGGTCATGATGTGTGTCTGTTCAGGTGCAAGTTTAGTTTGTCCCAGCATTCCCATGCCGGGGGCCAGTAGGTAGCTGTCGGTCTTGATTTCCGTGCCATAATCTCGTATCGTTTAGTAGTTTCGATTGTTTCGATACATTGGTCGATGGAGGGGCAGGATGTCTGTTTCCACTGCCTACTAATGACCGTGAGGGCCGCAATGATGATATGGTATAGAAGGTATTTGTGGCTTTTTCGTGGGATATTTGGGAGTAAGAGCAGTAGGAACGTTTCTGGTAGGTGGGGAAGTCGTATGTTCGTGCATTGGGTTGCCATAGACGACACTTGCTTCCAGTAATTAGCGAGTTTCGGGCATTGCCACCAGATATGGATCATGGTTCCCCTGGCTGCTTGGCATCTCCAGCATACATCTGGGATGTCAGGATGACTGTGGTGGAGCCGTGCTGGGACTAGGTACCATCTGTAGAGTATCTTTCGGGATAGCTCCAGGTGGGCTGTGCACATTGTGAGACGTTTGTGGGCTTGAAAGATGTCATGCCATTGTTCTTCTTGGAGTTGGTGACCAATGTCTCTTTCCCACGCTAGTTTGAAGGACGGCGGGTGTTTTGGGGATTGGGTATGTTCGGAGGCGTATATCGTGGATATAAGTTTAGTAGCTGGTTTGAGTCTTGTGCAGACATTCATCATTGTTTTCCAGTGTTGGTTCTGGGGTGTCGCATGGTGCTGTGGTGGCTGGAGAGCAAACCATGAGTGCAGCTGCATGTAGGAGAAAGCGGCTGTGCTGGGTAAGCTGAATTCTGTTCTAAGGTCTGAGAGGGGTTTGAGACGACAGCCATTCATTAACTGTGACATCTTGGTTACGCCATGCCTACACCAAAGTTAAAGTTATAGTTAAAGTCTGGTATGAGTAAACGAAGTGCTTCGAGTGGGAGTGCGGGTGTAAGTAGGGATGTTTCACCTAGTCTTTTCCTATATCTATCCCAGATTGAGAGGGTAAGCGCTGTAGTCGGTAGTATGTCTGAGTGTTTTCGTCTATGCGCTTTCGGCAGCCAAGCTAGTAACCGTAGGGGGAGGCCGTGTGTGTAGGCACTTTCTAGGGTTGCCCACGTTGTTGGGTCTCTGCGGTGTGATGCTGCAATCAGTGGGGCAATTTGAGCTGCGCGGTAATATCCTGCTATATCGGGCATTCCCATCCCCCCTTGCATAAATGGTCGATATAATGTGGTTTTCGCTACTCTGGGTTTTGAGTCGTCCCATAAGTGGGTATTCAGAAGGTTTTGTAGGTCTGATAGGTATTTTGCGGGTACTTTGAGTGGGAGACTGCGGAATAGGTATTGTATTTTTGGTAGGATGACTATTTTTATCGAGGCTATTCTTCCCGTCCAGGAGATGTATTTTCCTTTCCAACCTTGCAGAATAGATTTGACTTCGTTAAATAGTTTGATGTAATTTGCTTTAAAGAGTGTGTTGGGTGTGGGTGTAAAGTTCACCCCCAGGAACTTAATGTGGTCATGTCTCCAATCAGAATCAAAGTTTTTTTTCAGGATTGACAGGTCATGGGCTGGGACATGGGTCCCTAGGGCTAGGGTCTTAGCAATGTTCAACTTATAGTACGAGCATTTGCTGTATTGAGATAAGATCATATGGAAGTTGGGCAGGGTATTTTCCTATTTTTAACATGTAAACAGTTACATTTAAATCTAAATTTTATTGTTATTATGTTGTTCCATTTTTTTGTAACAATATATAACTTTTATGGCTGATATATGAAATGTATAACATATATTACAAGTACATTAAGGGTCTACTCAAGCCTAATACTTCCTAATAAAGCTATGTACCTCAATTTCCTTGGGCTTGCTCTTGTCTCCGGTTACTTTGCTGCGGTTATTGTTGAGGAAGTTGATGATGTCTTGCTCACAGGTGAGATTTTCGGCTCTTCCTTTGCCTGTGAAAAACCCTGTAATGTTCAGTTTCTCAAAACAGGCGAACGAGCACCAATTGCAAACCCGCAGTCTTAGACACCTTACGAAATCACATAGTTTTGTCCAAAATAAATTCATCCATAATATCAGATTTTGAAACCATCCAGTTTTACTTTTTGTACTGGAATCTTTGGTCTCAGATATCGTTTCCTCAATGTCAAGGACTGTTGCCTCGTCTGTCATATTTGTTTCCAAGTGTTTGTTCACAGTACCACAATTTTACAATGTGTATGAAACACTGTGTGTGGATTTTTGATAAAATTAGTAATAAAACTCTAAGGACAACTCTAGCGCACTGAACAGCAATGCAGCCAATTCAGTATTGAGTGAGTGTTCCCTCATGCACTGGTGAGAAACAATTGTTCAAATGATGACATCATAACCATGTCACAATCTCATATGTTGATAATGGCATAAACAAAGTTAAAATTACTTGTGGGCTCTTAAAGTTTAAATAAAAATAAATAAATGCATAGACAACAAAACATGTGCAATATATATTTGTATACTAAGTGAGGCTAGCATTAAGGGCATGAGAAAAACAGCTATAAGATTCAACAAAATAAGGTTCTCTGTACTCAGATAGTGAAATGTTGTGCGCCTCTTCTTTTTTTAATGATATATTTTTATGAACAAGGGAGATAAGCAAGTGTGATGTAATTCCAGTAAAATACAAGTTTAGCAGGCTAAGATTGCCACAAGGCATATGTATGTATATGTGTTTGTAGTATCAGTTAGTTAATTACACGTAGCTAAGATACTGTTATCACTGTACTGACCAGGTGCAGGAATGTAAGAACTGGAATTACGCGTCCCTCTCCTTTGTATCAGATGAGCCACGTGGTTAGACCGGATGGATGAGTTTAGACTCTATTTATTAAATAGGTTAAGGGTATGTGTGGGTGTAGTTAATTGTGGGAGGAGCTACAGTGCTATATAAGGAATGTACTCTATGTATTCAGTACTCAGACTTTGCTGTATTTTGGTGACGCTAGTCCCTCTGAGTCCCGATCGGTGATCCAATAAAGAATCTCTTCCTTCCTGAAGAAACCTGTGTCCATCTCTCTGTGCTTGGCTTCCGTCAGTTTCTCCGGTATCATTTGGTGCGTTGGCCGGGAAGCTCATCGTTCAACGGTAGCTGAGAGGCAGAGGCGTGAGACGGTCTATCTTTGCCCACGTTCTCTACGGCTGCACCCCTGAACTTCTGCGTGGACCTCCCTTCGTCTCGGCGCCACTGGTCTGTTGTCCAGGAGATCATCGGCCTCTACGTGAGAAGTGCTGGGGTGTCCCCGTCGATGAGTGTGAACTCAGGTTCAGGAACGAGGAGGTAAGACAACTGCTGTTTTAGACGGCAGGACCCACTAGGGGTATACCGATTGTGCGGTAGGCCCAAAGGGGTTTTGAATCTGTGTATCTGCCCCCTCTGTCGGAGGGAAGGAGCGAAGGCGCACCGCTCGATCGAACGCTCTTTAGTCAGACCGTTTGATTTGGTTAGTCAGGCGGGGTCCTGGTGTAAATAGCCCTAGCCGGACACCGGTGTCTTGTCTAGACTAGCGTTCTAGGGTGTATATTACGTTCGCTAGGTCGGAGGGACCGGGAGACTAAGCGGCGCCTGTGTAAATTCGGTTCGCTAGTTCTCATCCTATCTGGGCTAAGTGGGAAGGCGTGTAAATTTGGAACCCACTAGACTTTTGATAGTGCGACTAAGAGGCGCCTGTGTAAATTCGGTTCTCTAGCTCGCTATATATGTGGTGATTGGGCAGTGTGGCTAACCAAAACGGGTGTATATAGTTTTAGGTAGTCCATTCAAGGTACTGGCCAATAGTTTAGTTGGGAATTGTAAATGTGTTAACGATTGTTTTAGTAAAGTGTATATCTTGTTAGATAGCGCGAGCTCAGCCGTCTAGCGAGAGTGTTAATAGTGTGTTGCTGTATTATAGTGCACGGTACCATAACCCTGTATATTTACTGACATTATATAATAAGTACTAATCATTGTCGTCCATTGCATGTTTAACACCATAACCACTAATAATTGTATTGTGACCTTAACTTGTGCTTTGACCTATGCTAACCGTACTGTAACCGCTATTTGTAAAAGACGATGTTACTGGGGTGTGTTATAGACGGGTAATTCGTATATAGAGAATTATAGCGTGGGTGACTGTATAGTTACGCCAAAGGGCATAATATTGATTATATAGTGACTGGTGTAACAGCTGTGTGTGTACGGGAATTCCCTGAGTGTTTATTGTTATTGTGTACGTTTCACTTGGTAACCGTACCACGTGGTGCTGTTGCCAGAGGAAACGGGTGTGACTGTTGAATAGTACGCGTGTATAGTATTCGTTGTCGACGACGTTCCATTGTTAAGTATGGGTGCGTCGCAGTCAACGATTCCGGATCCCTTAGGATGTATGGTTAAGAATTTTAAAAAGGGATTCAAAGTTTGTGATTTTGGGGTAAAGATGTCTCCTGTACGTTTGGTCACTTTGTGTACTAGGGAGTGGCCTACTTTGGTTGCGGCATGGCCGCCACGTGGCAGTTTGGATCCAACTCTGGTACAGCGCTTACACGTGGCTGTATCGGGTAGGCCTGAACTTTACGGCCAGTTTCCTTATATTGACTGTTGGAGACAGGCCGTAAATGACTCGCCAAAATGGCTCCAGACATGCCACGAGGAGCAGTGTCGCCTCATGGTAGCTAGGACTTGCTCGTCCACTAGGACTGGTGTTAGGCCCATTTTGGACACGCCCCCTGAGTCCGAGATCCCTTTGCCGCCCCCTTACTTTCCGTTAAGAAGAAGTGACGCAAACGCAGGAAGTCCTGCACCCCTCCCCTCATTACCCTCATCCACTTCCGCTTCCTCCTCCAGTACAGGATCCACCCCCCCTCGTACTAAATCTCCCCTTCCGGAACCAGAATCCACCCCCATTAGAAACGAATATCCTGATTTGGCGCCACTTCAGACTTCCGGTCAAGCTTCATCTAGCTCGGCTCGAAGTGTTTTATTTACGACCTTTTCCCAAAACCGACCTCCCACATCCCCATACCCTATCTCTCCCCGACCGGAACCCATGACTGACGCCTCTCTACGTAGCCCCATCCAAACCCGACAGTTGACTGGTGCCCAACAATTAAAGCACTATCAGATGCCTCTTCGTCTGAATCCCGGGTCAGCTTATATCGATGCCGCAGGTCAAATGGCACACGCTGACCCAGTCTTCGTATATGTCCCATTTACCACAACCGATCTTTTAAACTGGAAGACCCATAATTCCTCGTATACTGAGAAACCACAAGCTATGACTGATCTGTTCACCTCAATAGTACAGACGCATAATCCGACATGGGCTGATTGCCAGCAGTTACTAATGACTTTATTTAACAATGAGGAAAGGACAAGAATAAATCAAGCAGCCATTAAAGCATTAGAGGATAGAGCCCGTGCTTTGAACCAAGCCAATCCAGCAGCATGGGCCGCGACACACTATCCCAACACCGATCCCGATTGGAACGTAAATGGTGCTGATATGGTTCAACTCAGAGCCTATAGAGACGCTATAATTGCTGGCATGAAAGCCGGAGGAAAGAAAGCCATTAACATGTCGAAGACAGTTGAGGTGATCCAGAAAAGCGATGAAGCGCCCAGTGTCTTTTATGACCGATTATTGGAGGCATACCGCTTGTATACCCCCTTTAATCCGGAAGACGCAGACAATTCCCGAATGGTTAACTCCGCCTTTGTCAGCCAAGCATACGGAGATATTAAGCGCAAGCTACAAAAGTTAGAAGGGTTTGCAGGTATGTCCATCACCCAACTAATGGAGGTAGCAAATAAGGTCTATATGAACAGGGATACAGAAAGTAAGAAAGAGGAAGAGCGCAAGATGCGTAAAAAGGCTGATATGCTAGCGGTAGCGATCGCAGGCGTAGATAAACGGGGCCCAGATAGAGGCAATAATAGATGGAGTAGGGAGCCTTTGAGTAGGGATCAATGCGCGTATTGCAAGGAAGAAGGGCATTGGAGGAACGAATGTCCGCAAAGAGAGCAGTACGAGAGAGACCAACCCAGGGCAGGCTACGGAAACTTTAGAGGTAGAGCGAGAGGTAGAGGAGGCCCCGGAGGGAGTAATGGTTATAGAGGGAGTAATGGGAACAGAGGAAGTGTTAGGGAAGACAGGTATATTCCAGCAGCGCAAAGGTCCCGCGATAGAGAAGGTAGGGACTTTGTAGGATTGGCTGACACTGTCATGGAGGACTATTGATACCGACCGGGCTCCATCCCCCTTGGTCGAGCGGAGCCTATGGTCGATGTATCAATAGGGGGGAAAAGGAGTGCGTTCATGATCGACACTGGTGCTGAACATTCAGTGGTGACTAATCTAGTTGCTCCTCCATCTGGAAGGACTATTACTGTGATAGGAGCAACTGGAAGAAGTGCTGAAAAACCGGTTCTTAAAAGTCGACTCTGTACATTGGGAGGCCACGTAGTAAAACACCAATTCCTTTATATGCCTGAATGTCCAGTCCAATTGCTGGGACGTGATATGCTATCAAAATTACAAGCGCAGATTACGTTCCTACCAAATGGAACAACATCCTTAAAGTTTAATGGACCTTCAGGTATTATGACTTTATCCGTACCAAAGGAAGAAGAGTGGCGACTTTATACAGTGTTGACTAGCCAAAACCCTAGGAGTGATGAGACATTGTTTAACATACCAGGAGTTTGGGCAGAGAACAACCCACCAGGACTGGCCCGCAATATTCCACCAATAAAAATTGAACTGAAACATGGGGTTTATCCAGTGAGCCTAAGACAATATCACATTCCGCAGAAGGCTAAGAAGAACATCCAATCCTATCTGGATAAGTTCATACGGTATGGTATCCTAAAATTCTGTACTTCCCCCTGGAACACCCCATTGCTGCCTGTTCAAAAGCCCGGTACAGATGAGTATCGACCTGTACAGGACTTAAGAGCAGTCAATGATGCGGTTGTTAGCATACATCCAGTTGTACCCAATCCATATAACCTGCTTGCTTTAATTCCGGGCGGGGCTACTTACTTCACAGTCTTAGATCTCAAAGATGCCTTCTTTTGCCTCCGAATTGCCGCAGAAAGCCAATGTATTTTCGCTTTCCAATGGGAGAACGCTGTAACGGGCTCAAAACGCCAAATGACTTGGACAAGACTGCCCCAAGGGTTTAAAAATTCACCTACCCTATTTGGTTCAGCTCTAAGTCAAGATCTACTGGATTTCGAGTCTATCCCAGGAGAATGTGTATTGTTACAATATGTAGATGACTTGTTGATAGCAGCAGTTACAAAAGAAAAATGTCAGCAAGCAACGCACGATCTACTACATATTCTCTGGAAGGCAGGATACAAGGTGTCCAGGAAGAAGGCTCAGTTGTGTTTGCCAACTGTCAAGTATCTGGGATTCCATATCTCTGAAGGTCAAAGGATTATGGGGCCAGAGAGAAAAGAAGCTGTCTGCCAAATACCAATACCCAAGAATAGAAGACAAGTGCGAGAATTCTTGGGGGCAGCAGGCTTCTGTAGGATATGGATTCCCAGCTATGCGATACTGGCAAAACCTCTGTACGCAGCCATCAAAGGTACAGAGCACGACCCCTTCTTATGGACCCAAGAACAGCAAACGGCATTTGAAGATGTGAAGAAGGCTTTGATGAGTGCCCCAGCATTAGGTCTACCTGATCACACACGACCATTCTACTTATATGTACACGAGCAAAGAAGAATGGCTGTGGGAGTATTGACACAGTACTTGGGATCATGGCAAAGACCTGTTGCCTACATGTCTAAGCAACTGGATGCAGTGGCCAGCGGACTTCCACCTTGTCTAAGAGCCGTAGCTGCAGCCGCCCTGCTAGTAGCTGAAGCCGATAAACTCACTCTGGGTCAAGAACTTTATGTACGAGTCCCACATGCAGTACAGACGTTGTTGGATTACAAAGGAAATCATTGGTTTAGTAACAGCCGTATGACCAAGTATCAAGCAATGTTGTGTGAAAACCCAAGAGTGCATTTAGAGACTGTAAACACCTTAAATCCAGCTACCCTTTTGCCGCAACCTACTGAAAGTCAACATGATTGTTTGGAAGTAATGGATGAAGTATTTTCAAGTAGACCAGATCTTCGTGATTTTCCCATCCAGAACCCCGATGTTCAATATTACACCGACGGCAGTAGTTATGTGAAAGAAGGGATCCGCTATGCAGGATATGCAGTGACAACAATAGACAAGGTGATAGAAGCTCGGCCACTGGCGAAAGGAACATCAGCACAAAAGGCAGAATTAATAGCACTAACACGAGCGTTACAATTGGCTGAAGGTTTAAGAGTAAATATCTATACGGACTCTAAGTATGCGTTTTTAACCACTCATGCCCACGGAGCTTTGTATAAAGAAAGAGGACTACTGAATTCAGAAGGCAAAGAAATCAAGTACGCAGCTGAAATCCTACAACTATTGGAAGCAGTGTGGGAGCCGAAAGAAGTCGGTATCATACATTGTCGAGCGCATCTGAGAGGAGATGGTGATGTAACCAAGGGAAATCGGATGGCAGATAGTGCAGCTAAGCGTGCTGCTGAATCAGGAAGACAGGAGTATGTGGGGCATATAGCTGCTCTTATACCAACTCCACTGTCCCAATGGACTCCAGTTTATACAGCTCAAGAAGAGGAGTGGTTAAAGACTGAACCGGGAAAGTATTTGGAGAACAAGTGGTATCAGCTAGAAGATGGAAGAATAGTCATACCAGCATCACTAGCGGTAGAAATTGTCCAAAATTATCACAACGGGACACATTCTGGGAGAGACAGTACTGAAGAATCTCTCAGGAAACATTTCTACATACCAAGATTGTCCAACTTGACTCAGGCCATTGTACGCAGATGTGTAACGTGTGCTAAGAATAATGCAAGACAAGGACCAGTAAAGCCACCAGGAGTCCAGTTTATGGGGGGACTCCCCATGTCCGATCTACAAATAGACTTTACAGTAATGCCTAAATCGGGTGGACATCGTTACCTGTTGGTAATTGTGTGCACCTATTCAGGCTGGGTAGAAGCATGTCCTACTCGTACAGAGAAAGCAGGAGAAGTTGTAAGATTCCTGCTACGAGAAATAATACCCCGATATGGACTACCCTGTTCTATAGGATCGGACAATGGTCCAGCTTTTGTTCATCAGTGCCTACAACAACTGACTCATATGCTTGGTATAAAGTGGAGGCTTCATACTGCATATAGACCCCAGAGTTCTGGCAAGGTAGAGAGAATGAATAGAACTATAAAGAACCAGTTGGCTAAAATGTGTCAGGAAACCCAACTTAAGTGGAACGTTCTCTTACCCATAGCTTTATTGCGAATCCGCAGTACCCCTACCAGAAGGATGGGCCTCTCTCCTTTTGAAATCATGTATGGGCGACCACCTCCCGTACTTGGTAACTTAAGGGGGGACTTGAGTCAGTTGGGAGAAGGAATTACCCGGCAGCAGGTTGTAGAGTTGGGTAAGACTATGGAGGAGGTACAGAAATGGGTACAAGATAGATTACCTGTGAATATTTATCCCCCTGTTCATAGTTATCATCCAGGAGACCAAGTGTGGATTAAAGAGTGGAATAATGTACCGTTAGGGCCCAAGTGGAGAGGTCCTTATGTTGTTCTTTTGTCTACCCCTACAGCGATAAAAGTAGCCGAAGTAACTCCGTGGATACATCACTCCAGGGTTAAACCAGCAGCAGTCGATTCTTGGCAAATTACAGCAGATCCAGAGAATCCCTGCAAGATCCGGTTGAAACGCACTACTCAGTCGGAGTAACGAGGAATTATTGTGGATTACAAATTTTATTGTTACAGGTGTGAGTGAGAAGGCCATAATAAAGCCTGTCCGCTTACCAACACATAGTGTATAAGCCAGGAAAGTCTCGAAGGGACACCTGTGAAGACGAGCAGAACTCCATTCCCTGCAGCCCTCACATCCTGGAAGCTGAGGTTCCATCGCACGGACGAAGACTGAGGATGACGGCGAAAGATGTGCTTTTGATTGTGTTTATTTATATGTGTTTTTATATTCAGGAAGGTAGAGGTACCGACACTCCTAGCTGTGAGGTATGCATTAAGACTACGAGAACAGGTAACCATATTTCCCAAACCCTAATTTGGCATTCACAATACGAATGTAAAGGAGAGGTATCAAGATGTAGATACCTAAATATAGACTATAGTGTGTGCCATTTAGGAGTAGGAGAACCTAAGTGCTTCAGTCCAGAGTATCAACCTCGTACAATTTGGTTGACTCTCAGGAATGGAGATCCTCAGGGGACCCTAATTAATAAGACGGTGTTAGAATCCGTACATTCTTCGGGTGTTCTGCTATTTGATGCATGTAAGGCGATATCAAGTGGTAGAAAACCGTGGAATGTATGTGGGGATCTTAGATGGGAGAGGACGTATGGGTCTAATGATAAATATATTTGTCCCAGTAGTAAAAATAAATATGTGAGTCCTAGATGCCCAAATAAAGACTATAACTTTTGTCCATATTGGTCTTGTGTGGGGTGGGCGACTTGGGGACAGACAGTAGATAAAGACATGATAGTGACTAAGTTGCCGACTAGCCCTTATTGTAAGTCTATGGAATGCAACCCAGTCCATATACTTATTAATAACCCCGACAAGTTCCTAGATAAGTATGGAAATTTATTTGGGTTTCAGATATACGGGACGGGTTTAGATCCTGGGACATTATTGTTTATAGGAATAGAGACTGATACGGTATCCTCCCAGACTCATCAAGTATACCATTCCTTTTATGAAGAGATGAGTATAGATAATAAGATCCCCCATAACGCTAAAAACCTGTTCATTGACCTAGCTGAAAGTATTGCCGGTAGTCTTAATGTTACCAACTGCTATGTGTGTGGAGGTACTAACATGGGAGACCAATGGCCTTGGGAAGCAAAGGAGGTAATGTCCGGTTCTGAGGCAGTTGACCAACTAATATCTACACAAGCCGATTATCATTTGAGTGTTAGAGGTAAATCTGAGTGGAGATTAAAGACCTCCATCATAGGTTATGTTTGCATAGCAAGGAAAGGAATAATGTATAATACTTCTGTAGGAGAATTAACTTGTCTAGGGCAAAAAGCTTATGATGATGATACTAAAAATACAACTTGGTGGTCGGCTTCAAATGTCTCAGAACCATCTAACCCGTTTGCTAGATATGCCAGTTTAAAGGATGTGTGGTTTGATTTATCCATCACATCTACCTGGAGAGCCCCAGCAAATTTGTACTGGATCTGTGGTAAGAAAGCCTATTCGGAGTTGCCACAGGACTGGGAAGGGGCATGTGTGTTGGGTATGCTCAAACCATCCTTCTTCTTGTTACCGATTGAAACAGGTGAGACTTTAGGTGTTAAAGTGTATGATGTGAATCATAGGAAGAAAAGGGGACCCTTAGAGATAGGCACCTGGGAAGATAATGAATGGCCTCCCCAGCGTATCATAGATTATTATGGGCCAGCCACGTGGGCAGAAGATGGTACCTTTGGTTATAGAACCCCAATTTATATGCTCAACCGTATTATAAGATTACAGGCGGTGGTTGAGATTATTACTAATGAGACCTCACAAGCACTCAATCTTCTAGCGAAGCATAATACCAGGATGAGGACAGCAGTGTACCAAAATAGATTAGCCTTGGATTACCTTTTGGCAGTAGAGGGAGGTGTATGTGGGAAGTTTAACCTGAGCAATTGCTGTCTTCAAATAGATGACGAAGGGCAAGCAATAGCTGAGCTTACTAGCCATATGGTTAAACTAGTGCATGTGCCTACTCAGGTATGGAAAGGGTACAATCCAAGTAGTTGGTTTGGTAGCTGGTATGAGTGGTTTGGAGGGCTTAAGGCAGTGGTAGGTGGAGTCCTACTGATTTTACTGTTGTGTCTACTCCTACCGTGTCTTATACCCTTAGTAGTTAGGTCTGTGCAAAGCCTGATAGGAAGTATAGCAGAGAGGAAGGCTGCTGCACAGATAATGGCGATATATAAGTATAAGGCTCTAGATCAAGGAGAACCAATGCAGGAAGATGAGTGTTAAAAGATTCACATCATAAGATAAGTCTGGTCTGGTTCATGGTAACCTGAGGTATATGCAAACCAAGGTTAAGTGATGCCTCAAGTAATTGTGAAATATCAGAGGCATCAAAGGGGGGAATGTGATGTAATTCCAGTAAAATACAAGTTTAGCAGGCTAAGATTGCCACAAGGCATATGTATGTATATGTGTTTGTAGTATCAGTTAGTTAATTACACGTAGCTAAGATACTGTTATCACTGTACTGACCAGGTGCAGGAATGTAAGAACTGGAATTACGCGTCCCTCTCCTTTGTATCAGATGAGCCACGTGGTTAGACCGGATGGATGAGTTTAGACTCTATTTATTAAATAGGTTAAGGGTATGTGTGGGTGTAGTTAATTGTGGGAGGAGCTACAGTGCTATATAAGGAATGTACTCTATGTATTCAGTACTCAGACTTTGCTGTATTTTGGTGACGCTAGTCCCTCTGAGTCCCGATCGGTGATCCAATAAAGAATCTCTTCCTTCCTGAAGAAACCTGTGTCCATCTCTCTGTGCTTGGCTTCCGTCAGTTTCTCCGGTATCACAAGGAGTATACAGTACGACATACAGGTCCTCATAGGTGTTATCATTGGTATCGGTTACAAGTACAATGATTGTATGAACAATAACTTATAATTGGCTGACAGTAGGGATGCACCGAAATTTCGGCCAAAAACGGTTCAAACTGGCCGAAATGTAAAAAAAAAAAAAATCTTTCATATTTTTTTTTTCTAGTGCATAGTTCAACAGACATGCTTGGATTAATGGTTCAGATAATTATATATCACAATGAAAGATAGTAATGATCACATGCGAGTCAAGAATACTGCACTTGGGACGGGGGGAGAACACTATGGGACGGGGGGGGGGGGGGGGGGGAAAGAACACTAAGGGACAGGGGCAGGGCCGGATTAACATAGGGGCTGATGGAGCTGCAGCTCCAGGCCCAGGCCCATGGAATAGGCCCATTGATTTAAAAAAAAAAAATCACTACTCTTAGGTTGCCAGGTATTTCTCAGAAGTATTTCTCAGGTATTTGAGGCTGCCTAGCCGGTGCTGGTATTGCAGTAATAAAGAGAGTATAAACAGAGATTATTCTGCAATACCAGCGCCAGCCAGTAGGGGTCGCTGTTTGTGTGGAGAGAGGCAGGAATAAGAAGTTACAGCATCTCCCTCCCTGCCTCTCTCTACTCACTGATCCGCGGTGGAGCAGCTCTGCACAGAGAGGCCAGACAGCAGCTCCGAGCCTGCGAGACATGGGGACAGGGAGAAACTTGGGGACACTGATACTTTGGGACACTGGGAGACATATGGACACTGGGACACATGGGGGGCCTGAGACACTAGGGACACAGTGGCCCCATGTCTCTCAGTGGCCCCTAGTCGCTCAGTGGCCCCATGTCTCCCAGCCAGTGTCCCTAGTGTCTCAGTGTCCCCATGTCTCCCAATGTCCCTGGTGTCTCTCAGTGTCCCTGGTGTCTCTCAGTGTCCCCATGTATCTGTGTCCCCATGTCTCTCCCAGTATCTTAGTGTCCCCATGTCTCACAGTGTCCCAATGTCTCTAAGTGTACCCTAGTGTCCTAGTGACATCGGGACACATGGGGACACAGACTCTAAGGGATACTGGGAGACATGGGGAAACAAACACTAGGGGACACTGGGCGACATGGGGACACTGAGACACTAGGGGACACTGAGAGACTGGGTGTAACGGAGCTCCGTGTACTCCGACCGAGTACCCTCCGTTGATGGATGCTCCTAGCGCTCTCAGAGGACTCCAAGCACTGCAGACGACACCACAACCACCGCAGACTCCACAACCGCCGTAGCTTAACTGGAGCTGCGCCGTCTTCCTTCCACCCTGGATCGGCTTCTGTCCTCCAGGACCGTGTGGGGAAGACCTCTCCTCCAGGAGAGCGTATCTGGAACAAGCTCTTAAAAGAGCTAAGTGATTAAGAGCTCAGGGGAATATGCAGAGCATAGCAATCCCCAGTGTGATATAGCAGTTCCCTCCAATAACGAGACACGGCTACGTATTGAGGGTCAGAAGAGGTCTGAGGACTGGAACACCCAGCCTGCTTTTTATTAGGATAAGGTACACGCAGGACACTCCCAGGGGGAGGATGAAATTAACCAATAACAGCATAGTACAGCCCACAGGTTCCCTCCCCTCAGATAAACAGTTAAACCAATTATTTCATACAGTAAAAATACAGTTTTCACATACACACTGTAACTTTAAAACCATACATTCAATTTCAATAAAAGTTGCATATTCAGACTCAGCATACATCAAACATAAACACTTCCAAAAATCAGCCAAATCCCTCCAGTGGATCAAAAGTTAGCTGGAAGTCCTTTATGACCGACCGCAAGCACAATTTCCTGCCCAAAACAGTTCCATAGATTTGGGCTGTGCGGCCGGTCTATTTCATGCGAAAAAACGACTAAGTCCCATTTCGAACGGGACTTAGTCTCTGGAGCTGCAAGTTCCGTATGGGAGAAGGTAAGGGTCAGCGGTGTTCGGCAGAATGTGTAGCCGATTTTAGTTCCACAGAATCTTTAGCATACACCGCTGACCGCATTCGAGGAAACCAAGATGGCCGCCGCCACGTGCAATTGACCGGCAGTAACCTCACAGCCTGGGAGGTAAATTGCCTGCACACTTTAGCTTCTGGGTGGTCTGCCTGTGTGGTACTTGGTTCAGTAAGCCCTATTTACTGAACCAAGTGGGGGAAAGCCAGGAACAAGTTATTTTACCGGTCTGGGGACATAGTCTTAAAGGGGCATTGTTCAGCAAAGTCACAATATGTCCCCAGACGGTTCTTAAAGGGCCATACACACCCAATAAATGTTAATAAGTTTTCAGGGGCACAATCTTCCAGGGGCCATAGTCATGAGGCAGGAGGCTGGCAAACATGCTTCTCCACAATCCAGGGTAGCAGGGCAATTTCTCATTTAAAGGGCCAGTTACAAATAGCGATTTGTAACACTGGGGGACACAGGGAGACATGGAGACACTGGGAGACTTTGAGACCTGGGAGACATGGGGCACTCCCAGTATTCCCATGTCTCCCAGCCAGTGTCCCTAATATCTCAGTATCCCCATGTCTCCTAGTGTCCCTGGTGTCTCAGTGTCCGTAGTGTGCCAGTGTCCCTAGTGTCTCAGTGTTTCGTAGTCTCCAAAAGTCTCCTAGTCTCCTAGTGTCTCAATGTCCCCTAGTATAAAAAATCCCAGGCACTCACTGTGATAGATTTAAGCAGGTTTATTGGACAACGCAACGTTTTGACCTGTATCCAGGTCTTTATCAAGTCTCCAGTGTCCCTTATGTATCACAGTGTGCCCTGTGTCTCCCAGTGTCCCCTCGTGTCTCAAAGTCACCCAGTGTTCCCAGTTCTCCAAGTGTTCCATAGTATTATAGTTTCCCCAGGTCTCCCAGTGCCCCAATGTCTCTCAATGTCCCCCAGTGTCCTAGTGTCCCTGGTGTCTCAGTGTCCCTAGTCTGAGTTCCTAGTCTCCCAGTGTCCCCATGTTTCACAGTGCCCCCAAGTGTCTCAGTGTCCCCTAGCATAAAAGAAAAATATCTCAGGCACTCACTGTGATAGATTTGAGCAGGTTTATTGGACACCGCAATGTTTTGACCTGTACCCAGGTCTTTATCAAGTCTCCAGTGTCCCCTATATATCACAGTGTGTCCTATGTCTCCCAGTGTCCCCTCGTGTCTCAAAGTCACCCAGTGTCCCCAGGTCTCCAAGTGTTCCCTAGCATCACAGTTTCCCCAGGTCTCCGAGTGTCACAATGTCTCTCAATGTTCCCCAGTGTCCTAGTGACATGGGGACACTGGGGCACATGGGGACACAGACACAAAGGGACTGGGAGACATGGGGACACAGAAATGCCCTCTTTTTGTGTATGTTCGTCCCTTTCGGCAGTTCTGGTTATGTGATTTGTGTCAGTGGCCCACCCATTTACCCCATCCATAGACTTCCTGCTTTACTGGACACGGCTGTTAGAGGGTATGGATTTAGTTGAAAAGTGAAAGCGTGAGATAAACATAGGGTATGTGTTTTTTTCATGGCTGCATCCTATGAGTTTACCTACAGCACCATCTCCATCAGATAGATGACGCTTAGGAGGTAGGACTGTTTTAGTGTTTTTGGTCAATAAGATTTTGTAATTAGGCCCATCATAATTGTCAGCACCAGGCCCACTGGGCTCTTAATCTGGCCCTGTAACGAAGTGAAATGTTCATGTCATTGTCAGATGTCTGGTTATTAAATTTGGTCCATGTAATTGCAGTTGCTGTTTCTCATAGTTCTGGAGGAGGAGAAGGGGTTCAAGGTCTGTTACTAGCCCATTGGCAAAGCAAGCCATTCCTATAAAACTATTGCATCATGTCACCACCTTTCCTTATGTTGAGCACAATCATGAGATTTCTAGGCAGTCATGTAGAAAATGTATACCAGAGATCAGGGCCGGATTTAGATGAAAAGAGGCCCTTTCACCTCCCATTTTTAAGTTTGTAAATTACATGAGAGACAATAAAATACATCATTACTGTGATATATATCAATATGTTAAATGAGGGGTGCGTGGCCTGGACACCGACGGGAACAGTCGCATGTAAACGCAGCTCCGCGCCTACAGGCCTAAATTGAGCAATTGCCACACAAAAGAATGGCAGAAAATGAATACCACATCCACAATGTCTCACCCCAAGACCAAGAGACAAACTGAAAAGGCGGACAAGTTTTTCGCCCCAAAGCAGAACACGCTACGAGAGTCCTCTAAGCCGGCGGGGAATCAAGATGGCGCCGACGACATCACCGAGGCAGCTTGCGGTGCGCCCAACGATCAGGGACCTCTGACCTAGGCAATAATGTAAAACATGCTAATTGGGATGTCGCTCAAAATTATGAAAAGTGTACAAACCTCCATAGGCGATCTGCGCAAAGAACTCATGGATCTCGGCTCCAGAACCTCTAGAATTGAGGAGAAAATGGCCGACGCTGAGGAAGTGCATAATGAATTAGCAGACAGATTGCAGCAAATGGCGGAGCTCCTCGCAACGCAGGAGGTAAAATTGTCTGATACACAAGACCGAAGCCACCGTAACAACCTGCGGCTAAGGGGGGGTGGCAGAATCTGTGGGCATAAACGACCTGGCTGCACATGTCACGGCCTACCTCAAGTCATTGGTACCAGACATCCCGCAGCACATGCTCCTCTTTGACCTCATCCACAGGACGGCGAGACCTAAGTTCCTGCCCCAAGACGCTCCCAGGGACATATTGGTGCATATGCACTACTATCACTCCAAAGAGGCCATTCTGAAGAGCAGTAGAACACGCAAGGACTTACCAGAGCTCTACCGCAGCATCCTGATGTTCGCAGATGTCTCCGCATACACCCTTCAAAAGAGGAGAGAATTCCAGGACATCACTGCAGCGTTAAGGGAAAACCGCATATTATACCGCTGGGTTGACCCAGTTAAGCTGCTGGTGCAGAAAGCAGGAAAGACCACGGTGAAAGCAACCCCAGAAGAAGGTGAAGACGCATTGAGAGAATGGGGCATAGAAAGGGGACCCCAGAACAACCGGTCAAAAGAGCCCAGAAGGTTGACACCGGATTGGAAACGAGCGAAACGCGCATAGACTGTATAAACATTGTGCCTGAGAGGGCCCAACTCCAAGGACTTTGCCGAGTCGCAAGTATCATTACTATATTAATGTTTATGACGCTGCAATATCGATTACCCATGAATATGCCCATACCCAGTTAATTCCCTTATTGCATGTAATGTAGGCAGGGCGGGTAAAGCATCAGGGAGCAAACACAGTGGGTGGAGATGTAAGGGATAATCCTGCGTATTGAAGGGATTGAGATCCCTAAAAGGTAACCAGAAGAACCCCGACACCTAATCTAATGGTCAACAAGTTTTTCTTAAATATTTATACAAAAAAAAATAAATTATTTACTTAAGTAAGCATACTGCCATAGCCAAAAAGGCCGGCGCGTAGCGCACCTACCCCACAGGCATAGAAGCGATACGCTTCTACCCCCAAGGCACTTGGATGAAGTGCCGAGCCATAAACAGGGCATGGTTCAACCTTGTAAATACTTTCTTTGTTGTTTGGTTATGTGTGAAGGAAAAGGGACTTTATCCGACCTTTTCTTCAATTTTTTTGTATTTTGTTTCATTTTTCCTGCCTACAATGGATTATTAGTTCGGCAGTTTGCAACTACCGAACCCCGACCTCCCTCCTGGCTTGTTATGATCAAAAGCACCGTCAATTAAGTGTTCCCTGGGTGGCCGCTGTTCGTATAGCCGAACGCCACGTGGAAAAGAAAACGGCGGCCATCTTGTTTGCACGAGGCGAGTCAGCGGGACTTGGTCATGGAGTGTCTGAAACTAAAATCGGACACTCGACCGCACGAAGCACCGCTGAGAACTACCGAACTCCCGCTTCTCCTACTTACTACTTAACAGCCAGAAGAGCGGCATTCGGTAGTTATGTTCGTACAGACCAGGGGAACAATCGCTACTATGAGCCAGGAGGGTATATTCTGTATTTTGACCGCTTTTTCGTCTTTTTCCCAATTGACCGACCGCACACGCTGAATTCGTGGAACTGTTTTGGGCAGGAGCCTCGTGTGTGGTCGGTAAAACAGGACTTCCACACTTTTTAAGAACCCCTGAACCGATCTGGGTGAAATTTGGATATGTTTGCCTCCCAGATCGGGGCTATCAGGGGATATGTATTTTGTGGGGGTACCTTGTGGGGAAAGGGGTGTTCCAACTTTTGGGGAAAATGTGTGCACTTTGCCTGGAGATAATTGATTTACTCCTTAACTTATCTCAATATCTCCCAGGCAGAGGGAGGGCGTGTATTAAGAAAATACTGTACAGTGATTGGTAAATGTATTTGTTTGTTCTTCGGAGGTCCTCTTGCATGAGGATCCCCCATAAAAGCCAGCCTGTTTCAATAAAGTTTTAGTTCTGTTACACCCTTCATGAAGTCTTGGCTCATGTTTGGGGAAGGAATATTCTATCTACTGGGAAGGATTGTCTGGGAAGCTGTATTCATCTCTACCCCCTGCTGGAGTTATAATCACTAATACTCAGCAGCTGGGAAAGGAACAGGAGACCGCAGCACCATCACCACTGCAGGTCTTAACATTGTGTTTTCAGGTTGTAATGCTAAGTGGGATGTGGCCCGTTGCCCGCACCACTGGGAACTGACATTGGGACCGAGTGGGTGGTCTCAGTCCTACCAATCACGATAGAGCACACGTTATTCACAGAGGCATGACACTACGTAACACTTACTACCAGGGCACCTGTGGGAAGTCGCTACAGACCCTAGGGGTAGGCCCGCTCCGCTTGATAGCACTGGGAGGAGCGAGCCATCCCGTAACAAACATACACTCTCAATACGCAGCACAACCCTTCCTGTCTGACCCTCCGTGAAAATATACACACATAATGTAAGGGGATTGAATATCCCAACAAAAAGACACTTATTACACCGAGAGCTCAAACAGCAAGGCGCGGATGTGGTGTGTCTGCAGGAGACTCACTTCCGCACCAATGACCACCCTAAAATCATGGAGCTGGAATACCCACACCAATTCCACTCTACCTCCCCGACTAAAGCTAAAGGTACCTCTATCCTGATAAGTAGACACGTCTCCTTCTCCCTAAAATCACAACACGTAGATCAGATGGGCAGATATGTAGTGATAGTGGGAACGATCAATGACATAGAGTACACCATAGCAAGTATATACGCGCCCAATCAGAACCAGAGAAACTTCTTACACAAAATATTTCAAATCCTGGCGCCTATACAACAAGGTATCACACTAGTTTGCGGTGACCTCAACCACATTCTTGACCCGACCATGGACACGACCCTGAGACAATCTAGCGGTAGATACAAAACCCTCAGGCGTCAGAGCAGGGCCCTCCAGACCTTACTACACACGAACCACTACTACGATACGTGGAGAATTACACATCCCTCGGAGAAAGCATACACGCACTTTTCGCCCGTCCACAACTCATACTACAGAATAGATGGATTTCTCCTCCAGGGTTCACACCTCAACCAAATCCAAAACTGTAACATAGACCATATTACATGGTCAGATCATGCACCGGTATTACTGTAAATGAAAGACCTATATGACTTCAAACACCGTAGCCCATGGAGAATCAATGATTCTCTCCTTCTCAATCCGCAATTCGTGGCTGACCTGACCACGCAAATGAAACAGTACTTTGGGGAAAATGAGACACCTGATGTCTCATCTACAACGGTCTGGATGGCCCATAAGCCAGTAATCCGGGGACTGATGATACATAGGGCCTCATACCTCCGAAAACAGTCACAAAAAATAACACTTGAACTACAAAAAGAACTCTATGACAAAAATCTGAAGAACCAACTCTCCCCCACTGATGACAGCCGCCGGCGCATAATCCAAATCACTAGGAGTCTGCACACACAAGCCCTAGAACGCACACAACACAACATGAAACACTTGAAAATACATCAATATGCCTAGGGCAACAAAGCTAGCAAGCTACTAGCGCAAAGGCTTAAGACACGACAAGCCTCGCAAAAGATCGCTTATCTCACCTCACACTCAGGCCTGAAACTCAACACTCCAAAAGCCATTAGCGACGAGTTTGCACAATATTATGCCAAACTGTACAACTTGCGACTGGACCCCACGACCCCACAACCAATAGAGAGAGACATACGGGAGTACCTGAGAGACATACACTTGCCCCGACTAACTGCTCAACAACAGTTGGAACTCACAAAACCACTATGTGAAGAGGAAATAAGAAATGTAATAAGGACCCTACCATCGGGCAAGGCCCCGGGACCTGGTGGGTTAGATAACACTTACTATAAGAAGTTTAGCGCCACCCTGGCACCATACTTGGTCAAAGCCTACACACAGGCCACTACACTCAGAACTCTACCCCCTGAGATGTTAACTGCGCACATCGTTACACTACCTAAACCAGGGAAGCCATCCACAACCCCACAGAACTTTAGGCCCATATCCCTACTGAACACTGACGCTAAAATCCTGGCCAAAACATACACACTCCGGTTGGGATCAATACTGCCGACAATTATCCATAGCGACCAGGTGGGCTTCGTCAAGGGGAGGCAAGGGTCAGACAACACTAGGAAAGTGCTAAATATTTTACATTATCTCCGTAAACAGAAACAAGGGGGGCTGTTGGTCTCCTTAGACGCAGAAAAGGCCTTTGATCGCCTAAATTGGCAATTCTTGAGTGCGGTGATGCACAGGTTTGATATCCCAGAAGGGTTTGTTTCAGTAGTGGAAGCCCTATATAGCTCCCCAAGGGCCCAGGTACTCAACTCAGGGTTCCTTTCAGAGCCGCTAAAATTGTTGAATGGCACCAGACAGGGGTGCCCCTTGTCACCCCTGTTGTATGTACTAGCCCTAGAACCCCTAGCGGTGAAAATAAGGACTAACCCGGACATACACGGCGTCAAGATCAATGAACGGGAATATACTACCAACCTATTTGCAGATGACGTCCTGTTGACGCTTACCCAACCCCAGATTTCCCTCACCAACCTACTGAAAGAGATAACCACATATGGCACCCACTCATATTACAAACTCAACATTACAAAAACACAGGCCATGGGGGTGGGTATCCCGACAAGCACACTGGACCTGCTACAGAAATCATTCACACTAGATTGGAGGCAGGACCACTTAACTTTCTTGGGAATCAACATTACGAAAAATCCGACAAACCTCATAGCTGCGAACTATGACCCACTGCTGAAAACTATAGCAAACACATTGAAGGGGTGGGAGGGCAAGTTCCTGTCATGGCTGGGCAGGATGGCCGCCATTAAAATGATAGTGCTGCCGAAGTTCCAATATTTAATAAGAACCCTACAAATCCATGTACCAAAAAGATATCTAGATAACCTACAAAAGCTCTTTACAAGCTTCATATGGGCCCATCGAAAAGTAAGGGTGGCAGCGAAAGTGTTGTGCAGGCCGCAGGGGAATGGAGGCCTGGGAATGCCGGATGTTAGGCATTATTACAAAGCGGCTCTCCTGGCCACTGCTATACAAACACACGCCAGTGAAGCAGTACCACAGTGGGTAGAAATGGAGGCCTTTTGGGCATGCCCCAAGGGCTTGAGATATCTGTTTTGGATACCTCACAGGCACAGGAAAATTCACCAAGATGTGCCACCCACAACACAACTCCTATTGAAAACATGGGACACCTGCATGAATCAATGGGGACAAGACAGGGGGTGGGCGCAGGCGACCCCCCTATACAGTCTCCATTTGGCAAACCCAGATTTGACTATCGCCCCTGGATAAGTCGGGGGTGCAACAGGGTCGGCCACTTATATGACAGCGACAGACTACTTGACTTCCCAGACATACAACGGAAATACACGCTACCACATAACACAATTTTCCAATACCTACAACTGAAGTCCATGCTTCAGGGATCCAACAACACCACCGCAACGGCCAACGCAAAACACATTGAACAGATGTGTACGGCCATCACACAGCCCAAAAAACTACTATCCACCCTTTATAACATGTTGATCCAACCGCACACAGACCCCCCAGATAAATTTAAGGTAGCTTGGCAGGAGGACATAGGAAAGACCTTCACTGAACAACAATGGCGAAAAGCATTCTTAGCGCACAAAAAGAGGACGAATTGTGCCTTTCACTTGGAACAGATGCGCAAAGTCCAATACCGCTGGTACATGGTACCGGAGCGATTGGCGAGAATCTACCCAAATACCTCTAGTGAATGCTGGAGATGTCAGGGAGACAGGGGAACAATGTATCATATATGGTGGACGTGCCCGAAATTAGCAACCTACTGGAGGGTAGTAGAGGAAATAGCGAGCTTGGTCCTAGTCAGAGAACTCAAAATTACTCCAGAGTGTGGACTCCTATTTATGGGTTTAGAAGAGCTCAACACCACAGACTCCCGTTTACTATTTCATATCCTCATATCAGCGAATACCCTAATAGCTAGGGCATGGAAGCAAGATCTTGCACCTACTAGAGAGGCTCTGCTTCAGCAAATTACTCTGAATCTGGTATATGAAAAGGGATTGAACAGGCAAAGTCTCTCGAACAAATATGCCACATTGGCCCATACTCAATGGGTACTAAGGGTGGGCAGGGAGAGGGAGTGAAACACATAAGGATAGGTGGCTGCCGCCCATGCGGTGCATAGTGGACCATTGAACGTAGTAACCCACTTGTACATAGCTGTATAGTTTACAGTTTTTAAATTATAAAAAGAAGGGAGCCAGGGTGCAGGACCACGATTCACGATGAAGCCCAATGGAGCATAACTATAGACGATCACTAGTAAGATAGGCCGAGACACGGCCATAGCGAACAATGGCTCTAAACACAAACAGGGAATGTATACTGGACAATTAAGCAAACACCGAAAGGTGACTCATGTTAGAATAACAGTTGTTTGTTCCCCTTGAACCTTCCTCCTTCCTCCCCACCTCCTTCCAAATCCATTTCTGTACCCTTGTCCTCCCCCCCCCTCATTTGCCACTGAACAATAGTTCATCAGTAAGACAAAACTGCAATGTGGTATGTTGAACATCGCAATTGAGTTGTCAAAATGTGTCGAATTGTCAATTGAAATACGGGTCATGCACAGCTGTTAGCACAGCCTAGACACCTTGTATCACAGCAGAGATAACCACATGGACTAATTAATTGTGTATTGTGCATGTTCTATATGTTTTATACAGGTTTTTCATATGGCTATAGCAGTCATATAGCATAGATCATATGCCGATTAAAGCTTACAGAGAGTTTGTTTGGATATATGCCCACATATAGGTGTATGCTTCTGTAACCACTATAATGATATTCCCCACTACCAGGGCACACAACCCGAGGGTGATGTCCTATCGCAAACGTATTACCAATGTATCTGATAATGCACATACCAGAACATCATTTGTACAGTACCCTTGTATAAGCCTGGGATGTGTAATTATGTAACGGGAAAACCAGTAATAGATCGATTTGTATTAGCTAATCTGAACTGCCAGACTTGATGTAGATACTTGATATACAAACCATGTAATGACAAACTTGAAATAATGCACACGAACTGTGAATGACAGCCTACCCTCCCTTTTTTTCTTTCTGTACCCCGTTTAATGTGAAAAAATCAATAATAAACTACAAATTGAAAAAATATGTTAAATGAAACATGTTGTGATTGGTACTAACCTTTATAAAAAATGTGGCACGGATAATAAATAAAAAAAAAGTCGAGATGAAGAGGGGGGGGGGGTGATTGTGAGAGGGAGGGGGTGATGAGGAGAGGGGGAGTGATTGTGAGAGGGAGGGGGGTGATGAGGAAAAAAAGATTTAGATTAAAGCAAAAGAAAAAAAGCAGTGGCGGCTCTAGACTTTGTGAGGCCTTAGGCGAAACTCAAACATGAGGCCCCCACTAACACCTAAAGTTAAAAATAAGGGTTGCATTGTGTGTATAAGGTGCTGTTGTTGTATTTAAGGACGAGCTTGCAGCGCTGGATACAGAGAGCTAGTCTCTGTATTCATCGTTCAGAGGCTTGCAGTGTAGCGGCTCCCTGTGCCGCCGCATTATGATCTCTCTGACTGTAGTTATGGCATAATATGCAAACTAACTTAATTTGCAATAAATAAATTTAATTAGCAATTATGCCAATCGTTTATACATGACTGAGGGGTATGGTTACATAGCCTTGCAGTCGTGTATACATAAGTGCAGGTGTATGTATATATGACTGTATCTGACATTGTCTACCTATGTGTGACAGGGTTTGGGGTGAGTGTTGCACAGTTGGAGTACAGGATTGTAAGGGTTTATGTAATAGGGTGAGTGTGGCAGGGTGAAGGGGGTGATTGGGACAGACTGACAGAGGATGAGTGACAGGGTCGGGGGTGAGTGTGACAGTGCAAGAGAAGGTGGGTCTGACAGGGTTGATGGGGGGGGTTAATGCAATAGGGTAGGTGTGGCAAAGCAAGGAGTATTGTATGGTTGCAGTGGGTGAGAGTGACAGGATTAGGAGGGGTTATGTAAATTTAGCTGGGTGTAGGGGGCGGCAGTGTGTGGGGTCTGAAAGTGTTTGGGAATGGTGATCGTGTGTGTGGTAATGATAGGGTACTGGTGGGGAATGACAAGGTGTGCGGTGGAAGGCTGTGACAGTGCGTGTGTGTGGGAAGGCGGTGATTGGGTGGGTGTGGGGTGACAGGGTAGAGAAGCTGTGAGAGGGTGGGGGGCTGTGAGAGAGCGGGGTGCTGTGAAAGAGCGGGGGTGGTAGGGGGCTTTGACAGGGTAGGGGGTGATAGGGGGGCTTTGACAGGGTAGTGGGTGGTAGGGGGGCTTTGACAGGGTAGGGGGGAGGTAGGGGGGCTTTGACAGGGTAGGAGACTTTGACAGGACAAGGGGTAGTGGGGGGGCTGGAGCAGGTGGTGGTAGGGGGGCTGTGACAGGGTAGTGAGGTGGTAGGAGGACAGTAGGAGGGCAGAGGGTGGCTGAGGCAGTGGTGGTGGGGTGGCTGGGGCAGTGGTGGTAGGGTGGTTGGGGCAGAGTGTGGTTGGGTTGCTGGGGCATTGGTGGTGGGGTGGCTGGGGCATTGGTGGTGGGGTGGCTGGGGCATTGGTGGTGGGGTGGCTGGGGCAGTTGTGGTGGGGTGGCTGGGGCAGTGGTGGTGGGGTGGCTGGGGCAAAGGGTGGCTGGGGCAGTGGGGTGGTGGGGTGGCTGGGGCAGTGGTGGTGGGGTGGCTGGGGCAGTGGGTGGCTGGGGTGGCTGGGGCAGTGGGTGGCTGGGGCAGTGTTGGTGGGGTGGCTGGGGCAGAGGGTGGCTGGGGCAGTGGTGGTGGGGTGGCTGGGGCAGAGGGTGGCTGGGGCAGTAGTGGTGGGGTGGCTGGTGCAGAGGGTGGCTGGGGCAGTGGTGGTTGGGTGGCTGGGGCAGTGGTGGTGGGGTGGCTGGGGCAGAGGGTGGCTGGGGCAGTGGTGGTGGGGTGGCTGGGGCAGAGGGTGGCTGGGGCAGTGGTGGTGGGGTGGCTGGGGCAGTGGTGGTGGGGTGGCTGAGGCAGAGGGTGGCTGGGGCAGTGGTGGCTGGGTGGCTGGGGCAGTGGGTGACTGGGGCAGTGGTGGTGGGGTGGCTGGGGTAGAGGGTAGTAGGAGGGCAGGGTGGGGAGCGGAGGCATAAATACCTTAGGATCCCTGGTGGTCCAGTGGGCGGCCAGGCTGTTTCCCAGGTGGTCCGGTGGGCTCCCTTTACGGTCTGCAGCTCCGCCGGGTGCAGAGCTGCAGACCACGTGGTAAGTTTAGTCTCACGATCTCAGCCAGTCAGAGCGTTGCCGTGGTAACCCGCGGCAACGCTCTGATTGGGTGAGCTCGAGAAACCCCCTCAGTCTGCAGCTCTGCACTCGGCGGAGCTGCAGACAGGCTGGCTCTCTCCAGGGCAGGCATAGGAGGGGCCTCGCATCCGGCGGCATTAAGGGCAAGCCGCCGGGCCCCCTCCTGTGTCGGGTCCTCGGTCTCTGACCGAGGACCCGATCTGTCACACTGCCCTAAGGCGATTTATGTGGCCGCGAGGCCCCCATCTGCGCGAGGCCTTAGGCGGCCGCCTAGATCGCCTAATTAGAGAGCCGCCTCTGAAAAAAAGAATATATCTATACAAGGCAAATGTGGCAGTAAAGTCAGAAGGGGGAAAAAGGGAAGGGGGGGAATAGTAATAATACACCAAATATATAGATATATATGGGAGTATGAAGGTTATGTAAGGAAGGATATATGTATAATACATAATCAAAAATAATAAAAATTGAACAAATACATAGATATGCATGGGTGTATACATGTTATATAGGGGAGGATATCTGCATTAACGAAGTTCACATAATACAATAAAATTAAACATGTCATAATCTTTGTTCAGACCAGAAGGAGTTAATGTTTTTAAATTAAATGCCCATTCCATTTCAGCCTTGCCAAGAATGTTTTTTTTTTTATAAATTCTTTATTTTCATTTGTGCATGGAGTAACATTTAGGTTCTCTGGACCACAATAGTTACAGAGAATTCTTGAGTAATAATACAAAACATATCATGTCAATAACATTGCGCACATTTTTAAGACAACAATTATTAAATCTAAAACTATGTATGAGTTTAAGTATCACCGGGCTTGTCAAGCGTTTGAGTTAGCGGTTGAAGACAATGTATAGGGTGAAGGGATTGTGTGTAGGAAATCTTATAACGTGTCTTTCGCCAGAACAGTGTTGTTGTAGTTGTAGGCTCGTATCTATCTAAACGATGTACTTTTTGACAGACATTTCCAGTTAGTATACATTCTTTTCAAAACTTAATATAAAACATAATATAAAACATCAACAGGTGTGCAGGAGAAAACTTAGGGCGGCTTGCGCAGAAGCCTATGTTCTTGTGGTTATTAAGGTGGTTTAACAGAAAGGAAGGGTTTGGTTAATAGCATGATCATTGAGTGTTGTTATCATACAGTTGATTTGCACAGAGACCAATACTGCGGGCTTAATCAATCTTGCCCGTCTTGGGTAGTTATTCCTTCCAATTTGATTTCCCTTATCGGGTGTACCTGTGGAGGCATTTGGATGTGTTGTCTAGGTTTCGTCGGGGGGGGAGGGGAGTAGGTAAAATAATTTGGAGGCGGGGGTAAGGTTATAGGGTTTGTAGATCGTAGTCGTATGTTTTATTTTGGCTAAACGTCACCAGTTATTGTCTGTTTCAGGTGTTGTAGCAATTCGTCTGCCATGTGGTTTTTAGTCTCTGGTACGACTGTTTCTGGTATGGTTCTGGGGGTTGGGGAGTGGGGTGTTTGAACTTGGTCGGGGGTAGGGTAGTTCTCTATCCGGCGATGTAGCCGGGGAGGATATAGTCTAATCTCCCACAGTCGTGTGGGGTGTCTGTTGTAGCAATTTAGTGTTGTGTTTAAGTCGCTATTGTTGGGTGTGGGGGGTAGGGTGTGAGGTGGGGTTGTCGTGTGTGTATGTGTTCGTAGGTATTGTTTGGTGTCTTCAGTTTTTTTTTTGGGGGGGGTGGAGGTGTGGGGTCTGTCTCAGTGTGTGGTTCGTGTGGAGTCTGACTTGGGTCGGGGGGTAAGTGTTGAGTGGTGTGTATCGTTTGTGAGAGTGTGTTGGAGATATCCGTCTCCTTGGTGTCTGGTTGGGTGGAGTCTCTCCTAGTTGGGGTATTCAGTGTGGCCATGCCTGGGGTAGGGGGGGTGTGTGTGTGTCTGTCAGTTTTAGTCCGTTGCAGGTTAGGGTGGTGTTTGTGGTGTGCTGGCTGGCGGATCGTTGGCGTGTGATGTCGATGCGGTAGGGTTGCAATGTTGGAGTAGGCATGGATGAGGTGTGTGCTAGGGGGGGGGGGGAGAGGAGGGAGTAGGGGGAGAGAGAGGGGGATAGGGGGGGGAAGAGTAGAGTCAGAAAAGGGGGTAACCTCGCGTGTCCTCCGTCCTCCTGCCCCCCCCCCCACGGGTAAGGGAGGTTAGGTTGGCAGGGGGTATATGCGGGGGGGTTATGGCAGTGTTGCCGTTCTCATTATCCAGGGGTCCCATACCTTGTGGAAAGATTTAGTCGTGTCATGGATCAGGGCCGAAAGTTTATCCATTTCCACGGCTTCTTCTATGCGCCTTTGGACTTCAGGCATGGAGGGGGTGGTGTTGTTGCCCCAGTGTCTGGCTATGGTGCGTCGTGTGGCTAGTGCCACTCGGGCTGTGAGCTTGTTTTGGGCTCGTGTTAGGGTGTCGTGTGGTTTAGAGAGGAGCCATATCCAGGGGTCTAGCGGTAGATTGCTATGGAGTAGTCTGTTTGTCAACTGGGCAATTTCGCTCCAAAGTGGGGCGATCGTGGGGCATTCCCACCAGAGGTGGAGGTAGGTGCCCTGTTCCCCACATCCCTTCCAGCATCGGTCTGAGGTGGAGAAGCGCATTTGCTTCAACCTCAGGGGGGTGATGTACCATCGGAACATCGTCTTGTATGCCTGTTCTTTGTGTGTGACACAGATTGTGAGCGAGGCCGTAGCGTCCCATACTTCTTTCCAGTCCGATGGGTCTTCTGGTTGTCCTATGTCTCTCTCCCATGCTGCCGTGTATGAGAGGGCGTCATGAGAGGTGGAGTTGTGGAGTATACCGTAGATAATGGATATCTGCCCTCTTTGTATTGGGGAGCGCATGCACATTTTTTCAAAGGTCGTGGCCGGCGTGGTGGCCGCTTGGTGGTTGAGCGGTTGGGATAAGAAGCTCCTAATTTGTAGGTAGCGGAAGTGGTCGAACGCGGTGAGTGGAGTGGTGTTCGGTAGCTCCGGGAAGGGGAGTAGTTGTGGTCCTCTGAAAAAGTGGCAGAATCTGGTCAAGTCATTATCTTCGAACCGTGCAAAATCCTGTGGGGTCATTCCCGGTTCGAATTGGGTGTTGCGTAATATGGGTGTCAACGGGGATGGGGAGTTAATGATTTTATGTTTGCGGGTGACTTGGTCCCAAAGTTGTATGGAGTGCGTTAGTGCGGGTGTCGTTGGGGGGGTCTGTGGTCTGTCTTTTTTTGGTAGCCATAAAAGTAGGGAGGGGAAGTCCCGACCGAGCAGGTCGTGCTCCAAGTCTACCCAGACTTTTTGCCCAACTGGGGCATGTAAGTTCTGGATTTGTGCGAGTTGGGCCGCCTGGTGGTAGTCCCACAAGTTGGGGAGGCCCAGTCCCCCCATTTTATGCGGTACGTATAATGTTGCTCTTTTGACCCGTGCCTTCTTTCCCGCCCAGATGAATTTGTCTATACGTGTCTGTAGAGATCTAAAGTCTGCTTTGGATATGGGTATGGGCAAGGCTTGGAATAGGAATAGGAATCGTGGGAGGAGGTTCATTTTTATTGATGCCAGGCGGCCCAGCCAAGAGATGGAAAGGTGTTGCCAGGTCTCCAAGTCCTGTGTTGCTTTGGTTAATAGTGGGCGGTAGTTAATTTGGTACGTCATGTTTAGTTCTGCCGGTAGTCGCGTTCCTAGGTATTGTATGGACTGTGGTTCGTATCGGAACGGGTGTGTCAGTTTAAGTGCCTCTAAGGCTTTGTGGGGGATGTGGATTGGGAGGGCTTCCGTCTTGCTGAGGTTCAGTTTGTATCCTGACACCGTTGCGTAGTCTTCCAGGAGGGTCAGTAGTGGGGGGAGGGATGTCGTGGGATTTGTCAGTGTCAGCAGGAGGTCGTCCGCGTAGGCCGCCACTTTATAGTCTGTGTCCCGATTTTTAATGCCGGTAATGGTTGCGTCTTGTCGAATTGCCTGTAGGAGGGGTTCCAGGGAGAGGGCGAAAAGGAGAGGGGAGAGGGGGCAGCCCTGTCTTGTACCGTTGTGGATCATGAAGGTGGGAGGTTGGGTATTTGGGATAAGAAGGTTTGCTGTGGGTTGAGAGTACACTCCTTTGATCATTCCGATAAAGGTCTCGGGGAAGCCCATTTTGTTGAGGGTTGTGAATAGGTAGGGCCAAAGGATGCGGTCAAACGCCTTCTCGGTGTCTAGGGAGAGGAGGAGTGTGGGGTGGTTGCGTTTGTTTGCTAGCCAGATGAGGTCAAATGTTCTCCTGGTGTTGTCGCTGGCCTGGCGGTATGGGATGAAACCTACCTGGTCCGGGTGTATCAGTTTAGGTAAGAATGGGAGAAGACGATTGGCGAGTAATTTCGTGAGGATTTTGATGTCGGTG
Source organism: Pelobates fuscus (assembly GCF_036172605.1). NCBI lineage: Eukaryota > Metazoa > Chordata > Amphibia > Anura > Pelobatidae > Pelobates > Pelobates fuscus. The sequence goes on from NC_086321.1 coordinate 126,803,561, forward strand.
TTGAGTAGTGAAATGGGTCTGTAGTGGCCCGGGTCTTGGTGGTCTTTATCGGGTTTCGGTATCAGGCATATGTTTGCCCTTAACATGTCTGGGGGGGGGGATTCTCCGTCCATGATGGAGTTGAATAATGTTAGTAGGTGCGGTAGGAGTTCCGTTGGGTAAGTTTTATAATAGAGGCCGGAGTAACCGTCGGGTCCTGGGCATTTGTTCGGCTTAAGGGATTTTATAGCTTGTGCAATTTCCTCGGTGGTGATTGGTGTGGTGAGTGTTTGGCGGCCCTCTTCTGTTAGTGAGGGCAGGGGGATGCGTTCCAGGAACGCTTCTATTCTCGTTTGCGCAAGGGCGGGGTTCTGTCTTATATCAGGGGTATGGTCGTAGAGTGAGGCGTAGTATTTTTGAAAGGCGTTCGCGATCTGGTGAGGTAGCGTGTGCATTTGTCCGTCAGGTGTTTTTATTTGGGTTATCTGTTTAGCTCTCTGCCGCCGGCGTAGTCTGTGAGCCAGTAATGTGTCCGCCTTGTTTGACTTTTCATAAAACATCTGCCTCGTCCATTGGAGTGCTTTTCGGGAGTCTTGCGCCATAAATTTTTGTATGTTGTTTCTATGTGTTTGCAGTTGGGCTGCCAGGGCGGGTGTAGGATTTGTTTTGTGTATAAGTTCTGTCTTCCTGAGGGCTGTGAGGTGTAGTTCGAGTTCTGCTAGTTGTTTCTTTTTATGTGCTGTGGCTGTTGCTATTAACTTGCCTCTAATAACGGCCTTGTGCGCCGCCCATAGGGTGCCCGCTGAAGATACTGAGTGTTTGTTAAGTTCAAAGTAGGTTTGAATGTCCTGTCTGATGGCTTCTTTAATGGATGGGTTGTGGAGGTGGGTCGGGTTGAGTCTCCAGGACCACACTTTGGTAGTGTCTGGGATGATGAGTTGAAGGAGGATCTCTGCGTGGTCTGACCACGTGATCGACCCTATCGATGTTTGTGTTATATATGGGAGTAGGGTGGGGGAGGTGAGGAACATGTCTATGCGCGAGTACGAGGTGTGGGGGTGTGAGAAGAAGGTGAAGTCTGTTGTGGTGGGGTGCATCGTTCTCCAAATATCTACTAGTTGTGTTCGCGTGGCGAATGCTTGTAGTAGTTTGTCCGTACGGGTAGTTGGTGGGGGCCTTGTGCCTAGGGTATGCGTCCTTTTCCTGTCTATGTCCGGGGCCAGGGTCGCATTGTAGTCCCCACCTACGATCATATGGTGTGATGGGAAGAGTCGGAGGTGGGTCTGGAAGGTGTCCCAGAAGTTCGGGTCCGGGAGGGTAGGGGCATAGATGGAGGTTATTGCGTATCTATGGGGGCCTATGTGTCCTGTTACTGTGACGTATCGGCCTTGTGGGTCGGCCACTGTGCGTGTAACTGTGAGCGGGCAGGAGGTGCGAACCAGTATGGCTACCCCATTTTTCTTTTCGGCTGGGGAGTTCGCTAGATGACAATCCTTATAATATCTATTGCGAAGAGGGAATGCTCTGGAGTTTTCATAGTGCGTCTCCTGGAGTAGGATGATGTCGGCTTTGGTTCGGTTCGCCCATCTAAGTAGGCGGTGTCTTTTGATCGGGTTGTTTAGGCCTTTACAGTTTATGGATATGCAGGTGAGATGTTTAGGTTTGGGTTTGGGTTCTGGTCTTGGGGTGTGGGCTGGCCTCTCTGTGGGTCCGGTTGTTGGGCTCCGCGGCATCGGAAGGGGGGAGCGAGGGGGGGGAGGAGGCGCGAGGTGGTAGCGGGTGGAAAAATGGAGACTGAGAAAGACGGGAGGGGGGAGAGAGGAGTGGAGGAGAGGAGGCGGGGGTGGGTATTAGATCGTGTGTGTGGTGGGTGTGTAGGTGTCTGAAATGAGGAGTTGTCTACACGGTAGACCTGGTCTTATGACAGGGTTGCCAGGTCGTATGTGGGGGTGGCCGTGGACGTGGGCGTGGGGGCCTCTGTCCGGTCGGTGTGAACCTTTGGTCCTGTGTAGGGGGTGAGGTGGGCGAGGAGTGGAGCCTCCCTCTTCCCTACTTAGATTCATGTGTTATGGGTTACGAGTTGTACGTCATGTGTTAGGAGGTTGGCGGTGTGGTTTCCTAGGAGTTTTGCGGTCGTCCCGTGTGGGTGGTGTTGGGTAGGGTTTTGTCGCGTCTTGTCCTCCAGCAGTGGAGGTGGGGGTTCGTCAGGGGCCAGAGGTGCAGGGTGCGTCAGGGGTGCCTGTTTAGGTTGAGGATCCGATCCGACCTGGGGTTGAGTGTGGTAGTCAGGGTAGTAGTCTAACTGTCGTGTCGCTGGGGCTGTAGGGTCCCCTTGGCTGGGTAGTGTGATTGGCGGTCCTCCTACCTGTCTCTGCGGTCAGCGGTGGTTTTAGGGGGAGTTGTGTGCTTTGTAAGTCAGCGTCCCCATGGGTCGTTGAGGTGCGGACTGTGGGCCGGGGGTTGGCGTCTCTCTCGTCTGGGCGTGTCACTTCTCGGAGTCCCGTGATTGGCGTTCGATGTGTCATGGGGGGGGAGTCGTGGCACCTAGGTGTCAGGCTTCCTCCTTTCTTATGCCTCTATTACCATGTTATGTGAAGTGCTGCGGAAAATAAGGCAAATAAATACAGCAGTCTTGACGAATAAACATTACATGTATCATGAGAGGGTTGCTGGTTGGTGGAGGGGTTAAGTTGTAGGGTAGCCATCGGGGGGGGGGGGTGAGGGTCTCTCAGGGCCTTCGGTATGGTAGTGCAGCATGATACATGAGGATCAGACATATAAGGATAAGACATATGAGGATATAGCGTCTTCGTGACAGTGTCGATGGCTCCGGTTCCCCCTACCCCTGCGTTATCGGGTTTCCCTCCTTAATTATTGATTGCCACCGGGCCCTGTGCCGGGTGTCTGGGGGTTTGTGGGCGGGTAGGCGGAGCCCAATGTTGGTCCCAGGTGTGAGTGGGTTGCTTTATGGGGTGATTGGTATCTGGGAGCTGGGTATATTAGCAGCAGTTGGGGTCCCCCAGGGTATCTAGTGTTGGTCATAAGTATCAGGGGCGGGGGGGGGAGGCATCGACTCTGTCATCTTAGCTCGTACCGGGTCAGATGCTTCCTTGTGCTGTAGTACAATACATTATTTAGCAATTTCATGTGCAGCAACCTAATATAATACAAAACGATATAACATAATACGATAATACGATAATACGATACCCCTCCTAGGTCAACATCTGTGAGTGGGTGACTTGCACCGTGTGTTAGAGTCTCTAGTTCTTGGTGCTAGTTGAACGAGGGTGGGTCTGGTTTGTGTTCGGGTCCTGGGGGGGCGTCGGTTGCGGTCTCATTGTCCAGGTAGGTGCGTGAGGAGCATCTGGGTGGGAGCATAGCGGGGCTGTCCGGGTGAGTGCGTCTATTGAGTTCCTTGAGCGGTATAGGTGATATTCCGGGGAGCCCTGGGGGGGGGTTATGTCCGTGGGGTGTCTCAGGGTGTTTTCCAGGTCTCTGGCGTTGGCTTGAGGTCGGAGGGGGTACCAAGTTGGGTCAACCAGGGGAGCAGTTGTTTGCGGGTGTGTCGGTCGGAGGCACATGCGTGAGGTGATAGGGCTGTTTTTAGTTCAGTTCTTCAGGCCTCATGGGGAGCCTCTTCCGTGGCGTTCGGCGAGGGGAGTCCGAGAGCCTGTCGCGTTGGGTGCGTGGTCTGTTTCTCACGTTCATGGAGTTTGTTTGCTGGGCTGGTAGGAGGGTAAGTCCCAGTGAGTCCGCAAAGGGGGTCATTTCTGTCGCACTCACCAGAACGTGCGTTTGGCCGTCCTTTCTGACGATCAGTTTGAAGGGGTGACCCCACATGTAGCGGATTCCATAGTGGTTCAGCGTGAGGGTGAGCTGCTTGAGGTCTCTTCTTTTCTTTAGTGTGGATGGGGCTAGGTCTTGGAAAAAGGCCAGGCGGGTCCCTTGATATTGGGGGGGGTTGTCTCTTGAGAGGTTGAGGATTCTTTCTTTTATCGCAAAGAAGTGCATGCGGACTATAACGTCCCTGGGGGATTCGGAATTGAGGGTCGGCGGTCTGAGTGCTCGGTGGGCTCGGTCCATTAGTAGGTCTTGTGTGGAGGCCTCCGGTAGTATAGTGCGGAACAGGTCCGTTAGGGTGGTATGGAGAGTGTCTGGTGTAACCTTTTCAAGTAGGCCTCTGATCCGAATGTTGTTGCGTCACGACCTATTATTTAGGTCTTCAATGTTTTCCTCCATGGTTTCGATCTTTGCGTATAGATATGCAAGCTCTTGGGAGTGTTCACGGGATTTGGAGGTGAGTTCCGTGATGTGTTCTTCGGTATCGTCTGCTCTCTGTGTCAGGGATGTGATATCTTCACGAAGGCCTACGAGCCTCTTGTCGAGCTCCGTTGCCATGTGGGATTTAATGTCTGCCGTGGCTTCGTGTAGCATTTGCCGCATCACTTGCAGGGTGAGAGGGGCGTCCCGCATAGGGCTGTTGGGGTCGGCTGTGTTTCCATCTCTGTCTGCTGTGTTTCTGTCCGTCATGTTTTGGCGGCAGGATGGCCCTTCGGGCTCCGGTTGGGAGCAGAACATCGTGGTGACGGATGGAGTCTGTTCTTTGTTGTCTTTTTTTGTTTTCCGCCGCCCATTTCTCTGCTTCGTTTGAGGGGTGCCCAATATAACGTTGTCCGGGTTGTCTGTGGCGTTTTGGGTGCTCGTAACTGCGGATGTTTGCGGATTCAGATAGTGGGGAAGAGGGAGCTACAGGATTATGCTGCCATCTTCCTCGGCGGTCAGGCCACGCCCCCGCCAAGAATGTTTTTGATATTCCCACCTCTCCAGGGAATCACACATTTCTTGATACCTATGCATTTAAGTAATTTTGTGTCATTATTAGGCGTACAAAAGTGTTTAGAGAATGAGTGATTTAAATATCCCTTTTTAATGTTTCTACACTCAGTCTAATTTTGAGGTTTCTTGTGGTCATACCTACATACTGGAGGCCACACGGGCACTCCAGTAGGTAGATTACATTTTTTGTATTGCAGCTGATAAAATCCTTAATTTTTTGTTTGGTTGGTTCTATTTGATTTAAAAAGAGTAGTTTTAGGTGGGACACAGGGGTCAGTGTTTTTACGAACAATACATCGCTTACGCACGCTGAGGGAACCTAGCAGTGCTGTTTCTGGTCACCCTAAAAAAGAAAAACTGCTGTTAGTGATTTAAAACTGCTTGACATGCGCATTGTCGTCTCTTTGGCCTATTCCAGATATAACTAATTAACCTCCAATAAACACAGACACAAGGATTATTTGGCAAAAATATTCCACGGCTTTATTAATTATAAATATATATAAATAAGATATAAAATTTAAGAGGTCATTGTCACCAACATTTTAAAAGACATCCCCCCAATTAACATAACTAAATACCCAGACAATGACCTCAAAACATATTTACATAATACAACCATATAACAGTGTAACATATCATAAATAACATAAACATTAACACAGCCACCCAGGGCAACCATTTCCAATTGTAGGGGCATACCAAGACACCCCCACACCATTATCGTAGCCACCAAGGGCATCCCTTTCCACTGTAGGGGCATACCAAGACACCCCTACACCATTAACATAGCCACCAAGGGCATCCCTTTCCACTGTAGGGGCATACCAAGACACCCCTACACCATTATCCCAGCCACCAAGGGCATCCATTTCCAGTGTAGGGGCATACCGAGACACCCCTACACCCCCAGGTTCGTAGCTACCGCCGAGCTTGAACCTACCACCAAATCTAAAGGTAAGTATTCCTCCTGACCTATCCCACTTACCAAAAACCGACCTACCCCCAATTAAACTAAACCATCCCCCGCCACAGCACAGAGCTTGACCCCTCAAGCCTCCTGCGCGCCCCCACCCCGAATAAACAAAGCCTGCCGCAAACCATCCTGAAAGCCCAAATTAAGAAAATCCAAACCCACCTCAGACAAATGAACCCCATCACGCCTGAAGTAACCCGGCAACATATCCTCCAGCTCCCTGTGCCTCACTACTACCCCCCCAGATCTTTTGATAAAAATCGCCAGCAACTTATTGAACTTCCGTCTGTATCTTGCCATAGCTGCGAAATCCCTCGCATGGCGCCAATGGAAACGCGGTACCGTTTCCGACCAAACAATAACCACCCCGGGGAGCAAAGACCTCAACTTATCCACGTCCCTTTTAATCGCACGAACTAATTCCCTCTGCGGAACCATCCCAAAATCATTCCCCCCTGTGTGGAACAATATGAACTCGGGGACTTCCCCTTGCCCTATCCTCCTGAATAAATCCAAACACGTGTCTCTCCAACCATAACCACGAAAACCAAACCACAACACACGTAATACATCCAACGGAAAGCCGAGCTGCGTGCCTTGTCTCCGAACTGCAGCCCTCCGTTCAGCCCAGTAGACATATGAGTGGCCTACTATCCATGCGACTCCACCTGAAATGAAAAGAAATAACTTATAACCACGGCCAACTTGAGTTGTACCGCCAAACATCAACTTGATTTATAATAACAGGTCAGGTCGTACATATGAACGGAACCTAAGCGATTCCCATCTCCCAATTTTCTTAACCAACTCGTCCCCCAAGCCTAATCTCGCCGCCTCTGTGGCAGCCCCGATCCTGAACGAGTGGGTGCCAAATTGCGAGGGATCCATGCCCAAGCGCTCCAAACCCAACTTAAAGACCCTGGTGAATTGGAATCTCGACAACGCCGAGCCGTCAGCATGGCGAAAAAATGAACCCAGCCCCTCTGGGCGGACTTCCACATATCGCTGGGCACAGCCCACCGGGCAAGCCTCCACCTGAGGTATAGCAGACAGCTTAATCGTCCGACCTCTCCCAAAGACATCAGTCTTCGAGCGCCTTAGCCGAATAGCTACTTCTGCTACCCTCAAATCCACGTCCACGAACTGAAGACCCCCTTGCCTAAGCTTACTCCCACTTACAATCTCACTCACCCGAAATGCCCCAAAAAAGGCCCATACAAAAGCCACCTTAAATAGCAAGACCTCAAACAGCGAGAAACACAAACTTGGCAAGACCCCCAGTAGCTGCAGAAGCACCGTGAAAGACACCGGCCTCCTACTGTCAGGGACAGACTTCCCCTTGCGATAACCCTTAACTGCCTGCCGCACAATAAACAACTTTGTCAAATCCTCCCACCCACGGAGCTTGAAGAGAAACGCCAGTGCCGCCAAGTTCCGGCCAACCACCACCGGGGAAGCACCCCCTGTGAACAGCCGGCAGAGCAACCACAATAGAGTCTCGAGACGTACCTTTGCCGATACCATGTCCCCTGTACAGCCTACTGCTTCGTCCCACCTTTCCCACACTTTACTATACGCTGACCACGTGCCCGGAGCCAACGAATCTCTGATCAGTCTTCCAAGCAAGATGTCCCGAGCCGCCACATCGGATCCGGACATGGCAGACCCTCCCTTTGCGCGTTCGGAGCCTCCGCCCGAAATTTATCCCACTGAAAGCGAGAAAGAGCATCAGCAATCACGTTTAAGAAACCTGGGACATGACGTGCACGAAAAACAATGTTCAACTGCATGCAGTACAAAACAAACCGACGAAGCAAGCGGACCACTGGGACCGATGACGCTGACAGATTGTTCACAGCCTCCACAACAGCCATGTTGTCCGTAAAGAAAACCACTCTCCTATTGCGTAAAACCTGGCCCCACAAGGAGAGTGCCACCACCAATGGGAACAGCTCGAGAAAAGCCAAGTTCCGAATCAGCGGGCTGACTGCCCACCTTTCGGGCCATCTTTCCGCACACCACTGACCCGCGAAGTAGGCCCCGAAACCTATACTCCCAGATGCATCGGTAAAGAATTCCAACTCGGGTGACTCAATACACTTTTCCCCGAAAAAGACCTTCCCATTAAAATCCTTCAGGAAGGTTTCCCATACACCCAAGTCCTCCTTGATCGGAGCGGTGACTCTAATAAAATGATGAGGTGACCGCACTCCCGCCGTGGCTTTGGCTAGGAACCGGTTAAATACCCTACCCACCGGAATAATGCGACAAGCGAAATTCAACCGTCCCAACAACGATTGTATAGTCCGCAGTGTCGCCTTCCTTGCCCCCCGCAACTCTGAAATAGCGTCGCGCAGGGACTCCAACTTATCCGCTGGTAACCTACATTCCCCGGCGACCGTATCAATTTCAAGTCCCAGGAAACTAAGGCAAGTAACAGGCCCCACGGTCTTGTCGCGAGCCAGAGGTATCCCAAAAACCTGGCTAACCCATTCAAGACACCGCAACCTGAAACGGCAAGCGTCAGAGCCGGCCGGCCCAACACACAAGAAATCATCCAAATAATGGACCACAAACTTGGTGCCCGCCTCTTTTCTCACTACCCATTCCATGAACGTACTAAATTTCTCAAAGTACGCACATGAAATGGAGCATCCCATGGGTAAACACAGATCCACAAAATAGCTATCATCAATAACACAACCCAGTAAGTGGTGACACATTGGGTGAATGGGCAAAAGGCGGAAAGCCGCTTCTATATCCGCCTTAGCCAACAACGCTCCGCGTCCTGCCTCCCTTACCAGCTCGACCGCCTGGTCGAATGATGCGTAGGAAACAGAACAGAGAGCCCCGTCAATGTCATCATTGACCGATGACCCTTTCGGGTATGACAAGTGGTGGATGAGGCGAAATTTTCCCGCCTCCTTCTTTGGCACTAAGCCTAGAGGGGAAACCCTGAGATCGGGCAGCGGAGGCTCTTTATACGGTCCCGCCATCCGGCCCAGGCGAACCTCATGAAGCAATTTCTCACACACTACATCATGATGTTCGCCTACGGAGCGCAGATTACGGAAACGAGGTGCCACAACCTGCTCCCGGAAGGGAATGATAAAACCCTTCGTAAATCCCTCAAACAACAAACAACCTGTTGCCGGTCCCTGTCCTGCCTGCTGACGGGCTGCGACTCCTAACCGCGCCAGCACTGGCATCAGGGCTCAAGCGTGGTGGAGGCCTGGTCCGGCGCGAAGTCCTCCGCGCCGGCGCCGCCGACGGACCCGCCATGCTCAGTGCTGCCCCCAGCTGCTGCTCCATCCAAGCCGTGCCATGCTGCCGGATTGCCGCCTTCACGCCCTCGAGGATCGCTGCCATATCACTCTCAGCCACGGAATCCATCTGAAAAACAAAGAAGAAGAAATCCCAACCAGAAGCCAGCAACAGGTAACAACAGGTAAAGATTTCGAATTAAAATGGAACCCAATTTTAAAATGGCGAATATTTATATGACTAAGCCACTCCCCTTTTACCAATTGACCAATCAAGTAACACTCCTCCATAGGCCTGCCTCCTAGCTCTGTCAAGGCCCATTCCACCTAGCTTTGCTTATTCCATGGGCTTCAGTTACAGAATTTTGCCACTGCAGTTAATAATTTAACATCATGGCTCATGTCCCTGACATGCCCAGAGAGGCTCTACTTACACTGCTTCACAGTGTCCAAGACACCCAGGAGTCTCAAGAGGGGTCGGGGCCCACCAGAGGACGTTGTGCCCGCCGTTCCAGGCCGCCATCCAGATTGTCTCCCAGTCCGGTGCGGAGAGCCAGGGCTGTGCCACCAGCTACTACCTGTCCGGGGCCGAGTGAGGCTGGCCCCCTGCGGAGGAATCCGGTTTCCGGAAGAAGAAGGAGCGGGGAGAGGTGTTCCACGCGTCGGATGGTCCGGTCAGGGCCTGGCCATCAAGATGGCGGATCCCAAGATGGCGCTGTGGGAGAGGTGAGGTCGCGCAGTCCTCACCCTTCTTTTCCGGCTGCGGCGGATGTGACGTCAGGGCGTGCGGCCGCACGCCGGAAGAGGCGGGGTGCCGCACGCCGGAACGCTGGTGGCGCGTACGTGACGTCTGCGGGTCAAGGAGCGCAGACGTCACAGGCCACTGCCGAACCCGGAAGTCCGGGTGAAGATGGATCCGGGGATTCCGACACGGAGCACCGCTGGCCCCCCGAAAGTGGAGATGGCCAGCGGGTGCAAGCGGGCCGGCGGAGGAACTCGCCAGTGCCTTTATGGACCACCAGGGAGAGGAGAGGGACGCAGGATTCCCCTCTTCTTCATAACCCCAGGAGACCTGAAGGTGTTTCTGCAGTCCCAGAGGAGGGAGGGACGCAGGATTCCCCTCCACACACCCACCCCAGAAGATCTGGAGCTCCCATGGGGGTGAGCCGCCAGGCCCCTGGAGGGGCAGCTGGCAGGCTGGCCACAGGACCTATACTGACGGATGGGTCGGATGTGGAGCTGATGGAGAGACCCCTGCTCCAGAACCGTGAGTTGGAGTGCGCTCGTGCTTGGTTAGGGGCAGAGGGGGTCTCTGGGCTGGAACAAGGGAATACAGGGGAAGTCGTAAAATTGCTGCGCTTAGTATTAGATCGCTTAGGGCAGGTTGGCTTAGCTGCGCAGGACCTACGCTTCCCACGGGGACCCCTCCGTTGGGTTCTATGGAGGGTACTGCAGGAGGGCCGGTGTGTGACATAGCCCCCCTGGGGATGCATGTGTCGCTGGAGGTAAGGGAGAAGATCTTGAAGGGTGAGTATGTGGACCTCATATCGTTAGTCCCGTTTGATAGGGAATCCGCTGATAGAACGCGACGTGGTGAGGCGACGGAGATTAGAAAAGGTAAGGAGCTCCCCCGTACCTTCGGTAATTGGTTGCAAGGATTTGCAACTTATGCTAGTATTCTGTCGACGAGGTTTCCAGAGCGGGCCCCGTCGTTGTTTTCTTATTTGGATTTAATTTGGGGGGCTTATAAAGTTTATGGGGGTCAATGCTGGTTTAAATACGACCAGCAATTTAGACAAAAAATGGCGGTTCGACCGCACATGCATTTTGGCATGCAAGATGGTAACCTTTGGTTGCTTCTCATGACCCCGTGCCGTCCAGCCTCATCGTCCTTTCCTTTGGCCGCCGGCGCTCCTGGTGGAGCGTCGGCCAGGATCAAGAAGGGCATCTGTTGGCTCTTCAATGAGAGTCAGTGCAGGTGGTACAACAGTTGTCAATTTAAACATGAGTGTTCCCACTGTGGTGGGGCTCACTCGGCGGTTCGGTGTTTTAGAAGAGGAAAACCCCTCCCCAGGACGGCATCAAAGGATGACGTTCCTCGGGGGGAGGACCCCGGTACAGGCGGTAAAACTGCTTCCGTGGCTCGCACGGTATCCCAGGGATAGGGATGCGCGGGTGCTTTGGGAAGGTTTCACCGACGGTTTTAGGATTCCATTTACTCCGTCTGGGGAGGCGTCATTTGCGCACAATTTGTCCTCGATTCGGGGTAAGGAAGGGATTCTGGCGGCTAAGCTACAAAAAGAAGTGGACTTGGGACGGATGGCGGGACCGTTTTTCGTTCCTCCGTTTGATAATTTGCAGGTGTCCCCATTGGGCCTCGTTCCTAAGAAGGAACCGGGGGTGTTTCGGCTGATTCATCACCTGTCTTTTCCAGCGGGGGCTTCGGTTAACGACGGGATTGCGAAGGAGGATAGTCGGGTCCGATACGCTTCTTTTGATCGGGCTCTGGATCTCGTTCGGGAAGCAGGGCCTAGGGCCCTGATGGCTAAGTCTGATATTCAATCGGCCTTTCGGTTGCTCCCAGTTCACCCTTCCTGTTTTCATTTGTTGGGGTGTCAGTTTCAGGGGGAATTTTTCTACGATATGTGCCTCCCCATGGGTTGCTCGATTTCTTGTTATTATTTTGAAGTTTTTAGCTCATTGCTGGAATGGATCGTATCGGAGGTGTCAGGTTTTTCTTCCCTCTTGCACTATCTTGACGATTTTCTGTTCGTCGGTCCGGCTCACTCTTCGCGATGTGAGGATTTGTTGGGACAGTTTAAGGCAGTTATGCGAGATTTGGGGGTTCCAGTGGCAGAGGACAAGACAGAGGGCCCGAAGGCGGTGATTTCCTTCCTGGGTATAGAGATTATAGTGATAAATTGGGGATCCTTACTTCCATGGTTGATCGGGTGAAGGGTGCGCGGAAGGTGCAGCTTCGTCAGATGCAATCCCTGTTGGGCCACTTGAACTTCACATGTCGGATCATGCCTATGGGTCGGGTGTTTTGTAGACGGCTGTCTCTGGCTACCGTCGGCATTAGTCTTCCCCATCATTTTATTCGGGTTACCAAGCGGCTTAAGGACGATTTGAATGTCTGGAGTGAGTTCCTCGCAGGGTACAATGGTAGGACTTTTTGGCGTCGAGAAGCGATATCTAATGTGGCCCTGGAGTTGTTTACGGATGCCTCCGGCTCCCTGGGCTTCGGGGCATTTTTTTGGGGACGTTGGTGTGCGGAGCCTTGGCCTGCTGCATGGCGCGAGGCGGACCTGATACGTAACTTGACTTTTCTCGAGCTATTCCCTATTGTGGTAGCAGTGGAATTGTGGGGGGAGGAGCTCGCAAACAGGCAGGTGGTTTTCCGCACGGACAACATGAGTGTGGTCCATGTGGTGAATCGTTTATCATCTGGCTCGGTTCCAGTATTGGCTTTGTTACGCCGGTTGGTTCTGCGTTGTTTGGAATTTAACATTTGGTTCCGAGCAATCCATGTTCCCGGAGTGTCTAATGTCATTGCCGACTCTCTTTCTCGCTTTCAGTGGGATCGTTTTCGGGAGGTCGCTCCAGGAGCCGAGGAAGCTGGTCTGGTATGTCCCACGTGCTTATGGACCCTCGATTTCGGAACCTAGCAGACCTGTTCAGGAGATCGCTGGCTCCCTCTTCGTGGACTGCCTATCGGGCAGTGTGGGATTGGTGGCTGGTCTATGCGGGAGAGTTCGGTTTGTACTCCTCTGAGGGTAGGTTGCTGTCTACTTTGGCTTTCATGTCCTCCTTACGGGAGCACGCAGCTTCGGTGGCATCGGTGGAACGCAGTTTAGCGGATCTTTCCTTCCTGATGCATTGTATGGGGTGGGAGGACCTTTCAAAAGAGTTCGTGGTCCAGAGGGTGCTTCGGGGATGGAGGAAGGAAAGGGTCCCTGATTGTAGACGGCTGGTGTCCGTTCACCTATTGGATGATCTGTGTGGGGTTCTCTCTGCGGTGTGCTTCGCCTCCTTCAAGGCGCTGCAGATAGCAGAGTTGGTGGCCGCGTCGGCTAGGGCTCTGGCATCTCTTCGGAGGGGGGACGTTCGCATAGGGCAGAGTGGAGTGGAGGTTTTCATTCGGAAGTCCAAAACAGATCAGTTAGGACGGGGGAGGTCGGTTAGCATTGGTGCTACTGGGGGTAGGTGGTGTCCTGTGGCGCTGGTAGGTCAATACACGCGTTTACGGCCGGAGGCTGCAGAGTCCTTCTTGCTTCACGCAGATGGGTCAGTCTTAACTCGGTCTCAGTTCTCCAGTGTTTTTAAGGCTAGTTTGCGGGTTTTGGCATAGAGGATAAGGGATACTCTCCCCACTCCTTCCGGATTGGTGCAGCAACGCAGGCGCGGCAGGTAGGGTTGATCGATGCTGCAATTCAGCGCATGGGCCGATGGGATTCCCGCAGGTTTCAACTGTATATACGTCCTCATCTGTTATAGGCTGTTGGTAGTTATGATGTGTTGTTTTCTTCACAGGTTCCCCCCGGTATGTTTGGATTATCGGTCACTCCTTTATTTATTGGGTGGCTAGGCGTGCCGAGCACAGACCATACGGCCCGAATCTAGGGCTCCCGCATGAGCAGGTTAGGGTTCGATGGCGGGGGATACGGGGTTTGGAGTGGCACCAAGTGTATCCGGAGTGTGTCGCGCTCCGGCGCTTCGTGACCGGGTCAGTGGTTCTGGTACTTCATGCCGGGGGGAATGACTTGGGACGGTGCCGCGCTGTGGATTTAATTTACGCGTGCAAGCACGACTTGGCTCGCTGTATGGCGCTTTTCAGCGAGGTCACACTGGTGTGGTCCGAAGTTATTCCTCATCTGGCTTGGGGGGCGCTGCCACACGCCAGGGCGGTGGAGCGCGGCAGGCAACGGTTCAACAGGACGATTTCACGTTTTGTGCGTAGGCTGGGTGGCTTTGTGGCTCGTCATGTGGAGCTGGAAGGGAACAACGCAAACATAATGAGGGCTGATGGGGTCCACCTAAACAAAATTGGGCTGGATATATTTAATTTGGGATTACAGTCAGCCATTGAACAGGCGCTGGCTTCGGGGGGACGCAGTCCTCTCCAGGGATAGGGCAGAGGCTGCGGTGGCGGTTTGTCCTTCGCCAGCAAGTGGAACTGAGAGCAGTGCCCGGACGGGCTTGGGGAGTCGCAGCCTGGTCTGGTTGAGGACGGACTTCAGGCTGAAGAGGCTCTGGAAGAATTGTTGTGTTAGCTGTCTGCTGGGAAAATCCAGCAGCTGACAGTTGGTTTAAATTATGCTGGCTTAATAATAAAAGCTGTGGCCGTTGCCCTTACCCACAATGTGGTTGTCTGTGATTTATTGGGGGGAAGGGTAACAGAAGGTAAAAAGGGAGAGGGTCAGCAGTCATGAGTGATTTAAATATCCCTTTTTAATGTTTCTACACTCAGTCTAATTTTGAGGTTTCTTGTGGTCATACCTCCATACTGGACACGGGCACTCCAGTAGGTAGATTAAATTTTTTTGTATTGCAACTGATAAAATCCTTAATTTGATACGTTTTGTTGGTTCTATTTGATTTAAAAAGAGTAGTTTTAGCTGGGACACAGGGGTCAGTGTTTTTACGAACAATACATCGCTTACATTTATAAAATCCACTGGTATTGGAAATTAAAGCGGTAGTATTTTGTTTCATCTCTTTAGTAAAATTAGTGGTTAAAATTGACTTAAAATTAGGGGCTACTCTAAAGACAATATTAGGTTTATCCGGTATTATGGTTTTAAGTATTTCATCTTCTTTTAGTAAATGCCAATGCTTTTTTTTTTTGCAGTGCACTTGCAAATAACATTCGTTAATGAGGTACCCCAACGGCAATCCTCTAACGTATTATATTCATTTGTAACACAGAAGTACATGATGGAATTTGCACATTGTTTGGTTAATTAAAGATTGAACAGTAACAATATTAGGTAATGCATTTTTTGGTTAAGTGAAGATAATACAACGGTAATTGTATCTAAATGTGGTGATGCTATGGTGCTTATGAATGAAATAGAACAGACCTAATATATGCTGCTTGTGTACAATTAGGCTCAATATAGACTACTGGGTTTACCGCAGTGACTGTATTCACTTTACTATCGAGAGTGAATTAGTAAGGCATAGCATAACTAGATCAACATTTATCCTACATGTTACGCAGATCATAAGATGACATTTCTATCTGAGTAGGAATACATAGTTCCTTGCTTGCAGTGTCTGCTAGGTAGATCAAGCAGATAAACAGAGCATCGTTTTATGCATGAGTAGGCTCAAAAAGCTTACTAAGTATGGCTGAAGCACAATGACAGGCAGGGCAACAAAAGCAGTGCATTAAACAGAGTCTTAGTGGTACTCTTGTCCGAGGGTATACATATACTGCTCCGGGGAGGAAAGAGCTGTCAAACATCAACTTGCCCGAGATCGCCAGGAGGACACCAGATGGTGTGGTTACCGCAGGCGTTGTATGCTTACAGAGTGTCCTAGAGGGTTACTTAACCGATGCCCCGCGATGGGAGGCCATAGGCACGTATATGCCAGAGTCTCTGCTATTAGGTTGATGTGAGGGCGAGATAATGTGCGTCCGCACGGTTACCCTCAGCCTCCCCGGGGCTGTCGGTATTCTCCTGTTGCCGCACGACTGGTCTCTGGTCTCCTGCTGCCTGTGATTATCCCGTTGCTTCCGACCCTCCGGGCGGTTCTGTGCTCGAGGTGTCCTAGCCTCCTCTCGTTTGACCTTGCTTGGGTGAGCATGTGGCCCAGTTTCTGGCACAGCCTCTGGGTCTGTCGGGAACATAAGGGCTTCCAGCTTGTCCCAGAAGATTTGGAAGGCCCTGTCCAGCCGATGCTCGACCTCTGGCTGCTCACTGTGAGTGCTGGCGGAGCATGCTGCCTGCACCATTTTGGGTGCAGTGCTGTCGCTTGTGGCAGGCCCCTGTGTCGCCACGGCACGAGGGTCTGGTCTCTGCTTGTCAGCAGCAGGTGTCAGCGGGGGAGCGGCCGTCTCCCTCGCGCCGACCACACATGTAGACCTCATTGGAAGAGCAGGTGCTTTGTGCCAGAATTGTTGCTTGTGTGGCATCGTTGTGCCCCTGGTTATCGGCTTCCACCTGGTGGCCTTTTTGGGCCGATTAGATCCCGTTTTGGCTGCCAAAATCGATTTAGTTAGTGCTGCAGAGCAGGAGCCATACAAGTTTGCTTCCTCTGCTCTCAGCGGTCAGGCCCCGCCAATGCCAATGCTTTTTAATTAGATCTATACTTTCTTTATGTAACCACTTTTGTTATTAAAATTGAAAATGACTGGAAGGGGCATAGCATTAGTAGTTGACTTGATTTTGTACATTAAAAGGTCTATTCTTTCTTTCTTCCTAATAGTATCTATGGTGGTGTTGAGATGAGTTGGTGACTATTTTATTTGTATTGGCGAAGCCCTACTCCATCTTTCTGTATTTTTTATAAATTAACCTTCTTGCGCCCCCTGGCTGTGAATCAGACAACAGGTCACGTTACTTCCTGGTTTGGTTAGCTCAGTGGTGCTAAACTTAAGAGTCAGGTGCAATTCCTCAGAGCACCAGCCTTGCAAAGACTCTTCATTGAGCTGCATTGGGAAGTCTGTGATTGGACAGCCACAGAAAGTCTGGATGGGGTTAGAAGGGAAGGGCTTGCAAAGGCAGCAGGCAAGAGATCTACAGCTGTGTTTAGATATAGCTCCAAAGAAAAAAAAATCTTAATTAAAGGAACACTACAGCATTAGGAACAAAAATCTGTATTACTAAAAGCCTTAGTTTCCCAGTACCTAGTTATATAGTCTGATGCCTCTTTTCCAAGCAGAGCTGAGAATCATTGACTGATTATAGTCTTCCGTATTTGTTTCATACCTAGTGCTTGCAAAATGTTAAAGTTATTTAAGTGGAATTTATTTGCAGTTGAGCTGTAATACCTTTTTATTGGACTACCACTATTTTGCAGTTTTGCATTTTATTGACTGAATAAACATAGTAAAGCTTTTTCATAAAACTTTATTCCTAGAATGTGAGCCAACAGTACGGTCAATTCTACAAAAAAAAAGAAAAACAAACTTAAAACTGTTTGTAGTGTAGAGTTTGAATGTATTATTAAAGCTGCAGTGTCACCCCACCTGAAAAATGGATATTTCATAACGATAGAATCTTTATGAAATACTAATTTTGAATGTGTATTAATTTTACTAAAAAACATAGACAATGTAGGTACCTCCATAGACTTTAAAGGGACACTATAGCAACCAGAACAAGTACAGCTTAATGTAGTTGTTCTGGTGAGTATAATGGCTCCCTTCAGGCATATTCATGTAAACACTACCTTTTCAGAGAAAAGGCAGTGTTTACATTGCCCCCAGGGACACCCCCAAGTGGCCACTCCTCAGATGGCCACTGGAGGGGCTTCCTGGCTCAGTGCTGCACAGTAGGCAGCCCTGCCGTTCAGCATTCCCATGCTCTGCATGCAGACACTGAATTTTCCTCATAGAGATACATTGATTCAATGCATCTCTATGGGGAGGTGCTGATTGGCCAAAACGGCATTTGGCCACGCTCGGCCATTTTGATGATGTCACAGAGGGGGCGGAGGTGAGTTTTAAACTTTTATAGGGGTTAACGGGACACAGGCCACCTAAATGGTGGGTTAAACACTATAGGGTCAGGAATACAGAGGTGAACAGGAAGTAAAGCTGAAGAGATGGCTGCACCCAGGAGGGACAGGTTCAGGTAAGTAGAACTCACCTTTACCTACCCACCTCCTTGGCCACTGAACCCACTGCGGCGATGTCTCAGTTGGAGGTCTGTGCGAATTCTGCAAAGTGCCTGGGACAGTGCCGCTTTAAAAACCTTTCACAAATTACTAGATAGTGTGGTTGTCTGACTGTAGCTATCTTATGTTTCTTGAGTAATAGTTTGTATTATTTTTTCTATTACTTCCAATAAGCAGTCAGTGATAGCCTGAACATCAGTTGATGCTTTCGGCCTATCACTAGTGGCCAAGCAAACCTTCTTGGAATGAATAGCGGCCAGGAGAAAGGGAGAGAAGGGGCTGAGCTTCAGGGTTAACCGTTCAAAAACTGTTTAACCCTTAAAGGCAAGACAGTGCTCAGACATTCCTGTACCCATAACAACTTAATTGGGATGAAGTTATAATGAGGGTGAATAACAAAAATGTTCTTTACAAGTTGTTTTATTTGGTATTTGATATTTTAGGTGGTTAATGGGTTAATCATCAGTAACTAGATTACTGAACGTGCAATCATACAAATCTTGCCAGCAGCCATGTTACCGATAGCTCACAGCTACAGATGGAGAACGAATTTAGGTCAATTAGACACTAAAAAACCGCAGAGCATAGATAATTGCATTGTATTAAAAAAAAAGGAAATTAGTTCAATCTGAGTATCAGGGTTTATAAATAAAATGAAAGACCTGCCCTCTACTCCTATATTTTCTTTTTTGCATGCAGATTTTTTTTTTCTGACCCAGAGATTCTGAGTTCGCCACGGCTTTCAGAATTCAGCAATATTTCCTGTTTTTAGTTTCTAATCAGTGTTATTTTTGGAGATACTTTCATTCATTAGTCTGGGATTTTTTTACTTTTTTTTTTTAACGTATCTAAAACTCTGCCTCGTTCTACTTTGTTCCAGTCTCTGCAAAGACAGCCTGTTCACTTACTGGTCCTGGCTAGAAATGAACAAATATGCTTTACATTCCAGGGTTGTTTCTCTACTAGGGAACAAGCAATAAACATCTCTTGGCTTTTCATTTATTTTATTAAGCATGTTAACACTAAGTCTGTTTTTTCCTTTATTTACTAGCTTCTTATTCACTCAGTGCACTTCACGACCGTAATCATTTTTGTTCTTCTATTATTTGTTTACTTGTATTGTTCTTTACTTTTATTTAAATAGGCCTGGACACTCTGTATATGCCTGCATGTGCCATACGAGCTTGCTATTTTAATTTGCCATATATAAATGTCCTTGCTATATCACAATACTACTAGCTATTTTTTTTTTTTTTTATAAATCTCTTTTTATTGAAGAATAAAGAGTTTTCACATGTTGTACAACACTTCAAATAAGGAGGTAATCAATAACTCGTGGGTTATAACAATTGGTCTCATGAGATGCGCAGATCTCCAAGATAACAGTATAGGATGTAGGTGAGACGCGCAGGTCTCTATGTAACCTGGATAGTAAACAGATAACATGGAAACATGTAAACTTTTTGTATAGATCTAAAGGTCGCGTGGGTCTCTCTTTTGACCAGGCCTATCCAGTTGTATTCTGTCTACATCTGTCTGATGCCGCGGTCATAATTTGTTGTTCGAGTAGTGTGGGCATGTACTTGTGAGCCAAGCGCTCTGCCCTGCATCAATGTACTTGTCTGTGTTGTGAGGTCGATATGATGTCAGCTACACCTTCGTCTGTGTGCTTTGTATGGTTGTACTTAATATTTTGTTGTTGGTATGGTTTGTCGGTCGATTAGTGTCAATGTAGGTCACAATTTAGGCGGTCGTTGCCTATTAGTCCGGCACATATATCTATGTTTCTGGGGTCGAGCCGTCAGGACGCCCAGAAGGGGGGGGGGGAGTATGCTTTCTCTGTTGATCGCTTAGCTGTGGTTATAATATATGTGTCCGGCGGGATGTGGGGCCTCCGAGGCGGCCACGGTCTAGTGGTGCGTCAGTTTTGCTCTGTTCTAGGGTTAGTTGCCATTCCTGGAGTGACTCTATGCCCTATTGGGTTCATTTTGATGTGTGTATCTCCTTTGTGAGTGCGCCCCCCCTGGCCTCCCCCCACCCCCGGTTGTGTCTCAGAGGCATTATGCTGTGGTTCCGTTGTCCTCAGTATCCCCCTGTCTCCCCGTGTGTCCGTTAGCCGTTCTCGATCGATTCCTGTGGCCTGTGTATTGGGCTTTACTCTCTGCCCCTGTCGGCTAAGTGTCTGACTGCATTCTGGAAGTTACGTCTGTAATATTCATATTTAAGTCACAACCACAACAACGTCTGTGTCAGTTGTGTGCGTCTCATGTCTCTCCCCCTCCACTTGCCGGACCGGGGCGCCTGCCGCCCCCGCCTCCCCCCCCCCCCGGCGACGTACCCCAACCACGGCCCCCACCGTTCAACATGCTTCTCGCTCTGTCCCATTAGGAGTGCCCTCATGCTTTCTGACGAGCAGATCTCTTCCACTCCGTCATACCACTGGGTCATCGTGGGGGGTTGTGTCTGCTTCCACATTGTGGGTATAAGTGCCTTGGCCGCATCCAATAGATGTCTTAATATGGATTTTTTATATTTTGAGATTGGGCATGGTGTTGAATGTAGCAAGTATTGCTCTATGTCCAAGGGTGATTTTTTCACTGACTTGGTTCCAGAACGGCTGTATGTGTGGGCAGTCCCACCAGATATGTCTCAGGTTGCCCTCTCCAGTTCCGCACCTCCAGAACGCGTCCGAGATGTTGGGGAATATCCTGTGTAGGCGTGATGGAGTTTTATACCATTGGGACAGGAGTTTATAGTTGACTTCTTGGTATCGGGAACTCACTGAGGATTTATGGTGTAGGATGAGGATATTTTCCCACTGGGCTGAAGCAATCTCCCGGCCTACAATGTGTTCCCATTGCGCCTTGAACGTGAGTACTTCCTTGTGCTCTCCCAGGAGGATGTATTGGTAGAGATAGGAAATTGCTCTATCTAGGCTAGTTATGGTTAGGCATAAGTTCTCAAATGGCGTTATGGCCCTGTGTAGGGCTGCTTTATCGACCATCGAGTGGTAGTAGTGTCTCAATTGGGTGTATCGAAACAACCGCTGAAAGGTCGGAGGCCGCTTATCAGTGAGTTCTGAGAGTGGTTTTAGGCCAGTGTCGTTCAGGATCGAGAGCAATGGGATGTAATCCTGTTCTCCCAGAAAGCCCCATGCTCTGGCCGTGAGGCCTCCTCCTAGTGAGCTATTATTAGTGAGTGGGATCATAGGGCTTGGGGTCATGCGGGCCAAAAGCCTACCCCCTTTGTTCGCATGTATATAATAGAAGGCTTTCGATCTCTGTAGTTGCCGGTAATGTTTCTTGACCAGCAATGCCTGCAACTGTCCTCGGAGGTCCAACAATTTCAGCAGCGAGTGTTCGTTTGTGCCGTGCTTCTATATCCCCGATGCCCTTCAGAGTTCAGCTATTTGTCGCTGGGTATCTTTTTTCTTTTTTGTGGCCATTTGGATTATGTGGCCTCTCATGACACATTTGTGGGCCTCCCACGTGGTGGTGGCCGAGGTGTCACCAGTCTCATTGTTCGCGAAGTATTCTACCAGGGCTTCTGCGATTTTGTCCCTGATTTCTACATCGTCCTAGAGGGTGTCGTTTAAGCGCCACGTCATCACCCTCGGTCTCGTCAGTGGGGAGTCTACTTCCACCATTAACGCTCCGTGGTCCGACCACGTGGCCGCGGCGATGGTCGCCTTCTGCAGGGCGGTAAGTTGTTCTTGCTGGAGGAATACATAATCGATTCGCGAGTATCTTGCATGGACCCTCGAGTAGTGTGTGTAGTCCTTCCCCGTGGGGTGTAAGGCTCTCCAACAATCCACCAGTCGTAGGTGCCTGAGGGCTTTCAAAATGCTTAGAATTTCTCTCTGTGGAATGCTACTGCGTCCTGTGGAGGTGTCTAGTGTGGAGTCTAGGGGAACATTGAGGTTGCCCCCGAGAACAAAGGGTGCCTTCCGTAAAGTCAGCCAGAGCAGTCATCGTTCTGCGGATGTATTGCGATTGTCTCCGGTTGGGGGCGTATACGCATGCTAGGGTATACGTTCTGTTTGCTATCGTGCCTTTCAGAAAGATGTGTCGCCCTTCCGGGTCCAATATTTTGTCTGTTTCCGTGAAGCCCGATCAGCATTGCCACTCCCGCCTTCTTGGCTGAGTGGTGGTTGCTGAGATATGTGTGCAGATACGTCTTGTCCCCCAGGGTCGGGGCATTGCCTTCCCGAAAGTGCGTTTCTTGAAGGAATGCTATTGAAATTCGTTGCCGTCGAAGTTCTCAGAGGAGGTGTGTTCTCCGCTCTGGGATGTTCAGTCCCCTGCAATTGTGGGTGAGTATGCGGAGTGGACAGGAGCGATATGCCGTCTCTGTGGGGCGGGGAGCCCGCGGCAGGCGCACCCCGCCTAGGGGCCCCGGGGGGCCGCCCTCCACCCCAGATGCCACGCCGACCGGGCCACCCGGCCGCGAGGCAGGGGCCGGCAGCGGGGAGGGGGGGCGTCCATGGCCTCTCGTGCCTCCTCCCAGTCCCGTGTGGTGCATATTCAACCATGAGTGTGTAGTACTATCTAGTTGTGATGGTGTTTTAGGCTTGGCTAAGTTGTCGACCTTGTTCTGACCAGGTAATCTGTGTGACCGCGGATGCAGATGGCGGGATGGTCGGTCCAGGGGTATCCCGAACCAATGCCTGTCAGCTCACCGCCGTACCTATTGTTCACACAGGTGTTGTGGGGTACGTGTCTGTCGCCTTCCACGCGGCAGATCGAAGTAATACGAAGTGCGGTGGATATGTCGCCCCCTAATGGATATGTGTATCCGTGGATAACTTGAGTGTTGTCTACATGGGGGTTCCACCACCACGTGAAGTCGTGTATATGTTTCAGCCTGCTTTCCTACGTAATCTGGTGAAGTGTATGGGTTCATTGTTATTATTTAGAAGTCACTCTCGGCCTGGCCTGTGCCTCGACGCCCCTCGTCCTTTCACAGGATCCCTGGGCTAGGTATGTTACGTTCGTTACCTTCCTTTCCTGCTCTATTCTATGTGCTGTGTGTGTTCCTCGCGTCTAGTCTCGGGTCCCTGCCATTGTTATGTCTGTCCCACTTCAGGTGATCTACTGGGGGGGGGTTGTGGTTTCGGGCTGCGACTGTTGAGGGCGGCGCCCGAGGCCTTGGTGTGCATTTTGTCCGTGCGTGTATAGCGAAATGTGCACCTATGGTGGCACTGGGGGGGTGTGTTTTTTTTTTTTTGGGTGCCTGTCCCCAGGTGTGCCATGCTGTTTGTGCTCTCAGTTGCTGCTATGGGGCTTATCGTTAGTGGCCCCCGTGCCCCAGGCGGTCGTGCTATGCGTGTTGTCGTGCAAGGGTGTCGTGTTTCCGGGCTATGAGTCCTAACTTGCAGTGGTGTCTTGTGTGTGGGTGTGGCTCCTGCCC
This sequence comes from Pelobates fuscus, assembly GCF_036172605.1. Taxonomy (NCBI): domain Eukaryota; kingdom Metazoa; phylum Chordata; class Amphibia; order Anura; family Pelobatidae; genus Pelobates; species Pelobates fuscus. The sequence goes on from NC_086321.1 coordinate 126,826,874, forward strand.
GCCCGCTCTCCTCCCTCGGGAGCCGTTATACCATGTGTCATCTGTCAGGTCAGGCCCCCGACAGAGTATTCCGCCATAGGCCTGTCGGAGCAATGATGTAGTAGAGAGTGATATCCCTGTAGCTAATGATCAGAAGCAGATTAATCATGGTAGATCTTGCTCCTGCCAGCGAGTCACAGGGCCACCTCTCTGTGTGTTTGGGTATAACTGGTTGTGGAATGGCCCTTGGCTTCCCCCTGTCCTCCAGACCCTCCCCCCGCCCCCGCTTTTTCCCCCCCTTTCTTGCCAACTGCCAAGTATTATTATCTGTGCCCTTGGGATTCATGTTAGCCGTTGCACGTGGCCTTCCCTATTGCTATGTTCCTAGTCCTAGTGTGGGAGTAGTAGCGCCTAGAGTGCGGAGTCCTTATTTTGGGGGTTGGATGTATGTGGGGGGTCGCTTCCCCACCTCCCCGTGGTCATCGTGAACTCGGGAGCTAAAGCACCCGAGTTAACTTTACTATTGTGCTGGTGCCACTAATCGAGACCGTCTATCTAAGTGGATGTAAGGGTGGGGAAACCTTATGGAGAGTTGGCAGGTTGCCACTCCCTCATTTGTGTTAAGTACTAAGTAGGCCAATCTAGATAGTCCGGTGAGAGCTAGTGTCAGTGGTAGAGCAGTATTAATGTTGCCGTGCGAATGGGTCCGCTCTCTAAAGCTGTGCATTGTCTCTGCTGGTTCCGCTATATTTTATGGTCCTTGGTGGCCTGTGTCCATATGGGGCCTGACTGGAGAGGGGGCCCCACTCTCCGGTGTTGTGCCTCCCGTTCCAGCATTCCGTGTGTGGCCTGTCCCCAGGCGCCCCTCATCCCTGTTCCCCATCGTGCTCTGCGTCCCCCCCTCCTTGTTGTGTGTCCGTCTCCCCCCTCTCACCCCCATCCACGTTTTTTTTTGTGGTGGGGCGGGTGTATTGGGACAGACTTCTATCCTTGGCCCCCTCTCTGTCCTTCTTCCCATCGCCGGCTACAGCTTGGGTTAGTGGGAGAGATATCAGTTAAGTCCATCAAGCTGTGAGGCCGGTTCAGTTGGTGTCCCTCTTCCCCCCGAAGTCCCCCCTCCCCAAATGGTGAGATGATATGTTGTCCCTGTCCCATGGGGGTTGCTCGGGCCAGGGTGGGGGTCATGCGTCTTACCGAGAGTTCTTCAGGTCAGGGTGTCGGCTTGGCGTGGCAGGTGGTCGGCGTTCAGGATCGTAGTGTGGCTGTAGTCCCTGGTTGTGTATCTGGGAGGTGTAAGGACTGTTTGGGGCCAGGTCTTGAGACGGTGCGGTGCTATTCTTCGGGCTGGGCCAGGTCTGGCCTCCAGCTGCTCCCTGGCGGTTCCCTGCCCCTCCGGCGGGGAGGTCGCTGCGGTTGTGGCCTGAGTTCCTGGGGTTGGAGGATCCAGTTCTGCACTGTTATATTAGGTAGGTCTAATTTTTGCAGGAAGGTAGGTATGTCCTCCGGACTTTGGGCTGATACCAGTTTGTTGCGGTGTCGGACATTTATGCTGAAAGGGTATTCCCATCTTTAAGGGATGTTCCTGTCCCTCAGAGCAGTTGTCACTGGTCGCATGGCACGTCTGGCATCTAGCGTCAGCGGAGACAGATCGTTGTAAAGAGTGACCTCTATGCCTCTGTAGGTCCAGTGGGTGCGAGAACGGGCCTTCAGCATTATTTGTTCCTTCAGCGTGAATGAGTGGAGGCAACATATTATGTCGCGCGGCGCTCCCTCTGCCGTCCGTGGTCTGAGGGCCCTATGCGCCCTGTCGAATCTGAAGTGGTCTGGGGCCTCCTCACGGAGGATAATGCAGAAAAGTTGAGTAAGAGTTTCTGCCACATTCTCTCCTGAGCTGTCTGCTTCAGGCACGCCACGCACCCGTATATTGTTGCGGCGACCTCAACAAACCTGTTGTCTAGGTCTTCCAATTGGCGCCGCATGGCCAGCACTAGATCTCCTTGCCGTTTAATTGCTGTGTCTGTAGCTTTATTCCTCCCCTCTGCCTGTTCTATGCGTTGCTCCATGGCGGTGATGCGTGCGTCGTGCAGTGTGATGTTTGCTCTGATTCCCGCCACTTCTGCCTTCATCGCTGCATGCAGGGTGTCAGAGACCCTAGTGAGGTCTGCTTTTGTGACCATCTGTGCTGACATCTGTCGAAGTTCAGCTCCTATGTCAGCCAGAGTGACGGGTTCCTCTCCGGAGCACGTGGATGCCGGGGAGGTCGGCGCAATGTTGGATGCGGGGGTTCCCGGTCGGAGACCGGCGGGAGTGCCCAGGTAGTCGTCCATCGGGCCCGATTGTGCGTGCGGCTGTTTGCTCCTGGATGTCTGTGGAGTGTCTTGTCGCTTCGTGCGACCCATTAACGCGGCGGGTGAGGGCTGTAGAGTGCTGTATGCTGCTGGGTGGTATGGAGCCGAGGGGTTATGATGCCGCCATGATCGGAGTCCAGGACACGCCCCTACTAGCTATTTTTGTCTGGACATGACACTGCCATAATACCAGTGCTTGTTAAATCTGTGCATCAATAAAAAAAAATGATTGACCAAAAAAATAAATAAAGTTATTATGTAATAGCTGAATTAGAAAAAGTATCCAATTCAGCTAAGTGTTTAACCTGGCTATTTTGCCCTATTATTTGAAGTTCACTTCCAAATCTGAACAGTTTGCATTTGATGGCTAGCGCTGTAATTTGACATTTTAATAATGGTAGGCCTACTGACACGTATATGATAGCCATGTGAGGTTGTACCTGACCATTACAGAAGCCACGTTCCTTTCAGATGTGGCTGGACATGGACAATCTACTTTTATGAGTTCTAAGTGCTCCTCTTTACTCCTAAACAGATGAAGAATCTACCTTGCCTGACTGAGCAATATCAAAATACCATCATGAGCATATCCAGCAATAACCACGTTACTGGTGGCTTTTGGTTGAGGTGAGTATGACATACAACGAGGTCCTGGAAGATAATGGCATTGGGTCTTATTACTATACACGTGATAATTATGCACAAATTAATAATGATATATTATATAATTAGATGTAAGATACGTTAATATTTGCTGAAACATTAAAACATCATTACCATCATGACCATTTACCTATTCACGTCATGCAGATTATGTTCAGGACATCAATTTGCTATGGCCAGGGCAGACAGAGGTAGATCCTTCTGTCTATCTCAAAAACAGAAGGCTACTGAGATCTGCTATCTGACAAAACTTGAACTATCTGCCTTCTCCTGGTCTTTGTCACCAAGGTTGTAGATTTTGACTTTTATCTTAAGAATTTTTTTTTTTTTTTTTTTTTATATATGACATATTTATTGACCTTTCATCTTTATTCTTTTATTTTCAACGAGAAAGTTAGCCAGCTGTGGATATTATTTTTCCACTTGTTTTATTAGAAATATTTTAAAGTTATTATGTTTTGATAAAGTAAGCTTTTATCATTTGTCTTCCTTTTGTATCATCTGGCTCAATTCCTAGTAAGAACAGGGTTCCTGGTTTTAGAAAAGAGTGTGAGAACATGTGGATTTTCACTAGATGTTCTGTGTAAAAGTTCCTAAACTATATGAATCAAGTATTCATTTTGTTCTACTTTTTCCCCCCAATTTAAACAATGTCTGATGTTGTGAAATATTAGTCATGTACACGCAGGCACAAAGAAGCATAGACTGGTGCATAGAGCCTCAGACAAGCACACACTGGTAGATACAGGTACACATAGACACAGAGAGACACACACAAACACAAAATCATACAGTAATGTGCATAGTAGTGTATCACAGAGTCCACAACTACAAAACACAGAGCAATGTTAATTTTGTGTGTCAGTGTCACAGAATTTGACTGTACTATACCTCATACGTGCTGGTGACTTGTCTCTGGTGGATAAGATACACTAAAGAAGGTAAGACATTCAATAGAGTGGTTTAGAGACACAAATGCACCTTTGCCTCTGTAGCCAAAAATCCTTGCACCAGCCCTGTTCCTAAGTGCCTCTTCAGCTCTGCAACATATTAAAGACAGCAAAACATGAGAAACCATTCCCCCGAAGTCTTCCATGTTGCGGAAATTAATTTCTGAGCTGAGAACTCACATTACATTACTTGAGTCCTGATTGTACCACCAATACAATACAAGGGCCGACGAAAAGGAGAATGTCAAATTAATATACTTAAAATAGTTTAAATTAATTAAATAAAACAAAGGCCAGACAGACTCTGGCAGAATTAGGGTGGGCATGGGTACATCCAGAACACTCTGTGAGCATGCCTTTGCTCATTCCCTCTCTTTATCCATCTTCGTCTTTTAGTTGCCATCCCTTTCCCAATAAAAGGCATTAAGATAAACACAGTCCTCTAAAATCTAGTGAAATGCAGTCATTACAGATGATGATTAACCATAACACTGCTGATGTGTGTACCATGGAATACACTTCCTACTCTGAACATTCTAAACCAAACTAAAGTTGCAGGTTTCTTTGAAATGTGTGTAACTGCATATGTAAATTATGTATCTGCCGCTGTGTATATTAAGTGTATTAATGCACATATATATGTGGATGTGAGCTTGTTTTTTAAAGTACATATAAAATGGATGTGGGTAAGTCAATGAATCTGCTTTGCTGGATAAATATAGGGTTCTGGGTGCAGAGAGCATATGACTGGTTGGGATGTGTTCTGTGAGCAAAGAGATGAATAATGAAGTTACTGGGTGAATGAGGGGGTGTAGCTATGGGTAGTGATGATGATAAATGTATGTAACTAGATGGTTGGCGATATGTGACCATCATGTGGCAGGGTGTTTAGGTGAATACAAATACAAAAGGATAAGTCCTGCGCTCACTCACATCACTCCTGGGTGGCAGCAACAACCACAGTACACATCAGCCCCAATTTATATAGTAAAAACCAAAGAAAAATTTACCTGCGCTCTCTCCTTAAACCCTATGTATTTTTAAACAAATGGAGGTCATTTAGTTATTCCAATGGCCATTGGAAGGAATGCCCGCCTGCCAACGTCAAGGCAGACCCCCCTAGGCGGCTCCTACTCTAACCTTTCACCTTGCTTCCTTGATATTCTGGCAAAGATATATCTAATGAGACAGATAGGGTATTTTTTTATATGCACCCCTATATACTTATTAACCCTTAATAGGGAACACAGGAAGCAAGGTGAAAGGTCAGTTTAGGACCCGCCTAGGGGGGTCTGCCTTGACGTTGGCAGGCGGGCATTACTTCCAATTAGCCATTGGAGTAACTAAGTGACCTTCATTTCTACATAGGGAATCAGGAGAGAGCACAGGTAACTTTTTCTTAGGGTGTTTAGGTGGATGAATGGGATTGGGCAATGATATGCAACAGGTTAGAAGTATGTGACGGTGCATTCCTGGTGATTATAAGTGGGGGAGCAGGTGAGAGAGTCATGGTGGGCTCACATTACTGCCACACACCCTGTTCACAAGCTAATTGAAGAGTGACTGTATGGGTAATACACTAGAGTTGAAGGCAGAGTCGTTCCATCGTCAAAGATAAGGCGTCTGGGGGCACTGCCACACATGTACCGTGTGATGATACGGATCCCTGATGGTGCCTCTTCTCTATGTGTGTCGTCCAGAAGGGATCGCCTTTCTCACTTTTTAATATATTTGAAAATCTGCAGGGAGAACAAAATCTGTCTCTGGAATCCTCCTATCACAGAGATTTCAGTAGTCTAAGTTCTCATTGTTTTTTTTATTTTGTAGAATTACATAAGAAACATTAATATCAACATCCTTGCCAAAATTCACTAATTTCTGATCAATTCTGAAGTCTTCTTCACCAGTGGATCCTGCTTTGCAGGTTATTTCCCTCATACATTACTACACCTTCCACAACTCAGGGATCAAACTAAACATATACGTCACAGGTTTGGCTCTTGGTTCATTTTGTGCAAACAGTTTGAAACAATTCCCCCAAGTTACTCTATTTAGGACAGATTACTGGCTAGTCATGTCAGATTTCTGCTCAAATTATATTTAAAGAAGAGGTCCCTACGATGCTAATGGGACAGGGAAATATTTTAATACTTAAACATTATACTATTCCAGTACCCACACACTCTAACACACTGTCTGTAAACTGATTTATCTTTTAAAACATTATCTAATTATTTCCATGATGCACTTTGCCTTTCTCTTGTGTGCTGTTTGGCTAACAGTAAATGTGGTGGAAGGAAAAAGAAATTATGATCTTGTGATAATGAGCAAAATATCAAAGAAGGAGAGGACAAGTGAGGGGACATATTCTGTGATGGAAGAACGAATGACACATAGGGTTAGCAACAAGTGAGTGATCATGGCAGGCAATGCCAAAAATGGGAGTAGAATGCTTTCTGGATCCAGATTCTACATAATATTAATTCACTTTGTAGTATGGGTTCCAGTTCCAGGAATGTAGCAACACGAGCAAATAAAGTGTTATATCATTAGAAAAAGAACATCTGAGATGTGATGATGATGATTTTGATAAATAGGGTGAGTGTGGTGATGTTAATAGATCCCATAATTAAAGGGACACTGCACTGCCCAAATAATAATACAAATATACATACATATCAGTGTTTAGTAGTTACCCCAAATTAAAACATCCATGGGGATATGTCTAAAAACAGATTGAAAAACCTGCAGATCTCTTGCCTGAAGTTTTTGCAAGCCCTCCTCTTCTTACCCCGCCCTGACTTTCTGTGGCTGTCCAATCACAGACTTCCCAATAGAGCTCAATGAGAATTGTTTGCAAGGCAGGGGCTCTGAGCAATTACCTCCCTCTTGAGTTTAGTGCAACTAAGCTAACCAAACCAGGAAGTAACAGAACTGGTTGTTCGGGCTGGGGATGAGGGGAGTGTAACCAGGCTAATTTATAAAAGTGAATACAAATACACAAAAACAAGTCCTGCGCTCAAACTCCCACTGCTCTTGGGGGGCATCAACAACCATAGTACACATCAGCCCCAATAATACTGTAAAGACCAAAGGAAAAAGTTACCTGCATTCTTCCCAAATCACTATGTATATCTAAACAAATGGAGGTTATTTAGTTACTCCAATGGCCATTAGAGGGATGCCCACCTGCCACATCATGGCAAACCTCTTAGGTGAGTCCTACACTGACTATTCACCTTGCTTCCTTGAGTTTCAGGCAAAGCTATCTCTAATGAGACAGAGAGGGGTACATGCTTATTAACCCTTAATAGGGAACACATGGGGTAGGTGGCAGCATTGTAAAATACCCCTCTCTGTCTCATTAGAGATATCTTTGCCTTTGAGGACAGAACATAACATAGAAATATCTCTACCTTTCTGTCAGAATGAGGGTCATAGAGTTGGAATCAGCAGAAGTTAGCAAACGTTAGAATCAGCTGAGTTGTAATACTTCAGCAGCTGGGGTCTACCTTTTGGTCTCAGCTGCAATAAAGTTTTATAGAAGTGTCCGGCTCTTTTTTTTGCAAACCATAAAAGGGCAAAATGACTACATTTAATGTACATAGACTAAATACTGTGCTATTAAAATCCCCTAAACTAAAGATAGAAAGAAAACTCTCTGCTGCCCAAGGTAACCTACCTAAACATAGATGCTAAGATATTTAATATATATAGCTTTCACTAGCCTAGCAAATTTCTGACTGTGGATCTTAAGAGTAGTTGTTCAAATACAGATAAATCAGAATTTTTTCTCTTTTTCTCTTTGCAGTTTCAAATACTGATACTACTTGTACACGATGTACAGACACTTTATAAAACTCTCTGGAAAACCTCTTTGTATATCAGCTATAGTGTTGCAATATGCACCATGTTTCCTTGGATACATATTATTTCACTATGGTCTTCGTCACATTGTTCTTTAGAGTACATAGTACACGATCTACCATAGAAAAGAAATGTAAGACTGTTTAACAATAATTATTTATGTTATAATAATTACTAAATACAAACCTGTCTGTTGAGTACATACGCCTCTAATTCATGAGAGCTACTGGTTTCCTTCTAATAACCCTTCATTTCCACCAACTCCTAACATGACTAGCATTGTTATATCCTTATGGTACCTGGACTGGCAAAGCGTCAAGGTAGATATACTTTGAACACAGTTACCTGCTGGCAATTCCCAATGTACAGTGCACAGATATACATCACTGACCTCTGGATATTGTTCTTTTATCCATCCCTTGTTCTCTTGGTCATACTCAATAGGTGTAAAGTGGACCTACGACAATAGTATTTCTTTGTGTCACTAAATAAGTTTATCTCATTTGCCAATTGCTTGTAGATTGTGATATTCAATTATTTCTGAAGGAGTGAATAAAACAAAACGCTCTCTGACACTAAGCAACGTGTTTAACCCCTTAAGGACCAAACTTCTGGAATAAAAGGGAATCATGACATGTCACACATGTCATGTGTCCTTAATGGGGTTAAAGTTCTTCTGATAGCCAGACGTGCCTTCTACATTTAAGGACTAAAGTCAGTAGTAGTTGGTGAAGTTCGAAGATCTCCGGACTTGGGACACTAGACTCTACCGCTAGACTCTGCCCTCTCACTTGTTGTGCTCTGGTCATTTCCTTTCAATACTCACTTCCTAACCCAACGAGGCATCATGCCCAATGCAACACCATAAAAATCTAGATATACATATGTTTGGGAAGCAACAACCACTTCAAAGAAGTCTAACTCAACCACCTGATGGTGTTACCATAAAGACAACCCTAGAAGACAAAAATGATGCAGACCTGTTTTTTAGGGCGTTATGACAACCCAATGCAAAACACACGTGTGATGTTATAAATCCTGTTAGAGGCTAAGCATCTCTGAAAGGTCTATACACGAAATAGGGGCATTTAAAAATAAAATACAAATTAACATATTTAGCTGCTCAGTTGCACTTAGCAGCATCGCTAACCATTAATCAAGGGGACTAAACTGCAGAACTAAGATTTTTTTCTAACACACTTTCCATTAGCCCTTACAACAACAAATATATATATTTATGCAATACAAACTACAGGGGGGACCTGTATCACAAGTTAGCTATGTCTGCCTCAGTTTTGCTATTTTGAGTCAAAGTGTAATTTAAAGTGGTCATGATGCTTGGACTCTGTATGTAAAGCATTTCACTAAGAAATGCTGCACATAATGGGTTTAACCCTTTTGCTGTGTAACTACACCTCCAGCACAGTCATTGGGGCATCATTGGCCAGCCTGGACCAAGAGTTCTGGGTTGAAGCTCAATTTGCCCAAGTAAGAGGTCAAACCATTGTAACACGGTTTGCCCTTTTACTGGGGAATTGTGCCAGGGTCTTCCTGTAATTATAACCATTAAAGGGACACAATAGTCACCAGAACAACTACAGCTTATTGAATTTGTTCTGGTGAGTAGAATCATTACCTTCAGGCTTTTTGCTGTAAACACTGTATTTTCAGAGAAAATGCAGCGTTTACGTTACAGCCTAGTGATACCTCCACTGGCCACTCCTCAGATGGCTGTTAGAGATCCTTAGAGGCACTCAGAGGTAGATAGGCCAGTTCAGGGATCAGGGAGGTATCTGCCAAGCCCCTGGCTCCTGGCATGGCAATCAGACCGGTCCCTGATCTAATCTTAAAGCAGGGATGAAATAGACATCAATTTATTATTCCTCAATCTTAAGGAAGTATTCTGTTTGTTTTTACGAAACGCATTGATAGCTGTTAGCTGTGTATGCAGGTCTTTCATAATTCTGCTTGAGTCTATGCACCAATATAGAGTTTTGCAACAACAGAATGGAAAATTTTAAAGTAAAGCAATAAAGAAGAATGTTTTTAACAGATTAGCAACGGTATAAAAATGTGTTTATATTGTCTGGCAGTGGGTGTGGCATTCAATGGAAATACACTTACCTTCAAATAAGGCATGTATGGTTTTTCTTCAACATTAATATTTTTGCTTTATTCCACTTTAGTAATTTTGTTTTTGACATCAAATTATTGGTACAAGTACTAATTATAAGTACAAGTCTCCATTCATCATTAAGTATAATAATTAAAGCTGTGAATAAGATCAAATCTAATGCCAAAGTTGATAGAATGTTTCGACAGCTGTGCCAGGAAAATAACGAGCAGTTTATTAGGTTACTTTTACACACATCTCTCAAAGGGTACATGCTTGTCTCGTTGCATTATATGATAGTGTCATACAGTTTTTTGAAAATAATAATGAGGCTGGTCTCTACGAACAATTAAATATAACGAAGAGAGTAAATTTAATTTCGGCAGTGGTGGATACCAAACACTGGCAAAATAAAAAAATGTCTGCATTATATCCAAATAAGTGGAAAATGATATTCAATTTATTGATACCTTTCCCTACCACATATCTTGTAGAATCAGGCTTTAGTGCTGTTAATCATATTAACAAACAAAGAAAAACTGTATGAATATCACAGAAAGAGGAGACCTTCGTTTGTTCCTTACGAAAATAAATAATAATAAAACCAAATATCAAATATTTAGTCTCGCAGCATCAGCGTCAAGGATCTCATTAATCCCCAGTTAAAAGTAATTTCAATTAACTTTTTTGTATTTAACTTCATAACGTTAAAAACATTAGAAACATGCATAAAGTAAAAATAAAAAGATACATTTAAGGGCATATTTTTTTTAAAAACCTTCCTTTCTAAAAAATATTTAGCATTTGCACTAAAAAATTTGAGTGACTGCAGCACCGGTGGGCGGTAAGGACATTTTACCATCAAGAAAGATGCATTAGTGGGCGATAGGTATAAAAAGGTTGACTACCCCTGATGTAGAACCTCATTAATTCATAATCATCTATGAACATTGACTACTGTGAGACATACAGTATTTTGGGGGATATGTGGATAAGCACAAGTCAAATTTATCGGACAGGCTCACAAAAGGGTTAAAATGTTAGCACTGTGTCCCGGCTCTCTGCGGTTTTCTATATTTATCTTCATACAACCTGTCCTAGATTATGTTTTATAGGCCAGCTTAAATCTAATTGAAAATGATTCCTCATAGGGACCCTGTCATTAGAGTTTGATTAGCATGTGTACTGTTGACAGAGATTGTCTCATTGAACATTATGCCTACATTGAAATGCAAAATTAGCTGTTAGATCAGCTTATCCAGCAATGTGTGAAATTGTTAGCTCCCATGCAGTCTCATGCCTTATAATGTAATTTATATATTTTTCCCAATGCACACCCTGAGCTGCTTTATGAAAATAGGGGGAACTGATCAGAGATACACACTTTTGTTACATGCTTGTTTAGGGTAAAATAACACAAGCCTTTATAAATCCGTGATATAAGTCTCATACTCCATACTCCCTGGGAACATACCTAGCTTATGGTGAAATGAGTCTCCACTTTAGGAATACGTTTTCTCCACCAGCTCTTTTAGTAGTCTGTTCTCCCACAGACATTGTATGTACTATTTCTCACACCCCAGCATTCCTTCCCTCTTCCTATCTCTGACTATTTACTCTTCCCTAATGGAACCTGGCATCAAGGACCTCCCTTAGTGGTGAACCCTGAGGGTTGACCATTGGATAAAACAGCTTTGCATTACTTTCAGTGTATTGGCATTCTTTCTATAAAGAAACATGTCCTCCTGCACTCTGTCATGGTTTGTTTGCAAATTGTATAGGGTCCCCTTGAGGTGATTCGAACATGAATCCCTTGCTCGCTTTGCCTAAGGCTATACCAGCCACACCTCACTGACGAGACCCACCCAGGCCACAATCATCGTCAACTCAGTATAGACCAAGGTTATAGTGGGACAAGATTGTCACAAGGCAGAATACAGTTAGATGACTTGTGCTGTGGTTTCCAAAAATAATCAGTTGTGCTCGAATTAGGCTTCTATTATACAGATTATCCCTTCTCACCTAAAGGACAGTATAATGAAAACAAACTGGGATCACACAGTACCACACAGATTTCATGTTTTGCAATCTAAAACATCAACTTCACACAACAAACAAGCAGTCCGTTCATCAAAGGAACCACAAACAATCCATACAGTGTTGCAGAAATGTAACAGAGGCTGGAAAATTCCTGTGTCTCAAAACACCAATTGTTTTGTGTGTAAATAAAGGACAATCTTCAGTATGCAATTTATGCTATGCAATCCTAAGACCACCTTGAGTTTCTTGAATTTTTTAAAAATCTTTTTACAGAAAACAAAACAAGACAAGACAATAGAACCAAAGTGGAAACAAAACTTAAGAACTGAGCAGGGACCCACCGAAGGGCAGGCTATTTGAGCAGTTGTCCATTCTCAGTATTCTCCTGCATCCTGTTTTTTTGCTCCCCCTAAGGTAAAAGGGTCGTCAAGACGTGGACCACTTGCTAACTGTGCTAAGAGGGGTATCAGCTGTGCCTCGCTGATGAGGCCAAACAAGATTGAAACAGTTTTCTGGGATTGCTGTATCTCTCGTGAAGAGGGAGCGGACCTGCATTTGGGTCTGGACCTCCATTTTGGTTTTGATCAGTCTTATATACAAATATGAAAAGGTGAAAAAATGCTCATCTTATAGAGTTATACTGTCGGTATATAAGAGGAGAATACAAATATGAAAAGGAGATATTTAGGAGGAGAATACAAATATGAAAGGGAGGTATTTAGGAGGAGAATACAAATATGAAAAGGAGGTATTTAGGAGGAGAATACAAATATGAAAAGGTGAACACACGCTCACCTTATAGAGTCATACTGTGGGTATATAAGAGGAGAATACAAATATGAAAAGGCATATAATATACAAATGGCTTAAGTTCAGTCTGTAATGGCACAGAAATGAGCTAAAACCAGTTTGAGATCTGAGCGGGGACCCACAGAACGGCAAACTATTTGAGTTATTTACTCACCCTTAGGAAAACAAAATCCCCATTAAATTCCAGATACATTTCTTCTCTTTTTTGTGGTTATGGGACTTGGAGTGTTCCTTTAAAGGGACACTCTAGACACCCAGACCATTTCAGCTCACTGAAGTGGTCTAAGTGCGGTGCTCTTGTCAGTTTAACCCAGCCATGAGGACATCCAGCACCAACTAAAACATTCAATGCTTTTCTATGGGGTACTCCTAATGCGGTGATTGCCGTGCATGCGCATTAGGTCCCCAATGTTAGGGACAAGGGTCATGTAATCAGGTGACAAGTGCCAGTAGGGTTTTAAACCCTATCAGCGCCATGAGGGGACGGGGGAGTTTGGGGGTGGTGGTGTGAGGGGTGGAGCACTATATTGCTAGGAATACAACTTTATATTATTAGCACTATAGTTTACCTAATACCTTTATAACAATGGATCCCTGGCTCCCTTTTCCTATTCCTATTTGTTTTAATGCAATATTTTTCTGTTGCCTGCTATTGTTATGGAAATGAAAGCAGAATTATGTGATAACACTGTATGATTCATTGCTTATCACATTATTGTGTTTGCCTTCTGTAATCACTGTCCCCCATACCTTAAATGATTGGTACCATTTTAAAATTTCTTATCACAAGCTGTGTAAATTCTAAATCAGTTTGTTGCTGCTCCATTCAAAACCTAGTTTCATTTAGCAACAGTAAATGCAGTAAAAACATTAAAAATTTAAACCTCAGAGCAGACAAGTGAAATATAGACTTCCTGTGTAAATAAAACTAAATATTAGTAAATGTCTCAGTAATGTGCAGTGTATGAGAGAGCCCCAAAACAATAGACCTCACATTAATATGTGGTGGGTGCGAGTAACGAATAGTTTATAGTGGACACATTGAGTGTATAACGGAACTCCACAGCAATAAACCTCACATTAATATGCGGTGTGTGCGAGTAACAAATAGTTTATAGTGGACACATTGAGTGTATAACGGAACTCCACAGCAATAAACCTCACATTAATATGCGGTGTGTGCGAGTAATGAATAGTTTATAGTGGACACATTGAGTGTATAACGGAACCCCACAGCAATAAACCTCACATTAATATGCGGTGTGTGCGAGTAATGAATAGTTTATAGTGGACACATTGAGTGTATAACGGAACTCCACAGCAATAAAACCCACATTAATATGTGGTGTGTGCGAGTAATGAATAGTTTATAGTGGACACATTGAGTGTTTAACGGAACTCCACAGCAATAAACCTCACATTAATATGCGGTGTGTGCGAGTAACGAATAGTTTATAGTGGACACATTGAGTGTATAACGGAACTCCACAGCAATAAACCTCACATTAATATGCGGTGTGTGCGAGTAACAAATAGTTTATAGTGGACACATTGAGTGTATAACGGAACTCCACAGCAATAAACCTCACATTAATATGCGGTGTGTGCGAGTAATGAATAGTTTATAGTGGACACATTGAGTGTATAACGGAACCCCACAGCAATAAACCTCACATTAATATGCGGTGTGTGCGAGTAATGAATAGTTTATAGTGGACACATTGAGTGTATAACGGAACTCCACAGCAATAAAACCCACATTAATATGTGGTGTGTGCGAGTAATGAATAGTTTATAGTGGACACATTGAGTGTATAACGGAACACCACAGCAATAAACCTCACATTAATATGCGGTGTGTGCGAGTAACGAATAGTTTATAGTGGACACATTGAGTGTATAACGGAACCGCACAGCAATAAACCTCACATTAATATGCGGTGTGTGCGAGTAATTAATAGTTTATAGTGGACACATTGAGTGTATAACGGAACCCCACAGCAATAAACCTCACATTAATATGCGGTGTGTGCGAGAAATGAATAGTTTATAGTGGACACATTGAGTGTATAACGGAACCCCACAGCAATAAACCTCACATTAATATGCGGTGTGTGCGAGTAATGAATAGTTTATAGTGGACACATTGAGTGCATAACGGAACTCAACAGCAATAAACCTCACATTAATATGCGGTGTGTGCGAGTAATGAATAGTTTATAGTGGACCCATTGAGTGTATAACGGAACTCCACAGCAATAAACCTCACATTAATATGCGGTGTGTGCGAGTAATGCATAGTTTATAGTGGACACATTGAGTGTATAACGGAACCCCACAGCAATAAACCTCACATTAATATGCGGTGTGTGCAAGTAATGAATAGTTTATAGTGGACACATTGAGTGTATAACGGAACTCCACAGCAGTAAACCTCACATTAATATGCGGTGTGTGCGAGTAATGAATAGTTTAGAGTGGACACATTGAGTGTATAACGGAAATCCACAGCAATAAACCTCACATTAATATGCGGTGTGTGCGAGTAACGAATAGTTTATAGTGGACACATTGAGTGTATAACGGAACTCCACAGCAATAGACCTCACATTAATATGCGGTGTGTGCGAGTAATGAATAGTTTATAGTGGACACATTGAGTGTATAACGGAACTCCACAGCAATAAACCTCACATTAATATGTGGTGTGTGCAAGTAATGAATAGTTTATAGTGGACACATTGAGTGTATAACGGAACTCCACAGCAGTAAACCTCACATTAATATGCGGTGTGTGCGAGTAATGAATAGTTTATAGTGGACACATTGAGTGTATAACGGAAATCCACAGCAATAAACCTCACATTAATATGCGGTGTGTGCGAGTAATGAATAGTTTATAGTGGACACATTGAGTGTATAACGGAACCCCACAGCAATAAACCTCACATTAATATGCGGTGTGTGCGAGTAATGAATAGTTTTTAGTGGACACATTGAGTGTATAATGGAACTCCACAGCAATAAAACCCACATTAATATGTGGTGTGTGCGAGTAATGAATAGTTTATAGTGGACACATTGAGTGTATAACGGAACACCACAGCAATAAACCTCACATTAATATGCGGTGTGTGCGAGTAACGAATAGTTTATAGTGGACACATTGAGTGTATAACGGAACCGCACAGCAATAAACCTCACATTAATATGCGGTGTGTGCGAGTAATTAATAGTTTATAGTGGACACATTGAGTGTATAACGGAACCCCACAGCAATAAACCTCACATTAATATGCGGTGTGTGCGAGAAATGAATAGTTTATAGTGGACACATTGAGTGTATAACGGAACTCCACAGCAATAAACCTCACATTAATATGCGGTGTGTGCGAGTAATGAATAGTTTATAGTGGACACATTGAGTGTATAACGGAACTCCACAGCAATAAACCTCACATTAATATGCGGTGTGTGCGAGTAATGAATAGTTTATAGTGGACACATTGAGTGTATAACGGAACTCCACAGCAATAAACCTCACATTAATATGCGGTGTGTGCGAGTAATGAATAGTTTATAGTGGACACATTGAGTGTATAACGGAACTCCACAGCAGTAAACCTCACATTAATATGCGGTGTGTGCGAGTAATGAATAGTTTATAGTGGACACATTGAGTGTATAACGGAAATCCACAGCAATAAACCTCACATTAATATGCGGTGTGTGCGAGTAACGAATAGTTTATAGTGGACACATTGAGTGTATAACGGAACTCCACAGCAATAGACCTCACATTAATATGCGGTGTGTGCGAGTAACGAATAGTTTATAGTGGACACATTGAGTGTATAACGGAACTCCACAGCAATAAAACTCACATTAATATGCGGTGTGTGCGAGTAATGAATAGCTTATAGTGGACACATTGAGTGTATAACGGAACTCCACAGCAATAAACCTCACATTAATATGCGGTGTGTGCGAGTAATTAATAGCTTATAGTGGACACATTGAGTGTATAACAGAACTCCACAGCAATAAACCTCACATTAATATGCAGTGTGTGCGAGTAACAAATAGTTTATATTAGACACATTGAGTGTATAACGGAACTCCACAGCAATAAACCTCACATTAATATGCGGTGTGTGCGAGTAATGAATAGTTTATAGTGGACACATTGAGTGTATAACAGAACTCCACAGCAATAAAACTCACATGAATATTCATTATGCGAGAGTGTGTCCATTAGCTCCTGATAGAAAAATCTATTTTTTCACTTCCTTCATTCAGCGACCTCCTCCAGGTGTACATTACTAGGCTTTGAGACCTCAAATGCAGGCAAATGTCGCTGTGTGAAAATACAGATTGCTTCCAATCTTACACACTTAAAAGGACACTCCACTGCCCAAATATGAATATATTTTAAAATTCATTATTTTGTAAATATGTTGCAAATGAAAACACATATATTTATGCATTTTTGCATTGGGTTATAGAAAAAAAACTATTTGCAACCTTTGCAAGCCCTTTAATGTAGTGTTGGCATTTGAATACTGGGATGTATGCACATATACACGTACACTGCCACACACATAAACCCACTAGAGATGTCCCAAACGGTTCGCCGGCGAATAGTTCCTGGCGAACATTCGCTTGTTCGCGTTCGCCACGGACGGCGAACATACGCGATGTTCGGTCCGCCCCCTATTCGTCATCATTGAGTAAACTTTGACCCTGTACCTCACAGTCAGCAGACACATTCCAGCCAATCAGCAGCAGACCCTCCCTCCCAGACCCTCCCACTTCCTGGACAGCATCCATTTTAGATTCATTCGGAAGCTGCATTTTTTTTTTTTTTTTTAGACAGAAGTGTGTTATATTTGAGCATGCTAGGTTGAACGTGCGTATATCATGGCTAGTTGCACTGAGGGTATGAGTATATAGCAGTACATTGTTGTGAAATATGGCTGTCATGTTTAGGGTGTAGCTTGCACGTTATCAACTGTGTATTTATATCAGCAGCTCCACCACTAGTTATAAATCAAGTGTGAGTCGCCCCATGAGATGAGACTAGTGAATAACATAATACATGAATGGTTAAGGTAAAGGCATGTAAGGAACTACGACAATAAACTCTTTAGGAGGTGAAATAATTACATGTTTAAACGCTTGCTACTTTACGATTAGTTAATGTGCAGAGAGCAGTTCATGTGATCAAAGGCATGGTGTGGAGGATCGGCTATAGTGGGACATGCTTGGATGGCTGCTGTTTACTGCTTGTGCTCATCCGATCCCTTCTGGGCGCCAGGTGCAGACCCTGGGAGTCCCTGATACCTGGAACAACAAAGGCAAGTCTCTGGCTGAGTGCCGGGTTCGCGGCTTGAGGTGTTGGAAGCCTGTTTTGTCGGGTGGTCGGATCTGTCCCGGTGGTGCTTCACGTCCGGTGCGGCATTGTGGTGGCTTAAGGTGGAGGCGAGTGCTTGACGTGGGGCAGGGTCTGCATTTCTGTTTGTGCCTCCAGTCCCGTCTTCGACGCCTTTTGCGTTGATGGATTTTAATGGGGACTGCTTCACTTAGCTGTGGTGGAGCTTGTTGGGGCTGTGGTGGAGCTTGTTGGGGCTTCCTGCTTGTTATTTGCTTCCAAAATTGATTAGAGTCTGTCCAGCTTAGACTCAATATCCTGCCATGCTTTGCTGGTACCAGGAGGACACGCGGCTGCCGCCATATTGGGAGAGTCGCAGATGAGTATGTCAGCCTGGGCGGCTGTGCTCTGTGCGTCCATTAGCTCCAGACAGCCTCTCAGGGGTGGACCGGGATAACCCCCACCGGTCCGAGGGGCGGGGTAACGGAGCTCCTGCCGGGAAGTAGCTGCTCCTGGGCATTCCAGGATCGGGAGATCGGCCGCCTCTCCCGCCCGGTGAGCACCAGGCCACACTTGCCACGCGGAGGTAAGTAAGACTCTGTTGATTTGCTGACCGCTATTAAGCATGTCGGGTCGGCATAGGAGCAACATTGCTGGGTCATCCCCTTCTGGGGTGAAATTCGCTTGTTGATAGCTGCTTAAAGTGAGATATTGAGGGAGCTCACACGAAGTGCGTCTTTCCTCCATGACAGCTAGGCCCCGCCCCCCGGAAGCTGCATTCTTAGTGAGAGGAGGGACAGTGTAGCTGCTGCTGATTTAATAGGGAAATCGATAGCTAGGCTAGTGTATTCAGTGTCCACTACAGTCCTGAAGGACTCATCTGATCTCTGCTGTAAGGACAGCACCCCAAAAAGCCCTTTTAGGGCTAGAACATCAGTCTGCTTTTTTTTTTGTCCTGTGTAATCTAATTGCAGTTGCCTGCCTGTCAGCGTGTCAGGCTCACAGCGTATACTGTGCCCACTTGCCCAGTGCCACCACTCATATCTGGTGTCACAATAGCTTGCATTTAAGAAAAACAAAACTTTTTTGACTGTAATATAATAGCAGTCAGTTTCCTTCACATGTGTGCATTTCAGGGCCTGCCAGGGCACAGTGTCACACCAGTGTAACTCATATCTGGTGTACATTAAAAAAAACAAAAAACAATTTTGACTGTAATAGATTGAATAGCAGTTAGTTGTCTGCAAGCGTGTGTGTCAGGCCTACAGCGTCTACTCTGCCAACTTCTCTACAGTGCCACTCATATCTGTTGTCACAGTAGCTTGCACGCATAGTACCACTAATCGAAAAAAAAAAATGACAGGCAGAGGCAGGCCACCCTGCAGGGGCCGTCGTGGTCGTGGTGCTGTGATTCCTAGAATAATGCCCAGTGTTCAGAGGCCACGTACCCTGAACTCGAAAAGTTCTGAGGACATAGTTGACTGGCTAACACAGGACACCCAATCTTCTACAGCTTCCGCTCGGAACCTTGACGCACCATCCTCCTCCAACTTAGCTTCGGGCACCTCTCAAGTTACCACTCGCCCGCCTGCTGCCACCACCAACACTAGCACCACAGCCACTTCACTTGATCTGTCAGAGGAGTTATTTACACATCAGTTGGAAGAAATGAGTGATGCACAGCCATTATTGCCAGAGGATGTAGATAACAGGGATATGTCTCAGTCAGGCTGCATTACACACATGGACGTACAGTGTGATGATGATGATGTTTTCATCAGTGAGGACAAGGAACACGACATGGCTAGCTTGGTATCCAACCTTGTGCAAATGGGGAGTTTGCGGTTGTGCAAATGGACTTTTTGCGGTTGTTTGCGGTGCGCTAAACGGGGAGTTTGGTCTGTCACTGTGAAGCGGACATAACCCATACACTACCTGATCGATACAACATCATACCTGATGTTTTAAAGCACGTTATTTCAAACAATTTAGGAATGTTAGGTGATTTATGCCCTTTATGGATTAAAACCAGACTCTGCATCAACTATATAATTTTCCATGGGAGTTTTGCCATGGATCCCCCTCCGGCATGCCACAGTCCAGGTGTTAGTCCCCTTGAAACAACTTTTCCATCACTATTGTGGCTAGAAAGAGTCCCTGTGGGTTTTAAAATTCGCCTGCCTATTGAAGTCTATGGCGGTTCGCCCGTTCGCGAACATTTTCGGATGCTCGCGTTCGCCGTTCGCGAACGGAAATGTTATGCTGGCGACATCTCTAAAACCCACACATACTGACACAGATACACACACAAATTGATACACACAGAGATACAAACATATACACACACACCCTCCTGTTTCCATAACTTGCTCATGCAGGAGGGCTTCTACCCTGGGTTCAGTGTGATCTGGCTGCTGGCTGTGGCTGATGGGATTTTTTTTTTTTTAAAAGGTCTTGTTTGTTTTTGTAGAAAAGAGGCATTCTCCTTAAAAGGGGACATTTAAAACTCTTAGTGGCTCGTCAGTACATGCTGTCCACAGCTGTGTAAGACGCCTCATCCAGATCCTTCCAACTGAACAAATAGAGGAAGGTCCAAAGTGTGAAAATGTTGGTGACCTTTGCTTAGCACTGATACACGGATACTAAGCACTAGAAAACTTGGAACCCCAAATAAACATGCTCAGAGTACAATATTTTCTCAACAAAGTGTTCTTTTTATGGCCAGCACAGAATGTATCAGCCTGCTCACAATCCTGAGAAACTCGCTGTACACTTTACTGGCCGTGAGATCAGAGACCAACCCGGCATAGTCCCAACCAGTCCATGATAATCTGTTTATGGTCTTTCCATGCTTTTGTTACATAAACAAAGGATTCCAGGCTGCTAACTGAAACTGAGAAGCTGCTTTAGAAACATGAAAAATACACAATTAAGTCAGAATTCATCGCTGATTGTATAAATTACATGTGACAGCTTCATCTTCTTTTCTTTATAAACAGATTTCTTTTCTCTAATTTCTGAGAAATTAAGTGTTTACAGAGACGTAATGTCACAGTTGAAGGCAATTTTGGTTTAATCAGAGGATAGACTCCAATCTCCAGAAATTGATGTAGTGATGTCATACAACGTATTAACACATTCTCTGACATAATTTTTCTAGAATCATGTTTATGACACAAAAGTTACACTGATCAGCCACAACATTGAAACCACTGACAGATAAAGTGAATAACACTGATTATATTATTACAATGGCACATGTCAAGGGTAAGATATACTAAGCAGCAAGTGAACAGTCAGTTCTTGAATTTGTTTTGTTGGGAGCAGAGAAAAAGGGCAAGCGAAAAGATCGGAGTGATTTTAACAAGGGCCAAATAGTTATGGCCAGACTACTGGGTCAGAGCATTTCCTAAATGGCAAGTCTTTTGGGTAGTTCCCGGTATGCCGTGGCTAGTACCTACCAAAAGAGGTGCAACACAAAGTGAACCACCATCAAGTCATGGGATCGCAAGGCTCATTGATGCATGGGGGGAGCAAAGGCTAGCCTGTCTGGTCTGAACATACAGAAAAGCTCCTGTAGCTCAAAGTGCTGAAAAATGTAATGCTGGCTGTGATAGAAAGGTGTCAGAACAGACAGTGCATCACAATTTGCTGCATATGGGGCTGTGTAGCTGCAGACTGGCCAGAGTGCCCACCGCTGAAAGTGTCTTCAACAGAGACGTGAGCAACAGAACTGGACAATGGGCAATGGAAGAAGATTGATTGATCTAATGAATCACGATTTCTGTTAGATCAGGTGGATGGTCGGGTGCATATGTGTCATTTAGCTGGGAGAGAAATAGCAGCAGGATGCTCTATGGGAACAAGGCAGGCTGGTAAAGGCAGTGTTATGCTCTGGACATGTTCTGCTGGGAAACCTTGAGTCCTGGCTTTCATGTGGATGTTACTTTGACACGTACCACCTACCTACAGATTGTTGCAGACCATGTACACTCCTTCATGGCAATGGTGTTCCCTAAAGGCAGTGGCCTCTTTCAGCAGGATAATGCACCATGCCACACTGCAAACATTGCTCAGGAATGGTTTGAAGAACATTTTAAAAAGTTCAAGATGTTATTAAATTTTGTTGTTGCTTTATTAGTGGATTTGGAGCTGGTGACCTGTCTTGCAGCAAAGTAAGGAACTTTATGTTCCCATTACCTTCGTGTTTTTTTTTAATTCATGCTTAGAAACTTCTGCTAGTAGCATTTTGGAGTTTTGCTGCACCGGTTCCAAGTTTTTTCACATTTTAGTTTTAATGTAGTGGCTGATTAGTGTATGTTTGGTTGTATACATTTTTTAATTTTTTTTTATTCTTTATTTTTGTAGTGCATAGGCTTAGTACAGTCGCTTGTGAGGTACCCCAAAGGTAATCCCCCAGCACATTATAAAACATTGAAAACATTTAAGCATAGAGGTACCTGGTTAGACTAGCACATTTTTATAAGGTTGGGTTATACAGATTGATTGTCCCTACTTAAGCATATACATAACATATAATAAAATCACGTCGCTTAGCTTTCTGTTCATGAGGTCAAATTAAGATGCTGTGTCAAGTATAGTGGTAGCTATACCAGCTGTATTAAGATGCTAAGGAGCGAGTGTTACCTTTCCAATGTAAATGTCTATGCAAGAGCAAGATTACCTAATGTTAACTACAATGTAGAGCAGAACGTTACCCTTTCTTATGGTATATCAAAAACAAGATAAATTGCAGGTTTTGTACAGATTAACCAACACTATGCATAGGTATAGGAAAAGAACGTGGATTCAAGCTTAAACATTAACAATCGGTCACCAACAGTCCTTGTTGGGGTCAGTATGAGAGATTGGGCTATTGACTCATCTTTAGTGGCAAGTGTCCCGTTTAGCCAATGCCTGACCGAGGAATGTAAAGGTGGTGGCATGTAAGGGGCATATAAGAAAGCAGTAGTAGTTCAGCAGGGTTAACCGGGTCTGCAATGCCGTCTGAGTCTGTACCAAAAGACAGTCCGGGGCCTCTCACCCGTTCACCCAATGCCCAGTCTGTGGGAAAGTCGTTGGTCGCTCTGCTGTGGGTCTCTCTTGACTGCCAGCACTCCAAGGGTTAAAATCCTCACGGTGTCCCCTTTCGCCGTCTTATGTGTCTGCTTCCGGTGTTGAGCCTCGTGCATGCGGGTGCTGTTCAGCTGTGGCAAGGAGCCGTCTTTGACTAGGTATGTGACGGGTCGCTGTGTACCTCTGCTCCTCAGGTCAGTCTTAGTGGAGCTGGCGGTGCGGTGGGAGGGTGATGTCTGCAGGCTATTGTTTTGGTTGCGGTGCCTCGTTCGCTGTGGGCCGCGGTGACCCTGTGGGGTGGAGGAGGGTCCGCACGAGCCTCTCATGGGGGTCCCCGGTGCCGTTGCTTGATCACCGTTTGTGCTCTTTGGGCAGTTAATGCCCTTTCGTTGCTTCAGCCGCCGAGTCCCTTTGCCCTGCGCTCGCTCTAGCGGTGGTGGTGCTTTGCTCGGGTGCTTTGCTTGCTTGCGAGGTAGTGTGCGGCGGCGTGCTGCCGTTGTGGCTGATACCAGTATTGGGTGTGAGCTCTTTACCCGCTGTTGTATAAATTATTGATGTCCTAAAACATGAAATGATGTGCACAATGCTGCTTTTTTTACAGAACATACCTCCCAAGTGTTCCTTTATTGGGCCAATCTTCTGTCTCAATGTCCCTCTTTTCTAAGAGGTCAGTATTGTTGGTGTGTCTGAGTGTATAACAGAGCTCCACAGCAGTAATACTCACAGTAATGTGTCTTTAAACTACATTTTAGTTCCATAAATTGATAACAGTAAGTCATGTAAAATGTCTCAGAATAGCTTGACCTCAGTCCACACCCACATTCACACCCCTAAAACTAAAGGGCTACTTCAGTGACTTGAAGTGGTCATGGTGGTAGGAGTCAGCAGTATGCGCAATGTTTCCGCTTGAAACACTGCACATACTGAGATATTAGTAATTGTGTGTAGGGGGCAAGTTGCACCCCCAGCACACGTGACACTGGCAGCCCAGAACTCTATATTAAGTGCTGCCACTGTCAATTCTGTGCATAAAATATGTCTGTCATCAGTGCGCACTACACTGTCCACAGACGTGATAATTGTCCCCTTTCAGGCAGTGTGCTTATTGGGGGAAACTAGCTCTCCCTTCCCACCCTGTGGGCGCTTCCTTCCCTCTAACTCCGTTGCAGGGTCTTTTATTTATTTATTTTAAAAAGAAACCATCCCTCCTTTCCACTCCATCCCTCCTTTTCTGTCCCCTTGCAGGCCTGGAGTGCGCATGTGCTCTGTGCCTCCGAATTTATCCAGTCACAGACTTCTCTATGAGAAGCCTGTGATTGGACTGCGCGTGGCCCCTTTGACGATGGAGAGTGCGTGAAAGATCAAGGTGAGTACAGCACTTTATTTGGCAGTCTGGAAGGAATTCGGAGAGCAGGGACCTTCTCCATAGTGCCCTCTTTGCCAATTTGCAATGTTTGGAGGTATGGCATAGAATGGGTGTTACAAATGCAGTAATATGTGGTAATACCTTCTATCATAATAAAGAAAAGTTTGAAATATTGATTTGCAAGTAAAGTTAGTATTATAGAAAACATGTCATGCAAATGGTGATAGAATCCTCCTTTCCACAGCGTTCACAGTGCTAGAAAACCAGTAGCTCTTTCTATACTAAAACACAAAGATTTTGCAATAAAACATGTTGTAACTAAATTAACGATGTGCCTTTCTCAAGGATTATTTAGAAACCATTGATTTTCATTATATATGTTTTGATGTCTCTTTATCTATGGTTCTAGTAGGGGAGGGGGGTGAGACATTCCACAGCATCACTGGATTACTTTTCATGCGGTCTGAAAGATAATTATTAGTTTTTATTATTATTTTATATTTTATATAGCGCCAGCAACTTCTGTAGCGCTTTACAATGGGATGGACATTAGCGAGTTTTGTATGATTTTTTTTTTTACATAATTGTTTGTAGGGAGTGAGTTCATCCATAACTGCACATTTTAAAAAAAGAAATACATAAACTGATTTACGTGGGCCTGGTATAAAAATAAAATCTGTATGTTTAAAGTATAAATACTGAGGCTTATACTCGCTGTGAAATCCAGTACGCTTTGCTAACGCGTTCATGCTGGGGAATCTAAAAGGTTATTATAGAAAGCCAAATAAGGAAGATTTGCACGAGTTTTTGTTGTAATCTTTCCTCCTTGGTTTTTCCGAAGATGTAAACCTGTTGGATAAAATACTTGTAATGTCAAACTAAACCACTGCAGGGGAGTCTGGTTAATCTGCATAGAATCTCACAGTGGATTCAGTAGACTATAAAAGATTGGCTTGGATCCCAATCTGCATGTAACAGAAACAAAGGGAATGACGCTGCATTTATAATAAACATATGTAACACTTGGGGTGTAATGAGTACCATGTAATGTCTTATAAAACTAGCGCTGAGAGTTTGGAGTTATGTTTACATTGTTCTTCCTTTTTTTTTCTTTTCTAAACTGACATTCCTCTTTGGCAACTATGTGAGCTGTTTTGAAGCATTAAAAGTGCAGTTCTTGCTTTGCAATTTTCTACTGTGTGTTTGTATTTGGCTTTCACCTGACCGTCTTGACCGATGCAATTAAAGAATCACTTTAAAAAGCGCCATAGGCATAACTAGAAACCACCGGGCTCTGGTGCAAAAAATTGCCCTGGGCCTCTCTATATATTTAATCTCCCTCCCCCCCAGCCCCTCCGTGTATCTGATTCTCCCCCTCCCAGCTCCTCCACATGTCTCTGCTCCCCTGCCACCCCCCATCCCTGTAGGAGTCTTACCCCTATCCTCCTCCCCCCCATACCTGCTTATCTCCATGTAGTGTGGCCGAGTTGACTGCGGTACTTGGTGGTGTGACAGAAAATGCTTGTTGCTCTCAGTGAGCACTTCCTGTCAGACCACGGTCCACTCGGCCATGCTGCATGCAATGACTGGCAGGAATGGAGCACTGTGCTGTGCGCTCCCCTCCTGCCACTCTGCCAGTCACCCGGCAACTGCATACTCGGGACCGGCGTGGTCGTGCACCGCCCTGACGTTATGCAGGCAATTTCCCACTATCCCGGTGGGCCGGTCCGACCCTGTGCATCACCACTGGTCAACAGGGCAACCAGGTCCCCTGGAGTGACAGGCCTGGTTGGAGCTACGACCCCTGCAACCTTGGTAGTTCTGCCACTCCATCCTCTGTATGAGCCCCCTGTCGCCATCCCATGGTAAGTAGTAAAACTATTTTAGTATAGTTTGAAAACTTATCGCCTCCAGGCACCTACACTGCAACCAGTATTCTCTAATACAGGGGTGCCCAAAAACGTAGATCCGCAGATGTTTTAAAACTATAACTTCCATGTTACTTTGTCATTCTAAAGGCAGGCAAAGCATTATGGGAGCTGTAGTTCTACAATATCTGGGGATCTACCTTTTAGGCACCCCTGGTCTAACAGATAAAGTTGGTTTTCTATGTCTAGTAAATAATGGCTGATGCAGGGCTGCACTGATTGGCTGAGAGTGCTCAGCTGGTAGTCTTAACAGGAGATGCAGACATGGTTTCCCAACGTGACTCAAGTAAGTTGTTAAACCATTCTAAAACTGTCTGACTACATACTGTGGACTGCGCAAGGGCTCTCTTGGCGCCATAACTCCTATAGCAGGATGCAGTGGTTATGGAGCATGGAGTGTCCTCTTAATCAGTTTATAAGTGTAGCTGAATCACAAATTTTAATTTAATACAGTTTATTGGAGAGTCAGGTGAGTAATACAGTTTATTGGAGTGTCAGTAGCTTTGGTCAAACTGTTTTAAAGAGGATCGCCTATCATGTACTCAAAAAGCCTATTCCCTCAAAAAATAAAAAATAAAAAAAGTGTGCTGCTGTGAAAATATAGCTGCACCATTAAGTATATGTATCTATATGTAAAATGTATATTTCTGCCATTGTACTGTATAGATGCACACTATGAAGCACAACTGGTCAAGTGTCATTTACTTCCTTTGTGGAGGAGCAAGTAATACAGTGTTTGTTTATTAAATATCATTCTTGTGATACCGGAGAAACTGACGGAAGCCAAGCACAGAGAGATGGACACAGGTTTCTTCAGGAAGGAAGAGATTCTTTATTGGATCACCGATCGGGACTCAGAGGGACTAGCGTCACCAAAATACAGCAAAGTCTGAGTACTGAATACATAGAGTACATTCCTTATATAGCACTGTAGCTCCTCCCACAATTAACTACACCCACACATACCCTTAACCTATTTAATAAATAGAGTCTAAACTCATCCATCCGGTCTAACCACGTGGCTCATCTGATACAAAGGAGAGGGACGCGTAATTCCAGTTCTTACATTCCTGCACCTGGTCAGTACAGTGATAACAGTATCTTAGCTACGTGTAATTAACTAACTGATACTACAAACACATATACATACATATGCCTTGTGGCAATCTTAGCCTGCTAAACTTGTATTTTACTGGAATTACATCACATTCCCCCCTTTGATGCCTCTGATATTTCACAATTACTTGAGGCATCACTTAACCTTGGTTTGCATATACCTCAGGTTACCATGAACCAGACCAGACTTATCTTATGATGTGAATCTTTTAACACTCATCTTCCTGCATTGGTTCTCCTTGATCTAGAGCCTTATACTTATATATCGCCATTATCTGTGCAGCAGCCTTCCTCTCTGCTATACTTCCTATCAGGCTTTGCACAGACCTAACTACTAAGGGTATAAGACACGGTAGGAGTAGACACAACAGTAAAATCAGTAGGACTCCACCTACCACTGCCTTAAGCCCTCCAAACCACTCATACCAGCTACCAAACCAACTACTTGGATTGTACCCTTTCCATACCTGAGTAGGCACATGCACTAGTTTAACCATATGGCTAGTAAGCTCAGCTATTGCTTGCCCTTCGTCATCTATTTGAAGACAGCAATTGCTCAGGTTAAACTTCCCACATACACCTCCCTCTACTGCCAAAAGGTAATCCAAGGCTAATCTATTTTGGTACACTGCTGTCCTCATCCTGGTATTATGCTTCGCTAGAAGATTGAGTGCTTGTGAGGTCTCATTAGTAATAATCTCAACCACCGCCTGTAATCTTATAATACGGTTGAGCATATAAATTGGGGTTCTATAACCAAAGGTACCATCTTCTGCCCACGTGGCTGGCCCATAATAATCTATGATACGCTGGGGAGGCCATTCATTATCTTCCCAGGTGCCTATCTCTAAGGGTCCCCTTTTCTTCCTATGATTCACATCATACACTTTAACACCTAAAGTCTCACCTGTTTCAATCGGTAACAAGAAGAAGGATGGTTTGAGCATACCCAACACACATGCCCCTTCCCAGTCCTGTGGCAACTCCGAATAGGCTTTCTTACCACAGATCCAGTACAAATTTGCTGGGGCTCTCCAGGTAGATGTGATGGATAAATCAAACCACACATCCTTTAAACTGGCATATCTAGCAAACGGGTTAGATGGTTCTGAGACATTTGAAGCCGACCACCAAGTTGTATTTTTAGTATCATCATCATAAGCTTTTTGCCCTAGACAAGTTAATTCTCCTACAGAAGTATTATACATTATTCCTTTCCTTGCTATGCAAACATAACCTATGATGGAGGTCTTTAATCTCCACTCAGATTTACCTCTAACACTCAAATGATAATCGGCTTGTGTAGATATTAGTTGGTCAACTGCCTCAGAACCGGACATTACCTCCTTTGCTTCCCAAGGCCATTGGTCTCCCATGTTAGTACCTCCACACACATAGCAGTTGGTAACATTAAGACTACCGGCAATACTTTCAGCTAGGTCAATGAACAGGTTTTTAGCGTTATGGGGGATCTTATTATCTATACTCATCTCTTCATAAAAGGAATGGTATACTTGATGAGTCTGGGAGGATACCGTATCAGTCTCTATTCCTATAAACAATAATGTCCCAGGATCTAAACCCGTCCCGTATATCTGAAACCCAAATAAATTTCCATACTTATCTAGGAACTTGTCGGGGTTATTAATAAGTATATGGACTGGGTTGCATTCCATAGACTTACAATAAGGGCTAGTCGGCAACTTAGTCACTATCATGTCTTTATCTACTGTCTGTCCCCAAGTCGCCCACCCCACACAAGACCAATATGGACAAAAGTTATAGTCTTTATTTGGGCATCTAGGACTCACATATTTATTTTTACTACTGGGACAAATATATTTATCATTAGACCCATACGTCCTCTCCCATCTAAGATCCCCACATACATTCCACGGTTTTCTACCACTTGATATCGCCTTACATGCATCAAATAGCAGAACACCCGAAGAATGTACGGATTCTAACACCGTCTTATTAATTAGGGTCCCCTGAGGATCTCCATTCCTGAGAGTCAACCAAATTGTACGAGGTTGATACTCTGGACTGAAGCACTTAGGTTCTCCTACTCCTAAATGGCACACACTATAGTCTATATTTAGGTATCTACATCTTGATACCTCTCCTTTACATTCGTATTGTGAATGCCAAATTAGGGTTTGGGAAATATGGTTACCTGTTCTCGTAGTCTTAATGCATACCTCACAGCTAGGAGTGTCGGTACCTCTACCTTCCTGAATATAAAAACACATATAAATAAACACAATCAAAAGCACATCTTTCGCCGTCATCCTCAGTCTTCGTCCGTGCGATGGAACCTCAGCTTCCAGGATGTGAGGGCTGCAGGGAATGGAGTTCTGCTCGTCTTCACAGGTGTCCCTTCGAGACTTTCCTGGCTTATACACTATGTGTTGGTAAGCGGACAGGCTTTATTATGGCCTTCTCACTCACACCTGTAACAATAAAATTTGTAATCCACAATAATTCCTCGTTACTCCGACTGAGTAGTGCGTTTCAACCGGATCTTGCAGGGATTCTCTGGATCTGCTGTAATTTGCCAAGAATCGACTGCTGCTGGTTTAACCCTGGAGTGATGTATCCACGGAGTTACTTCGGCTACTTTTATCGCTGTAGGGGTAGACAAAAGAACAACATAAGGACCTCTCCACTTGGGCCCTAACGGTACATTATTCCACTCTTTAATCCACACTTGGTCTCCTGGATGATAACTATGAACAGGGGGATAAATATTCACAGGTAATCTATCTTGTACCCATTTCTGTACCTCCTCCATAGTCTTACCCAACTCTACAACCTGCTGCCGGGTAATTCCTTCTCCCAACTGACTCAAGTCCCCCCTTAAGTTACCAAGTACGGGAGGTGGTCGCCCATACATGATTTCAAAAGGAGAGAGGCCCATCCTTCTGGTAGGGGTACTGCGGATTCGCAATAAAGCTATGGGTAAGAGAACGTTCCACTTAAGTTGGGTTTCCTGACACATTTTAGCCAACTGGTTCTTTATAGTTCTATTCATTCTCTCTACCTTACCAGAACTCTGGGGTCTATATGCAGTATGAAGCCTCCACTTTATACCAAGCATATGAGTCAGTTGTTGTAGGCACTGATGAACAAAAGCTGGACCATTGTCCGATCCTATAGAACAGGGTAGTCCATATCGGGGTATTATTTCTCGTAGCAGGAATCTTACAACTTCTCCTGCTTTCTCTGTACGAGTAGGACATGCTTCTACCCAGCCTGAATAGGTGCACACAATTACCAACAGGTAACGATGTCCACCCGATTTAGGCATTACTGTAAAGTCTATTTGTAGATCGGACATGGGGAGTCCCCCCATAAACTGGACTCCTGGTGGCTTTACTGGTCCTTGTCTTGCATTATTCTTAGCACACGTTACACATCTGCGTACAATGGCCTGAGTCAAGTTGGACAATCTTGGTATGTAGAAATGTTTCCTGAGAGATTCTTCAGTACTGTCTCTCCCAGAATGTGTCCCGTTGTGATAATTTTGGACAATTTCTACCGCTAGTGATGCTGGTATGACTATTCTTCCATCTTCTAGCTGATACCACTTGTTCTCCAAATACTTTCCCGGTTCAGTCTTTAACCACTCCTCTTCTTGAGCTGTATAAACTGGAGTCCATTGGGACAGTGGAGTTGGTATAAGAGCAGCTATATGCCCCACATACTCCTGTCTTCCTGATTCAGCAGCACGCTTAGCTGCACTATCTGCCATCCGATTTCCCTTGGTTACATCACCATCTCCTCTCAGATGCGCTCGACAATGTATGATACCGACTTCTTTCGGCTCCCACACTGCTTCCAATAGTTGTAGGATTTCAGCTGCGTACTTGATTTCTTTGCCTTCTGAATTCAGTAGTCCTCTTTCTTTATACAAAGCTCCGTGGGCATGAGTGGTTAAAAACGCATACTTAGAGTCCGTATAGATATTTACTCTTAAACCTTCAGCCAATTGTAACGCTCGTGTTAGTGCTATTAATTCTGCCTTTTGTGCTGATGTTCCTTTCGCCAGTGGCCGAGCTTCTATCACCTTGTCTATTGTTGTCACTGCATATCCTGCATAGCGGATCCCTTCTTTCACATAACTACTGCCGTCGGTGTAATATTGAACATCGGGGTTCTGGATGGGAAAATCACGAAGATCTGGTCTACTTGAAAATACTTCATCCATTACTTCCAAACAATCATGTTGACTTTCAGTAGGTTGCGGCAAAAGGGTAGCTGGATTTAAGGTGTTTACAGTCTCTAAATGCACTCTTGGGTTTTCACACAACATTGCTTGATACTTGGTCATACGGCTGTTACTAAACCAATGATTTCCTTTGTAATCCAACAACGTCTGTACTGCATGTGGGACTCGTACATAAAGTTCTTGACCCAGAGTGAGTTTATCGGCTTCAGCTACTAGCAGGGCGGCTGCAGCTACGGCTCTTAGACAAGGTGGAAGTCCGCTGGCCACTGCATCCAGTTGCTTAGACATGTAGGCAACAGGTCTTTGCCATGATCCCAAGTACTGTGTCAATACTCCCACAGCCATTCTTCTTTGCTCGTGTACATATAAGTAGAATGGTCGTGTGTGATCAGGTAGACCTAATGCTGGGGCACTCATCAAAGCCTTCTTCACATCTTCAAATGCCGTTTGCTGTTCTTGGGTCCATAAGAAGGGGTCGTGCTCTGTACCTTTGATGGCTGCGTACAGAGGTTTTGCCAGTATCGCATAGCTGGGAATCCATATCCTACAGAAGCCTGCTGCCCCCAAGAATTCTCGCACTTGTCTTCTATTCTTGGGTATTGGTATTTGGCAGACAGCTTCTTTTCTCTCTGGCCCCATAATCCTTTGACCTTCAGAGATATGGAATCCCAGATACTTGACAGTTGGCAAACACAACTGAGCCTTCTTCCTGGACACCTTGTATCCTGCCTTCCAGAGAATATGTAGTAGATCGTGCGTTGCTTGCTGACATTTTTCTTTTGTAACTGCTGCTATCAACAAGTCATCTACATATTGTAACAATACACATTCTCCTGGGATAGACTCGAAATCCAGTAGATCTTGACTTAGAGCTGAACCAAATAGGGTAGGTGAATTTTTAAACCCTTGGGGCAGTCTTGTCCAAGTCATTTGGCGTTTTGAGCCCGTTACAGCGTTCTCCCATTGGAAAGCGAAAATACATTGGCTTTCTGCGGCAATTCGGAGGCAAAAGAAGGCATCTTTGAGATCTAAGACTGTGAAGTAAGTAGCCCCGCCCGGAATTAAAGCAAGCAGGTTATATGGATTGGGTACAACTGGATGTATGCTAACAACCGCATCATTGACTGCTCTTAAGTCCTGTACAGGTCGATACTCATCTGTACCGGGCTTTTGAACAGGCAGCAATGGGGTGTTCCAGGGGGAAGTACAGAATTTTAGGATACCATACCGTATGAACTTATCCAGATAGGATTGGATGTTCTTCTTAGCCTTCTGCGGAATGTGATATTGTCTTAGGCTCACTGGATAAACCCCATGTTTCAGTTCAATTTTTATTGGTGGAATATTGCGGGCCAGTCCTGGTGGGTTGTTCTCTGCCCAAACTCCTGGTATGTTAAACAATGTCTCATCACTCCTAGGGTTTTGGCTAGTCAACACTGTATAAAGTCGCCACTCTTCTTCCTTTGGTACGGATAAAGTCATAATACCTGAAGGTCCATTAAACTTTAAGGATGTTGTTCCATTTGGTAGGAACGTAATCTGCGCTTGTAATTTTGATAGCATATCACGTCCCAGCAATTGGACTGGACATTCAGGCATATAAAGGAATTGGTGTTTTACTACGTGGCCTCCCAATGTACAGAGTCGACTTTTAAGAACCGGTTTTTCAGCACTTCTTCCAGTTGCTCCTATCACAGTAATAGTCCTTCCAGATGGAGGAGCAACTAGATTAGTCACCACTGAATGTTCAGCACCAGTGTCGATCATGAACGCACTCCTTTTCCCCCCTATTGATACATCGACCATAGGCTCCGCTCGACCAAGGGGGATGGAGCCCGGTCGGTATCAATAGTCCTCCATGACAGTGTCAGCCAATCCTACAAAGTCCCTACCTTCTCTATCGCGGGACCTTTGCGCTGCTGGAATATACCTGTCTTCCCTAACACTTCCTCTGTTCCCATTACTCCCTCTATAACCATTACTCCCTCCGGGGCCTCCTCTACCTCTCGCTCTACCTCTAAAGTTTCCGTAGCCTGCCCTGGGTTGGTCTCTCTCGTACTGCTCTCTTTGCGGACATTCGTTCCTCCAATGCCCTTCTTCCTTGCAATACGCGCATTGATCCCTACTCAAAGGCTCCCTACTCCATCTATTATTGCCTCTATCTGGGCCCCGTTTATCTACGCCTGCGATCGCTACCGCTAGCATATCAGCCTTTTTACGCATCTTGCGCTCTTCCTCTTTCTTACTTTCTGTATCCCTGTTCATATAGACCTTATTTGCTACCTCCATTAGTTGGGTGATGGACATACCTGCAAACCCTTCTAACTTTTGTAGCTTGCGCTTAATATCTCCGTATGCTTGGCTGACAAAGGCGGAGTTAACCATTCGGGAATTGTCTGCGTCTTCCGGATTAAAGGGGGTATACAAGCGGTATGCCTCCAATAATCGGTCATAAAAGACACTGGGCGCTTCATCGCTTTTCTGGATCACCTCAACTGTCTTCGACATGTTAATGGCTTTCTTTCCTCCGGCTTTCATGCCAGCAATTATAGCGTCTCTATAGGCTCTGAGTTGAACCATATCAGCACCATTTACGTTCCAATCGGGATCGGTGTTGGGATAGTGTGTCGCGGCCCATGCTGCTGGATTGGCTTGGTTCAAAGCACGGGCTCTATCCTCTAATGCTTTAATGGCTGCTTGATTTATTCTTGTCCTTTCCTCATTGTTAAATAAAGTCATTAGTAACTGC
Organism: Pelobates fuscus; assembly: GCF_036172605.1. Classification (NCBI taxonomy): domain Eukaryota; kingdom Metazoa; phylum Chordata; class Amphibia; order Anura; family Pelobatidae; genus Pelobates; species Pelobates fuscus. Next base: position 126,861,481 of record NC_086321.1, read on the forward strand.
TGGCAATCAGCCCATGTCGGATTATGCGTCTGTACTATTGAGGTGAACAGATCAGTCATAGCTTGTGGTTTCTCAGTATACGAGGAATTATGGGTCTTCCAGTTTAAAAGATCGGTTGTGGTAAATGGGACATATACGAAGACTGGGTCAGCGTGTGCCATTTGACCTGCGGCATCGATATAAGCTGACCCGGGATTCAGACGAAGAGGCATCTGATAGTGCTTTAATTGTTGGGCACCAGTCAACTGTCGGGTTTGGATGGGGCTACGTAGAGAGGCGTCAGTCATGGGTTCCGGTCGGGGAGAGATAGGGTATGGGGATGTGGGAGGTCGGTTTTGGGAAAAGGTCGTAAATAAAACACTTCGAGCCGAGCTAGATGAAGCTTGACCGGAAGTCTGAAGTGGCGCCAAATCAGGATATTCGTTTCTAATGGGGGTGGATTCTGGTTCCGGAAGGGGAGATTTAGTACGAGGGGGGGTGGATCCTGTACTGGAGGAGGAAGCGGAAGTGGATGAGGGTAATGAGGGGAGGGGTGCAGGACTTCCTGCGTTTGCGTCACTTCTTCTTAACGGAAAGTAAGGGGGCGGCAAAGGGATCTCGGACTCAGGGGGCGTGTCCAAAATGGGCCTAACACCAGTCCTAGTGGACGAGCAAGTCCTAGCTACCATGAGGCGACACTGCTCCTCGTGGCATGTCTGGAGCCATTTTGGCGAGTCATTTACGGCCTGTCTCCAACAGTCAATATAAGGAAACTGGCCGTAAAGTTCAGGCCTACCCGATACAGCCACGTGTAAGCGCTGTACCAGAGTTGGATCCAAACTGCCACGTGGCGGCCATGCCGCAACCAAAGTAGGCCACTCCCTAGTACACAAAGTGACCAAACGTACAGGAGACATCTTTACCCCAAAATCACAAACTTTGAATCCCTTTTTAAAATTCTTAACCATACATCCTAAGGGATCCGGAATCGTTGACTGCGACGCACCCATACTTAACAATGGAACGTCGTCGACAACGAATACTATACACGCGTACTATTCAACAGTCACACCCGTTTCCTCTGGCAACAGCACCACGTGGTACGGTTACCAAGTGAAACGTACACAATAACAATAAACACTCAGGGAATTCCCGTACACACACAGCTGTTACACCAGTCACTATATAATCAATATTATGCCCTTTGGCGTAACTATACAGTCACCCACGCTATAATTCTCTATATACGAATTACCCGTCTATAACACACCCCAGTAACATCGTCTTTTACAAATAGCGGTTACAGTACGGTTAGCATAGGTCAAAGCACAAGTTAAGGTCACAATACAATTATTAGTGGTTATGGTGTTAAACATGCAATGGACGACAATGATTAGTACTTATTATATAATGTCAGTAAATATACAGGGTTATGGTACCGTGCACTATAATACAGCAACACACTATTAACACTCTCGCTAGACGGCTGAGCTCGCGCTATCTAACAAGATATACACTTTACTAAAACAATCGTTAACACATTTACAATTCCCAACTAAACTATTGGCCAGTACCTTGAATGGACTACCTAAAACTATATACACCCGTTTTGGTTAGCCACACTGCCCAATCACCACATATATAGCGAGCTAGAGAACCGAATTTACACAGGCGCCTCTTAGTCGCACTATCAAAAGTCTAGTGGGTTCCAAATTTACACGCCTTCCCACTTAGCCCAGATAGGATGAGAACTAGCGAACCGAATTTACACAGGCGCCGCTTAGTCTCCCGGTCCCTCCGACCTAGCGAACGTAATATACACCCTAGAACGCTAGTCTAGACAAGACACCGGTGTCCGGCTAGGGCTATTTACACCAGGACCCCGCCTGACTAACCAAATCAAACGGTCTGACTAAAGAGCGTTCGATCGAGCGGTGCGCCTTCGCTCCTTCCCTCCGACAGAGGGGGCAGATACACAGATTCAAAACCCCTTTGGGCCTACCGCACAATCGGTATACCCCTAGTGGGTCCTGCCGTCTAAAACAGCAGTTGTCTTACCTCCTCGTTCCTGAACCTGAGTTCACACTCATCGACGGGGACACCCCAGCACTTCTCACGTAGAGGCCGATGATCTCCTGGACAACAGACCAGTGGCGCCGAGACGAAGGGAGGTCCACGCAGAAGTTCAGGGGTGCAGCCGTAGAGAACGTGGGCAAAGATAGACCGTCTCACGCCTCTGCCTCTCAGCTACCGTTGAACGATGAGCTTCCCGGCCAATGCACCAAATGATACCGGAGAAACTGACGGAAGCCAAGCACAGAGAGATGGACACAGGTTTCTTCAGGAAGGAAGAGATTCTTTATTGGATCACCGATCGGGACTCAGAGGGACTAGCGTCACCAAAATACAGCAAAGTCTGAGTACTGAATACATAGAGTACATTCCTTATATAGCACTGTAGCTCCTCCCACAATTAACTACACCCACACATACCCTTAACCTATTTAATAAATAGAGTCTAAACTCATCCATCCGGTCTAACCACGTGGCTCATCTGATACAAAGGAGAGGGACGCGTAATTCCAGTTCTTACATTCCTGCACCTGGTCAGTACAGTGATAACAGTATCTTAGCTACGTGTAATTAACTAACTGATACTACAAACACATATACATACATATGCCTTGTGGCAATCTTAGCCTGCTAAACTTGTATTTTACTGGAATTACATCACACTTGCACTAGGTTTGCTTACTGTAAACCTGCAGATATGATGGAAAGGAATCTGCTCCAGGCGGACATTTTGTTACATCATGAAACATATTGCCTAACCCCATCTCTCTCAAAGCGCATGCTAGGCAGGTATTGCATCATAATATTAATTATTATTATTAATATGTTCTCTTATAATTGCTACTTATATTAATTATAGATAAATTATCAGGGAGAAAAAAAACACCACATATATTAATAATCGAACATTCCTTTAAGGAGGTTGAAGAAGGAGATTGAGAAAATAACTTGATGCCTCTTTTAAGTTCTGATTATCTTAAGATTTAGTATAGAAAATGTTCCACAGAGTTTCATGGGATATCTCAGCCATGAAGCAAGGAAGCAGAAACCTAATGCACAGCCTTCCAAGAGTCGTTGGCGTAGCTATAGGTTTCTATAAATGTCTGACAATAATTGGAAGTCAGTATTGGTGGGTGTATTACAGTGCTGCGGTGTAACTACATCAGTCGCAGGGGTTGCGGCTGCGACTGGGCAGATCAACCGCCTTGTCAACCCCTTTTCCTTTGAAAAAGCCTTCTGTATAGGTGAAACTTTTCTTTTTATTTGTTTAATAAAATTAATCTGCACTGTACCCCTGGACCTTCATTGGACATCTTTTATTGGAGAAGCTGTATCTTACATCCCAGGGTGGGGAAAAAAACAACCAATGCTGTAAAGGACTGAGTAATCCCTATTTCCAAATGCCATCTACAGAGCGAGTGAAAAACATGGCCATGAAGTTCACTCCCCCTGTAGATGGCCGCTGCGACTAACACCCTGCACTTGGTGTTCCTTATTACACTGCATATCAAGGTCGGCAAATGACTTTTTTTTGCCAACCTCACAGTTACAACACCGGGAACTACATTTCCCATCATACCAAACGGCCGGTAAACATAGCCGCGCATGTTCAAAAAGCCGTAACCACTTACTACATGCTTGTTTTTTTAAAATTAAATATGCTGCTATTGGTCCACAAGCTAATATAAATCAATATGTACCACTGTTTGCTTTATTTATAATGTATATAGTAATGATGTTTGCTGATTGGAGGACAGCCTATAATGTAATTTTGGCGCCAGTTTCAAACTACTGTTATGGTACTTTTTGAAAGTAAACCAAAATGTTCAGAGTCTATCTGTTCCTGTCCAAATCAATAAAATTAAATTGCGTATATACGCTGAAGTAATTAAGTCTGACACACGAGGTTCAGGTTAAAATAACTTCGAGAAAGTTTATTGGCAAGTGAAGTAAAAGCGGGCGCGCAGGCCCTTTTAAGAGGCATTTTGCGTCATCATTGATTATTAGAATATCAGCAAATAAACATCATCAATTGGATTAATTGTTAAGTGACGGAGTTAGTGTCTTACCTATTGGTTAGTAAAATTAAGAGGTTAGTCCCGTGCCCACCCATCAGAGGTGGGATTATTCTGGACACGGGTGGGGGACAAGGGGGTCCTAAGCGTCATTTTACACGGTCAATGATATCAGGCTTTATGTCCAGGTGCAAGGTCTCTTATGAATAGAACATTTCATTACTACTGTGTTCTGTGGCCTTCAAACTGTACTATCTTATAAGCTCTTAAGGAGTAGCCAGCAAGTCTTAAGGAGTAGCCAGCACCTCCTGGTACTTGTCCTTGAAGGAAACACGGTCTTTGTCTACTGTATTAATTGGGTTGAGAAGTTCAGTCACGTAATGTAGTTTTAAAATGAACAAGTTAAGCCATGAGGACAAAATGGAGGATTGAAGAAGTCAGGTTAGGAGGACAAAATGGAGGACGAAGTCACAGTATAAAGTTAAAATGGAGTTAGTACAATAATTCAATACAAGTACAATAAAGATTTTTAATAATTCCACATCAGTCCCCCCTATGAAATGTTAGATTCTAAGAGATAAAACTTTATTATATTAGTATCAGAAGACGTGTTAACCCAAAGGCACAGAAACCCCGTGGCCGCTAGCTAGGTGTTAATGCAAAGTGCAAGGCTGTCCCTAGATCTGACCCTAATAGGCTAACCATCCGTCAGTATGGCTCTCGAACGCTTCACACCCAAGGGTATCCCATGGCAGCTAACCCACCACTTCTCCACATGGGGCCTTTACCATTCACTGACAGATGCTGTCCCTGAGCTAGTCCCTTCCTAGAATTCCTGCACTTTATCAACAAAAGGGAATGTTTGCAGCGGCAGACAGGGTGAGTTGATGTCTTGGAATTCTTGGTCATCAACTTCGAGATGGGTCAAAGTGGGTGCCGCTTGGTCAACAGTCTTCATGAGGGATTTTCTCAGACATGGGAGGACACAACAAAAGAGAAGAGCAAAAATAAAAAGAAAAATTAGTATAGCCATACCAATCTGCATTAAAGCCTTTTGCCATCCTGTCATCCAACCAAACCATCTTTCCCAGGGATCTTTTATCCCAGAATTCCTTTTTAACTCTTCAGACAGGTCATTTAATTTTTCTATAGCTAGTGTGACTTTACCATTAGGGCCTGTGTTTTCTGGGATGTAGGTACAACATGTCATAGTGTCGGGCAAAATCTTACAAACCCCTCCTTTTTCGGCTAAGATCATATCTAGGGCCATTCTATTCTGGAAAGTCATTTGGGATGTGGCCTGCAACTGTTCGGCCAACCCTTGGAGGGCGTCTCTGGTGTAATTGACAAAACGCTGTTGATTATAATAAATGTAATTTATCCAATTTAGATTCTTGTTTGCGGTAACTATGGTAAAAATTGATTCAAATCCTGCAGCAACTTCATCCCTAGCTTTAAACTCATTGGGCACCCCCCTGGGCACTCCGATGGCATCAATATATACATGAGGATCAAAACTTCCTTTCACTGGGGCGTCACGTTTAACCTTAGTGTGGCTGAACTCATGGGTGTTGAGGTGTGTGTCAGAAATAATATGTATAGGCATAATGGCCTTAGTCAAAGTACACTCTCCCCACCATTCTGTGTCCATTCTGGATCTTAGCTGTAAATCCCCACACAACCAATAAATGTCCCCTAGTGACCTAGTGTGATGTTGCAGCAGACGTACAGGGACAGTTCTGTATGTAGCACAATAGCCTTTGGAAAAGTTACCCACAAATTTACCAATACCATCGTACATGGCATAGCAAGTGTAATTACCTTTATATACGGTAATACCGTCAGGGGGTTTGACATCGTTGGCTAGGAGAGGATACTCCTTTGTCCATGCAATACATATGGACCTGTTAAAATTATAGTGATAGGCAAAAAGGCTTAAAATACATTCTTCTATATCTACAGGTAGGATTAAAGGTACGGTACCTAGGTGAGGCCGGGCACCTCCACACACGTAACATGCAGTTCTATTATGCTTATTAGCGTTATATTTCATCCATTCTAACCATAAATTTACATCATTAAAACCTGTTTCAGCGGCCATGGTATCTTCAAAAGTGGGGTTAGCAATGGCCATCATGTCCTGAAAGGTCTGGATATGGGGTTTTAATGGGTTAGGGACCATATGGGTGGCCCCTTGCCACTCAGAAGAGTTGCACATATCTTTAAGGTAGAAATGCCCTAACTTTTGGTAGGAACCCTTTTTCCAATACATTCCCATCACATACTGGTCTGCATCTGTTGGACTTGGATGCTCAATGTTAAGGATTAATTTCATTGGTGTACTCCCCCCAGGCTTTCTCAAAGTCATTCTCTGGAGGAGCGATCTACCATGATCATCTACTTTAGCTACGGCACTTTTTGGTTTGTAACCCCAGGCAGGCCCGGCATTCCATCCCGCCGCCCCCCAATGGTCACAATTGTGCCCCCATTGCTTGTCAACTACACAAACATATGGGTCTTTCGAATGAGGGATATCTCTATAGATGCTCTGGATTTGTGGTGTGGGAAATGGGCATTCTACAATATCACAGTAGTCAAAGGTATAAGTAGCCACCTGGGTGCATGATGAATTATACCAGAAGGTGTACCCACTAATGTCTTTGGTAATGGCTACTTGTTGGGCCTTCATAAGGCTAATTAAGGAGAAGATGTACCAGAGATACATGTTTGTGCGATATTCGCTTCCTCTGGGGCAGGAGATTTCTTGCAGTGGGAAGCGTGGATCCAATTTGGCCTACCGGCCAATTTGACGGAGGTTGCAGTAATCAGGAGAACTTGGAATGGACCGTCAAATCTTGGTTCCAGGGTATTTTTCCGCACAAACTTCTTAACCAGGACCCAATCTCCGGGAAGTAGGTTATGGGAACCTGTATCCAATTCGGGATCTGGAATTGAAGAGAAAACTTGGGCATGTATTTTGTTTAGGACATTTGCAAGTTCAGTTACATAGTCTACTAAAACATCTGATTGGAGTTGCAACTGCTGTGGATAATAACAACCTAGTCTGGGTGCTGTCCCAAATAGAACCTCATATGGGGACAGTGAATGCTTCCCTCTAGGTGTGTGCCTAACACTAAATAGAGCTATTGGTAGGCTTTCTGGCCAGGGCATCTTTGTTTCTTGTGACATTTTTAACATTCTAGTTTTTAGGGTGCCATTCATGCGCTCCACTTTACCACTACTTTGTGGGTGGTAAGGGGTGTGGAAGGCTAGAGTCACTCCTAGAGCAGTCCAAATTTCTTTAGTCACAGTTGCTGTAAAGGCTGGGCCTTGATCGCTTTCAATAACTTCTGGGAGTCCGAATCTACATACAATATCTGTAAGTAGGCGCTTTGCGGTTGTTTTTGCAGTGATATTGGCCACTGGGTAGGCTTCTGGCCAGCCTGAGAACATGTCCACTATTACTAGTGCATATTCATGGGGCCCACTCTTGGGCATTTGGATGTGGTCAATTTGAATCCGCTGGAAGGGGTACATGGGCTTTGCCAGGTGTTTCGCAGGTACTTTAACTGGTCTTCCTGGATTGCATTTTGCACAAATGACACAGGCCTTGCAGAAGCTATTGATCAATGTTGTGATTCCAGGTGCTTCATAATACTTCTGTATGAGGGCGGCCATCAATTCTTTTGACAGGTGTGCAGGCCCATGTGCCCATTGGACAACTGCTGGATACAAATTTCTGGGAAGACAAAATTTGAAGTTGTTGTAATATATTCCGTCCTTTTGGACAGCTCCTTTCTTTTTCCATTTCTGGATTTCTTCAGGAGTGACTGCAGCTTGTTGTTCTTGTAAAATTCGCAAATCAGTAGGAAGAGTTTGCAGAGCAAAAATAGGGACTTCTTCTTCTTGTCCGGACACTTCTTCATCCACTTCCTGCAAATCCCTGGCCGCTAACTTAGCAGCCTGATCAGCCAAATGGTTGCCCTTTGCTTCATCTGTATCCAATTTCCCATGGGCCTTTACTTTCAAAACGGCCACTTCTTTGGGGAGTAGGAGGGCATCCATTAGCTCCTTGATTGCAGTGCTGTGTTTGACTGGTGTACCGGCGGTGGTAAGAAATCCTCTAGTCTTCCAAATTAGGCCGAAGTCATGTGCCACGCCTAGAGCATATCTTGAATCTGTATAGATGTTGGCACGTTTTCCTTCGGAAATTTTGCATGCTGAAGTCAGAGCCTGTAATTCAGCTTCTTGTGCAGACATTGCTGGCGGTAAGGATGATGATTTAATAACTTCATCTGTTGTGGTTACGGCATATCCTGTATGATATGTTCCTCCTTCATCGGCATATCTCGATCCGTCCACAAACAGGGTAAAATCCGGATCTGGTAATGGGTTCTCATGCACAGTTGGTAAGTGCACTGTTTCCATTTTCATCTGTTCAAAACAGTCATGAGGTGTTTCTGGGTCATAATCATTCTTTATGACTAGATCTTGAAATTCCTTTTCCAGGAAATGGCGTGGCCATGCTTCTAGAAGGTCAGTTGTTGGGTATTTGACAATACCATTTTCCTGTAGCTGTTCTTCAGTCATGGTGGCCCATAGTTTTGCCATGGGCCCAAGATCATTCCATGACCTTGTCTTCAACTTGGTAACAGGAATATGTGGGATAGCAGTATCCCAATGACGGTAAAGGTAGTTAAGTTGTTGAGGTAGCTGGATCAAGACCATACTATTGCCGTCAGAGTCACAATAGAAGTCTTGTGCAGTAAGCTTTACATCGGTCCGGTGGTAAAGCTCATCTTCATAGCAAGGTTCAGGGGTAATGTTTGGTTTGTACCACGTGGTGCAGAAGGCGTGATCTGGGCCTTCACAGAGAGGCTTCTCATCTTCATAAAATGTCAAATGTGGATGCATGACTTTCTTGATACATCCACAGAGCAGGTGAATGTAGGTTTCATCCGTGATAAATCCATAATAGATACCCCCCTCAGGGAGTGGAAGAAGAGTGGACGGATTAAGCACCTGACATCTTTGGATGGAAATGTTGTCAGGCAAAAGGAGATGACACTGTAAGCGCAGGTGTCTGGCTGGAGACACGTGCTTGAGCTGGACTTGGTTGATGATGGCAGAGATGTCATGAGGGGCCAAAACAACCAGAGGGTGGCCAAGGACCAGGTCTGAGGTCTTCTCTATGAGTTCTCTCGCAGCAAAAACAGCCCTGAGACAGGAAGGAGTCCCTCTGGCCACAATGTCCAGTTGACATGAGAAATATCCAATAGGCCTCTGGCGGCCTCTTAAGTCATTAGTTTGGGTGAGCACTCCTGTTGCGTGGCCTTGTCTTTCAGAGACAAACAATTTGAAAGGTTTGGAGTAGTCAGGTAGGCCCAAGGCAGGAGCAGAAGCAATGGCTCGTTTGAGAGCATTAAAGTTGTCCATAGCCTCATTAGTTAAATAGAAAGGGTCAGACTTAAGTGCGTCATAGAGAGGTTGCATGAGCAGAGAGGCTTCTGGGATCCATGCTCTGCAGTAGGAAATGAGGCCTAGGAAGGCATGAAGAGACTTAGAAGTCCTTGGGGGCGGAATATCCAGCACAGCTCTTACCCGGTCCCGAGTAAGATGTCTGGTACCTTGAGATAGGCAGTGTCCAAGGAAAACTACTGAAGGTTGGCAGAACTGTAGCTTGATGAGCGAAGCTTTGCATCCTTGTTCTGCCAAATAACAAAGCAGACTAATTGAGCACTCTTCGGTAGTGGGTATGTCATCTCCACAGAGCAGCAAATCATCCACATACTGAAGCAGAACAACTGCTGGGTGCTCGGCTTGCCATGGGTCAAGGATGGTGGCCATGGCCTTTGCAAATTGACTTGGTGAATTTTGTGCCCCTTGGGGCATGACAGTCCAGGTATACTGCTGCATCTCATGGGTGAAAGCAAACAGGTATTGGCAGGATGGGTCCAGTGGGACACTGAAAAAGGCATTTGCTAGGTCAATGACTGTGAAGAATTTTGCAGATGGTGGGACTCCAGAAAGCAGAGTATGAGGATTTGGTACAAGAGGGGTGTCCAGGACTGTAGCTTCATTAACAGCACGGAGATCCTGAACCATCCTGTACTTCTCTGGCTCACCCTTCGGAGTTTTCTTCTTCACAGGAAATAACGGGGTGTTGCATTCAGATTTACATTTGACAAGGGCACCCTTCTCCAAGAGTGCCTTAATGTGGACAGAAATTGCAGCAGACTGTGCTGGTTTTAATGGATATTGTGGTTTTCTTGGTAACTTAGCTCCTGGAATAAGCCTTACCACCACAGGGGGAACATTTAGGTGACCTATGTCCTCTGGGCCTGAGGACCATAACTTTGCGGGCACCTGTGTTTTTAATTCCTCTGGGAAATTGGACCTTAATTCTGCTGTCTCCTCACGGGGCTTTTCTAAATGCAGCATCAGAGGCAGAGAGCATAGGGCTGAAGTGTCTGATATAGACAGAGGTGTAAACATTTCTACCTGCCCATCCGGGGTAAAGGTGATGGATGCTTGCAGGCGTGAGAGGACATCAGCACCTAACAGGTTAATGGGGCATGTGGAGGATACTACAAAGCGAGCGAGCAGGCTAGAGCCAACTCGTAGCGGGGTTGTTAGAGGGCTATGTCTCGGCTGGCCATCCACTCCAACACAAGAGACATCAATATTGGACAGGAAAGATGGGTCTGGCAAGTCTCGTTCTCGTAGAACACTACGGGCTGCACCTGTGTCAACAAGAAATGTGGTAGGGTGGCCTTCAATGGGCAAAGTTACTGTAGCAAGTGGCCCCCCCTTATCCCCTGTAGACACTGCCATAACAGGGGTCAATGACACAGGCTTGCCAATTTCCTAGTCATCTGGTTCCTCAATTATTGGGACCTCCTTCTCAGTCTTAGGGGCCGGGGCAGGCCTGTGTGGCTTTCTTGGCTCTCTCTTGGGTTCCGGGCAATCACTTTTAAAATGCCCTTTGACCTTACAATTAAAACAAACACCTTCCTCTGGTCTGGTACCCTTGGGAATAGGGGTAGTGCGTGCCACCATGAGGGGAGCAGAACTTGGCCTTCTAAGGGTCTGGGCAGACTCTAGGCCCCTAGCAACTAGGAGTAAAGTATCTAGGGGAACAACCTTATATTCGGGGCGTGCAGCAATGATTCCCTTGCGTATTGGGTCTTTAACACCTTGGACGAATGCACCGGACAACATTTGTGAATGAATCTTGTCAGTGAGATCAAACCCCAAATCTGTGAACATTTGGTACAGTCTTGCATGAAACCTTTCCACTGATTCTCCTTTTTCTTGAATAACATCAGTAAGGCCAGCAGCCTGATCCGCAAGTTTGTCCTTAGCCCATTCTCTTAGTTGGGTGCAAAAAGTTACTCCAGAGGGGTAATCAACATCACTGCTGAGTAGATCAGTACTGAGGTGTCGGGCCATGCTCGGCCAATATGCATCCCCTGCTTTAATAGCACAAATACTCAGTAGATCACGCCATGCGGCGGAATAAGTCTTTTGAATTTGAACTACCCCTCGGTAGAAGGGCATAGGCTGTTTTTCTGGGTCAGGGAGTGATTTCATTAGAGCACTAGCTTGAGTGGGATTGAAAGCAACATATTTAGGAGGGACCTGTTCTCCCCGACCCTTGTGGCCAAAGGGGTCATCGATAGAACGATGAGTTGGGGCTCCCGCGGCAAGCTCTGATGAGACATGGGACACCCTGTCCATCTCGTCATCATCGAATTCTATGATATTGGCTCTTTTGCGTGGTGCGGGGCCCGAATTAGGTGAAAGGATCGGTGGTTGGGAACGAGCCCCAGATGCAGGGGTGGCTAGCGAGTCATAACCTGGGGATAGGTAGTCACCGGGGATTACCGGCATCAGGGCCGAACTGGGGGCCGCCATATTGGTGGCCGGAGGAGGTACTACATTAGGGTTAAGGGAAGAAGCAGCGGCCATGTTGGAAGAGGGCACGTCGGGGGCAGACTGTGCCGGACTGGGCATGACCGGAACCTGGGGAGTGGCTTGGGGAGTGGGTAGTGGATATCCGGGATAGGGCAGGGCCATGGGATATGGGAAGGGGTAGGGCCAGGCTGGGGAGGGGAAGGAGGTGGGGTATTGAGCTGGGGTGGAGATGGGAGGGAACGGAGAGGGATTGGTAGGGGTGGGTGTAGAGGGAGGAGCCGGGGCAAGGGTGGAGGAGGTGGTTAGTTGGGCGGAGGAAGAGGGGAGGGGATCATCAACGGAGAGAGAGTGTAGGGAGGGAATGGCAGATGAAATGTTAGGGGGAGGTACAGCAGGTAACGTAGGGATGGATGAGGATGATGGGAATGTTAGAGACGGGGAGGGGGAAAAGAAAGATCCATCAGAATTCAGGACCGGGCAGACAGGGGAGGTGACGGGATGGGTGTTGGGAGTGGGGAACATAGTCAGCTGGCTATCACCTACTGCTGACTGAACCTTGGGGATAGACGTCCCCTGGGCGCCACTTTGGGGCGCTGGCTGAGGGTAAACTCCAGCAACACAGTTATTATGATACACAAACAATTTCACACCTTTGTGATTTATCTCTTCCTCAACCCAACCTTCTAGCTGAATAGCCTTCGCTACCCTATACCATGCTTCAGCAGTTTTTAATAAACCATTATCTGTAAGCTTGCCTTTCTTTTCTGTCAGTAACCTACGCCAACTTTCTGGTTGCAATCTTCCACATGTCGGTACAGCAATTTTACATACTTTTGCAATCTTTTCAACACCTTTAACCATTTCCTCACCCTCTCTGTCTTCAACTAAATCACATGCTAACCAGCCCTTACTGGGCTTGTTTAAATCCTGTCCCATAATCCCTTTACCCCTATACCAGCGTCCTAGATATAGGGAGAGAGAAGGAAAACTGAACAAGAACGTCTACAATGCTCGACTGCCACCCGAGAATCGTAGGATTTTCTCAGGTGCGTCTTCCCAAAACGTAGACTAGTCACTGAATCCGCCTACCCGGGGTGGTAGACACGGATTGGAGCGAGGTGAGAAGTGTGTGACCAATCACTTCTCTTTCAAGAGAAATGGGAGTGGACAGTATAATAATATAGGAAGTTTAGAAAAGATGAAAGGTAAGGAAAAAAAAAATCCTTAGAGACAGACACAGGAGTTCATGAGACTCCTAATAAAACAGACAAGACAACAATACAATTGAAATACAGTGCATGCATTACAGTTCAAATAAAATCAACAATAATCCCTTTCCTTCTACATGTGCTTACTCCAAAGTCACCTTTCTCAACCTCGTAGTGTCCCCGTTCGGAGAACGACTTTCATAAGTCTCACTACTACGTGATGCGAAAAACAAGCAATACCTGCCTGAATTCCCCCTCACAAATAAAACAGAAAACTGGAATTCCACAAGCCCCAGCGCTCAGGGTTGTGGTTACCAAAGAAAACCGGACTCCCCTCAGCCAAAGCTGTGGGTTACCAAAACCGGACTCCCCTCAGCCGAAGCTGTGGGTTACCAAAACCGGACTCCCCTCAGCCAAAGCTGTGGGTTACCAAAACCGGACTCCCCTCAGCCAAAGCTGTGGGTTACCAAAACCGGACTCCCCTCAGCCAAAGCTGTGGGTTACCAAAACCGGACTCCCCTCAGCCAAAGCTGTGGGTTACCAAAACGCTAGCTAGACTGTAAAACAGGCAACAGAAGACCCCCAGGAACACATCCACAGGTCCACCCCCCTTTATCCCAAAAAGGGGCAAAATACAAACAGATAAGCAGACAAACCGAAGACCCAGGCAAATCCCCTCAGGTCCACCCCCCTTTATCCCAAAAAGGGGAAAACAAGCAAGACAGAACCCCAGGCAAATCCCCTGCAGGTCCACCCCCCCTTTATCTCAAAATGGGGAAACAGGCAAACAATTCAAACACACCCAGGCAACAGATAGACTAAAATGCAGGTAAACAAGTGAGTAACGAGGCACCGGGCAAGATATTACCTGTCTTTGATGTCCTCCCGGGAAGCAGTCACAGACACGTGGACGGGTCAATCAAAGGGGCCGGAACGTACCGGTGGCTCTGCAGAAGTCTCTACCGTGTATCTGGAGGTGATCAATCTCCCTTCCTTCCCCCTGGATTCCTCCGTCCAACAGCGTCTTCCTTAGGACGGCTCACCGGCCAGACATAGCCCGGTGCCCCACGTTGGGCGCCAAGTTGTTATGGTACTTTTTGAAAGTAAACCAAAATGTTCAGAGTCTATCTGTTCCTGTCCAAATCAATAAAATTAAATTGCGTATATACGCTGAAGTAATTAAGTCTGACACACGAGGTTCAGGTTAAAATAACTTCGAGAAAGTTTATTGGCAAGTGAAGTAAAAGCGGGCGCGCAGGCCCTTTTAAGAGGCATTTTGCGTCATCATTGATTATTAGAATATCAGCAAATAAACATCATCAATTGGATTAATTGTTAAGTGACGGAGTTAGTGTCTTACCTATTGGTTAGTAAAATTAAGAGGTTAGTCCCGTGCCCACCCATCAGAGGTGGGATTATTCTGGACACGGGTGGGGGACAAGGGGGTCCTAAGCGTCATTTTACACGGTCAATGATATCAGGCTTTATGTCCAGGTGCAAGGTCTCTTATGAATAGAACATTTCATTACTACTGTGTTCTGTGGCCTTCAAACTGTACTATCTTATAAGCTCTTAAGGAGTAGCCAGCAAGTCTTAAGGAGTAGCCAGCACCTCCTGGTACTTGTCCTTGAAGGAAACACGGTCTTTGTCTACTGTATTAATTGGGTTGAGAAGTTCAGTCACGTAATGTAGTTTTAAAATGAACAAGTTAAGCCATGAGGACAAAATGGAGGATTGAAGAAGTCAGGTTAGGAGGACAAAATGGAGGACGAAGTCACAGTATAAAGTTAAAATGGAGTTAGTACAATAATTCAATACAAGTACAATAAAGATTTTTAATAATTCCACATCACTACTTTTTCCCTATACAAACTCCTACTTGCCAGGTTGTATGTTTTTATACCATTTGAAAAAGCCTATATAATTGAAATGTGTTATGGTAGTTTTTAGATGTGTATTTTAGATCAATAAAAGTTTTTTGGTTACTTTGCTGTGCCAAATCTTCTTTTTATTGTATTTTTATGCACTTTTATTATTTTTAATTTTCCTGGCATTTTATCATTCCTGAAATCCGAGGTGGGGATCATACCACCTGTTGGGCTTATTTCACACTGCTGGGCAAAGCGTTCCGTGCACCTCACTTTTGGACCGAACGTTCGGGGACAGCCTTTCAGTGATACACAGACAACGTGTTTCAATTTGGGCTACTACCAGTGTATTAAGGGTCAGGTAAACATATTTATAGACAGAAGTTACAGCAAAAGTAACATGACAAGATTACATCAGCTAAACACAATATTGCTTATTCAGCAACCAACATGTATTTCTGTAACCAGAGGTTAAAAGGTTATTTCTTTGATGATCTGAAACAGGTTTTACTTTTTTTTTTTTTTTTTTTTTAATTCTTTATTTTTGCATGTGCATATAGGTTACAAACAAGCGTGCAGGGCCACGACAGCTACTGCAGGCATATTCATGGCATTTCAATGAGTGGCATTATGATACAGCACATATTTTATTTTATTTTTTAAACATGAAAACATCGAGTTTAGCTACAGATTAGGCATCCTTCATTTATCAGGCTAGGACAACAGCTTTACTATTATTAGTTGCTATAAAGCAATGTTAGGTTAGGATAACCTTGCTGGTGGACAATATGAGTAAAGAGCTTAACTAGGTCGTTTAAAACAGGCATGTATAACAGGCTTATAGTACTAGTTTGGGAAACAGGCTCATATAGCAGGCTTGTAAAACAGGCTTAGAGGGTTTATCTAGGCTAGGGTATTGCAAGGTAGTAAAGTTATGCATATATTATAGCGTGGTCAAACTAGTGTGTTTTAGCTCAAAGACATCGGGTAAGCTGCACTGCAGAGCAAGTGTTAAACTATTAAGAGCTACACTTAAGTAGATTTGGCCTCAAATAGAGATGGCAAACATGGTTAGGCAATACACGTTCTGTGGCAATTGTGTTAGACTTGCGTATGTTAGTCAGAGTGTCCAAGTTTCCGACTGTTCTGTCGATGACAGCCTGTGGCCTAGCGCGGGTCCGCTGTGATTGTGCACTCCGCGGGCGTCGCTGCCTCTGCACGGCAATCGGGGGCATACTGCTGGTCTGGCTGCTCCACTGGAGCAGTGCTTCGTGTCGGGACTCGTCCTCCTGGGTCGGTATGGGGGTGAGTGTGTGAGGGCTGCCCACCTTCTTTTGCTTCTGTGTTGCAAGTGCTGTTTGATGTGTCTCCGGCTCCTCTGATCATCCAGGACCAGTGCCTGTGCTCTCTATCGGTCCGCATGTGGTAAGTGCAGGTTGATGTTGCTACTGCATAGCAGCCTTCCCCTGGTGTCGAGCCATCCCCTACCAGCCATCTTCATGTGGTGAGTTGAGTGAGTAGGGAGCATCAGTCTTCCCCCTCGCATGGGTGACATGCCACGCGGTCTCCGCCATTTTAGGTGCGACATTTTAGGTGGGCTTTGGTTCGTCCTGGCTGTGTTAGGGGCCATGAGGTGTGGACCGGGATCACCCCCACCGGTCCAGAGGGGGGGGGGAAACGGGGCTAGACCCACCCAGCCTCATGCTACTGGTATGGCCCTATTAGGCAGGATAGCGGGACGGCGGCCGTCCACCCCGCTCACCGCCAGAGTAGGCCTCATCTTGGGCGACGAGGATCCCCTCTCCAAGGGACTAAAACAGACTCTGCAAGCCTCGCCTCGGATCGGGTATGCCTCCCTGCAATATGCTGTAGCTGTCAGTCGTCAGGTTGGTACAAAAATCACAGTTATATGCTTTGATTGTGGAAAGGTTTCAGGAGCTGCTCTCTTGTGCGACCGTCCAGCACGGCGGTCCAGCCCCGCCCCCCCAGGTTTTACTTTTAAGCTGACATTTAACAATTGTTTTTTCTAATAATATGGTCTTGTCCATTTACAGTAGTCCCGTACTTCATTTTTAACCCTTTCACCACCAACACTTTACCAATAGATCAGTGCTTCTGCTCTATGCTTGTGAGTATTATTTTATCTATTTTTACTCATATTTCTTATCATAATTGAGAGCACTATTGTTGCCTTTTCTATTCCTGTTTGGTGCTTTGGATGACCAGACGGTGTTGATAGACGCACTCTCTACATATATCCCATAAGCGGGGATTATACCGCTGTACGCCTTTCACACCAGAGCTGGCCATAGCTCTTTTAAATGTGAGTTTTCTACCTCCTATTTTTTGCACTTTGGATTTTAGACGTATTGCAATATTGCTTTCTCTATTTGTTGAAGGATCTGAGGGGTTTCCTTCGTTTGGGTTGCTTCCCATTTACATATTGTCTGTTAATTAGCGCTGACTTCCTGTTGTTTTGTGTGTACCTAATGATGTATGCCCTGCCCACCTCAATAATATGAGAACAACACGAACCAAGAGAGCCATGCCGGCTCGGATGTCGCCTGGATTAACAAGGTTCGCGTCAGATGCTAGGGAACCAGGGCAATCTGACGACAAGTGGGCTACTGGAACAAATCCTTATTGGACACAGAGAGAGAACCTAGACCTGCTTGAATGCTACTACAATAGCAGACCCAACGAGAGAGGCTACATGAAACGTATGAGGGAGCTATGGATGAATAAGAGACCATCATCTACCCTAACACCAAAACAGCTGGTTACACAACGTTTGAACATCTTCAAGAGAAATCTAGTGTCACAGCAGGAAATAAATGGACTACAGAATAAAATAGACCATACACAATGAGGAGGAAGAAATTCCCATACCCACATTCTTACCTGCAGAGAATTGTCAACCTGAAGCCATACCCCAAGATGGCATAACAACAGATATAAGGGAAATTATCCTAGAAAACCTAGCAGTAGTAGTTAACCTGCGGACAAGACTACTGAAGATCACTGGAAAGAAACCAACAGACAGCATACTAGCTGCAGTTAATGAACCACAATCCCATCCTGCACCATCACAGAAACGAACAGGCTCATATATGCCACAGCATTAGTGCTCCTCCAGCTACTTGACTACAAGATCAGGCTCAAAGAGAAGCAATGCCCACCATGACTATGACTGGAAGCCAAGATAAAGACAGCACGGAAGGAAGTTAGTAAGATGTATCAACTTAACAGAGGTGGAAAGATCAAAGATAGATCCTGGCTGCTGCGGAAGTACAAGGATATGCCCATACTGGAGGCGATGGAAACAGCTAAGCAAAGACTGACAGCCCTGACAACCAGATTGAGCAGATACACCAGAAAAACAAAGGCTAAGAGAATCAATGCCCTCTTTACCAAAGAACCATCCAAGGTGTATGCACAGCTACAGGGTAACCACCACATCTCCTCGCAAGACCCACCCAGAGCTGAGACTGAACAGTACTGGAAGAATATTTGGGAGCAAGAAACATCTCATAACACCGAGGCCCAGTGGCTACTAGACCTGAAAGCACACCACTGCTGCCAGAACAGGAACCAGTCATCATCACAATCGAAGATATCAAACAGAGAGCAGCACACATGAAGGGGACCTGACATGATCATGGACCAGGACCTGACATGATCCACAGCTACTGGATAAAGAAGTTAACAGCACTGCATGAACACCTAGCAGCACAAATGAACCAGCTACTAGCAATAGGCTCCCACCCTGACTGGCTAACACAAACCAGAACAATACTGGTCATGAAGGACCCTCACAAGGGAACAGCACCACCCAACTACCGACCAATAACCTGCCTCCCACAACATGTCAGACATCATAGCCTCCCAGATCCAAGGGCATATGAGTCAATATATGAGCAGTACTCAGAAGGGGATTGGAAATAACACCAGAGGATCAAAACACCAACTACTGGTAGACCAAGCTGTCACAAGGGATTCTAAGACCAGACAGACCAATCTGTGCATGGCCTGGATTGACTACAAGAAAGCCTATGACATAATGCCACACACATGGATACTGGAATGCTTGGCTCTCTACAAGGTCAGCAAGACAATAAGAGCCTTCATCAAGAACTCGATGGGCAAGTGGAAAACAACTCTAGAAGCCAATTGCAGAACAATAACACAAGTGAACATTAAATGTTGCATATACCAAGGTGATGCGCTATCCCCACTGCTGTTTTGCATAGGCCTCAACCCCTCAGATCATCAAGAAGAGTGGATACAGATACAGGTTCAAGAGTGGAGCTACCATCAGCCACATACTTTACATGGATGACATCAAGCTGTATGCAAAGAATGAGCGAGACATTGACCCACTGATCCACCTAACTAGGATATACAGCAAGGAAATCGGAATGTCGTTTGGACTAGAGAAGTGCAGGCGGGTGATAGCAAAAATAGGGAAGATGATCAGACAGGTCCTGAAGTCCCAGCTTAATGGCAAGAACAAGATCCAAGCCATAAACACATATGCCCTACCGGTCATCAGGTACCCAGCTAGAATAATAACCTGGCCAAGAGAAGAACTGGTCACCATGGATGTCAAGACCAGGAAAGTATTCACTATGAATGGAGGATTCCACCCGAAATCCAGCACCCAGAGACTGTACACCTGCCGGAAGGAAAAAGGTCGGGGCCTGATGAGTGTCAAGGCCAAAGTCCTAGATGAAACACAGAACATCCACAAGTACATCACAAAGATGGCTCCCAAAGATGGACTGCTAAGGGAATGCCTGAGACTTCCACAGATAGAGGATGCAGAAAAAGAGGAGGTTCCTTGGCAAAACAAACCTCTCCATGTGGTGTACCACCGGCAGATAGTGGATGCAGCTCACATTACAAAATCCTACCAGTGGTTGGAAAAGGCAGGACTGAAAGACAGCACCGAGACACTAATCCTAGCAGCACAGGAGCACCTAGCACCAGATCAATAGAAGCTGGAGGCAAGACCCAAGGTGCAGACTGTGCAAAGAGGCCTCTGAGACAGTCCAGCACCTAGTAGCTGGATTCAAGATGTTAGCAGGAACAGCATACACAGAGAGACACAACCAAGTTGCTGGGGTTGTGTACTGAAACATCTGCACAGAATATGGATTGGACCTGCCTAAATCCAGATGGGAGATACCACAATGGGTAGTTGAGAATGACAGGGCTAAGATCCTGTGGGACTTCAAGACAGACAAGCAAGTGCTGGCCAACCAACCAGACATCGTGGTGGTAGACAAGGAACGAAAGACTGCAGTCGTGGTGGATGTGGCAATACCCAGTGACTATAACATCAGGAAAAAGGAACATGAGAAGGTGGACAAATACCAAGAACTGAAAGAAGAACGAGAAAATAGCCCCAGTTGTGATAGGAGCACTTGGAGCTGTGACTCCTAGGTTGGGGGAGTGGCTTCAACAGATTCCAGGTGGGACATCTGAGATCGCTGTCCAGAAGAGTGCAGCTCTAGGAACAGCTAAGATACTGCGCAGAACCCTCAAACTCCCAGGCCTCTGGTAGAGGACCCGAGAATGATGAATAAACATACCACCCAGGAGGGGTGAGAAATTCAATAATTTTATTTTTTATATATATATATATATATATACACACACACATACATACATTTATTGATTTATATATATATATATATATATATATATATATATATACACACACACACACACACAAACACTACTGTGGAACAATGACTTATAGGGCTGGAATATATATTTCATAAATATATATATATATAATTTATGCTTATGAATTAGAAATACTCAATCTGGGGTAGCAAGACGTAGCCATTTTTTAAATGTTATAAAGTGATTTTTAACACTCACTAAAAGATATATAAATATATATATATTTTTTATTATTGGTATGTTCCTTTTTTAATTGTAAATATTAGTCCTTTCAGGGTAAAAAAAACAATCTCACTGACACACACACAAACGTAGTACAGACAAACTCTCTCACACACACAAGCTTACTACAGTCAAACTCACTGGTATACACAAAGATGCTTACTACAGACAAGCTCACTGACACACACCTCACTACAGACAAGCTCACTGACACTCATACATGCTTACTACAGACATGCTCACTGACACACACATACATGCTTACTACAGACATGCTCACTGACACACACATACATGCTTAATACAGACATGCTCACTGACACACACATAAATGCTTAATACAGACATGCTCAGTGACACACACATAAATGCTTAATACAGACATGCTCAGTGACACACACACATGCTTACTACAGACATGCTCAGTGATACACATACATGCTCACTGCTGACATGTTTACTGACACACACACACACACTAACTGCAGCTTGAGATCAGGGGTGGAGCTTGAGATCAGGGTGGGGCTTGGGTGCCAGAAACCTCCCTCCTTGTAGAGCTCCCTCCAGCCGCCGCATCCTCAATGCATCCGCACCGGCCTCAAGCCTCTTCCTCCATAATTAGGTATTAGGGCTCTCTCCCAGGCCCAAAGTGCTGCGGCCCACCGGGAAATTGGTGATGTTAATCCAGCCCTGCGTGAACTGGGTGGCAGTGTGCCAACTGCACCCCAGGCCACCATTATAGGAGATTAAGCCATCATAAGAGGTGCAGCAGGCCAGCAAGGGGACCAGAATGCAGTCTGTGTAACAGTTCTACTTGTCTTAGTACTTTGCCTTATATTTTAACTACACTTGACAATCTTGACAAAAGGTGGCAAGCGTCACCCTCTGCTGGCTTAATAAGCTCGCCTTAAGCAATACATCCATCCTTTTGTTACAATTGTCAAGCAAAGGAAAATGACATAAGACAACATAGTCCCTACTTTGTCTTAGGTTTTAAAGAGAAATAGAGCAGAAATTAGGAAAAGAAGAACATATTCTGAAAGAGGAAGAGAAGAAGAAACAATAGGAGAAAGGTAAGTTTGAGGTGGCAGAGCGACTTTAAAGAACACTACTTGCCCGGGCATCTGAATAAGAGCTACTGGAGTGGAAAAGGCAAATAATTCAGTTATGAGACAACAGCAAAGATTTTATTTTGAAGTTGTATAACAAGCAGCCCTGTGAGTTGATCCAACTCCACAGTCTGTGAATAATTTTGGTAGCAAGCAGCTTCTGTGTGCTCAAAATGAGCAACACTTTATTATATAGATCAAGAAGTAGATACAGCAGAAAGTGCTCATTCAATGTTTGTTTAAACCACTTGCTGAATACTCAGATAAACGAATGGACAGGAAAAGGAGCCTTTAGAAGATACCACACGTCAACTGATGAAACAACAAAATATTTCCAAGCAGAATGGGATCCATCAAAGTCTAAAGAATGCAAGGATGGAAGGCAATTTTACTTTAGGCAATGTGGTGGTAAGAGACAGACTGCCATCTCGATTTGCCACACAATGGAAGTTCTATAATATTTTTTTAAGAAACAGTGGGAATACAAAAAGCAATATGGGCAATTCTGCAGTATTGAGATGTCATTACGTTGTTAAATACCCTTCCGTCTGTTCTAAAAAGCCAAATATCTGCTTTCTTTAAGAGGTAACTGTACTATTATATGGAGAAGACAAATTTTGCTGCAGAAAATGGTTGAGAAGATCCCTCTGCTGTATTAAAGCACTGTGTATTATACATGAATTGTGCTCTTCAACATGTTGATAGACTCTAGTCATTTTAATGATGTGTCTGGGAAATGTAAGTACTTTCTATGGAGCGCAGTTAAAATAAAGCTATGGGAAATACAAAATGTATTACTGGTCATTACAGCAGATCTCGGTGTTCTACTTGAAGGAATGCATGAATTACTCCTTGGAATGTAACTTGCCATAACAATTGGGCAGACACTGAACCAGACTTTTTGTAAGCCTGCCCTTCATTTTAACTGTTCTCTTGACCACAAATTGTAAAACCAAATGAGAGCTGAGAGCTGAGAGCGCAATATAAACCTTTTCAGATCACACAAAGATCATAAGACAGTCCCTTTAAAAAAAAAAAGAAAAATCCTATTTTTAGTTTCTAGGTCTTTTTCCCTGGATATTGTATGTTAACTTCAGATTTAACAGCTAAAACATGCTCATTGTTAGCCTCTCACCTTAGAAGGCTATAGAAGATTGTTCTATTGATGATATTTACCTGTATTGTAATGGTGTGGCGGTGTGTGTTCTGTGTTCTAAAAATGTTATGTAAACATAAAAATAAAAAATGGACTCGTGCGGTGTATCACCAATTTTGACAGCATCGACATCAGCCTAATCCACAGATTGTCTTGCCATGTTGCCTACACATGTATATCATTCTATGTCTGTTCGATTTCTAATAAGAACCCTCGTTATAAACAAAAAGCATGACTGTTAGATTTTATGCAAAAAAAAAAAAAAAACTGAACTAATGGCCCTATGACAAATGACTGGCTCCTACAAACACACGTTTTCATGTTACAGTGGACTAGTTCTCCTTTTAGAAGCTTAATTTATTACTTAATAAAGGAAATAGATGTGATAAGAGGTGGGCCCCTTGTATGGTCTACTGAGGGTGGACACAAACCTCTATCGTGAGCTCTCTAAATAGTGTGTTAAGATACAGAGTACATTAAAGGGGGGATTCTATGGAATTTATACCATTAAATGAAACATTGAAAATCACTGGTAACTTGTATTAACCTTTTTTCAAGAGTTTATCTGTTTTCTCTAAATTTCAGTTCAGACAGGGCAAACATTGCAAATGAAAAGATGAAATTAAGACAATCGAATATCTCCTCTTCTCTGTATGATTTCTCTATCATGATTGACAGTGAGCTAAGATGGAGGAGCCCAGTTGCAGGTTAAAGAGGTGTGGATTTTCAAGTATAATTTTATACAGGGCTGCCTTTCCTGGAAGTCAACAAGTATAAAGCTTTAATAAGGTATGGCCAGATGAACAGAGGATCCCATAGGAAGAGATGTCTCACCTTCGTGATACCCTTTTAAATCCACCATTGAAAATGTTTAAATAAGATTTAACATTGACATACATTTATAAAACAGCTACAGATTGAGATTTGCATACTGTGAGACTTATGTTTTTCGTCTGGTAAGATACGTAGAAAAACAAACAAACAATGAAATGTCCTATAATCTATCCAATGCATAACATCCGAGACATGACACAACAAATAGGCACTTGCAAACACTGTATGTTCCATTGTATTAAATAATACTGATAATCAGTTTTAATTCCCATAATTAAGGAAGACAGCTGGCAGCTGAAAAGAATTACCAGATTTTTACTAATTTCATGATGCAAAGTCATGATTTTATTAAGGACACGGAGGCTCATATTATGCACTTTTGTTAATCCTCAGCAGCAAAGAAAGGATACTGCAAATATTTATTTTATTTTTTTTTGTAAATCTGTTTATTAAGGCATAGTAAATAATACAAAGTTGGCTCGCAGGCCAGATAAACGAGCAATATTTTCAAGACATGAGCAAAACATGTATACAAAGTTTTAGTATCTAGTAAGTTGTAATATAGACAGGAGCAATACTATTAACCAATATCAGATCAGGAGATCCGAGCTTCATCTTGTGGGTCAGTAGCAGTTCCCCAACTATCAGGTTCAGATATGTAAATGAGCAGTACCTCAGAACATTCCCAAGGTATTTGCATGGGTACACCACTGACTATTCTAGGTGTGACGTTGCTTTAGGTTGGGCAGAAACAGTTGGCATGATCTATCCCATGAGAGCAGAGTTAGGAAAATTGGGTCAACCGTTAGCAACGTAGAGGTTAGAATTCTGGGTCTGTGAAGACGATATAGAGTACTTTCTCATCACTTCCCATACATAACCCCTTTACCTAGTGTATCCCCAGATAAAGCCAATATTCAGGATCTAAGACTCTGCGGTGGTGGGGGATTATCCCTCCAGACAGTGTTCCACAGCGGAGCTCGAGACACATCCACCGGCTAGTACACCCAACAGACCACTAAACCACTTAAAGAGGGGTCAATTGATCGCCCATGTCAAAGGTCACGAATTCTCAATGCATAAGTTTGTATGGGCGCCACCCCGGGGCATTGAGGGGGTGAACTAGAGCGGTGGTTGTCCAAATTTGATAAGTGTCCAGTGTGACCTAGGTCTCCAGGGTCTCCGAGGGCATCCCCGGAGATCATGGTTTACCGTCCGCCCTCAAGTCTGACCACAGAAAAGTCGTCAGTCAGTAGTCAGGTCAGTCATGTACCGTGAGATGTCAATTATCCGTCCTGTGTATGGTCTAGCCAGTCCCGAGCCCAGATCCCCCGTGGCCCAGAGTTCAGAGAGAAGAGGGTAGGAAAAGAGGTTAGAGAGGGGGGGGCATTGGAAACTGCGCTGCGTGCCCCTGATTGTCCCCGTTCTGTCGGCAGCTGGCAATATAGAAGAACCATGGCGCCCACATTTCAGTGTGTCTGGCTACCCGGCCCATGATGGTAGCATGGGCTTCTTCTGCCCCCTGAATATCTTCCACTCTTTTGATCCACTCACTTCTGGTCGGTACCATGTCCGTTTTCCAGTGTGCCGGAATGTTAGCTTTTGCGGCGTTAAGCAGGTGTCGTAGTATCGATTTCTTGTACACTGGTATGGGTAGAGCGGAGATGTGTAATAAAGCCAGTTCTGCACCCCACGTTGGTAGATCTCTTAGAATGAGCCGAACCGCCTCTCTAATCATATCCCAGTAGGGAATGATAAGCCTGCACTCCCACCAGATATGTATCACTGTACCGAGCTCCTCCTGACATCTCCAGCACGTCGGAGGAGTAGAAGGGAAGATGCGGTGGAGCAACACCGGTGTCCTATACCATAGGGAGATCAGCTTATAATTTAGCTCCTGATAATAAGAGCTCATGGAGCTCTCTGCAAATATTTAAAGAAAAAAAATACAATAAGTACCATAGAGGGTTAACCATCATACAACATATTAACCAATGTGAATGCTCCTTGCTTTATAATGTCCCATGTGACCTTAAGGAGGCTCATATTATGCTCGTTCAAGGCTGTGCACACAACCACCGTAGTATAAAAATGAGAAACTGGACGAAAATTTAATTCCCCAAAAGTAGACTCCCAGGACCAATCAGCAGCACGGAGGAGGTCCTCTAACCTGCAACCAAAGGAGAAAGCTTTTGATGCCATAGCGTCTTTAACAGAATGTGCTCCGTACTTGGAAGTGTTGATGTCATCCGACTTCATGATTCATTTGATCCAACGAAATAAGGTCACTGTAAAAACAGGTTGATATGAGCGTTGAAGTGCTATAAACAAATCAGCATATGTAGGATCACGGATTGAAGAGGTCTTCTCCTCATATTCCTTGGGACGCCCACTGGGGGCTACCGGTTTACTCTCTGTGGGGACAGGGGAAATGAGAGTAGGTGGTCTCTGGGTGGACATCAGGGCTCATGTCATAGAGTGGGACAGGTTATCAGACATGGTCCCCATAGCCAAAAAGATGGCTTGCGTTACAATTTTTTTTTTTCTTCTAAGGACTGACAGAATCAGCTGTATATAAATTAGGCACAATGACCAGTATAATAACTACCTAGGCACACTGACAAAAAAAAAAAGCAAGCTCACTGAGTGCTCCCTCAGGATCGGCTCCTGGGGACCACCGGGAGTCTGCTGTCAGTCACACAGCCGACTTTGCCCCATCCCTAAACGAGAGGTATTGGGCGAGAAAGAAAGCACAGCAAAATTGCCAATCACAAGATGGCCGCCGTGATGTGCGCATTCTCGAGCTGCGCCCGCCTATTAGCGGTACCCAACAATGAGAGGAGTCACAGGCTCGGTGCAGACAGAAGAAGCAGGTTGGGAAATAAACAAATGGACCGGGAAACAGAGGGGGGAGGGGGTGAGCTGAAGTGAGAGAATGAGGGAACAGTGCTCCCAGGCCACATAAACATTAGGAATATTAAAAAAAAAAAGTACACAAATCAATGTACACACTGACTAAATATACACCAATGCAGTAATATATTATTGAAATAATAAAATCAATACAGAGTAGGCAGCACCAAAGAATGAGTAGGGGCTTACGGTAACATGGGACATTATAGTGCAAGGAGCATTCCTATTTGTTAATATGTTGTATGATGGTTAACCCTCTAGGGTACATGTTGTATTTTTTCTTTAAATATTTACAGTATCCTTTCTTTGATGCTGAGGATTAAAGAAAGAGAAAGCATAATATGAGCCGCCGTGTCCTTTAATAAAAATTAGAAGCAGATACAAAAAAAAAATGGTTTTATCCAGGACAGGGGCTCAAGTTGCGGAGAGTTTAGAAACTGCTACTTTAGGTGTTTACACTATTTGCTTGTCAGTTTTGCACTACTGATCGGTGCTTAGTAGTGAGTTTTGTACTCTTGACACTCTGGCCTGGTGTGTATCACGGGCAGCAGAGGTAGTAAATCTCTTGACCTACTGCAGTCTAAAATGCTCCTACTTCCCCCCTCGACCAGAGTGGGTTTTCCAGTCTTTGCCAGAGGTGCACTGATGTTCTTTGGCATTTTCAGTAACTCTGGTAATTTTGATGCCTCAGTCTATTAAACTTTCTAAGAAGGCCACTGACTATGATCAAGATGTTGAAAAGAAGTGAAAATCCTCAGAGACATGCAGAGGACTCGTTTTGTGCATTTGACCGGCTCCACGCTTGCTTTCTGAACAGCTGTATTCTGGTGTTTTGCAGAGAGGATTTGCACCTAAAATGGACATGCAGAGCTCACTAGTTAACTGCTTTCTATCATCTGTGGGGCATACAGAGATATTTTCATGTGAAACATCATCTTCCTCCTGGATCACACAGAAAATTCTGGACCTGTAGACCCAACCAAGTCCAAGAACACTGGCAGGGACATGTCCTGAGAACTCCTGGTGCATCTGGAACAGAGGATATGTGGTGCTCTGTAAAGGGCACCCATGATTTGTTTGGCAGATGCCTGTAAATTATTTAGTCAGGCTTGACTTGGAGGTCTGTTTTACCACCCATGATGACTTCCACCATTGTGCACATTAACATAGTAAGCATGTGTAGATTGACATCAAACTATTTACCCTGGCCAGAAGCCCAGTTGCCAACAAAGATTCAAAGCAGTACTGTCACTTTACAGGTTTTTTTTTTTTGTTTGTTTGTTTTTTACATTAATACTTTTAATCCCCCTCCCAATTCAGTTTTTTTCACTTGTACATTACAAAAAATTGTGCCTTTCTTTAGGGGACAGTGACCTTATGCAATGGATGGAGTTTAAGGAAAGAACTATTTGAGTTGCTTAGCTAATTTACCAACAATCCACAAATCAAAAGCATCCCACAGAACAGCAAACGAAGGGAACAAAACCACAGCATCTATATCTTGAGATCTAACACTAGAACAGAAACACACACACACACATATTTATATATATATATATATATATATATAAAATATAAAGGCAGGGGGAAGGCACAGGCTTCGTATAATCATCAGGATACAATTTATATGAGGAAATAAAAACTAAAAGGAAAAACCAAAGAAGACCGTTACAATTTAGCAGGCTTAGATTTTATTTTATACTCACCAGGACAATATTTTTGTAGGCCCAGCCAGGGTTAAGCATCTAATTCCTGAAGAGCCAGCAAAGGGCACATTTGAAAGCGTTCCCTCCCTAGGTATACCCTTTTTAGTGACTATCTTTGAGGAGATGACAATGGTCCATTTCATTAATAAGGTCAAATCAGTCTTCGCCTCTTTCCTTAACCCCTTAAGGACCAAACTTCTGGAATAAAAGGGAATCATGACATGTCATGTGTCCTTAAGGGGTTAAAGACCCAGTAAATAGCACATACATAAAAGCAACTACCTGGGTGTAAGGCTTGTGTACCACCATGTCCAGGGTCTGATATAAATCCCCCCTGTCATAGCAAATGGTGTACAGAGTACATACGGAAGCATTTAGTTTAGGCTGTCATTTATTAAAACGCCCACTTGCTGTTGAAATGCAGTCCTGCAGCAGTTTGTCTGTCTCTATGTCTGTTTATTTTGCTCACTGAAAATCAGATTGCAAACTTTAAGCAAATAGGCCCTGACTATAACGAAGATGGAAGTTTTCCAAGTCATGTATTTTAGCATTTTGGTTTTAAACTTCCCAGCAATCAGAATTCAGTGAATAATCGCCCCTTGCTCCCCTCCCCTTTCCCAAAGCAAACAAGACCACACACGTCATCTAAATAGAGAGTCTGTAATAGAACAAACTTTTATTTACCTGAAACCATAACAATTTTATGATGCTTATGTCAGCATTGATTAAACAACTGAACTTATTTACAATTATCTAGAAGGCCAAACATGCTTTTGCAGTAACTGACATTTTCTCTTAATAGAAGCATCACAATATTCGTATTGCACCAAAATCTGTTATAACCACTTTATAGTTAATTTAATAAGTTACATTATTACAGTGCAAAAAAAATGAAATTTGCACACTGAAAACGAGTTTAAAAAAAATAAATCAACATATGAAATGGTGAACTGGAGTTTTACATTTTAAAACATTCAACATCTGCAGCTTTTTAATGAAATTTATAAATAGAAGTGCATTATTGTACATAGCGGTTTATAATGAAAATGATACAATACAGACATTTGACTACTTACAACTGAAAGCATGCACTACGTGATCTACTGATATATTTTACATGGCGGGAAACATGGAAACTTGGCTATACTGCTTGGGACTACTCAGTTTTGTTGCTAGAGGGAATACGCTCATCTCTCCAGAATCTATTTCCTCTATTTAAAAGACAAATATTGCATCTTCTCTGCGAAGCGCATAATCCTCTCGGTTGAAGCTTCCAAAACATTTTTTTTTTCTCTCTCAAAAAAAAGGGAAAAGATTTATTTTTTGATACATGCAGAGGGCTTTTTTCATTTTCTTTTGGTAGCTTGCTTAAACACACACGCACGCAACAACGCAACCTTACATTTCTGCAAAATTGTTAAAGGGGATTACTCCAGTTGTTCTGAAAAGGAAAGAAGAAAGAGGTCATCAGCAATTAAAGCATCAAAAAAGACCAGGTTTTCGGGTGGCAGAATATGAACCATTTGGGGGTTATTCACTAAATAATTCTGTTTTCATTTTAGCCAACATAGTTGCAAATAGAACAATGCACTGTTTAGTGAACAAAGCTACTTTTTTTTTTGTGTTGAAGATTAGATGTGGTCAGTCAAATTCAATGTACCCGACAACAAGCGACGACCATTACAAATATATTAAATCCTAAGTGAGCAATGCATTTGGTTAACCAAAAAACCCACACACTACGGATTTATTCACTAAACTATAGTCGGTATTTTACATTAGAGACAAAAAAAAAAAAAAATCATAACGGTAACCGTTTATAAATATTACAGTTGTAGATTTGACCCCAAGACAAATTGAATTGCATTATCTACACTAATCAAACCTGCAGGAGTTTCAGGCTTGGATGCTCATTAAACTTTGCATTGCACAATATGAATTTGGAATATACAGAATCGAGTGCACGGCAATGTTCTCCATTAGTATGTGTGTTTAAATAAAGTAGTGGATTAATCTTCCATATGTCATACAAGCAGTGAGGAGTTAAAAAGTAAGTGAATCAAAGAAAAAAGTGATGAAAGGAGAATGAACAGGTGTGATTGACACAAACATTGTATTTAGTACAACAATTTCATCAGCTGCTGTCCAACAGATGTCAAGTTTCCGTATGCCAGCCACCTTTGCATTCTGTATCATCTGCCTGACGTAGGCCAAGCTCAAAGCAAAGGTCTCTAAGATAGTACCAACTTGGATTTTAAAAAAGCCAAAAACTCTTTCTGATCAGATCATTTTGTGAACAACGGAGGCACTAATATAGCCGTTCTGGGAACTTTGAAATGTAGCAAATTTCAAACCCCCCCAAAAACTAAATTAGGCTACAATATCCACGTTGTAACTACAGCAGCCCGATTATTTTTAACGTAAGATACCATTGCCAAAACGTCCCATGTCTACCAATTTATAGTTAAAGAAACGATCACATACTGGCGCCAAGATATTGCTTATAATACCAGCATCAGTGTATAGTAAGATATGCTTAATTTAATGTACACATGTGAGCAATTTTATCAATCTAAAAATACTTCTACATTACAAATACCAAATCAGCAGTACATGTTCAGGTAGTTTGGCTGGAACGTTTATGTAACATCATAACCTAACACATATCACATTTTTATAGACTTTTAAGACTAATCTCTATACGTTTGCTGCCGTTTAAACAGCTCTCACTCTTCACATCATCGCTATGGAGCATGATCGCATGCTCCTACACAAGCTTTCTAGAATTCCAAATAAGAGGGACACAAGGGCAGTTTATAGTTAGAGTTTAGGGTTAGAAAGAGGGACAATTCAAAAGTATGCCAAGAACATTCCAACTTCGGGATAATATTTTTTAAAAATGTTGGGTAGCTTGCTACAAGCTTTCTAGAATTCCAAATAAGAGGGACACAAGGGCAGTTTATAGTTAGAGTTTAGGGTTAGAAAGAGGGACAATTCAAAAGTATGCCAAGAACATTCCAACTTCGGGATAATATTTTTTTAAAAATGTTGGGTAGCTTGCTACAAGCTGGTTTGGATAAATAAGCAGTGTGTCATGGCACACAATATACGGCAAGGCCACTCAAAACATGCCTTAATCCCATTGACTACAGGCCTGTAAATTACATGTAGTCCGTATATTTTGTTTTAATGAACGCTGGCATAAAAGGATCATCATTCTCACAATAAAGTCCAGCATTGATATTGCAGTACTCATATGTTGCATTTTTTTTTTTTTTTTTTTTACGTTTGTTGGAGCTGTACAAAAGCGTTTATGTACTACATATTACTCATGACCAAATGAGTCTCTGTCTCTCTGCATTAAGTTTTCTTGCAACCTTGACTCAAAAGGATAATGCACATTAAATGAAAACCTATAAATAGTTTCTTAGAATTTGTAAGCCATAATTTTACAGGAACATTCTCTGCTGCAGGGTAGGAGGAAAACAACATCCAAGTATGGATTTAGTCCAGGCGTTTCTCCACTCCAAGTTCTTGAACGTAGAATGCAAGGAGCAGTTTAAATAAGTGGCTTTTGAATTCAATTTGAAACAAAGTGAGTGGAAGAGGACTAACGTACAATATCAAGACTTCAATTGAGATTCCCAAGGAAAAAGAGGGCACAATCTGAGGTAGCAAGCCTGATCCCAAATAGGAATTCTTCCACCAAATCCATGCTCGTTTAGAGAAACTCAATATGGGGTGGGATCTTCCTTTAATTATTAAGGTGGAGATGAAGTTTAGCTATTGTTGGCCAATTATCCAACTGCTTGTTAGATGAAATGTTTGAAGGATGAAACCCCGTCCTATTTTAAATTTAGTGCAATTGATTTTGTTCTTGTAGTCATCCATTATTGGATAGCCAATGTTATAAGGAAATGTTGGTTAGAAGGCTTGAATCTTTCTGTGGTAAACATTCATCACCACAGTTTGATTGATCTATAGTGACATGACCTACCTGAGCCAAATGTCCCAACCCATCCACTTTCTTTGGTCATCTGATCATTGTTGTGTATTTGAGAGTTGAGCTGGTCGCATAAGAGACTCACAAGCCAGTTTTCTGCCAGTCTCCGGTAGTTGTATTTAATGCCAGAATCCACAACTAGCTTTAGTAGCTAGGTAGAGATTTGCTCACATAGGATTTAATTATAGGCATGAAGGCTGCAGGAAGTTTATATGAGGGAGTTGATGCAATTTTTAATTTTTTTTACATTTTATTTATTTTTAACACAATACCATAATTTAGAAGAAGAAAATTTAAAAAATTCAGTAATGCGTCCACATTCCTATTGCCTAGGATACGATGAGATCTGTCTTCACAATATTGTGAATCCAGAAGCTTAAATGTGGCTGAAAGATTATGCTTTCACACAGATGGATTATGGATATTGTTTTATTACCACACTTTTTCCTTTGCTTATTAAATAAAATAAAAGGGACTCTATGCTGCGTGCCTTCAGGTTGCTCAGGTGTTCCTTTGTACTTCTGCTAAACCATCTCTAATGTGAAGGGAAGATTTCTGTACACAAAATATAGCTTTGAAATTTTGTTAATTTAATAGGCCAATAATTCTTGCAACTCTAAATGCAAACTTAAACCCAAGCACACTAATTCATGATTGTATACAGCAATTTAAAAAGAAAAAACAAACATTAAAGTCTGATTTGAATACACAACTTATCCTACTTTTGGCACGATTAAAGGGACACTCAAATGCCAGAAAAACAATCCCCTCTCCCTCCCAGGTTGCGGAAGGGGTGAAAACCCCTTCAGTCACTTACCTGAGACCCCCGCCGATGTCCTTCGGCGGTGGTTTCTGGTCGCTGCCACTCCTCCTCTTCCTTAAGTCAGCCAGTGGGAGAGACTGATCCTGCCGCCGGCTGAGGAGACTTAATGTGCATGCGCATTAGAGCTCTCCATAGGAAAGCATTGAAAATGCTTTCAATGCTTTCCTATGGGGAATTGAGCGATGCTGGAGGTCCTCACACAGCGTGAGGACCTCCAGCGATGCTCTAGCACAGAAAACCACAGGAAGTCCCCTCTAGTGGCTGTCTGGTAGACAGCCACTAGGTGAGGACTTAACCCTGCAAGGTAATTATTGCAGTTTATAAAAAAACCTGCAATAATTACACTTGCAGGGTTAAGGGTAGTGGGAGTTGGCACCCAGATGACTCCAATGGGCAGAAGTAGTCTGGGTGCCAACAGTGTCCCTTTAATCTTTGTGTTTATTATAGGTTCTTCCGCCTTATTAAAAAAGTGTGAAAGGAAACATTTAGACAATAGCCATCTTAGTAAATATTGGTTGATTGGCTAAGCACTAGGAAAGTGGCAACTGACATATAGATCTCAGTTTCCAGACAAACACAAACCAATACATCATCTTTAGAATTTCCTCACTATGACAACGAGAAAGGTATTCACGAAAGAGAGAACTGTCAGGAATTCAAAGTGAATTTCAAATAGAAAAGCCAAAAAAACTGGAAAACCTCTCAATGTTAGCTATACTTCCAGATTGACTGTTTTGGCCTTACAATTTATTTTTTATTCCCAACAAGTCCCACTTTTGTGTATAGCCATAATAGTGTTTAATTGTGGAAGACCTTTTTGTAATTAGCCATTTTGTAACGTTGTTAGAACATGCCTAAGGTCTAAAGTGGTGACCACATGGTGAAAATAAACTTAGCTGTTAAAGCTGTTGTAATGCTGCACCCTGTGACCATTTGTGTGGATTTTCTGATTACTGACCAGAATCTGAATTCCAGCGTTCTCCATATTGGCTGAATGCAATTAAAGCAGCCAAGAAATAGAGACCCAGGCACTAATCTGGTGTTTTGGTTCCAGTACAGAAAAGGCATCCTGGCTCAGACTGATGTGAGTGAGTGCAGTTCCCTACACACACTATTACAGAAGTTAAGATGCCGATAGACTTAAAATTCACCCTTGTAAGTGTGCCACTGAACTAAGCTTGCAATGGCAAGTCAATTTAAGGCCTGTCTACTAGCACAGGACTTGAAATTTTGATCTATTTTAACCCCTTAAGGACACATGACATGTGTGACATGTCATGATTCCCTTTTATTCCAGAAGTTTGGTCCTTAAGGGGTTAAGTCACATAAGTAAGTAAATAGAGGACAGCCTAATAACGCACTGTGGAATTTCCAGCAATGGCAAATAATTCAAGTACTATTCTCAGACATTAACAGCACCTAGCTATGCTTGAAACAGTCAAATGGTTAAAAAGGTAGAACCAATCTAACAGTTTGTGGAGTTATTGTATGAAAATGGAAGTGTATGACAAACACATGGTGAATTGATTGGACAACGTAACCATTTATTTACAACACAAACTGTAATTTCTTGCATCACTAAACAAATCGGCTCCAACTGAGGTTCTTTTTTTTTTTTTTTTAAATAAACAAAAGAAATACTCACTTGAGTTGTTGAAGGTTGGAAGGCATTTGGAGAAAAATACCACAGTTAGGACGGTAAAGGACTCAAACATTGGAGGTTGAGGAATTCAATCCTCCCCCCCCCCCCCCCCCCCCCAAAAAAAAAAAAAAACCATGCTGTAGCAGAATGATGTTCATTAGTGTCACTTAAATAAAAAATAGTTCTATACAATATGTTCATTTGGTCATGTGCTATTTACAGATTTTACAAAAATGCACACAAATCAAGTTACATCTTTAACTCTGGTAAATACAAGTCCGCAGAATAACTTGCAGTATTAAAAAAAAAAAATTATGGTTGTGTGCTCTATCACAAGAAATAACCCAGACTAATTTAGCAGCGCAGGTTTTTTGTTGGTTTGCTTGTTTTACTCAAGAAAATGACAAGAAAGGTTCTAAAGAAAAACCAAAAAATTAAAAAGCTTGGGTGATATAGCGGTTGTAAGACAAGACATCAAGTTTTCTCTGTCCATTAAAAGTTTTTTATTTTTGACCAGGTTGGGAAGTATAGACCCTGACACGGGCAGCTTGAGGGGGGGACAAAATGTCTGTTACAATAAAATACATTAGACATTCAAATAAATAACCTTAAAAATCTATGGAAAGGAAACATGATTTAAATGCTGATATATATATATATATATATATATATATATATATATATATATATATATATTTCAGCTGCACAAGCAAGAATATGCTTACCTCTTACAGGGAATTGTGTAAACAGAAAAAGTAAATAAACAGTGAAATGAGAAACTGGTTAACAAAAATACTGACTGAGGTAGCGTTACTCTGCTACGTGCAGAAAACAAATAAAAGAAAAAAAAAACTGGCGTATGGTTAAGATAGACCATTCAACAGACAGCACAATGATATCAAATCCAAAAAAACCATGCAGAAAGACAGATCATGCTTTTTTTTAGTCTCTGAAAAATTTAATCACTTTCCCTAAGTCTGCTGCCAATTTTCTGCAGATAATGTCCATTGGATCAAAGTTATTTCCTTTTTGCTTCCTTTTATTTTTCAACTAGGATGAAGATTACGAAACAGAACACTGTACATGCGTTTTCCCCCCCCCCCATCTACAAAAAATATTTGCATAAAATAGTGTTTAGTTTTCTGTACATGTGAATGAACACTATGCATATAAAAAAAAAAACAAAGAAAAAAAAAAACCTGGGGACCTCGTCCTTTTTTTTTTTTTTTTTTCCTGAACAGAGTTGTAGGGAGAAGCAAAATAAGTTCTAATATGAAAACCAAAATTTGCTTTTACCAGCACTATGTTCATGTGAAAATTCAGCAGACATAGACAGTTGCGTTGGAAACCAAAATTAAAAAGGAGAAAAAAAAAACGAAATAAAAAAAAACTGGTTAAATTAAACATTTCCATTCTGTAGAACTGTCAGTCAAGACCAGAACATTTCAGTAAGGTTAGTGTCTGTGCTGTAAAGCCAGGTAACCAAAGGTAACGTGATGAAAACAAACGGCCAAGAGATGCCCTCAGTGCATGCGGAAAAAGAGCACCCTTTGGCTTCAGGCTTTTCACACTCTTTACCAGGTTCCAAGTAGTTACGGGCAATAAATTTAAGGGTCTCATCCAGAAGTATAACTGGTAATGAGAACTTCAGCACCATGAGCCACTGAACCAAGTTCAACGGGGTGATCTGGAAGATGAGCTAAAGAAAAATGAAAAGAAAAATTGGTTAGAAACCACAGCTCAAATGTTGGAAATTAATTTAATAAAAAAAAAAAAAAAGAAGAATTTAAATCATACCGGTAATGGCTCTACATAAATAATAAGGAAATGTAGTGACATCGATAAGCAGATGGAGCCCAGCAGCCAAACATTTTCCCACGGAGGCATTCTCAACAACGACTGGTTCTCTGACAAGCTTAAGAAATGACAAAACAGAAGAAAGTTGGTCAGCCACACTCCAAGACCATTTTAAACACATTACACCTGCATCCTGCCAAATCCTACAAATCCAAAATACCAATGGCTTAAAGAGATCCTATAGTGCCAGGAAAACAAAGCAGGTTTTGTTTAATTCAATGCTTTCCTATGGGAAAGCACCCCCACCCCCCCCCCAATGGTATTCCGGAAGCGCCCCCAATGGCTGTCTGGTAGACAGCCACTGAGGGCAGACTTAGCACTAGGTGCTAAAGGGTCACAGCACCCAGACCACTTCAATTAGCTGAAGTAGTCTGGATGCCTACAGTGTCCATTTAACTACAGAGAGTTTAAAAAAAAAATTTATATATATATATTATATATATTATATATATGTTATTTCTAATGTTATTTATCATAAATTGTTTCTAAGCCCTGCAATTGGCAAAAGTAAAAATAGACTTATTACATTGATAGATGCAATAAGAGATTCATGGTGCCAAATATGGCAATGGCTTTGTCAAAACTTTAAAAAGATATTTGTTCTAAAATATATAAATATTAATGGCATATAGAAAGTTGATCTCACAATAACATTGACTATTCTTTCCAGGAAGATGTGGATTACATCAGCCTAATAATCATAATATATACACAAGCCACACTTTCCTTTAATGATCAATGTACACACACACACACACACATCTTTTCAACAAAATCTGTTTATGTACTCATTGGCACTTACCTATTCAGAGCATTGCACATTTCTATGGTAACAAGAACAGAGAGAGCCATCGTCATTGGATAGGGAGATTCAAAAATTGTACAGTTGACACCGTCAAAGTCAGGATTATCTTCTTTGCATTGAAGAAAATGACTCTGAAATAAGGAAAAGTGCAATGTTTCTTTAGCGTACAGATCAGTTTAAATGAGTAGTGTGTAGATAAACAGCTTATACAGTTTAAGATTACTAAAAGTACAACACTAAATTATTTGCCATTTGTCAATTAAACTTGAAAGAAAACGTGAATCAAATACACGAAAGAACTATGTAATAAACTTTAACACAGTTACGGAGTGTGCATTAGGCTCACTGCACACCGATTACATTTTCTCCTCCTAGAGTTACATTAAAAAGCTTTGTAACCAGGTGTTCTATTTTTAAATCTCGTACTTTGATTATTACACTGCAGTCGTATTGCGCAACATAATAAAATAAAAAAACAATATGCTAATATACATACACGAACACACATTAAAAAAAATGAACGAAATACACATACCAGCTGGTAGTATGTCACTTTTGGTCCATCTTCAGCAGCAATGAACCACCAAGCAGCTGCACCAACTGTAGCTGCACCGACATAGCCTAGGAAAATAAAGCAGATTTAATGACCCAAGTGACAGCAGATTATTTAATTTTTTTAAATAATTGCAGTGTTACAAACTCTTAAACAGCCATTAAGGATTTAAACTTAGCATATTTAGGATGGCAGAAAAAAAACAAACAGAAGCACAATCAATGTCACAGTCCTATTAACCAGTTTTCAAACACAAAACAGTGCGACTAACAAAAAAAAAAAATCAATCACACATGAACATGAAAAAAACTAGCTGGATTGGTACAAGTTATCCTGAAATTCTAAGAAAGACAGACAAGGGATAAACTGCAGAAAATGGTTTTGCCTTCAATTAATGAGCTAGCTCTTGTGTTCAAAATAAATCATTTTCATGACATCCTGTGTTCATTTTAGTTGGTGAATCATGACGGTGTTGATTGTAGCTCATTCAAAAGAAAAATCTAATACATAGACTGAAACTGGTCTAGAACAGCAACCATCGAACTTTAAGAGATCATTACTTACATCCAATAGCTAGATATCGAAAGAATAGCCAACCACTTATTAAAGGCTCCTTGGGATTGCGGGGAGGCTTGCTCATGATGTCCAAATCAGGAGGATTGAAGCCCAGTGCAGTGGCTGGTAGACCATCAGTCACCAGATTAACCCAAAGAAGTTGAACAGGTATTAATGCTTCAGGGAAACCGAGAGCAGCAGTCAAGAAAATACTAAAATAAATTAAGAAAAATGTATACATAAACATGTAAAACATATATAGTATACATAGTGACAGAATGTGGTACATATACATATTGCATAGAATTTGTCGGTTTTTGAAATGTCATACCTTAAATACGTGCCAATTTGCATGATTATATATGCAGGACTTCACAGAACATGTCACTCAATGTTACGCAACACCGCAGGAAGTAACATACCCACACACATTCCATCTATTAATGGATAGACTGTGGCCACATGATTGCCCAACAATACAGAGATCAGGTGAGGTAATCTGAAATTCACTTTGAATTCTTACTGTGTTGATGTGAAACTGGCCACTGAGCACCAATTGTTCATATAGACTGCAGACTTGTATAGTTAGGTACATAAATTGCCATGTTACTACAGATTCCAATAACAAACTTTCTGACCAGGTATGAATGATTTAAATGCCTGGTTCTAATTGTTTATGCATCTGTTGAACTGTTGTAGGAAAAACTATGCAAATGTCTATGGGCTACCTTACCCTACGATGTGACCCTTTCAGATCACTCCCCCTGCCTGCTGTATCCCTCGCTCACTCAGCCAATTTGGCCATCCAACCCTTCCTTACATACGTTCAGGCAGTGCAATGAAAACACTACGTGTGGTTAATCTTTGAATGATACATACCAAACAACTTCTCCTACATTAGAGGAAATGAGGTATCGAATAAACTGTTTCATGTTGTTATAAATAGCACGTCCTTCTTCCACGGCAGCCACAATGGTAGAGAAATTATCATCAGCCAGGACCATTTCTGAAGCAGTTTTAGCAACTGCAGTGCCCGACCCCATGGCTATTCCAATTTCTGCTTTTTTAAGTGCCGGTGCATCATTTACTCCATCACCAGTCTGAAACAGAGAAAGCATACTTTTAACACACACAGACATCTGAAACTCTGGTCAAGACTTTAGTAATCCCCTCCTCCCCCGCCCCCCATTTAGATAAGACAATTTAAAACAATGTAGAAGAAGTTGTGCAAACTAATTGGAGCAGATGAGGCATCCATTCACAAGAGCTTCTCTTTATCTTAACCGAAAAATAAATATTTCAGAAAGATAGAAGCTTTATGAAATACTCATTTTGAAGGTGTTGTGATCTCACTGAAATTCCAACCCAGTCAAGAGACCTATCGAGACACAGTAGGGACTAAATTGTCTGTATATTTACAAAGCCTGACACTTCTAGATGCTGGATGGAGCTACCGCCATCTTTAAGTATCAACCCGTCCAGCTGTCACCAGTGACTGCTGCAGAGAATTAGCTGTGCCTATGTACTGCGGGATCCTCCATAGATCTCAATGCTGTACTCTTGCGCATGCAATGATGTCTGCTCTTAGAGCTGAATAAGATTCACCAGCATAATGAAGATAACTTGAGCATTAAGATTGCTGCACATATAAGGCACTCTTATTTAGGTGTTTTTGAGATCCATAATGCACTGTCGTGGAAAAGAAGGGAGCATCAAGAAATATCAGTAATTAACTGATGTCAGATGGGTGTATATTTAAATCGAAACATCAAAGTGCATAAAAAGTGGGTCACAATTCCAGGACGGTGTGGATGTCTAACTTTAAAAATAAACATTTCAACAGATCAAGTGAAAAGAAAAGAAGCAGTTGAGGAGTTTTGCTGTACTTTTTACTGCAGGTATCTTACCATGGCAGTGATTTCATCAAAAGACTGTAGAAACTCTACAATTTTAGACTTATGTGAAGGTTCCACACGAGCAAAGCAGCGAGCGTTCATACAAGCATCCCTCTGTGCAGCCAGAGATAGCTCATCAAATTCACGGCCGGTAAAAGCCTTTTCTGTAACATCTTCATCTTCACGGAAGATACCAACACGACGACAAATTGCAACTGCAGTTCCTTTGTTGTCACCGGTAATCATGATCACACGAATACCTGCTTGCCTGCACATTTTTACAGAAGCAGCCACTTCTGTTCTGGGAGGGTCCAACATTCCCACACAGCCAACAAAGGTCAGGTTAGTCTAAAGTCAAAAGCAGATACAAAAATAAAAGTTATACATACGCATACTCTCTTTCAACATTACAGATTGATTTTACAGTTCAATATAATTAAGAGGGGTTAAATAAAGATTACACAGGTTATACTTAATGGATGTTCTGCCCTCTAAAATAAAGATATGATTTGTCAAAGTCAAACATACGCTTTGAGACGGCTTCAGGAGACACCACACATTTGTAATGGACACAAGTCAGTTTATTAAGAAATACAAACACCAAGAAGAATAAAAAAAAAATGCTAACCTCGTAATTAATGAAGTTGGAGGATTCCTGAAGATTCATGTCTTCTTTTCTTGGTGGGTTGTCATGTGTTGCCAGGGCCAAACAACGCAGGGTGTCTCTGCCAGAGCCCCATTCCCGGATTACACTCGTAACCTTCTGCTTCACTCCTGGAGTCAAAGGCACTTTTGCGTTTCCAACACGAATGTGGGTACATCTGTCAATTAAGCCTTCTGGAGCACCCTATGATAGCAAATGCATTTCAAAATTCACTTTCAAGATTTCAAGAAAAAGTTGTAATTAATAAGATGCAGATATGCATTAAAAAAAAAAAAAAAAAAAAAAAAGGTTATTTCCTCTATTCAAACAAAAATAAAAACAAATATATTAATATAGAGTAAGAGATAGATGGATAAATATTGTATGCTAACATTTTTGATTGTTCTTTGGGTATTGACAGATAGCATAAAGTCTATAGAACTGCTCTACTAGGCTTATGGAAAACTCACTTTTCTTAGTGTTTGATATGGCTACTGGTAAGCGATAATGGTAGGAGATATGACAGGTCTGTCACAAGCCATTCAAACTCATGTCCAACACAGCCGTAATATAGTACTATGGTTAAGGCAGAGCTACTACACACGAGTAGACCTGCTAGCAAAGCCTCTAGTTTGCGGTTTAAAAGAGACTGTAAACCAGGAAGGGCAGATCTATATAAAAAAGTGCTGGATAGTTTACTTAAAAGTAAATATACGTTAGATGTAGCTCTAAGTTAAAGTCACCATGTCCCCCCCCCTCCCACCCCACCCCACCAGCACAAGGTTGCCAAGCGAAACCACTGCGCGAAAGTAGCAGACCACTGATTATATAGCGCATGACCCTAATCTCCCGGAATAGCACTACTAAGAGACAACCCATACACGGCTTTAAGAAGTTCTATACCTGTACACACCTTGAATAAGCTCCTTACTAAAGCTCCATGGCGCGGCGCAAATTAGCCACAAGGCGC
This sequence comes from Pelobates fuscus, assembly GCF_036172605.1. Lineage (NCBI taxonomy): Eukaryota > Metazoa > Chordata > Amphibia > Anura > Pelobatidae > Pelobates > Pelobates fuscus. Next base: position 126,903,918 of record NC_086321.1, read on the forward strand.
ATGCAGCCCGACTCCAGCAACCCCCAAGCCACATGCCTTAGAACCACCCATAGGGGAGCCTGGGTGTATAAGTCCCTAACAACAAAAAATGAGTACGCCCAGCTTGGTGACAAATGTATGCATGTACTGTTAGAATCATTAACCTGCTGCTCACTGAAATATGTTACACTATGTGCAAAAACTCAGAGAGGGAGATGATATCATCACAACCAATGCTAGATTCCACAGAATGTTTTCCTTACCTTGACAAACATTTTGCTCATGCCAGTGCGGGTTGGTTTATTTGGAGTACAGTACACAGACATGGATTTTCGGTCTCTTGAAAACTCTAAAGTGAATTCCTTCCTCATCAGTTGTTTTATGACCTATAAATTATATTTCAAAAAGGTGTTAATGAAGCATTATAAATGGGTTTTTTGCTGTATGCTTTGCAATTCATCTTAATCTACATTGAAGCTCACCGAATTGCAAGCATTTGCACGTTCAATTCTTGTTAGACCTTTCAGCTCTGTATCAAAAACATTCATCTTTTCAACCAGACATGTAAGTGCAGTCTCCGTAGCTTCCCCAACTTTTTCATACACTCCCTTTGCCTGTTTGGAAGAAAGAATGGCGAGAAAGGTCAATAGACAAAAAAAAAAAAAAAAAAAAAAAACACTTGTACTTTTTATGCGTCAATCAGATTGGACAGAAATTAAGAAAGTAAATGAACCAACTATTAGAATAAATGCAGAGATCTGAATAAAGAAGAACCAAGGCAGGTAGAGTATACATAGGATTTAACCTCAAAGTGAACACAAGATAGTGGATTGAAAAATGTATAAATAGTCGCACAAACCTCGTTAAAGTCCAAAGAAGAATCATTGCAAAGAGCACAGATAGTAGCAAGCTCTACCAGACCATCATACTGGTGGCATTTCACAAGTTTGTCATCTTTCAGCCTATGGAAAAATAGAAATATAGTAGTGATATGTTCACATCATTACTTCATAACATTATAAAGCTTAATAAAATTATTAACAAACTATGTACAACTGAAATAGAAACAAAACGGCACAAAAATGTGACATCAGAGCATTGCGAGCCAATATTAGAACATCATTCGATGCTCAGTAGTATCATACATTAAAAGAGCAACGCTCTGCGTTAGAACTAGCTCTCGATACCAGGAAAGGTTAAAGGATCTTAACGTGTATAGCTTGGAGGAAAGACGAGACAAGGAGTGTTTGACAGAAACATTTAAATACATAAAGAGTAATCAACACAGTAAAGGAGGAGACTATAATTTAAAAGAAGGAGAACTACCACAATAAGAGGACGTAGTCTTAAATTAGAAGGGCAAAGGTTTAAAAATAATATCAGGAAGTATTACTTTACTGAGAGGGTAGTGGCTGCATAGAATAGCCTTCCAGCTGAAGTGGAAGAGGTTAACACAGTGAGGGAGTTTACGCATGAGTCTTTCCTCCAAGCTATACATGTTAAGTTCCTTTAACCTTTCCTTGTAAGTTTTATCCTGCAATCCATGAACCAGTTTAGTAGCCCTTCTCTGAACTCTCTCTAAGGTATCAATATCCTTCTGCGTACAATACGCCAAGTGAGGTCTCACCAGTGTTTTGTACAATGGCATGAGCACTTCCCTCTTTCTACTGCTAATACCTCTCCCTATACAACCAAGCATTCTGTTGGCATTTCCTGCTGCTCTATTACATTGTCTGGCTACCTTTAAGTCCTCAGAAATAATCACCCCTAAATCCCTTTCCTCAGATGTTGAGGTTAGGACTCTATCAAATATTCTGTACTCATTATCTTGCACTTATCCACATTTTTTTTTCTAGTTTACCCAAATCATTTGCCATTTGGCTTATCCCTCCTGGAACATCAACCCTGTTACATATCTTAGTATCATCAGCAAAAAGACATACCTTACCATCAAGACCTTCTGCAATATCACTAATAAAAATATTAAAGAGAATGAGTCCAAGTACAGATCCCTGAGGTACCCCACTGGTGACCAGCCCAAGCTTCTATCCTCCATTGACTACAACCCTCTGTTGCATGTCACTCAGCCACTGCCTTACCCATTCAACAACATTGGAATCCAAACTTAAAGATTGCAATTTATTGATAAGACTTCTATGTGCAACAGTGTCAAAAGCCTTACTGAAATCTAGGCAAGCAATGTCGACTACACCACCCTTGTCTATTATTTTAGTTACCCAATGAAAAAAATCAATAAGATTAGTTTGGCATGATCTCCCTGAAGTAAACCCATGCGATTTTAGATGTTCAACAATCCTATCCTTTAACATGGTTTCCATTACTATCCCCACTACTGAAGTAAGGCTTACTGGCCTATAGTTGCCAGACTCCTCCCTACTACCTTTCTTGTGAATGGGCACAACATTCGCTAACTTCCAATCTTCTGGGACTACTCCTGTTAACAATGATTGGTTAAATAAATATGTTAATGGTTTTGCTAGTACACCACTAAGCTCTTTTAATAACTTTGGGTGTATTCCATCAGGTCCCATTGACTTGTCTTTACTTTTGACAGTTGAAATAGAACCCCTTCCTCTAAACTCTCATGTAACAAATGCCTCATTTGTCCTTTTTTCCTAACTGAGGCCCCTTTCCTTCATTTTCATCTTTAAATACCGAACATAAATATTCATTGAGGCAATCAGCTAGACCTTTATCCTCTTCGACATACCTTCCTTTTGTTTTTAATCAAACTAATCCTTGTTTTACTTTGCTTTTCGCATTTGTTTATCTAAAAAATATGTTTTTTCCTTTTCTTTTACTGACTGTGCTATTTTCTCTGTGTGCGATTTGGATGCTCTTATAACTTGCTTAGGCTCTTTCTGACTAATTTAAAAAAAAAAAACAACCAGAGTGAGGAAGACATAATGATCTATAATTACTAAATGCCAACTTTTAGGTTTTTTTTTTTAACTATTTTGGCCACATCTGCGGAGTACCACAGTGGTTTCTTGATTTTTTTGCTTTTACTGACAAGCCTAATGCCATTTTCTGTTGCCTTTAGCAGTACAACTTTTAAATAATCCCATTTCTTGTGGACTCCATTTAAATTGCTCCAGTCTGATAATGACTCCTTTACACATATTCTAATTTTAGAAATGTCTGTTTTTCTGAAGTCTAAAACTTTTGTTTTTGTGTGGTGTGACTTAGTCACTGTTCTTATATTAAACTACACTGACTGATGATCCTAAACTTTCACCTACAGTAATGTCTGATACCAAATCTCCATTTGTTAACACTAAATCTAGTATGGCCTCTTTACGAGTTGGCTCCTCAACGACTTGTTTTAGAGACAATCCCAGTAGGGAGTTTAGAATATGTGTGCTCCTGGCACAAGCAGCTATTTTTTTTTTTTTTCAATTCACATCAGGAAGATTAAAGTCACCCATGATGATAGCTAAAATGACAATGAAGGGGGAAGTTATTTCCTCAACTAGTAGATGATCTAACTCTTCTATTTGTCCTGGGGGCCTATAAATCACATCTACACAAGTTACTGTATGATTACCAAATTCTAACATAACCCAAATGGACTCTATGTTCACCTTGTATTTCAATACAAACAGTGCAAAAAAGTAATGTGATAACCATCAATGATAATCTATAATGAAGGATTGAAGATCTTCTACTTACACTTCTCCGATGGGAGCGTATGTTGATCCAGTTACAGAAAACTCATGTAGAGAGCAATTATCTCCTTCCACTCTATCCACAACAAACATCTGAATGACAGAAAAGGTAAAATGTTGTGTTTGTTTTTAAATGGTTCCCCCCCCCCCTTCATTCACAAAGGCAGCCTTGGAGACCTCTATAGTATGCTTAAGTATGAGTTGACGAGTTCCAAGTAAGATTTTATAAATTGTAACAGTTCCAATATCATTAAAAAAAAAAAAAAAACCTTTATAAATAAGATAGAGCGTTTGTAACTGATCTATGTTAGCTTCTGTTTACATAAACGCATACTCATTTTAAGATGGAAAAGAAAGCACATTTCACACTGCCAAGCGGTCCACAATAAACTACTTGCTTCTCCCTCACCACATGGTGCATCAGACAAAGCTCTATATTAAAAAGGGACATTACAAAAACATCCAATACTCTGTACATAAAGGGACACTACACATGCACAACGATCCACATTCATATACAAATACACAAAAACCTATGCAAACTTAAAACACGACTTCAGGGCACGAATGACAATTTAATCATTTGGGAGAACATACGTGTAGAGAGAGCATGTGCGAAACAGACCACACTTCAGATACAATGGAGGACAAGCACTACACACTTGTGCCTGCAGGCTGGTATTTGTACATCTTGTGAACACCGTATGCACATTCAACCTGATAATTCATCATCAACAGTCTTGTACGTATATACACATACACACAATTCTGGTCCCATGACAGTCAAAATGGACAGATATGTAATTCAGGGCTTGACAAATTTGCTTTCAATCAAGAAGCCAGCTTTAAAAAAAAAAAAAAGTGTTTTTTTTTCTCTTTCAGCGTCAAAAAAAAAAAATATATTTTTTTTAAGGGGACCCCATAGTCCACAGAGACACTACAGCTTAATTTAGTGACTCTAGTGTCTATAACTTGTCCCTGTAGGTTTTTCAATATAAGCTCTGCTTTTTCAGAGAAAAGGCAGTGTTTACCTTGCTGCCAAGTAACCCCTCTAGTGGCAGTCACTCCAACAGCCACTAAAGTGTATCAGTGCTGCACAATATGCAGCACTGACATTCAGCGTGGAGGCGGCACTTAAGTTCCCCATAGAGATGCATTGCTTTAATGCTTCATTATGAGAAGTTGATTGGTAATTGATAATCTCAGTTATGGAGGCAGGCCAGCTGCGGCAAGACTGGCACGGCATTGGAAATCAGGTGAGTAAAACCACCATTCCCATGCGATTGGAGGGGGGCTGGTGACCTAAACATACACATTCCTTGACAGCCATACACGAGATATTTATTATTTGACACACACACACACACACACAGAAATAAAGCATTTAAAAAAGAGAATACATATTTTTAGCCACTCTCCTGTTTCCTACCTTTTGGGCACAGGAGAGTGGCTTCCCTGGGGTCCAGTGGGACAGGGCACAGCTGGAGGCAGATTGGTGGGGCTGGCTGCGCCTAATGGGAGTGGGCTGCATCTGGTCAAGACTCCTTTCCTCCACCTGCTTCGATATTAGGTGCAGCTCACTATGCACCAGGAGGAAGTTACGGGATCTGCAATTACTTCCTCCCGGCGCTGAAGCCACGTAGGGTACACTGCGATTGAGTTAGGAAGAGGAGGGAACGGGCTGACCAATCCCAGGACCCAAGGCAAAATTCTTAGTCGCCATGGCTACCTGGGATTTGTCGAGCCCTGATGTAATTGTGTATGTTAATATGTTATGAGTAATTTGCAACACTAGTGTCAGACTAAAGTGGCAAGTAAAAGGGTATTCCATATTGTACATTTTAAAAACAGATTATGGTAAAGTTTTTTTTTTTTTTAAATGATGTATTAAGATGTGTTCCATTAAGTTTTGATTACTGCCCTTAAGCTTTTTTTCCCCCAAATCAAAATTATACAGAGAGAAGTGCACTTGCAGCAGAGTGCTTGCGACGACCCCGAAAGAAAGTTATCAGGTATTAACAAGGCGACTGCTTTTAAGCTATGCAGGAATTATACCCATAAAGTCAATCTGCATTCTAATGGTTTTTTGAAAAAAGCATTTCAAAAATGCCAACGGGTACCTTGTAAAAAAAAAAAAAAAAAAAAAAAAAAAAAAAAAAACCATAAGCTGGGAAGGTGACCTTTGTGACACTGGTGCTTAATTGAACAACGTTTCGAAGGGATACCGTATAATTGCAAACTTTTTTTTTTTTTTTTTTTAAATGAACAAAAATGAAAACGTTACAATTTTGTGAATGAACACAAAAAAAATGAAGTTTTACTATCAGGAATCCACAAGCAGATAATTTGCAATAAGACAAATCAAGCATAAAATATGCCATTTAAATTGAACAAAAACGAATGTACTGAATAGCAGTCTCAGCCTAGTAGCACCAAGCAGACTCAGCCTAGTAGCACCACTTAATGCAGGGCTTGACAAATTTGCTTAGATTCTAGTAACTAGCAAAAAAAAGTTAAGAGCCAGGTATGTTTAACTATCAAAAGCTTCATGTTCAGCTACAAGAATACAATTCTTAAAAGGAACACTACAGTCACCAGAACCACTACAGCCTAATGCAGTGGTACTGGTGTCACTCAGAGGGAGAGAGATAATAGAATATTGAGGGATTAAATTTCCCCCAAATGCCATCAACTGTGAATATAAACCCCACATGTGGTTTGTACAGTTTTCTGTGAGGAGAGAGACATGTTTCTCTGCTGGGTAAAGACAAAAACACAACAAAAATGTCAATGGAGCTCAACAGGATAAATAAAATTTTTCAGGTTTTGCCCATGCATCAAGTGGTTGAGATGGATTTTAATAAATAAAAAGGATTTAAAATAATTAAAAATGTGGTTATCCCCGTTAGCTGCCCTGACATTTCATGAAACAATTACTAGAAATAGGCGCTATTCATGCTAGAGCTAAACAAACCTAAGAGGGATAAATAAAAATTTATTATTTTTCATATATTTCGTTTAAGTTCTATATTGGCAATTTGCTGCCATAAAATTATGAACAAATTCTCCTTTAGGGTATAGGGACTGAGAATTGGGAGGATTTCTTTATAATCCCTGTTCAGTCTCTTCCTTTTTCATATTATATCCTTAGGGTTATGCCCTTATACCCTGCAACCTTACCAACTCCAGTGTAGGACCCTCTTGTCTTTCACTGGGTGCTGTGTCCTCTTTCTTGTAGAGCTAAACAAACATCTACATCAGAGAAAAATAGCATGCCCTGCTTAATATGTATGGCTTGCATACATGTTAAAAATCTATTAAAAGTGCTAAAATTACTTTGTTCTAGGGCTTGAAGCAGACTGCTCGTAATGGGCACAGTCCATTATGACAACTTTCTACAGAACTGTGCAGATGTGCATAGTTTGTTGCGTTCAAGAAACTATTTCTGTACTCTGCAATAAGAATAGCTATTGTTTACGTAACTTATTTCTGTATTTCATTTATCAAGAAGCAATATAACTTGCTTATGTCATTTTTATAAAATAAGCCATGGTTCATAATTGCTACATTAACAGATGTGATCACCATTCTTCGGTTTCAAACAAGACTTCTTATCGTCTACTCCGATTCTCTATGTAACTTGACAAACCAAACAACGCAGGTGGCCATTTGTCTGTAATCATACATACATACATACAGCGCATTTATTTCATTTAGCATTTTTGTTCTTTTATTAAGAATTTTTTGGCAGAGATTCCCCTACCCAGAGGGAACACTATCTTACAAGGAAGGCAGAATACAATAGATACCTTTCACTTTGTAAGTAACAATGCAACATTCACTTCCTGATGCACTACTGGATACCTGGCAAGCTTTTGATTTGTACAATTTACATTGTGCTATTGAAACTAGCAGTACAATGAAGTTTTGTGGAGTGAGAGGTTCAACTTCAGACAAGATGACTGCTCGTTGCCCTGCTAATTTGTGTTTGATAATACCTTTGTTGACTGTACTTGCATGGTGTTTCTCTTTATTAGTTAATTAACCCATTCGGTTCAGATAAGAAATATGTATGCATGCGGTGTACAATGCACAACAAAAGTACAGTGCCAGTATGTCAGAGAAAGAACTGAGCACCTGGAAAAAGCAAAGTGGTTTGTAGACCAGAAGACTACAGCAAGTATGTGGGGAGTAGATATGGATGATCAATGTAGACCGCCTTATCTGGTGAACTGAAATAGTAAAATCTGGTACAAGAAAATTGCAATCGGTTTAAGACAGGTTGCAATTTTCAATACCTCTTGGCTATATTTATAAAAAAATAAAAGCAGACAGAGGAAGTCACACCCATTTAATGATCTTATGTTGAGACTACTGTCCGATATTCTAGTTACCTAGTCCCCCAAGTCCTCCCACTTTGGAATCAAGAGATGAAGTAAGACTGTCAAGTACTTTCCTTCCTGAATCCTACCCCCCACACCCAGCAGAAAGTCACCCAGGAGAAAGTGTTACATAGTTACATAGCTGAAAAGAGACTTGCGTCCATCAAGTTCAGCCTTCCTTACATTTGTTTTTTGCTGTTGATCCAAAAGAATAGAATAGTGTTGCGTTTGCTTCAAGAAAGGAGTCCAAAAGGATTTTGGATACAACTGTCCTTGCTGCCCTCTGCATAACAGATGGTTTCAGAGTCTGCCACACAAAGCTAAACTATTAAATCACTCTATATGGAACTTTGTCAGTTTGATTTTTCTGTATTTTTGACCCTGGCTTCCCCGATTATTCTTTGCTAGTTACCTGCACAGACTTATTGGTTTATTATACAAACTACTCTGACTTCTGAATTCCCCTGACCTTGGCATGCAACTGTTTACGTAAAGCACAGCCATGGGCCTATGTCACCATACTCTTTCAAAGAAGACATTGACAAAGTGATTTTCTTGGCCTAATTTACAGGCATGAAGTCTGAAAAAAATGGGCAACCCCTATATTTGACCCTGTAACTTTCCAAAACCCCATAATACCTGTTCATGGCGTGGGGTTACTGTTAAACACACAAGACATCACAGAACACAAACATGAGTGTTTTAGACGGAGAGTGCAGTTTGTGTGAAAAAGGGCAATTTACACTAAGGTGGACATACCCCATTTTGAATACCCTGATTGGGGGTAATTCACATTCCTAGGCTGCCATACAGTCTCAAAGACAACATGGCAAATTTCAATGTGTACAAGCTGAAATGGGTAAGCCCTAGATTTGATCCTATAACTTTTTAAAACACCAAACAGCTGTACATGGGGGGGTGACATCACAAAATACAACTGTGTGTATTATATTGCAGTAGAAACAGTATTATAACAATCACAGTTAAAAATACCACAATGAACTTGGAAAATAAAATATATTGTTTCAGATTTAAATGTTGGATGTGAAATGAACGCCCTATTTCTCCTGTATAAAATGAAATATATTAAGTGTAGGGGAACCTAATATGAATTAAGTAAATTACGGTTTAAAAGACGTAGCTCGGGGGCGGAGCCTGACTAGCGAGCAGAGCAGACGTGCTCTGAATCAGCTCCCGTGCACCGAGCACAACAACGGCGAATACCTCAAGCCACACCGATCTCACCCTCCTACAAGTGGGCCCACTGGACTCGGGAAACCGACCCGAACCTAGGGACACCTCATTCGATGTCCAGAGTACTCGGGAACCGCATCGGCAAACTGGGGCCTACAGAGGGAGGTGGCGGAGGAAGGCGGCCGCTTTCCCGCCAGACGAACACAGCAAAAAGTAAGCTTGGAACACAACCTCCCCCCCCCCCCTATGGACCGGTGGGGGTCATCCCGGTCCCCCCTAGATAACGGGGGCGCCTTAGCACAGACTCACAGGACTCAGCCTGTAAAGCACCGAAGAAACTCGGCGGCAGAAGCTCCTAAAATGGCGGCCGCTCTCCTACAGCCTTTATGCCCGGCTAAAACACCACAGGGCCCACGTTCCCCCCCCCCCCAAAGACCGGCAGTGGTCATCCCGGCCCACATAATGCAAGGCCACAGGCTCACACCAACGACCGCAAACTATCCGCACCTAGCGGCCAAGATGGCGACCGCCGACCATGCTCCTGGGCCTACAACAACCCAACACACACAAGTGAGGCAGGCAGGCGAATATCCCCATGAGGACCGCATAACAGCAGCCTTTAACCTCTTTTGGGCACGACTATGGGCCAAATTAGCACAACCTCCAACAGCCAAAACAGCCCCACCGCTGCACAGCACTGCAAAACCCCTAACCGGGATGAAGCGGGAGAAGGGAGCGAAGGCTAAGCCCCAAACCACAAGCCGCAGACCATGCATCGGACACCGCCAACCGGGGGCCATACACAAGCGAAGGACACTTAAGCTACGGAAACACACCCGGAGGGTCAGAGCCTGGCCTATGACGGGCAAAACCAAGTTGGACATTCAGAGTACTAACCGCCCAAAATCTTGCAAGGCCGCTACAAGTGCGCAGAGGGGCTCCAACTCACTAACGGGAGATACAGCTCTGATATCAACCCACGGAGATACAAGGAGGATGGAGAGGCTGGTACACCGCCAAGAACACGCACCCGCTACACGAGACACCCACGGAAGACCAGGAGGAAGCAGCGGGGCCCCTTCGGCTCTCTCCCACGGGCTGACGCCGAAATCCTGCATGCCAAGAACCGGCATGGGTTGAAGGGGACTGGCTTTTGGACTCACAGTACTCTTTATTTTATTTTTATTTTTATTTTTTCCTCCAGCTCTCAGCTATTGACGTATAGATACGCTTCTCGTTATGCACTGCACTGCAAGGACTCTACGACTCAAGCCACTGTTTAGCTCACATGCAAAATATCTCAATAGTTTCACAGCACTTTTTATTTGCCATACTTAGACCTGATTTATCTGCATAACCATCATACTGAAAGTTAAAGTTAACCTGAGTCCTTAGCATTAGCACAAACAGAATAGGTCACCCAAGCAAAGTTAACCCCCCGAGTTTATGTATAATTGGTACAGCGAGGTTACTTTACAATATAAGCGGAATTTTGCAAGAACCAAGTGTACTTTGTATACCACGTAGAAAAACATGTTTAGCTATATAGCCTAACGAATGCCGCTTATCATTTACTCTTTCAACCGCACTACATATTATGTTTATGCATGCCATATACATCACAGAGTATAAGTAACTGGCTTGTTAGTTTTCGAAAGTATAAAATGTGCACGATTGTCTTTTGTCTGATTTCTGGAGAACCAGGTCGACCATTTAGCCAGATTGTTTAATGACTAACATTGTTCCTATCATCGACCGGATCTAGAAGCCTTGCTTTACTAATTGTTAGTTCGCTGACTTGACTCCCTGCAGATGTTGTTTGCTAGACGTGAACTACACCCCCACCCATATGCGTACAGGTAGCATATAGCTTAATCCTTTGACTCCGACTCTCACAGTCACTCCTATACCTAGGGTGCGCGGGAGGAAAGTCCCTGACCTATAGGCAATACAAAAGTTGTGAATCCAACCCTGTGTTCTGGATGACTCCTACTCGCATGAAACTTGTAGCCTCCTAATTAACTTACATATGTTACACTAAGTAACCTAGCTAGGTTTTCCTATGCATAATAGATATAAAGTACAGCTTCACGCGAACGTGATATATGCCTGTCCTTAATGTCCCAGCGTACGGTAACTCTAACTCTTAAGCCATGTTGAACGACGTACTAGTTAATCTATACCCAAACACTGACATCTCGACTCGTTATGCCTTACTATTTTAAAAAATTATATGCAAATCCAACAAGCCACAACGTTGTTATATTATGTGAATGAAACTTGAGCCTGCGGATGCCGTTGTGGCAATACAGGCACTGTTGTAACTACCTGCATATCAAAAATAAAGAATTAAAAAAAAAAAAAAAAAGACGTAGCTCAAATTCTAGGTTTTGGTCAATACTTGTACAATCGCCTTAGTCTTTAAGGGGTTAACTTTCATAAAAAGAAAAAAAAAAAAGAAAAGAAAAAAGGGAAGGGAAGCAAACAAAGAAATAATATTGGAGCATAAAAAGGGACCCCCTTCCAGCTATTGCAAAATATAAATGTAATTAAAGTGACAAAATATTGAATTGAACAATCCTTTCTTAGCTAAAACAACTACTCCAAATACAGGAAATATGCAACAGCACTGCAAGTAGTATCCTTGTGAATACCAATAAGCGTCTGCTCTCCAGCGTAGAAATGCTGCTAGTTTTAACGTACAGATGAAATCAGTAGCCCTGCACATCAATCATAAGTCACGTTACAGATGTCTACAAATAAGTAAGACATTATTAAAAAAAGAGATACATTTTTTTCAAAAGGTTTTCACCATTTTCAATTCTGTGTAGCCGCAGTCCTGAAGCAGAAAGCCTAAAAAAGGGCATGTGAATGAAGCAATAATCCATTATTTTCTAGGGCTTATTCAATCATTGTTTGCCCCTCCAGCTACATAAAAAGATGGTTATTTGAAGTGAAATCTTTAGAGAGACAACTTTATTTTATGATGCTGTCAATAGCTCACTCCCATTTCTATTTAGAATGCTGCGAGCGACAGAAAGCCAGTCATGGATGAACGGTCAATTTAGCAGCAAGACAACGCACCACAGGCTGGGCTGACTAGAGATGTAATAATTGAAGGAAATAATAGTTTGAAAGAGCACGCCAGAAAATATAGCTGTGCCGCTCAAAAATTCAAGGTGACTTTGGAAATGCAGGCAAACACCGTTTTCTTTGGAATATATTGGCTTTGTGGAATGATCAATGAACAGCTACCCAAGAAAACAAATCCAATATCTTCCTTAACATAAAGAGTTCTGAAATTGCAAATACTCTGAAACGTGCTGCAAGCATTTTCATGGACTGAAAAACATTTAACAAACAGGAATCATTTTGTAAGTCCAACACATCTGAGCTCAATACTTTCTATTCTTTTTTTGCCTTCTACCTGGCAGAGACCTCTTCCTATCTTTCCATCACTGAAGATATTAATCTACTGATCCACATGGTCCAATGAGCTCTCTGATGCCAGCACAAGTATGTAAAAAGGTCATCTAGATATTCACTACTAAATAAAATGAAGGGGAAAAAAAAAAAATAAAGGGGGGTAGTGCACGCTTCCAGCATCACAAAAACAACCAATTCTGACTGCATTTTTCTCTTCATTTGCCAAGCTGTCATATTACAGGCAGTAACTATGCTCATAAAAGTCATCATGCTCTCACCAGCAATGAGATTATAAAAGCAGCACCCAAATCTGGAAGAAGAGCAAAAAGCAACAAATACCTCCTCCGTGATTGTTACTGTAACATTCATTAGAAAGTGTTATGGTGTGAAGGAAGACTTGGGCATGGTTCATGTAGCAAGTGAGACAATTAATGGCCAGATAATGTTTTTTTTTTTTTGATTTGGTGATTTTAGAGAAATCCAGACATTTGCTAGCAATGCTGCTAGAACAATGTGTAATCAAAATGTGTTTCTCTATCATTTAAGATCAGGTTTGATATTTATTTAAATCAGATTTTGTATTTTAAAGGGACACTATAGTCACCAGAACAACTACACCTTATTGTATTTGTTCTGGTGATTATAATCATTCCCTTCGGGCTTTTTGCAATAAACACTGTATTTTCAGAGAAAAGGCAGTGTTTACATTATAACCTAGGAACACCTCCACTGGTCACTCTTTAGATGGCTGCTAGAGGTGCAGTGTGCAGCACTGTCATTCAGTGTTTACACTCTCTGCATGAAGACACTGAACTTTTTTCATAGAGATGCATTGAACTCTATGAGGAAATGCTGATTTGGCCAGGGCCTTGTTTGGCTTGTGCTGGCTCTGACCCTGATCTGCCTACTTGACAGTCTTAGCCAATCCAATGTAAAAGCATTGTGATAGGCTTTTGTGCAACATTTCTGATTATGTCAGCTAAGCAGGCAGCTCAGGGGCAAAGCCAGCATAGCATCTGCAGACTGAAATAAAAGCACAATTTTACTATATTTAGGTGTGCAAGGGATAGATTGTGGTTTAAACACTATACAGGTTTGTGTTCCTGGCCCTATAGTGTTCCTTTAATTTAATGGTATTTATTTTAATAAAACGCTTTTAGACATAGTCCAATGGTTACGCAGCATTAAATATAGATTTTTAGTGTAGAATGAGACTGTATAATGAGGACGACAACTAGAGAGCACAATAGCGTTGGTATTCCCAACACTATAGTTTTCCTTTAAGCAATAACGGAGTGCATTTAGGAAAATCTGTGTGGAATGTAAATAAGGCAACCGAAAAAGTCCTTAAAGCAGCAGGTCATCCTCTCCTTCAAAATTAGTATTTCATAAAGATCATGCATGTGCAAGTGTACAATGCGGACATGGGCTCCTGACCGCTGATGCACAGATGACAGGGCTGCTTTAACCAGAGAGAGTGTTGTATTTCGATAACTTACATAAAATAAATACATTTAATCGACAGCAGTGGGAAGGGAGAAAACTTGACGACGGCAACTACACCTTTTGTCAAGTATGGGCACGTAGTCCCCACATTGTTTTAAGATACCCTTATTACTACATTAGTATTTCAGTCTTTATGAGCATTTCATAAAGATTATATATCTTTATGATCGGATCTGAATTAATTTTTAGGGATGACAATTTGGTGTCAGAAATACCACAAGATTAAAAGGTTTACAAGCCATTGCAAGCCAATACAATCCAATCATTCATTACAGCATCTGTACATAACGAACGCCTTACAATTACCTGGTTAATCTGAAATATAACAAAGTTGAGCACAGTTGAGCTAAAATAATGTATTGATATGTATATTTAAGCTTGTGTTTGTGAAATCAATGGAGCAGCTTCAAGCAGCACACTTCATTAAGATTACCCAGGTGAGAAGTGGAAATTATAGCAATTAAAAAGATCTTACCCTACACACAGACATCTGATTTGTAGTAAGAGTACCAGTCTTATCAGAGCAGATCACAGATGTACAGCCTAGTGTTTCAACTGATGGCAAGCTCCTAACAATTGCATTCTTCTTTGCCATTCTCCTGGTTCCCAAAGCCAAACAAGTGGTGATGACAGCAGGCAAACCTTCTGGGATAGCTGCAACTGCAAGGGCAACTGCAATTTTAAAATAATAAATAGCCCCTCGCATCCAAGAACCTCCATGGACAGGGTCATTGAAGTGCCCAATATTGATGATCCAAACAGCAATACAAATCAAAGAGATAACTTTTGAAAGTTGCTCGCCAAACTCGTCAAGTTTCTGCTGCAGAGGGGTCCGCTCTTGCTCTGTTGCTACCATTTCATCACGGATTTTTCCAATTTCTGTGTTTACTCCCGTAGCTACTACCACACCAATAGCTTTGCCAGCAGAAATGTTTGTACCCTAGAAAGGAAAAAAAATAAATACATATATATATATATATATATATATATATATATATACACACACATACGCGTGCTATTAATAGATAACATGTTTTATGTAGGACTGTCACTTTATACCATTTATTTTCATATTTTAACACCTAACCAAAGATGGTTAGCAAAAACCCGTAATGATACATTTGCCACCTATTCAGATCTTTCAAATGGGGCAACATGTTTACAAAGATTTAACTCTGAATATCAGGCATGTATACGTTTGGCACTCATAGGGTTAAGATATAAAGAATGACAAATTAAACAAATACATAAAAATGATTTCTTACAGGCACCATTTTTATGATGAAAGATATGGTACTCTCCTGCCCCATAACCAGCCTCTTCAATGAAAAAAGATAAAATAAAAAAAACTATATATTTTCTTAATGGCTGTGTTAATTAATGGAGCCACTGGACAATCATAAAACACTATAAAAGCCTGCAGGAAGGCCTAGTAACTACCTGGCTCTTTAATGTGCCTAGATACAGGAAGAGCCTGCAAAATAACAGGCAGGGTAGTTTGAATGTCCTCTGTTTAAATTTGACAGATTTACAGGACAGAGACAAGTGCTTTGATCAGACTTGTACACACAGATCGCAGTTTAACAGCCAAGGTCCTGTCTGACTGGCAGGTAATGGTAATGTTAAATAGGAGGCAAATAGTAAATCATGTGCTGCAATAATCCAACCCTTCAGCTTTGGCAGAAACCAGTCAAAAGAGAAATTTTACATAAATCAAAACTATATATAGAAATTACTGCTCTGTATCACCATCATATATCAAGATGGACTTTGGAAAGTCACACTTAGGCACAGAAACTCTATAAATCATATTTCCATAAATTTCCCAGCTTGACATGCAAATAAGCACAGACACAGCTCAGTCGCCTCCCATATCCAGCCGGAATCTACAGGGGTCACATATGCCTTAAAAGGCATTGTTAAAAATGCACACACAAAAAAAACCAACAACAACAACAACCTTTTATATACACAAATACCAGAACAATTTATATAATAAAGTTCAAAGGTACATCCAGTAAAAACCTATATGTACTTACAGAAAATAGCATGTTCTTTTTATCTTGATTCACTGCACGAGGATCGGGGACTGGGTCAGTGTGTTTAATAACAGATACAGACTCTCCTATGGAGTGGAGGAAAAGGCAGATGTAAACAGTTTGATTTCAATATTGTGAACAAGACAAGAATTAGAAAGAAGGCCCACTCCCTCCCCCCCACTCATTTTTATATAGAATAGTGTTCCATCAGTTCTGATTTACAATTTATTTATTTTTACTGGTTTTATAGCAGTATGGAGTTTTAAAATTCTAGAGGTAGCTCCTCTTTTTTTTTTACTAGCAACATAAGCAAGTGTCAATTTAAAATGCTAAACCACAAAAAGAAATTAGTTTGACCCTCTGGTGGAGTATTCAAAAATCATTGTAGCATTTGGACTTTAAACAGATCCACATTGTCCAACTTTTTTGATACATTGGTTTGAGAAAAAGGAACAAATAAATCAATTAAATCCCAACATATAAATACTGCCAGTTTTAAATAGTGCACAAGGGCTTCTAGCCGTTTGCAGGAATTAGAGAAAACAAAAGATGGGGCAGAGGAAGGGTTATATATATATATATCTTTTTAATCCTAAAACACAGGCGGAAGCAGGGGACAATTTTTTGTTTTAAGTTTACATATTAAATCAACTCCCAGCAATTGTAGAGTGCTTTGGAATCCTTTTCCCCCAAACCGTAACAATGTCTCTAGTTCAAACACATTTTAAACATTTCTGTTCTTTTAAGTTACCGTATTTATCGGCGTATAACACGCACTTTTTTCCCATGAAAATAGGGGGAAAATCGTGGGTGCGTGTTATACGCCGATATCCCATAATTACTTACCTGTCCTGAAGCGTGGGCCGGCTTCACAGCTTGCACCGCGGTACAGGAACTTTAATTTCATGTTCCGGTTTCCGGCGGGACTGAAAGGAAGTGTGCACACTATTGTGCACACTTCCTTTCAGTCCCGCCGGAAACCGGAACATGAAATTAAAGTTCCTGTACCGCGGTGCAAGCTGTGAAGCCGGCCCACGCTTCAGGACAGGTAAGTAATTATGGGAGGGGAAGTACACTTTGGGAGGGATGGGGGGGGGGGGGGGGAAAAGTGCACTATGGGAGGGATGGGGGGGGGGGGAAGTGCACTATGGGAGGGATGGGGGGGGGGGAAGTGCACTATGGGAGGGGAGGGGGGGGTACACTATGGGAGGGGAGGGGGGGTACACTATGGGAGGGGAGGGGGGGAAGTACACTATGGGAGGGGAGGGGGGGGAAGTACACTATGGGAGGGGAGGGGGGGGAAGTACACTATGGGAGGGGAGGGGGGGGAAGTACACTATGGGAGGGGAGGGGGGGGGAAGTACACTATGGGAGGGGAGGGGGGGGAAGTACACTATGGGAGGGGAGGGGGGGAAGTACACTATGGGAGGGGAGGGGGGGGAAGTACACTATGGGAGGGGAGGGGGGAAGTACACTATGGGAGGGGGGGGAAGTACACTATGGGAGGGGGGGAAGTACACTATGGGAGGGGGGGAAGTACACTATGGGAGGGGGGGAAGTACACTATGGGAGGGGGGGAAGTACACTATGGGAGGGGGGGAAGTACACTATGGGAGGGGGGGAAGTACACTATGGGAGGGGGGGGAAGTACACTATGGGAGGGGGGGAAGTACACTATGGGAGGGGGGGAGGTACACTATGGGAGGGGGGGGGAAGTACACTATGGGAGGGGGGGAAGTACACTATGGGAGGGGGGGAAGTACACTATGGGAGGGGGGGAAGTACACTATGGGAGGGGGGGAAGTACACTATGGGAGGGGGGGAAGTACACTATGGGAGGGGGGGAAGTACACTATGGGAGGGGGGGAAGTACACTATGGGAGGGGGGAAGTACACTATGGGAGGGGAGGGGGGGGAAGTACACTATGGGAGGGGGGAGAGAATACTATGGGAGGGGAGGGGGGAGAATACTATGGGAGGGGAGGGGGGAGAATACAATGGGAGGGGAGGGGGGAGAACACTATGGGAGGGGAGGGGGGAGAACACTATGGGAGGGGCGGGGGGGAACACTATGGGAGGGGCGGGGGGGAACACTATGGGATGAGGGGGGAACACTATGGGATGAGGGGGGAACACTATGGGATGAGGGGGGAACACTATGGGATGAGGGGGGAACACTATGGGATGAGGGGGGAACACTATGGGATGAGGGGGGAACACTATGGGATGAGGGGGGAACACTATGGGATGAGGGGGGAACACTATGGGATGAGGGGGGAACACTATGGGATGAGGGGGGAACACTATGGGATGAGGGGGGAACACTATGGGATGAGGGGGGAACACTATGGGATGAGGGGGGAACACTATGGGATGAGGGGGGAACACTATGGGATGAGGGGGGAACACTATGGGATGAGGGGGGAACACTATGGGATGAGGGGGGAACACTATGGGATGAGGGGGGAACACTATGGGATGAGGGGGGAACACTATGGGATGAGGGGGGAACACTATGGGATGAGGGGGGAACACTATGGGATGAGGGGGGAACACTATGGGATGAGGGGGGAACACTATGGGATGAGGGGGGAACACTATGGGATGAGGGGGGAACACTATGGGATGAGGGGGGAACACTATGGGATGAGGGGGGAACACTATGGGATGAGGGGGGAACACTATGGGATGAGGGGGGAACACTATGGGATGAGGGGGGAACACTATGGGATGAGGGGGGAACACTATGGGATGAGGGGGGAACACTATGGGATGAGGGGGGAACACTATGGGATGAGGGGGGAACACTATGGGATGAGGGGGGAACACTATGGGATGAGGGGGGAACACTATGGGATGAGGGGGGAACACTATGGGATGAGGGGGGAACACTATGGGATGAGGGGGGAACACTATGGGATGAGGGGGGAACACTATGGGATGAGGGGGGAACACTATGGGATGAGGGGGGAACACTATGGGATGAGGGGGGAACACTATGGGATGAGGGGGGAACACTATGGGATGAGGGGGGAACACTATGGGATGAGGGGGGAACACTATGGGATGAGGGGGGAACACTATGGGATGAGGGGGGAACACTATGGGATGAGGGGGGAACACTATGGGATGAGGGGGGAACACTATGGGATGAGGGGGGAACACTATGGGATGAGGGGGGAACACTATGGGATGAGGGGGGAACACTATGGGATGAGGGGGGAACACTATGGGATGAGGGGGGAACACTATGGGATGAGGGGGGAACACTATGGGATGAGGGGGGAACACTATGGGATGAGGGGGGAACACTATGGGATGAGGGGGGAACACTATGGGATGAGGGGGGAACACTATGGGATGAGGGGGGAACACTATGGGATGAGGGGGGAACACTATGGGATGAGGGGGGAACACTATGGGATGAGGGGGGAACACTATGGGATGAGGGGGGAACACTATGGGATGAGGGGGGAACACTATGGGATGAGGGGGGAACACTATGGGATGAGGGGGGAACACTATGGGATGAGGGGGGAACACTATGGGATGAGGGGGGAACACTATGGGATGAGGGGGGAACACTATGGGATGAGGGGGGAACACTATGGGATGAGGGGGGAACACTATGGGATGAGGGGGGAACACTATGGGATGAGGGGGGAACACTATGGGATGAGGGGGGAACACTATGGGATGAGGGGGGAACACTATGGGATGAGGGGGGAACACTATGGGATGAGGGGGGAACACTATGGGATGAGGGGGGAACACTATGGGATGAGGGGGGAACACTATGGGATGAGGGGGGAACACTATGGGATGAGGGGGGAACACTATGGGATGAGGGGGGAACACTATGGGATGAGGGGGGAACACTATGGGATGAGGGGGGAACACTATGGGATGAGGGGGGAACACTATGGGATGAGGGGGGAACACTATGGGATGAGGGGGGAACACTATGGGATGAGGGGGGAACACTATGGGATGAGGGGGGAACACTATGGGATGAGGGGGGAACACTATGGGATGAGGGGGGAACACTATGGGATGAGGGGGGAACACTATGGGATGAGGGGGGAACACTATGGGATGAGGGGGGAACACTATGGGATGAGGGGGGAACACTATGGGATGAGGGGGGAACACTATGGGATGAGGGGGGAACACTATGGGATGAGGGGGGAACACTATGGGATGAGGGGGGAACACTATGGGATGAGGGGGGAACACTATGGGATGAGGGGGGAACACTATGGGATGAGGGGGGAACACTATGGGATGAGGGGGGAACACTATGGGATGAGGGGGGAACACTATGGGATGAGGGGGGAACACTATGGGATGAGGGGGGAACACTATGGGATGAGGGGGGAACACTATGGGATGAGGGGGGAACACTATGGGATGAGGGGGGAACACTATGGGATGAGGGGGGAACACTATGGGATGAGGGGGGAACACTATGGGATGAGGGGGGAACACTATGGGATGAGGGGGGAACACTATGGGATGAGGGGGGAACACTATGGGATGAGGGGGGAACACTATGGGATGAGGGGGGAACACTATGGGATGAGGGGGGAACACTATGGGATGAGGGGGGAACACTATGGGATGAGGGGGGAACACTATGGGATGAGGGGGGAACACTATGGGATGAGGGGGGAACACTATGGGATGAGGGGGGAACACTATGGGATGAGGGGGGAACACTATGGGATGAGGGGGGAACACTATGGGATGAGGGGGGAACACTATGGGATGAGGGAGGAACACTATGGGATGAGGGAGGAACACTATGGGATGAGGGAGGAACACTATGGGATGAGGGAGGAACACTATGGGATGAGAGGGGAACACTATGGGATGAGAGGGGAACACTATGGGATGAGAGGGGAACACTATGGGATGAGGGGGAAATTTCCTGGAATTTCTTTCTAAAAATTAGGTGCGTGTTATACGCCGATAAATACGGTAAATGGACAGTGTATGTACACTCGTGGCACCAACACAAGGTTTTGCAGCATTTGAAAGGTACTGGCCTTTTTAACAGATTTGAATATGGACAAACAGCATTAATAGGAAGATAAAACCCATCACTTGCGACAGTCCAAGGATAGCTATTCAAGGGCATTTTTAAACCAACGGCATAAACTGTATGTAAGTGGAATAGATTAAATGCAGATTTAACCCCTTACCTACAAATTCTGAAATACACTATCACACGTGACTACTAAAACAAATTTAAAATAAAAACACATACCTGTGAGAATAGACTGGTCGACTCTTAAAGTTGTGGATTTGATAGATGTAAGGCGTATGTCAGCTGGTACTTTGTCACCAACTAGAAATGGAGAAAGGAAAAAAAAATAAAAGGAAAAAAAAAGTGTTAAGAATACATTTTAATGCAAGTTTTTTTAAAAAGGGACTAAGTTTAGACTGAAATAATGAGGGATTTCATATAAATATTACAGATCTGCTGCATTTCATGACCTTTTGAGGTTTTTACATTTTTGTTCACAGCGCTAAACAATTTTTTTTTAACACACACAAGACAATAGAAAAAAGGGTTTCAGTTCTGTTCAACAATTACACTTTGTTGTGCTGTAATCACATTGCTGTTTATTACATACAATTAAATAAAATAGAAATAATGATCTTAATGCACACCAAGGTTTTACACATAAGAAAAGTGTTTATTCATGCATAAAGAAAGAAAGTGCATAACCAATTAATACCAAAACCCCAATAATAATAATAAAGTGCTAAATGCAAACACCCATTAAAACGGTATACTGACCATGAGCAGGAGAAATGAAAACCCCAACATTTCGGCTTTGAAGCCTTCCTCTGAGAGGTCCCCCAGAGGTAGGCTTTATAGTCGAAACGTTTTTGTTTTTCCTTCATTTCTCCTGCTCATGGTCAGTATACCTTTTATTGTGGTTTTGGTACTATTAATTGGCTATGCACTTTCTTTCTGTAAGGATATTTTGATGTACTCTATGCATGAATAAACACTTTTCTTGACCTCTTTACATGATATTTAATTTTTTTTTTTTTTTTTTTTTTTAAATAAACTGCATTTAAAGGGGCACTAAGCACTTGAACAATAATACGAACAACACACCTCCAATGATGCACTAAATGTTAAGCAGTATTTTAAAGTAGGGATAAACTGATTATCGGTTCCACCGATTAGAGCCAATATTGTGCATATTTCTGACAATCTGTATTTACCAATGATTTGCTTTACCAGTGTTCCGCATCCAAAAATTCTAGCGGTCAGCCAAAGAGGTGCCACATCACAACCTCACTTTATTTCTCCCTGTGAGTACTGTAATGTACTGGGCCGACTGACCGTGATTTGAGCGTGATTGGCCATAGCATATTCAGTTAATACTAGATTTGTGTAGAAATTGTCTTGCCTTGTTAAAAAACAAAAACACTTTAAAATGTATAGAATATTGGTATCAGTTATCGACAATCGGCCCAAAAGGAAACCAATAATCTTTATCAGAATTGGCTCTTGAAAAATTAGAATTGGTCGATCCGTATTTTAATGTACAAGTCACAAATGTAAACTGGGAGCTTTCTACTGTGTGAACCCACATGTGCATTACATCCCTAGTGGGACTGCTTATGCAATTAGAGGCAATAGCCTGTTAGAAGCTCACATTCAGACTGTAGCTGGTAGTTTGTTTTATTTAAGTTGGATTGCTTCCATGCAATAGATGATTTTACCATTTTGTACAATTTCCCTCCATCAAAATTAATAGCAGTCAAAGATGCCCTTTAACAGTAAGAGGCATCGCTGAACAAAGAACAAGGCCAAAAATGGGAAAACTATTTTCTGCACTCCTGGTGCCACAAGCTGGTTTGCATGGAGATGAAAGATAGCAGCTGGTCCTTACAGTTATCACACACACTGTGTATCATGATCATAACAATATATATTGGATCTCCATCTAAAACACTCCATTCGCAACATAATTTCCCTTTGATTGCTGTCCAAATCCCCGATACCAGGGCGGAAAAAAAAAGCCAAAGATATATTTCTACTTTAGTAACCCTATTTCCCATTCTCAAAGCCATAATGCCATACGAGAAAAAGTCATCACATGCAGTCTACTGTAATATATGCACTCATAAGCATGCATTCTGCAGAGCTTTATGCAATAATATTATTGATTATCAATACTGTGAGCTACCAATTGCAAGTTGGCAAAATTAGTTTGTTAGAAGTGGGATACACCGAACTGCACATTAAAAAGTTACACCATGCATCATAACCACTATGATTTAGTTTACCAAAAAAAAAACCAGGGCTCTCCTGGAACCAAACTCCCAGCCCCTCACAGTGCCACTAAGATAATGGAGAGGCTTGGATGACACTTTGGAGTAAAATTTTTAATTATATCAAGGGGCGAGGTTCAGGTGACAGAAGATATTGAGGTCAAAACAGCAATATACCCCACCATATCCATTAGTACAGCAAGACAGTTGTAAAGAGGTGAATTAAATTACAAAGGCTTACACTTCTCACAAAATCAAAATCAATTGTGAGGTATAGTAACTAAATTGCCGAGAGGGCATGTGTTGGTATTAACTCCCTCATATATTAAATTTGAATATTGCTACAAAAGCACACAACTTTAATCTCTGCATCTTATGAAATGCCAATTCTACTGTAAACAGTAAGTCACCAAGAAAGTACCCCAGCTGCCAGACCACCTACTATTATAAATGAGCATGGACTTTTTAGAATAGACACAAATGTGCTCCGAATAACAAACCATTTAGTTTATTATAATAATAAAAAAAAAACAATTACCCAATACAGAGCTCCTGAACCAACTAGGGGACTATACGTGGGTGATGATGGCTGTTTTATGATAAACTGCTATATGGGATCGCAGAGTACACACAAACATACAAATTTCACATTCCAACCATCTATGTAACAAAATATTCATAGGAACAAATAAGTATATGGAAATTGCATGAATAGTCCCGCATTAATGACACCGTCTAACTACATTTCGAGCTTACACAGTCGAAATTCTTTACTTGAATTAAATGTAAAATAAGAAAAGTGATATGTTGATCTCATCTGACATGAGAGGAAATTGGGATGCCAACTATGTAGTTACACAGAAATAATTGCCATTTTTGGATATCATTTAACTGTAAAAGCCAATTATGGGTTTTCTTCTTTACCAAAGTCTTTATTAGACAAAGCACGACAAACTCATTTTGAGGAAAAAAAAATTATGAACTAGGAGGCTTTCATTGTAGTGTCCTAAAAACAGTATTTACAGCTGATCAAAAGTTTTTTTTATTACAAACAGCACTCTAACCATTACAGTTATCCAGATCAGTGGTTTTCAGGGTCCATCAAGCCACCTCATTCTGTACCACAAACGCACTGCTTCAGGGTTGTAGTAGGTTGCATACACTCCTTACAAATGTGTTTAATAAGCTACATTAAAATTGGGATTCCTATATCATCTCTGAAGTAAGACTAAGCAAAGGTTTTAAAATAAACTACTTGTTCTTCCTTTCAACCTTTTCTATTATTTTTGCAACAGATATCAAGTCTAAAAGGCTAAATTATGCAATCTAATTTGGGCAACATTAAAATTTGGGCAGAATGGGGTGAGAAACAACATTTCCTTGGAAACTAGATGAAAATACGAGATGAAATATCCAAAGAGTTAATATAAACATTACAAACCGACAAACAAAAATCCGACAAAGGACTTTAGAGATGCCATTAACAGGTTTGACAGTCAGTCATTTTCACCACTGTCACTGAAGACAAATTGGCTTGGACATACAAATGTCATTGGCATGAGGCCTAGAATTTCATTTTGAGATATGCATCCATGTGTGAGGTACTCTTCCATTCCCATACATGGACATCTCTCTACACATTCTATGGCAAAGTACATACTATACTAAACATAAAGGTAACAGCAATGGTTCCAGTCACATTAACACCATGTTATGAATATTGCAGGCACTCAATAAATTTGCACTGTTATTTCTTTAAAGATTTAACATCAGACTGCTTTTATACATGCTGTACTGTTTCAAGCACATTCAATGAATTCGTTTCTTCATTTATAATGCTTAATAACCACAATCTACCTAAGCAGTTGTTGCTCCTGCAGCATTATGACTTGGCGGAGGTAAAAACCACTTTAACCAGGAAACAGGACAAATATCTCAGCCAATCCCTGGTCTCAACCAGAGAAAGAACTGCACATCTCCTATTAACAGACACGTAATATTCGAAGCGTGCAGAACTAAGTTAACAGCATATGCTCAATTCAATGCAATCCTGAATCTCTAACATACAAAACAATGTGGACAATGCAGCATAGTAATCATACAGCATGTTATAGTATCATTGATAAGTACTGCAATATGCAACTGCTGACAGATAATTTGGGAGTTAGCCTTGTATTCTTTTGGGTATATGTATAGGAGTAGTTTGTTCACGTGAAATAAGTGCTACTCACAGTAGGTGGCGTTATGCACCTATTTAAAAATTGCAACATACAATGTTATCGAAACATAACCTACGGATAGAGGTCGAAGTAAAGTATTGTTTTCCCAATAGCTTAACTGCATAGTGAAACAAATTACATTACTAAATGTGGTATTACAAAAAAAAAAAAAGGAAAAAAAAGAAAAAGGAATTATATGCATTTTTATACCACAACATAACAGACGTAATACAGATGTACCAATACTCTAGACCTTCCCAGAAATGAGAGCCTGAAAATGAGGTTTAAATAGTTACCTTACCCTGTGTGAGGGCCATAACATGAACACTGAAACGTTTGCTGTACCTTTCTATGTCTACAAAGGCAGCATTTTGTGAACACAGCATAACCTAGTAGGTCTGCTCCTTATTTTTCCTGTATTTTAAGGGCCATAACAGAGGCAATTCCAATGGCACAGTATGTATCAGAGTAAAATAATTTACATTTTACCAGACATCAAAATAAGATGAGCAACTAAATATTTAAAATACTGGTTAATAATGTGGAGTTTAGCAGTGCTTATTTTGGCAGACTAGCAAGCAAGACCAGGGATCTTAAACTCTGATGATCTACAACCTCTAATTCTTCAAATCCAATAGACGGGCAGAGAATCATGGGGGGGGGGGGGGGGGGGCAATATCAGCAATAACTGGGAGGTTGAGGTTTGGGATGCCTCAGCTAAACAGCCAAGAAGGGCACTATTTATTAAGCATGTTTTCTATATAAAGTAGAGGCATATGCCACATATTCTGAAACTCACTGTACATTACATACTTTTCCAAAATAAACAAGAACTGCAGAATGGAAGAGCACAAATGTAGCAACTATCAGTCTCTTACCAGCAACTTCAACAATATCTCCAGGCACAAGATCTCTGGCTTTAATCCTTTGTACACTTTTTCTGTCCTGTCTGTAGACTTTGCCCATTTCAGGTTCATATTCCTTAAGAGCTTCAATAGCATTTTCAGCATTTCGCTCCTGAGAGTTATAAATAAAATGTCACAGAATGGACACATTTTGACACAAGGTAAAGTGAGAAGAAAAAAAATAAATATGGATATAACACAAATACTATTGTCTCATCTATGGGTTACCTGGAAAGTACTTCCCTCCCATAGGATCTAATTGGGACCATGTACACAAATGTGTATAACAAACAGAGGACTTTTAGACAGATGCTTTCTATTTCAATTCCCCATGTGATTGACAAGCAGCGCAAAAATCCTTATCCAGCATTACTTGGTATAAATTTGTGGGATAGAACAGTACACCAAAAGAAATTGGTGGTAAGGCCTAAGACAGTCAGATCACTGCTCTCTATTTGAATGTATGTATGTAAAAGTTGTATTGTCCATACAAAAAAACAAAACAAAAAAAAGGAGGGATTACACCAGCAACTAAATTTACTCGCTATAAAAAGTCTGCTGTCATTTTTATTCGGGACAAGTTGGTAAAATTTTATAGCCAGCTGTAATGAAAGTTAAAAAGGGGAAACACTAAACACATTATGCAACAGGATGTTGCAACACATGTGGCGATTTGAGGACTAACCAACTTTCAAACTACTTCAATATCAGATTAAACACCAGTATTTGCATATACATATTAATAATTTACTATAGTCAACAAAAACAAGTCAGCTACCATACAGCTTCCAATATATGTATTGGAAAGTTACTAGAATATGCTTTGTTTACATCACAAAATAGTTGCTTACCTGCCAAACACCCACAATGGCATTTGCTACCAATATAAGTAAAATTACAAAAGGTTCTACGAAAGCTGTAATTGTTTCTTCCCCTTCTTCAAACCATGCCAATACCTGAAAAGAAAAATAAATAAATTACAAATCTGGATATTACAACTGAAACGAACACTTTATAATATAGCCCTAGCTGACAGAGTAAAATACATTTTTAAAAACCTCATGTGTGATGCATTTAACCCCTTAAGGACCAAACTTCTGGAATAAAAGGGAATCATGACATGCCACACACGTCATGTGTCCTTAAGGGGTTAAAAGAAGTTTTAACTCATAAAGAACTTCAGTTTGAATGGATATATTAGATATATTTTTAAATGACAAGGATTACATTGGTCAAATAGTAAAAAAAATTACCCCTATAAAAAGAAATTGGGTGCTCGAGTACGTAATTTATAATTGTGTTTTAATGTCGGGTGGGGAGGGGGAACAGGCATGAAGATTGGTAGATTTTCTTTATCGAGTCTGCAGGCCATTAGTTCTACCTGGGTTTCGTATATTAGAGGTTTGAATATTTTACTTTGATTATTCGTGAAAAAAGGTTAGATGACAGCATAATCTAAAAAAAATTTTTCAGGCTTAGCTCTACTGAGCAAAACACCCAGGAGCAGTACTGCATGCTTGATAGCTATGTGATGTGCCACAGTTAATGTATAAACGTGCCAAATTCCACTGAAATCTGCACTTCTGGAAATATGAAAAAACCCTACACATAAAGAAAGCTAAAGTGTATAGTGCTCCTTTAAGGTTTCCATTGGTAAAAATAAATAAATCACACAAGTCTGCTGCTCTCCACAGATCATCAGGCACCTTTAAGAATTGTGTATATCAAATTCAAGCACAGCCAAACAGACAGATCTGGAGACAACAGCAAATAGTGATTTTAAATAGCGATTAGCTTTGAAAAATACCACATGGATAATAGCCTATTTATACTTTGTTTTTACTATCTGATGTAGCCTCCAACCAAGACAAACTCAACCTTGTTGCATTAATATCAAAATAGTTTGTTTAGGGGGGCGGAGCCTGACCGCCGAGCGGAGCAGAAGCAGGGGACACAAGCTCCTGCTCGACGGGCTGAAAAGGAGGCATATACGAGGGCCAAATAGCCCAAAGACCTGCCAGGGTGCATCACCCACATCGGGGGTGCACCCCTGAACAGACAGAAGCCTCTTTGAAGCAAGTGGAAGCTACAAAAGCAAGACGCCGCACGCGGCCTACAGCAGCCGGAGCCGGCGGGAGGCGGCCGCTCTCGCAGACACCGGACCCGCCAAAGCAACCAAACAGGTCTCCAACCCCCCCCCTTTGGACCGGTGGGGGATATCCCGGTCCCCACTGGGCAGCGAGACCAGGCAAGCTAATCAGCCCTCTAGCTACACCGCCGGCTAGACCGCCGAAATATACACAAGATGGCCACCCAGCAGGAGCTCAGACTGGCGGGCGCACACCCTACAATACCAGCTCGCTGCATGGAGGGCTTTGACAGGCTCTGTACGGGCCTCTGGACGTTGCTTCGTCGCCGCGGGGCGTCCAGCACCCAAGCAGCCAGAACAATCGCCCTATGGATCAGACCTGTGACACGCAGACGCCATTACAGGTACCCACTCCAAGCCAACAGGCCCTCTAAGCGGCCACGAAGGCGCCAGGACCCGTCATGGCGGACCGAGGAGCCAAGCTGCCGGAACCCACGCACTCGCTCCCAGACACACAGCAGCAAGATACACAAGCCATCCCTGCAGCCACATCACCTACTCACACCTAAGATGGCTGAACACAGCGTGGCTATACAGGAGGACGCCTCACGTAGAAACACCACAGATGGAAAGGAACCAGGGGGCCACACTGAGCAGCGAATTTTACATAGACACAGCAAGTATCTGCTAACGATGCCTGTAACAGGCATAGGTTGAGGGGCTACTGGACTACATACATAAGCCCCCAGATCGGGCCCAAAGCTGTGGTGCACGCACCCTCCCTCCACACGACCACATGACCCTGGCTTGAACCAAGAAGCACTAGCTACTTTCATATTGTTTTATTGATATCAGTCAAACGTATATCACTTTCATTACATGCAAAATTGTTCCTAGATTGTTTCAATTATGCCCTTCCAAAAAATGTGCACCTCTTGAATGCCATATTGCAATAATAGTGGTTAACCCATGCATGCTTGAATAACTTTTCCAAAGGCATACCCACCCTAGCGTGTTATATTACAAACATTGCCTACTAGCCTGTCATCATAGATAAGCGTGTTACTTATATACATGATAAATGCGTAGACCAACATGTTCCCTAGCCATTTAAATGCTGTTACCGACAAACACGTTGAATCGGACAATGCTTAATGTTCTCTTAAACGATACTTAAATGAAAAAAACAATACTTAAATAGATTGCTAACACAGTATAATTGTTGACCTTAATATTTTTCATCTTTATTTTTTACCTGTTACTCGCCGCGTCTAGTTTATACGCTTTATTTTAATTTCTGTGTACAACCATAAGACGTGTATGTATTACTTGACTAACTCTATACTTAAAAAATGTGCTAAAACCTAAATGTCATAACTGTAAAATGCTGTAATAATACCAATCTTGCATATGCTATTGTGGCATTGTGAGATACTTATGTTCACTCAAGCACTCAAAAATAAAGAATTTAAAAAAAATAAAAAAAAAAAAAAATAGTTTGTTTAGTTTTATTGAACCTGCTGATTGATTCACGGTTTTGTGAAGGGACCTTCTGTCCTGAGGTGCAGACACTTCATTCTGAACCCAGATGTACTGATTCAGACCATCATAGACTGTAAGCTTGTTTGCGCAGAGCATTCTTCACTGCTTGTCTGTTATAATCCATTTATGTAAATTACTTGCCAAATGTCCTCATTTTAGAATTGTAAGGCACAGCGGAATACGTTGGCGATATATAAATGATAATATACATTTAGAGTCTTGAGTTGTCTGTCTGATTTTATATAGTTCAATGAATGAGAGGTAGCCAATGATAATAGCCAATGATAACCAAGTCTTTCTGAATAAAACCTGCTTCGTCTACTCTTGCATGGGACTCTTGTATTCTTATTACATATTTTTGATAAATATGACTATTTTGTGAGTATGCACCTTATTCTTTGCAACTACACTGAGAGATTAAGGTTTAACTAAAATAGCCTGAAAGCAGAGTGTCTGCACCATAACATCTTCAATAGGCTGCCAATCATAGATAAGACCAATTCCGAAATTTACATGTTAAACTAAATCTCAGACAAAGCCTTAAGGAGAGCAAGCAGAAGTTATATTTATCCAACTGCAGCTTAGTATGGGGCTCCAACCCCAAAAATTCGAAAATATTTTATCTGTAATGCATTTTATTAGTTTATTACGGGCAGATTGACTTTGCCAAGTTCTTCGGACAAACGTTTTGAGCGTCAGGCCTCTGCAGGCCTTTCAGACCGCCATATTATCCAGATGTCCCGACAATGATAACCTGGATGAATAGGTTTTTATCGTTTGCGGTTTTAATGCCAACTTCCTGTCACTGAAAATACAGGGGGGGGGGGGTGTGTCTATCTGCATCTCTCAGGTGTGCTTTTGGAACACAGTATTAAAGCAAGCTAAATAAAAACCATGAAGATTTTCTTCATAAACATAATTACCATTACAAATAATTTCTTTCCATCAAGGATTATTATGTAAACTAGAGTTTATCATGTTTTTTCAGACGTCAAAAAGTAAAAACTATTTTACATACAAGAATAGAATTAACAAGTCATGATGATGCATGCTCAAAATTTTAAACTCCACTGCCAAGTGCTTTACATATTAATTTGCATAGGTTTTTGTTGTGATTTGAACAAAATATCCAATAAGTGTAACATATTGGGAAAAGTCTGAATTCATTATTATTTTAGCCAAGATAAAAATTCAGCCGTTTAATCTACTTTAGTAACTTAACTATAAAATGTATATAGACAAATGATCAATATTCAGGATAGTAAGCAAATGGTGTAGTGTTCAGAAGCCCTGCGGTCTCAAATTAATATCCAATAACATCAATTAAAATTACATGAAACTAATCTAATTCTAGGTTATCTTGAAGTGGACATTGTTCGCCATGTGTGTTTGCAGACGACAAAAATTAGGTAAGATTATAATCTGAATGTGATACAACTTCTCTCTACAAATAAGTTTGTATAAATTGGGAACTGGGTAGGCAAGTGTCAGATGAGATTCAATACAGATAAATGCAAAGTCATGCATTTTGGAATAAGGAACCCATAAGCCACTTGCATGTTAAATGGAGAAGGCTTAGGGACAACTATAAAGTAAAGGACTTGGGAACAATTATAGATCACAAACTAGGCAACAATATATACTTGTGTATAAAAAGGGGTTTTGTATCACATGATCCAAATATAATTTTGCCCATTTATAAATCAATGGTAAGACTTTGTCTTGAATATTCAGTTTAATTTTAAGCTACGTTTTAATGAAGCATATTGAAAAACTAGATAAAGTGAAGAGGCGGGCTACAAAAGCAAGAGGGGGATGGAAAACATTAGTTATGAGGAAAGGCTAAAAAACTGGATTTGTTTTCTTTAGATGTGGAATTCTCAGCCTACAGAGGGATTGTGGTAAGATTATATAGATAAATCTAAAAAAAAAAAAAAAAAAAAATTGGATGCCTTTTTGCATAAACAGAATATTCAAACATATAATAGATATAGGTTTGAAACTAGCCCCAAATTAAAAAAGGAAATGCAAATAGTAAACCATTTAGAAGCAACTAGGATCTGGAGAGAGGAGGGGAGTTGCATATCTTTCAGCTGTAGCTTTTAAAAACTGCAAAAACAAGTGTGATTTAGCATTAGTTCTTAACCCCTTAAGGACCAAACTTCTGGAATAAAAGGGAATCATGACATGTCACACATGTCATGTGTCCTTAAGGGGTTAAAGGTTACTTATATCTAGGAAGTGATAAAACTTAGCAGGTCACCATTCCATTAGGGCCTAGAATGTTCTCTCAATAAAAAGCAGGGTGAACTTTCACCTCATAGTGAGAATGTGAAAGACGGTTAATTTGTGTGTGAGCGCGCATTTGCTTTTTTTTTTTTTTTAACCATTATTGCCTAGATTTAAATATGACATTTAGGCTGTTCAGGATTTTGAATTTTTTTTTTTTAGAATTTTATTGTATGAAACATTAATTCAATATGGTACATAAATTAAATGCTGCTGTTTTTGCACCATTAGGCTTCTACAAGTGCTCAGAAAATTAAGGAAAAACATTACAAGAAAGCAATGTTTTGCAAGGCCCTGTATAATCAGTTTGTGAAATAAAGTAGTTAAACCCCTAAAACAGGTTTTTTATGTAGCAATTTGAGCCAAACTTACTAGTGTGTATTCGCTGGTTAGAGCAGTGACAGTGTCACTGACTTTGAACTGGTTAACCCAGGTTTCAAATCAAGTCAGACCACCTTACCAGTAAGTGTCCTTAGGCAAGACATCCAACAATATATATCTACATACCTCAAAGTCTCAGATTGTAAGTCTGTTTGAACAGTCATTCACCTCTATAATCTGCCCTTTCTAGAATTGTAAAGCACTGCCAAATAGGTTGGTGCTATAAAAAGTCTTAATGAGGGGGCGGAGCCTGACCGCCAAGCCGACTGGACGCATGGGGACAGAGCTCCCGCCAAGCGAGCTCTAAGCGGGGCAAAATCAGCGGCTATATTGCCCAAAACCCATCCGGGGTGTGACACCCACGACGGGTATGCTTCGGGGAACCGGCGGATACCCTTTTTATGCACATCGGGGTATATAGTCCGCACCACAACCTGAGGCCTACGGGAGCTGGAGCCGGGAAGAGGCGGCCGCTCTCCTCGACACTTGAGCCCCTGAAAAGCGCAGCAGGTCTCCTACCCCCCCCCCCTCTGGACCGGGGGGGACATCCCGGTCCCCACTAGATGGGCAAGCTGAAGCAGAAACCAAATGTGACGATTGTCTAGCGGCCGGACAGCAAGTCAAACATACCTAAGATGGCCGCTCAACGAATGCCGTACAGAAGGAACGAGGGGCAGCTAAGACACCCCCACCCCATGGTGGCCCTGGACTGGCTCTACTCGACCTTCTGCAAGATGCTACACTCCAGGGGACTGCCCTACCCTCAAGCGGCTCAGACGGTGGCCACGTGGATCCGCCCGGTGACCCGCCGTCGCCATTATGGAGCTCCGCTAGCGGCCCTCAGAGCAGCCGTCAAGCCACCTCCGACTAGGCACAAGAGAAGAAGGGAAACCGACCAAGCAGACCCAGGTACTCACACATGCATCCGCAGAGGCAAGAGTGGAGCTACCGGGTCACAGATACAAGCAACCCCACAAGATGGCGGAACTGCGCTCAGAAGCACCACGAGGTACTCAAGCACAATACTGCCTCACATCCGAGCCACAGGTACACACCGGCGGGACACAAGCCCAGCACAGAGCGACCATCGCCCACATGACAGACTGGGCATCGGCTGAATAAGCAAAGACCCTGGACAGTCTCCCGGCACAAACACTGACGGCGCAGTAGAACTACAATACTCTGGGGACTTCCCAACAAGTACAGGTCTCCCTACGTGAACCTCGCATAATGTTCTCTAGACCTAGCCTATGGGACTCATTCATGGATATGTTCTAAAGCCTCATAGCCAGTTTAATATGCTATTTGTTGTATTCTGAGTTACTGACTGTCTTATATACCGCGTTGTTGCTATGATAAATGTTGCATTGTAAACAGCAATGTGTCGCTGGACTAACATATATAGGCATGTCTATAACTATGACTCCAAAAGTCTTACGGCTCATGATGTAGGCGTGTTTAATTTTTTATCTTTTGTTAGTATGTTCTGCTTTATTTTAGACTAATTTCACCACTCTTAACATATAGGACTCAAAGCACCATACAAGTTAGCTTACTCGTTCAACACGTCTAACACACCGGTTTCCCTTAACTGCAATGCATGGGCCACAGGGCTCTTACTACTTAACAAGCTTGCCCAGATGTCCTCAGCACAGAATATAAGTACACTGACGCCACAGGACACCACCCTGCCTGCACTGAACATGTGTCAGAGTCGGATATAAAACCTTGTTTCACTTGCTTATTCTCATGATATGATAGCCGCACAACTGTTATTACCACAATGCGACCGTACTCTATAGCAACGTAACAACCCACTAGTTTTGTTTAACGAGAAAATGTCTAGTTAGTCTATGCTTTAAAATGTTTTAAAATGTATATACTCTTACGCCAACACGAAGCATGTATACGCATCTAGGACCGCAACTATGGCGCAAAGATAAGCCTGTACCTAAAACTCTAAAAAATGCGCATGTCTCGCTGCCACTGTTTAACTCATTGTAATGCACATATACGCTGTTGTGGCGTTCGCCAATATTTCTGTACCCACCTGCGCAACAAAAATAAAGAATTAAAAAAAAAAAGTCTTAATGATAGAAACTGGTTATGATATATGTACAAATCTCACACCTTAGTTTTATGGGGTTTTTTTTTTTTTGCATTTTTTCCAGTTAATTTAACAAAAAGATAAGCAGTTATTGAAATGAGATGTTACATAGATAACCAAGTTAATATGGTTTACCAAGAGCAAAAAATTACCAATGCCAAAATTCTGACTGCAATATTTCAAAAATTTACAACAAAAAAAACCCTCAAAAACAACAATGCTTCCAATAATAAAACTAAAGTGACATGGTATATTCATGTCAGAGCAGAGAAATTGCTTTTAATTTAGATTAAGCCAAGGAAAAAAAAAAGTTGCTCTGAGATTGCAGAACTGGGCTTTAGCTGTATGAAGGGAAAAAATAAAAAATACTTTTGCATTAAAGCGGCACTGTCATGCCGAACTTACCTTTCCTCAATCTCTTCCTCTTCTCCCCCTCTCTCAGGATCTGTTATTCTTTTCTTCCTGTCTTCTTTAGTTTTCTTTAAAACCATAAGACAAAGTAGGGACTCTTTGTCTTATGGGATTCCTCCGCTTGACCAGCTCTGACCAGCGGAGGAGCAAAGTGTGCTTCATTTCCGCTGGTCAGAGCAATTTTCCCATGATCCCTAGCTTTCCTCCCAGTTCCCACAATACTTCCTGTCAGTATTGCCGAAAGTCCTGTCACTTAGACAGAACGCCGGCAAAACTGCCGAATTGCATCCTAACAGAATGAGCACCGTTTCTCCATTGGTGTTAGGATGCAATTCGGTACTTTGTTCGGATCGGAATTTCATTCAAATGAATGAAACTCCGATCCTATTCATTGCTGTGGCTGCATCTTGCAGCCGCTTAGTAGATAACTCCCTAATTCCCACGGTATCAGGGAGCTATCTACTAAAAGGCTGAAAGACCTAAATTGGTCTTTCAGCCAAATTTACTAACACCAAGTAAAAATGACTTGGTATTAGTAAATAATATGCCCCTACTCGCTATACCGCGAGTAGGGGCATGTCTAGTAAGCAGTGAGCAGCCTGTGGCTGCTCACTGTAGAAAAAAAATAAAAAAAATATTGCCCCCCACCCCTAAATGACGGGTGGGGGCCGTAAAGTAAAATAAGGGAGGGAGACCTATTGTCCCCGGCCCCCACCCCTGAGCGGTGGGTGGGGGCCATAAAGATAATGAGGGGGGGGGACCTACTGTCCTCCCCCCCGGCCCCCACCCCTGGGCGGCGGGTGGGGGCCATAATAGTAGTAGGGGGGGGACCTACTGTCCCCCCCCCCCGGCCCCCACCCCTGGCCGGCGGGTGGGGGCCATAATAGTAATAAAGGGGGGGGGGGGACCTACTGTCCTCCCCCCCGGCCCCCACCCCTGGGCGGCGGGTGGGGGCCATAATAGTAATAGGGGGGGGGGGGGGACCTACTGTCCTCCCCCCCGGCCCCCACCCCTGGGCGGCGGGTGGGGGCCATAATAGTAATAAGGGGGGGGGACCTACTGTCCTCCAGCCCCCGGCCCCCACCCCTGGGCGGCGGGTGGGGGCCCTAATGGAAAAAAGGGGGGGGGGACCTACTGTCCTCCCCCCCGGCCCCCACCCCTGGGCGGCGGGTGGGGGCCATAATAGTAATAAGGGGGGGGGGATCTACTGTCCTCCCCCCCCCGGCCCCCACCCCTGGGCGGCGGGTGGGGGCCATAACGATAATGGGGGGGGGACCTACTGTCCTCCCCCCCGCCCCCACCCCTGGGCGGCGGGTGGGGGCACTAAGTAAATCCCCCCCCCCCCCCATCAAGGTGACTAGGGGTGCCCAAGCCCCTAGTCACCCACCCCCCACCCAAATAAAAAATGCCCCTACCTACCCCCCTCACCCTAAAAAATAGTGAGGGGGGAATAAAATTGCTAACCTGTAAAGTAAAATTAAACTTACCATTCGACGTCTTCTTTTTTCTAAAATCTTCATTTTTCAGCCCCAAAAAAGGCCAAATAAAAAACCATCATAGCCGTCGAACTAAAAATAAAATAAAAAACCCGAGCGCAAAAAAAAAAACCCGACGAAAAGAAAAAACCCGAGCGCACAAAAAAATAATCCATCTTCACCCATGGAGGGCTCCGCGCAGACTGAGCTCCGCAGGGCGGGGCAAGGCTTATAAAGCCTTGCCCCGCCCTGCAATTAGCCTAAGAACACTCTGATTGGTGGGTTTAAGCCAATCAGAGTGCTCTTTGTCATTTTACAAGCGTGGGAAAGTTCTTTGGAATTTTCCCACGCTTGTAAAATGACACAGAGCACTGTGATTGGATGGCTTGAAATCCATCCAATCACAGTGCTCTGTGTCATTTTACAAGCGTGGGAAAATTCCAAAGAACTTTCCCACGCTTGTAAAATGACACAGAGCACTGTGATTGGATGGATTTAAAGCCATCCAATCACAGTGCTCTGTGTCATTTTACAAGCGTGGGAAAATTCCAAAGAACTTTCCCACGCTTGTAAAATGACACAGAGCACTGTGATTGGATGGCTTGAAATCCATCCAATCACAGTGCTCTGTGTCATTTTACAAGCGTGGGAAAATTCCAAAGAACTTTCCCACGCTTGTAAAATGACACAGAGCACTGTGATTGGATGGATTTCAAGCCATCCAATCACAGTGCTCTGTGACACTTTACAAGCGTGGGAAAATTCCAAAGAACTTTCCCACGCTTGTAAAATGACAAAGAGCACTCTGATTGGCTTAAACCCACCAATCAGAGTGTTCTTAGGCTAATTGCAGGGCGGGGCAGGGCTTTATAAGCCTTGCCCCGCCCTGCGGAGCTCAGTCTGCGCGGAGCCCTCCATGGGTGAAGATGGATTATTTTTGTGTG
Source organism: Pelobates fuscus (assembly GCF_036172605.1). Taxonomy (NCBI): domain Eukaryota; kingdom Metazoa; phylum Chordata; class Amphibia; order Anura; family Pelobatidae; genus Pelobates; species Pelobates fuscus. Next base: position 126,941,794 of record NC_086321.1, read on the forward strand.
CGCTCGGGTTTTTTCTTTTTCGTCGGGTTTTTTTTTTGCGCACGGGTTTTTTATTTTATTTTTAGTTCGACGGCTATGATGGTTTTTTATTTGGCCTTTTTTGGGGCTGAAAAATGAAGATTTTAGAAAAAAGAAGACGTCGAATGGTAAGTTTAATTTTACTTTACAGGTTAGCAATTTTATTCCCCCCTCACTATTTTTTAGGGTGAGGGGGGTAGGAAGGGGCATTTTTTATTTGGGTGGGGGGTGGGTGACTAGGGGCTTGGGCACCCCTAGTCACCTTGATGGGGGGGGGGGAATTTACTTAGTGCCCCCACCCGCCGCCCAGGGGTGGGGGCGGGGGGAGGACAGTAGGTCCCCCCCCATTATCGTTATGGCCCCCACCCGCCGCCCAGGGGTGGGGGCCGGGGGGGGGGAAGGACAGTAGACCCCCCCCTTATTACTATTATGGCCCCCACCCGCCGCCCAGGGGTGGGGGCCGGGGGGAGGACAGTAGGTCCCCCCCCCCTTTTTTCCATTAGGGCCCCCACCCGCCGCCCAGGGGTGGGGGCCGGGGGCTGGAGGACAGTAGGTCCCCCCCCTTATTACTATTATGGCCCCCACCCGCCGCCCAGGGGTGGGGGCCGGGGGCTGGAGGACAGTAGGTCCCCCCCCCTTATTACTATTATGGCCCCCACCCGCCGCCCAGGGGTGGGGGCCGGGGGGTGGAGGACAGTAGGTCCCCCCCCCCCCCTATTACTATTATGGCCCCCACCCGCCGCCCAGGGGTGGGGGCCGGGGGGTGGAGGACAGTAGGTCCCCCCCCCTTATTACTATTATGGCCCCCACCCGCCGCCCAGGGGTGGGGGCCTGAGGGGAGGACAGTAGGTCCCCCCTCATTCCCATTATGGCCCCCACCCGCCGTCCAGGGGTGGGGGCCGGCGGGGGAGGACAGTAGGCCCCCCGTCCCCCCCTTATTACCCTTTTTTTTTTTTTTTTTTTACAGTGAGCAGCCACAGGCTGCTCACTGTTTAGTGGACATGCCCCTACTCGCGATATAGCGAGTAGGGGCATTGGGGAGATTTTAATCTCCCTTGTGCTATTATGGGGGTCATATTGACCCCCATAGAGTGAGGGGGGGACCTGGGGGGCTTATGAAGTGGTGGGGAGCTCTGCTCCCTGCCGCTTCTATAGTTACATATTACAAGGAGGGAGCTGCACGCCGGTAGCTCCCTCCTTGTAATAAACTGAACGAACAAACTAACACTGATACACAGTGTTAGTTTGTTCGTCTGATTTTTTCTATTCATTCGTCTGTCTGATGAATGAATGAATAGGTGAAATTCCCGTTCGCATGTCCAGGTGTTTCACTGGGCATGTGCGGGAATCTCACAGTCTGTGTAGTGTGGGTAGATGACGTGTCCCATAGGGACTTCACCTACCCACACAAAGATGGCGGCGCCCTGAATAAAGATCGGGCAGAAAATAAAGAATAAAAAATAGGTAATGTGGGGGGCATAGGGGCATTTGGGGGTGACTAGGGGGTCGATTGGATGTAGTTGAGGCGGGAGGGGGGTTAAAAAAAAAACGGAATTCGGCATGACAGTGCCGCTTTAAGACACCCTTGGCAGTCATGTAAAGAGACCTTTTTTAAAAGCATTTTATTAATTCAGATTTTAGAGGCAAAGAAATGCCTAAAAAAAGAGGCACTACTTAAATCTATTACCTTAAGCATTTTAACTTTTTATATTAAAGTACATTAGAATTAGGAAACGCTAGAATACTTACAAATGATATACAAGCAGCAAGAAGCAAAATTCTAACTAATAAATCTTCAAATTGTTCAATCACCAACTCCCATAACGTTTTACCTGGAGAAGAGACATTTGTCAGGGCAAAGTTCAAATCAAATGGACTTACATAGTCTGGTCATTGAGATAATTTCTTACCTTCCTCTGCGGGTAGTTCTGCAAGCAGAATAGGGAAGAAAAGGAAAGAAAATAAAAACCATTAAAAATGTGAATAGCTAAACAAACTACATATACCTAGACCAGGCATAGGCAACCTCCGGCACTGCAGATGTTTTGCCAGTATTATGGGTGTAAGAGCATTATGGGGGATGTAGTCCAAAACATCTGGAGTGCCGAAGGTTGCCTATTCCTGACCTAGACAGTCATTGAGGCCAAACAATATGTCACAGACAGCACACTTGCATGTGGGACAAGTGAAACAAGACGGAGCACTGTTTTATGCCAAGTCATCATTCTAAAGCAGGTACATTCTAGTATGATTTCTTTATACAGATGGCTAGATGCACCAAATTATGAGCACATTTAAATCCACTATACACCGATAAAGAAATGACCAAATTAGCTTCTATGTCCAAAAATATAGTAGAAGGTCAAGTTTTTGTCTATGCAGTATTTATTGGATACTGATAATCAATACATGGTTTAGGTTTCATGTTTAATATAGGAAACAAAAAATATTTACTATACTGTATCTGCAAGTCCTTATACATAACCAAATGATTCTTAAAACAGAAAATATCCTGGCACAAACTGACTAGTCTACACATTTGCTCATATGCAGCTTCCCCACCTCAGATTAAAAAAAACAAAACTTAATATAACCGATTGCAGTAAGAATCTTGCATATGGGGTGAGGCTGATTATTGTGTAAGGGATTTAAAATAAACACTCAAGATTAAAATCAATATCAAAGGCAGATGTTAAGGAAGTGGAGAGACCGGTTATTGCATAAAAAAAAAAAAAACAACACGAGGTTTCATCCAGGCAGCCATCTTCTCTAATCCTAGTATCATGGAGATGCCGGCTAGACAAGGGATAGGCCTTACAGGAAGTGGTACAAGGTCTTCTTTATTCATGTGGCAATAGAACACTCCAGAACAGGTTATTGAAAAGGAGCATACACAGCAGGTTATATGACAGCTCGCACTGCACAGCCAAGCCATCTTCTACAAATTAATGAACGAATATACAACCAATATTGGCAGATGGAGAAATTCTAATTTTAAGGTCTGGGTGACATCTTGGGGAAAAAATAATTCTCATTTAGTTGTAAAGATTGTAAACATTATTGGTCTTAGTATTCCATACAATATAATGGAAGTGACCGATTATGACCTTTACAAGAGGGTCTTAGGGGATCCTACAAGTGCATTACATTAAAGACTAAAAGCTTTAAGGTTCTTGTCTTTTCAGTATTTCTTGGCATGCTTGGGCTATGCGCTATATAATAAGTCTTTAGACAGAATTTCTACATCCATAGCTGGTAGGCTGCCAAGACTCAATCTATAAGGAGGATATTAATGTAGATCACACTGTAACCAGCTTTACAGTGACAGACACAAAGACAGGCTCATTCATTAAACTGGAATTCACGCTAATGTATGAAGGAATTGCACATTTCAGGCCAAAACAGCCGAGCCAGAGGAGGTTCCAGATTGCTCTACTTCAGCCTGAATGCTGCAATGTGCCGGTCAGTGAGTCACCCTGCGGAGGGAGGACGCATAGCTCTGCTGCCATAGCCCTCCCCCGGGCTGACAGAGCATGATGGGAGCTGTAGTCTGTCACCGATATGCTCACATGCAGACAAAGAGAATATGCCATGGGGGCCCCAAATTGGTTTCCTCACCCCCACCCCTACTGTGAGATGCCATGAAAGGCCCCCAGCTCGCCCAGTAAGGGGCCCCTCCACTCCCTGTGAGATGCCATGGGGGCCCCCAGCTCGCCCAGTAAGTGGCCCCTCCACTCCCTGTGAGATGCCATGGGGGCCCCCAGCTCGCCCAGTAAGTGGCCCCTCCACTCCCTGTGAGATGCCATGGGGTCCCCAGCTCGCCCAGTAAGGGGCCCCTCCACTCCCTGTGAGATGCCATGGGGCCCCCAGCTCGCCCAGTAAGGGGCCCCTCCACTCCCTGTGAGATGCCATGAAGGGCCCCCAGCTCCCGGTGCACGTACCGTTGGGGCCCCATCTCTCCTTCTGTTTTTTGACCTGCTCCAGGCCGAGTCCCGTGCTCTCGTTCACGTTGAAGTGAGCCAGCACCTCCTCCACCGTCTTGGTGTGTGCGTTCTCCATGGCCGCAGCCGCTCTCCCCCCCGGGACCTCGGACAGACACACGGTACGGGGTCCGATCACACTCCGCAGCTCAGCACGGGCCGCTTCCCATACAGTGCCGGCTCCTGCCGGGGGTCACACCGCGGGCTCTGGCAGCCGGCTCGGTTCTCGCGCTCTGTGTCGGTGCGGCGGGCTGGGGCTCAGGGATGCCGGGCTGCCTTCATCAGAAACCGAGCGGGGAGAGCCGGGGCAGGTGGTTACGGGCGGTGGTAATGGCGGTGTACTGTCAGAGGCCGGCTCGGGGCCTGCTCGGTGTCCGCGGTGTGAAGGTGCAGACTCCGTGTCACTCTGTGCGCAGCTCCCGCTCCTAGTGGCGGCGAAGTCAGCCGCTATAGCATTTTATGCCCAGGCTGCCCCAGCCTCAAGCTCGCGGCATGTGGACGACTCCGATTGGTTCGAAATCCTTCGTCACGTGACCACGCCCTATTCTTTTTTTCCAGCAGGATCCAGGATCGTGGTGACGTCGCTCGCCCTCTGGCCAGTTGGGGCGTGGTTAGGCTGTGAGAGTGGGCGTGGCTAACAGGGGTTAAAGTCGTGTAAATGTTGGTTAATGGGGTCTAGTAGAGACAGCGTGGGGGATGGATGCAGGCTTGTGCTGTGCCTGGGGAACCTGTATTCACACCATACATACAGCTGGGAGACACTATAACAGGGCTAGGCAACATTTCAGCACTCCAGATGTTGGACTACATTTCCCATGATGCTTTGCCATCAATATGGCAGTAGGAGCATTATGGGAGATGTGGTTCACAACACCTGGAGAGCTGACGTTTGCTTACCATTGCCCTATAACTGGCATTGCTGCTTCCTGAATAGCTGTATTAGTCCTATGATGTAGATTTTGGAAGTTATTTAATCGTTTCTGACTTATAGTGAAATATGGATGGCACAATTAAGGGAAAGGCCAAGCTGTGACTGGCATTTTGAAACGTATTTGCTATTAGTTCAGTAAGTTTGCGTTTAGTAAGTAAATACATTTCTCTTCGACTAAATGTATTAATTAGATTTTTATTTCAATAGTCAAAGAGAATTTCAAATTCAAAGGAAATCTATAGTGTTAGGAATATAAAAATGTATTCCCGGCACTATAGAGCCCTTTCTGGTCCCTGCCATCCTCACTGTCATGTAAATGCTTACATAACCCTTTGTTTACTTACCCTCCATCGCCGATGTTACTCTGCACTCCGCCTCCTCCGACATCTTCCGATGGGGGGCCGAACGTGAATGTACGACAAGTGCATCAAGGCCTCTCCTTAGGAAGCCAATGCTTTCCTATGGGATTTTTTTCTGACACTGGGTGTCCTAATGTAGAGTTTGAGGCGTCCAGCGTCAGGCGACCTTCAGTCTGGTAAAATCTTGTAGACAGCCATTATGTTTTACATTGCAGGACTAAGTGGGACAGGGGCACTGCATCCAGACTCCTTCAATAAGCTGAATTGGTCTTGGTGTCTATAGTGTCATTTTAAGGCCAGAGTAGTTGAACTGAAAGCATAGCTGACTTAGAGAATTTTTCCACTTTGGGTAATTTGGCCTTTAATTAGAAATTTTCACTTTAATGAATAACCCTGTTAGTTAATAAAACCCGGTCAGTTGTATGTTTTAAAGATGGATGTGCGTGTTTTAGGTGCTCGTTATCTATCCTGAGCCACACTTTCAGAAGGTAGGGACAGCCCTACACCTTGAGGATTCAAAGCTGTTACTATCCCTTCCTGGCCTGGAAGGAGCAGACAGTAGAATCAGGGCCGGCACTACCATAAGGCGGCCCTTGCGGCCGCCTTAGGGCGCACCGGCCCTGGGGGCTCAAAATCAGGCTGACCGGAAGGAGGGAAGCGCACTGCGCTCCCCTCCAACCGACGACCTATTGTAGCGTGGCCGAGCGCCCGGTTCTGCGGGCGCGTGAGGGAGCACTCTCCCATGTGTGCTTCCTCTTCAGCTCCCTCGCGCGCCGCATACTGATACCGGAGCCGGAAGATGACGTCATCTTCCGGCGCCGGCATCCCTACGCGGTGCGCGAGGGAGCTGAAGAGGAAGCACACATGGGAGAGTGCGCCCGCCCGGGAGCCAGCCAGCCAGCCAGGGAGCCAGACAGCCAGCCAGGGAGCCAGCCAAGGAGCCCAGGAGCCCAGCCGCACCACAGGACCCCAGGGAATCCCTTCAGCACTCCAAAAAGGTAAGGAGGCTGGGGGATTAAATAAAAAAAAAAACGTGTTAGTGTGAGTGTGTGTGTGTGTGTGTGTGTCTGCTAGTGAGTGTCAGTGAGTGTCAGTGTGTGTGTCTGCTAGTGAGTGTCAGTGTGTGTGTCTGCTAGTGAGTGTCAGTGTGTGTGTCTGCTAGTGAGTGTCAGTGAGTGTCAATGAGTGTCTGCTAGTGAGTGTCAGTGTGTGTGTCTGCTAGTGTCAGTGAGTGTGTCTGCTAGTGTCAGTGAGTGTGTCTGCTAGTGTCAGTGTGTGTGTCTGCTAGTGAGTGTCAGTGTGTATCTGGTAGTGTGTCAGTGAGTGTGTCTGCTAGTGAGTGTCAGTGAGTGTATCTGCTAGTGAGTGTCAGTAAGTTGTTACTGTGTGTCTCTTACTGAGTGTGTTTGTGTGTGTATTAGTGAGTCTGTTTGATGTCTGTTAGTGAGTGTGTGTTTGTCAGTGAGAGTGTATGTTTTGTAAGTGAGTGTGTATGTATGTCTGTCGCTGAGTGTGTCTGTCAGTAAATGTGTGTGTCTGTTAGCTGGTGTGTATGCATCTGTTCGTGAGAGTGTGTGTGTGTCTTCAGCACTTACCTTTCTCTAGCGCCGGACTCCCTTGGCGCTGGGGATCCCTCCGCCTCTCAGCTCCGAATGCTCTTGCCGCGCACGCATTCAAACCGCCCATAGGAAAGCATTACTCAATGCTTTCCTATGGACGTTCAGTGTTTTAGAATAGCGGAAGCTCCTCTAGCGGCTGTCAGTGAGACATCCACTAGAGGCTGGATTAACCCTCGGTGAAACATAGCAGTTTCTCTGAAACTGCTATGTTTTCAGCTGCAGGGTTAAAACTAGAGGGACCTGACACCCAGACCACTTCATTGAGCTGATGTGATCTTGGTGTCTGTAGTGGTCCTTTAATTGTGTGTGCATCTGCATGCACTGGCGTACATACCACGGTCGCAGGGGTCACAGCCCTGCAACCCCTGCGACCAGGTGCCCGCCGCCATGAGTTGCGGCCCCGGCCCGCGCAGAGTAAGCGCGGGGGGGGGGGGGCACGGATCAATTTGCGCACTGGGGCCCCATGGGTCATGTGTACGCCACTGCACCTACCCTGGTGTCTGCCGCAGGCTGTGCGGAGGGGGCGAGGATATGAATGACATCATATCCCTGCTCCCTGTGTACCACACAGCGCGGCTGGTGCCCTGTGATGGGGCTGGGCTGCAGGACAGGACTCCAAGGAGCCAGACAGCATGCATCCAGGGGACAAGATTGAACTGATGTAAGTATGTAATTGTGTATGTCTCTGTATGTGTGTATGTCTCTGTATGTATGTATGTATGTAGGTCTCTGTATGCCTGTATGTATGTTTCTGTATGCGTGTATGTGTCTGTATGTTTCTGTATGCCTGTATGTCTCTGTATGTACAAATGTATGTGTCCGTATGCCTGTATGTCTCTGTATGTACAAATGTATGTGTCTGTATGCCTGTATGTCTTTGTACGTATGTGTCTGTATGCCTGTATGTCTCTGTATACCTGTATATATGTATGTGTCTGTATGACGGTATGTCTCTGTATGCGTGTATGTCTTTGTATGCCTGTATATATGTATGTGTCTGTATGACGGTATGTCTCTGTATGCGTGTATGTCTTTGTATGCCTGTATGTATGTATGTGTCTGTATGCCTGGATGTCTCTGTATGTATGTTTCTGTATGTCTCTGTATGATTATTTCTGTGTTTGTATGAACCTTATTTTAAACGAGGGTGGGGGGCACCAAAATGCATCTTCGCCTGTGTAACTAAAATTCCTAGCACCGGTCCTGAGTAGAATTGGATCTTGCAGACAGAATTTTCTGCTACTGCATCACACAAAGTAAAACCTCTGAAACAAGAAAGTCATGTTGAACCGAGAGAGACGTTGTGACAAACTCCCCTCTCCAAGTGAGTTTGCCACAAGCTCCTGGAAGAGCCTGCTTGCCAGCCTCCTGCCCACAGACTATGGGCCCTGCAGGGAAACCTGTAAAAGACTACCAAACTTGACTGACTGTTAGCACTGATTTCCCTGGAACTGTTTTGAGCATAGGACCATGTGCACGGTCGGTCAAAACTATGACTTCCAGGAAATTCCTGAACCCCTGAACTGATCTGGGTGATTTTTGGATATGTTGTTCACCCAGATCGGGCTATCAGGGGATGTAACTTTTATGTGGTTTTAAGGTACTTTTTGGGGTTTCATAAAATGTTATGTTTTTCTGTGCTTGGAGATAATTGGGTTAGATTAGTACAGTTCCTGATTCAATTATCTCCCAACACAGAGGAGGGATTCTATTGTTTGTGTATGGGAGTGTCTCACTGTATGACTCTGTCTGTATTGGTTTATTCACTTTGTGGCCAACAAGGTCCACCTGGATGTCACCCTTGTTGGGATACTTGCATAAAAAGGCCAGTGTCCCTCCATTAAAATTCAATTCCAGCTTACACTCCAAAACTGTGTGACGTCCTGTTATTGGAAGGAAAGAAGATTTACTCCTGTGTCTGCTGTTCCAGCTTGCAGGGGATTCAACGGAAAAAGTCCTTGTCAGGACTAGCGCTCCCAGGACTGAGTGTCGTCCAATGCCTGGGGGTGTCTAGAGCTAATTCCCCAGTCGGCTCCAGGAAGGAGCGGTTCCAGGGCCCCAGTCAAGCCTCAGCGACCGAGGGCCAGAGTGCTGAGGTTTGTCCCCTATTCCAGCTAGGAAGCAGTTCTTGGCGGAGGTACCCAGCCGGGGTACAGGGAACCCCGTTACAGACGTTGTTGTCAAAAGACCAAGAACACACAAGTCCCACCAAAAATAGTGTTGAAGTTATACAGTCTTGGCCTCAATGTGGCTGTTTTCAGTGTAAAACAAAAAATGTGGAAGAAATACAAAAAGTGGTAAAAACATGACTGGAAGAACTATGTGTGCAAGTGATACATGGATTAAAAACTAGTGGCCTTTGCTGTCCACCAGCACAGGGATACATTTGAGAAAAATCTCCACCTTACATCCAAAAGCTCATCTGCCTGGTGCATCATGCACTGTGCTCTTCATCATTTTCTTGCCCTACCTCCATAAATAAGTGAATAAGTATCCACCAGGAGAACAATTCCTAGGGTTTGGTGGTACCTCAGGTTTCAAAGCCCCCCATTCCTCAGGCCGGTAGATTCAGACCATCTCCATAAATACTCTACATGAGTACTGTACTTGAGCTTAAACAAAAGCCCGAGACACAATAAACCTCTGTAATTGTAAGGAATTATCAGTCATAGGTTACCTATTTAAAGGAATATTTAGAAACATAGAGTGTGACGGCAGATAAGAACCATTCGGCCTATCTAGTCTGCCCAATTTTCTAAATACTTTCATTAGTCTCTGGCCTTATCTTATAGTTAGGATAGCCTTATGCCTATCCCACGCATGCTTAAACTCCTTTACTGTGTTAACCTCTACCACTTCAGCTGGAAGGCTATTCCATGCATCCACTACCCTCTCAGTAAAGTAATACTTCCTGATATTATGTTTAAACCTTTGCCCCTCTAATTTAAGACTATGTCCTCTTGTTGTGGTAGTTTTTCTTCTTTTCTTCTAAATATAGTCTCCTCCTTTACTGTGTTGATTCCCTTTATGTATGTAAATGTTTCTATCATATCCCCCTGTCTCATCTTCCCTCCAAGCTATACATGTTAGGATCCTTTAACCTTTCCTGGTAAGTTTTATCCTGCAATCCATGAACCAGTTTAGTAGCCCTTCTCTGAACTCTCTCTAAAAAACTTGAAATATATTCATTACAGCCCTATCTAGTGGTTTTGGTACTTGCATCAAAGAATATTTCAAACATTTCTCAAAGGGGAGCAGCGCCTCTTTGGAGGTGTGTTTACTAAAAACTGAATTGTAGTTAATTAAAACGTGAATTGTAAACTGTAGGCCAAAATAGCTTGTTTGGAATATTTCTTCAATTTTGCTATAGTGACAGCTTGTTTTGTATTTTGGTGTTTAGTGCATAAACCCCATGGTGTTTGGTTTTATAGTGGTAAAACAGGTTTTGGACTTGCAGTGGACATTACACAAACTCTTTGCTAAGCCACTTTGTATTTGCTTTTTGAGTTGGAGGAGAAGGAAAAGGTTATTTATTTGTAAAGCGTCAAGACATTTCACACAAACTTGCTTAAAACCGATACAACATGGGAAAGAAATCATGAAAATGTTTCACTAAATAACCGACTGAATAAATGATGACAAATACATTTAGATGTACAGTGGATAGCTCTAGCACTGTGTGACTTGTAAGGATTTCAAATTTTAGTCCAAATGTTTTCTTTGCAGGGCTAGCCTGCCTCTAGTGCCTGTCATACTAACAGCCACTAGAGGCGTCTCCACAGAAATAGTGGTGTAAAACTGCATTATTTCTATGACATGCCCTAAAAGAAACCATCTGATTTGTGACACACAATGTTTCCTATGGGAAAGCATTGGATTGGCTGAGGTCATCCTTCTCGATGATTTCAGCCAAGGAGGTGGGATTAGCCACAGACAGGGCAGCACGGTGTGGGATACAATGTAAGTTAACTTTCAGAGAGCTAACAATTCAACCTTGCAGGGGAGAGGGGTTGGCAGTCACCTAAACGGTGACGAGGGCACTAGAGTGTTAGGAATACAAATTTGTATAACTCAGAGAATTTTAAAGTTTGGATATTTTTGTCTAACATTTCAAATTCACTTTAAATTCCAGAGTTATAAATATATCACAGTAACATCTTGCACCGTGGCACTGATGTCAGGTCTGGTGTAACCATGTGGTGAATAAAGCATTCTCTTGTGTGCTGGCCATTGGGGCTCTAAGTGTTTAGGGGTATGGGGATAGAGGTTAGAGATTGTTTGTGTTCACGGTTAAAGGAACGTGGTTAGTGATAGGAATACAAAGATGTATTGTAAGGGGTTTAATAGCCCTTTATTCACTTACCCCATTCCCTACCCATCCCCCCACCCTGGTCCATGAACATCTTCCTCATATGAAAACACTGGCTCAATGCTTTCCTATGGGGTTTTGCTTGACACTGAATGTCCTCATGCACAGTATGAGGACGTCCAGAGTCGTCTCACAGAGTCAAACTCTGTGAAACTACTGGAAGCACATCTAGAGGCAGTCTTAACTCTCTAAAACTGCAATGTTTTACATTGCAGGGCAAAGGGTACAGGGAAACTGCACCCAGACCACTTAAATGAAATGAAGTGGTCTGGGTGCCTATAGTGTCTTTTAATAATAGAGTGTAGGGGTTAGTCTGTGTTGACTGTAAGAACTGACAAGGGAATTTTGAAATTTGAGCATTAATAGCGAAGCTGAAAACATTTCAGCTATTTTGGTAAAAAAAAAAGTTCTCTGGTCAATTTTCAGCTTTCACAGGCATTCCAAATAGTATTCACCAAATTGAGATATAAAAACCGAATGGCAAGTTTTCGACCAAAATAGATGAACTACAAAGTGGATCTTGTATCCACATAGTTATTTCAGCAATGCTATTTTATGCCCTAAAATCTGGTGCATTCTTTACAATTTTCAGTTTTTACCAAAATAGCTGAAATGTTTTCAGCTTGGCTATTAATGCTCAAATTTCAAAATTCCCTTGTCAGTTCTTACAGTCAACACAGACTAACCCCTACACTCTATTATTAAAAGACACTATAGGCACCCAGACCACTTTGACACTTCGGCATTTCGGAACTTCAGCATTTCGGGACTTCGGCACTTCTATTGCAGCCGCTTAGTAGATAACTCCCTAATTCCCACGGTATTAGGGAGTTATCTACCAAAAGGCTGAAAGACCTAAATTGGTCTTTCAGACAAATTTACTAATACTAAGTAAAAATGACTTAGTATTAGTAAATTTTGCCCCTACTCGCTATACCGCGAGTAGGGGCATGTCTAGTAAACAGTGAGCAGCCTGTGGCTACTCACTGTTTAAAAAAATAAATAAATAGACCCCCCGGCAGGTGGGGGCCCTAAAGTAAAATGATGGGGGGGACCTATTGTCCTCCCCTTCGGCCCCCACCCCATAGCGGTGGGTGGGGGCCCTAAATACTAATAAGGGGGGGGACCTTATGTCCTCCCCCCTGAGCGGCGGGTGGGGTCCTTAAATTGGTATAAGGGGGGACCTAATGTCCTCCCCCCTGGCCCCCACCCCTGAGCGGCAGGTGGGGGCCCTAAATACTAATAAGGGGGGGACCTAATGTCCTCCCCCCTGGCTCCCACCCCTGATCGTCGGGTGGGGGCCCTAAATCCTAAAAAGGGGGGGGACCTAAGGTCCTCCCCCCTGGCCCCCACCCCTGAGCGGCGGGTGGGGGCCCTAAATACTAATAAAGGGGGGGGACCTAATGTCCTCCCCCCTAGCCCCCACCCCTGAGCGGTGGGTGGGGGCCCTAAATACTAATAAACGGGGGGGACCTAATGTCCTCTCCCCTGGCCCCCACCCCTTAGCGGCGGTGGGGGCCCTAAATACCAATGGGGGGACCCTAAAAAAATGCCCCCCCAGTTGACTAGGGGTCCCCAAAACCCTAGTCACCCCCTCCCCCCCCAAAAAAAATTATCCACCTACCTACCCCCCTTACCCTAAAAATAATGAGGGGGGGACCTTTAACTAAGAACCTGTAAAAAAAAAAAAAATAACTTACCATTCGATGTTTTCTTTCTTCTAAAATCTTCCTTTTTCAGCCCCAAAAAAGGCCAAATAAAAAAGCATAATAACCGACGCAATAAAAAAAAAAACGAGCGCAAAAAAATAATAATCCTTCTTCACCCATGGAGGGCTCTGCGCAGACTGAGCTCTGCAGGGCGGGGGAAGGCTTATAAAGCCTTGCCCCGCCCTGCAATTAGGCTCAGAGCACTCTGATTGGTGGGTTTAAGCCATCCAATCAGAGTGCTGTGACAGGTAAATGAAGAGACTGACAGGTAAGTCTCTACATTTACCTGTCACAGCACTCTGATTGGTTGGTTTGAAATCCACCAATCAGAGTGCTCTGTGTCATTTTACACAGCGTGGGAAAGTTCTTTGGAATTTTCCCACGCTGTGTAATTTGACTCATAACTCTCTGATTGGTTACTTAATCCACCAATCAGAGAGTTATGAGTCAAATTATACAGCGTGGGAAAATTCCAAAGAACTTTCCCACGCTCTGTAATATGACACAGAGCACTCATGGGTGAAGAAGGATTATTTTTTTTGCGCTCGTTTTTTTTTTTTTTTTTTATTGCGTCGGTTATTATGGTTTTTTTATTTGGCCTTTTTTGGGGCTGCCTGAATGTAACTGTGTGTGTATGACTGTCTGCATGTCTCTGTGTGTTTGTGACTGTCTAACTATGTGTAAATGTGAGACTGTCTGCCTGTACCTGTGTATGTGTGTTACTGCCTGTACCTGTTTGTGGCTACCTGTATCTGTGTGTGACTGTCTGTGCTTGTGTGTGGCTGCCTGTAACTATGTGTTTGACTATATACCTGTAACTGTGTTTGACATGTACTTGCTTACAAGTCCCTACAGAATGCTGCTCCAACCTACCTATCCTCCCTAATACACAAGTATGTCCCGTCGAGGCCCCTGCGCTCTGCCAAATACCTACGTCTATCCTCTGTCCGTACTCCCACATCTGATGCTCGCCTCCAAGACTTCTCCAGGGCTGCACCTTTTCTGTGGAACTCCCTTCCCTTCTCCGTTAGACTTTTACCCAGTCTCCACTGCTTCAAAAAATCTTCTAAAACAAACTTCTTCAGGAAAGCATAAAATTTAAACTGTTAGCGGATTTTCATTCCACCCCCTAACCCCCATGACTCCTCTCCTGCAACTGTCAAAAATAACCTAACAAGTTCCAGGTGAATACTTTTCTAGCAACCTATTTAATTACCCCTACTTATACACTTTGTGTCACTATACCCCACTCACTCAAGGATGTAAGCTCATTGAGCAGGGCCCTCAACCCCTCTGTTCCTGTGCGTCCATTTGTCTGGTGAATGTTTACATGGTGTGTTTAATAAAAACATGACAACATTTCATTCTTTGTGTGTTATTAGTTTAAGCAGACTGTGATTGTCTATTGTTGTGACTTAGATGAAGATCAGATCACATTTTATGACCAATTTGTGCAGAAATCCATATCATTCCAAAGGGTTCACATACTTTTTCTTGCAACTGTATAAAGAATAAAATAATTATAATAAATAATATATGTATTACTGTGTACATCTGACTGTGTGCATGTGACTCCTCAAATATGTACACCGGCATTCATACACAGCCAATAAATCCAGCACAAATATCACACACAGCCAATACACACATATATCACACACAGTTAATACACCCATTACAAATATCACACACAGCCAGCACATAGCATACATCACACCTATCACACACACAGACAACACACACATTGCATCATATTATAGTAAGATTTATTAAAGTAGAGTTCTGGCATATAAAATGCACATTACTCTGTGTTTATAGTTGGGAAGCTCTGTGAAACATTAAAGGACCACTCTAGTGCCAGGAAAACATACTCGTTTTCCTGGCACTAGAGTGCCCTGAGGGTGCCCCCACCCTCAGGGACCCACTCCCGCCGGGCTCTGGGGGGAGGAAGGGGTTAAACTTACCTCTTTCTCCAGCGCCGGGCGGGGAGCTTTCCTCCTCCTCCATTCAGCCGGTCGCATAGGAAAGCATTTACAATGCTTTCCTATGGACGCTTGCGTGCTCTCACTGTGATTTTCACAGTGAGAATCATGCAAGCGCCTCTAGCGGCTGTCAATGAGACAGCCACTAGAGGTTTTGGAGGCTGGATTAACCCTCAGTATAAACATAGCAGTTTCTCTGAAACTGCTATGTTTATAAAAAAAAAAGGTTAATCCTAGAGGGACCTGGCACCCAGACCACCTCATTAAGCTGAAGTGGTCTGGGTGCCTAGAGTGGTCCTTTAAGAGGCACATTACTGGGAGTTGTATTGCTGTGGAGCTCTGTGACATACACATTACAGGGAGTTTTATTGTTGTGGAGTTCTGTGATAAACTGGCACACACCACATAGCACTATGAGGGTTTTTTGTTGCTGTGGAGCTCAGATAAATGGATAACCAGCGCATGATTATGAGTTTTTATTCGAAGGAGGTTTAGGTAAATAAGGAAAATCCAGAGCTCCAAAGCAAAACAACTCTCAGTATTATGTGACATACTTAATCTGCCCCTCTGTAATGTAGCCCCAAGAAGAAAGCGCAGCTTAGCAGAGGGGGCCTTGACAGGGCTTGGAGGCGGGCTTAGGTGGAGCAGGGGTTGGTGATTGACAGATCAGGATTCTGGGTAGGCTGATATAAATGTCGGGCATTTTATAACACCTCATTACTAATTGACTTACCAGGCTGAATTGGTCCCTCCCTCTAGTGTTGGGTTTTATTCTACCTGCTTGGTCACAGCGGCAGGCTAGTGGAAGGAAAGTTAAGGGGGTAACGGGCCTGCTAAAGGAAGCGTAGAGCAAGAGTAATGAGTTGGCTGTTTCAATATGGACTGTTTACCTGTTGGTAAGATGTTGGTGGTCTCGAGCTGGTTGGTAGCTCAGAACCCAGGTGGTGTAGGGGTATCAAGGTATACCCCTGCCAGGATCGTGTGGAAAATGTTGGATCTTGTTTTGTTATACTTATAGGACCACTCTAGGCACCCAGACCACTTCAGCTTAATGAAGTAGTCTGGGTGCCAGGTCCCTCTAGGATTAACCCTTTTTTTTATAAACATAGCAGTTTCAGAGAAACTGCTATGTTTATAATAGGGTTAATCCAGTCTCCAAATCCTCTAGTGGCTGTCTCACTGACAGCCGCTAGAGGCACTTGTGCAAGCGTCCATAGGAAAGCATTGTAAATGCTTTCCTATGAGACCGCGCAGAGCTCTTGCCGCGCATGCGCATTCAGCCGAAAGGGAGGATCGGAGGCGGAGAGGAGGAGTAGAGCTCCCCGTCTGGCGCTGGAATAAAGGTAAGTTTTAACCCTTTACTCTCCCCAGAGCCCGGCGGGAGGGGGTCCCTGAGGGTGGGGGCACCCTCAGGGCACTATAGTGCCAGGAAAACGAGTATGTTTTAATGGCACTATAGTGGTCCTTTAAGGATTGTTATACCATGTTATGTTATGTTATATATGATGGGCCATTGCCTTGCGAATTGATATGTGGAAATGTGATAATGATGGATGGCTGAGGATGTGGGGGTGGGCAATGACTTTTATGTTATTTAAATATTATCGTTATTATTATTATTATATATTATAAATAAAAGCTGTGGACATATTGACCCATACCCTAAAGGTTCAGTGTTTCATTGGTGTGGGTTGGGAAAAAGGTAATGGTAAGCTCCGCCAGCCCATATGGCGAAAATGCACCTGTCATGCTGAGGAGGCAGTCTAGCACCTCAGGCCTGCACTTCTGTTGGCTGCAGACCATATGTATCTGTCTTCCTAGCTCCGGTCAATTAGAGTGTTGTTGCGGATTACCACAGGAAATCTGTAAGTGCCTGAGCTCACAAGACAGTTACGCATGGTCTTCACCCGGTGGAGGGACAGACCAGATTCCCAGCACACTGGAAAACCTGAGATGAGCATGCCCCTCTCCCAACAAGGTAACAACAGGAAAGGAAGAATGTATATTTGTTTTTAGACACTTATTAATTTAATATATCCCTTATGCAAACACAGCACCCCTATACAAACACTATACATGAATGAGAGGGGATTACTGGGGGGGCGCTGTGAAGATTTTTCGCACAGGGCGCCTAAAGGCCTAAGGCCGGCCCTGGTTGTATATTTGTATGTACTGATACCTTTTAAAAGCTTTGGTGTACTTGTGTTTAGTGTTTTTATGAGTTTGTATGTAGAGATGTAGTTTGAGTGCTGAGATGTTAGCACATACACACATGTCCACAATGACACAAATAAAACACTGCACTGTTTACTTACTTTCACTGTTGCAGCAAATTTACCCAACTTTCCCATCATGCCAAATTTACTCAACTCCCCAAAGTACAGCATGTAACTACTCCACGTTTACATCTCAATCTTTTACTTTCAGTGCAGGCCTTTAGCTTAAGCTGTTTTGGTGAACACGCCCCTGCAGTATCACTGATCAATTCTCTGCCATTTAGGAGTTAAATCACTTTGTTTATGCAGCCCTAGTCACACCTCCATGCAGGGCCGGATTTAGATGAAAAGAGGCCCTAGGCTATTCCACTTATGAGGCCCTTTCACCTCCCATTTTTAAGTTTGTAAATTACATGAGAGACAATAAAATACATCATTACTGTGATATATATCAATATGTTAAATGAAACATGTTGTGATTGGTACTAACCTTTATAAAAAATGTGGCACGGATAATAAATAAATAAAAAGTCGAGATGAGGAGAGGGTGATTGTGAGAGGGAGGGGGGTGATGAGGAGAGAAGGGGTGATTGTGAGACGGAGGGGGGTGATGAGGAGAGGAGGGGTGATTGTGAGACGGAGGGGGGTGATGAGGAGAGGAGGGGTGATTGTGAGAGGGAGGGGGTGATGAGGAGAGGGGGGTGATTGTGAGAGGGAGGGGGGTGATGAGGAGAGGGGGTGACTAAAAAAATTACCTTAAATCCCTGGTGGTCCAGTGGGGGCTGCCTGGTGGTCCGGTGGGGTCCCTGGTGGTCCGGTGGCCCTCATTTCCGGTCTGCAGCTCCGCAGAGCTGCAGACCATGGATCTCGCAAGACCCAATCAGCGTGTTGCCGTGGTAACCCGCGGCAACACTCTGATTGGGCAGTGCACGCAAGATCCATGGTCTGCAGCTCTGCACATTGCGGAGCTGCAGACCGCCGGTCTCGGCGATCGCGGCAGGAGGGGCATTGCAGTCTGCCCCGGGCACCCCCCTAGTAAGTGGAACCCAGGGCGGACCGCCCCCCCCCCCGCCTCCCCCTTAGTACACCACTGGCCATATCATATGCATAGAATTTCTCCTTATTTTCGGTTCAGTGTTTTAGTGTTCACTGTTTTTAGAATAGTGTCATTTTAATTTTGCTAACAATTTTAATGTAGGCCCCTCTTGATCTTGAGGCCCTAGGCTGAAGCCTAGTTAGCCTATAAGAAAATCCGGCCCAGCCTCCATGCATGTGACTTACACAGCCTTCCTAGACACTTCCTATAAAGAGTAAGCGAATGTTTAGACTTTATTGCAAATTCTGCTTAATTTAGAATTGCTTATCTCCTGCTCTGTTAATAGCTTGCTAAACCCTGCAGATGAGCCTTCTGTGTGTGATTAAAGTTCAATTTACAGAGGAGGAGATAAATACTTTTAAAGTAAGTTGCGTCTGATTGAAATTGAAACCATTTGGTTTTCATGCCGGTGTTCTGTCAGAAAACGATACCTTATCAGATTGATATACCTACGTCATTTCCGGTGACGCAGCCACACAGGAAGTGACATGGATCAGCTGTAGGACGGGGTGTGTGGCACTGCGCAAGCGCAGAACCACAGGGTAGGGGATATTTGCAGACAGAGGTGCGGGAGAAGCGGCCACCTAATGCGCATGAGTGAAGCTGACCAGCTGGGCAACGTTAGACACTGCGTATGCGCCCGGAGCCTCAGCTCGGGAAAGAGGGGGTGTGCGAGCCGCGCAGGTAGGGGAAAATAATGGGCTAGTGCGCGCGCTGGCAAAGTACTCGCGTCGGCCGCACACAGCGGGATACACCACGCGTGCGCACCATCGGGCATGGAGAGCTCGAAGAGCAAAGCTCCATATATTGCACAGACCACCTCAATATACTGCACAGACTCCCAATATACTTCACAGACCCCCCTATTTCCTGTACAGACCCTCTCAATATACTGCACAGACCACCCCCATATACTGCACAGACCACCCCCTATATACTGAACAGACCACCCCCTATATACTGCACAGAACCATATACTGTACAGACCCCCAAGAACCGGATTCCCCCTCCCAGATGGCTGAGAGTGATGGGAGCAGGGAGAGACTGAGCTGATAGATGCCAGTGAGGGTGCACCTGATGATCTATATCCGCGCAGTGTAAACCCATAGCCTGTTAAAATTCCCTACCCCTGAGTGCACATGCGCGGTGTCCGCGAGCCAGCCACAGCTGATTGTGTCCGCGCGTGCGCATTGAGGGGTAGGGAGATTGGATGGAGCTTCACTCTGCGAGCTCTCCCTGCCCGATCCTGCTGTGTGTGGCGGACGGGAGTACTTTGCGCGTGCACACTGGCCCGTTATTTTCCCCCTCTTACCCCAGCTGAGGCTCCGGGCACATGCGCAATGTCTCCCGGTGCCCAGCTGGTCAGTTCCGCGCATGCGCATTAGGTGGCCGCTTCTCCCGCAGCTCTGTCTGCAAATATCCCCTACCCCGTGGTTCTGCGCTTGTGCAGCGCCGCACACCACGTCCTCCAGCTGATCCATGTCACTTCACCGGAAGTGACGTAGGTATACCAATCTGATAAGGTATAGTTTTCTGACAGAACACTGGCTGTGCCAGTCACAGCCTGGGGAGGTGTGGCTGGGGTTGCATAACAGAAACAAAAGTGATTTAACTTTTAAATGGCAGTGAATGGAGCAGTAAAACTTCAGTGGCATGATAAATACACAAAAACCGCATCATTAAGCTAAAGTTGTTTTGGTGACTATAGTGTCTCTTTAATGTAGTTGTTCAGGTATCTACAGCTTGTACCTGTATGCTTTTAAATGTAAACAGTGACTTTTTACAGAGTTTACATTGCTGGCCAGTATTTACATTACTGCCTAGTAACACCTCTAGTGGCAGTCACTCAGACAGCCACATGAGGTGCTTCCTAGGTCAGTGCTGCACACTGTGCAGCACTGACCCTCAGCGTATCCACACTGCATGGAGGCAGCGCTGAACAGATTGATGAAATGCATCTCCATGAGGAGATGCTGATTGGCGCAGCATTTTGCCACGCATGAACGATAGCTTCTTACAGAAAGCATTGGGAAGCTATCACTATAGATGATCTCAGCCAAGGTGGTGGAGCATGGGTGGAGCCAGCCTTTACATACCCGCAAGGCACCTTTCTAACCAGGGGCAAGGAAGGCCCGGGACCTAAACTGTTATTTTAGAACTATAATGTCAGGTATACATGATTGTATTCCTGACACTATATATCGTGTTCCTTTAATTAAAGTTAGGTGTGGTTCCTTAGTTCCCTCACCTGTAGTGCTGCATGCTGTTAAATGTAGTTTTCCTTACTTTCTGAAGTGGAATTAGATTGTTTAGGATTCGGGGACCTAATCTTCCTTCCACAATCACACCTCTGACACTGTCACACTATGTCAACTGTATGAAATCCAAATTGGTTTCATCATAGCTTGCAATAGTAGTACAACACCCAAGTTACACACAACATGCAAAAGTGTCATATATCAATCTCTAGTCTCTGCTTCTATAATCCCTTCCTCCTGATGCTCACAATGCTGTAGTTTGATGTTGGAATGCAGCATGCCTGACCTCTGGCCCTAATGATAACTACAACCTCATAGAATGAGCATGTCATACTTCCCAACAGACTCAGATCCAGCAGGACAGTCTTCTGTGACTCATAGCAGCAATTCCAACTTCCCCACAAATAACTATAAAAGTCAGGTAATTATGTATATTGTTGCCATTAGCAGGTGGGTGCATTTCTATAAAGAAATGCACTCTTTTGACTGTTTTGCACAGCATTGTTCAGTGTCAATATAGCTTAGACAGCCAGTGGTGCCCTATATTGTTAGGGGGTTTGGGGGTTAGAAAAAAGACACTAACATTAAATATAAACCATATAACAGTATTGTTGTTGCCAGCTGATATCCTATGCTTAACTCAGCTTTGTGTATTCCTCCCATGACTATTTCTTTCTCCTGTGCAGCTTTAAGTCAGCTGCCCAGGGCCGGTGCTTGGATTTTTAGGTACATAGGCGAAGATGCATTTTTCCGCCCCCCCCCCCCCCTGGCCCCCCCCAAAAACATCTTCACCTATGTGCCTCTTAACCAGCCCCTCTCCCCTCCCCGACCATTAAGGGTCCCTTCCCTGTCCCTTAGTGTTCTTCTCCCCTCCCCCCTCTTTTCCCTGTCTCTTGGTGTTTCTCTCCCATTCCCTCCCTGTCCCTTGGTGCACCCCACATCCCTTTAGTGGTCACACTCCCCTTCCTGGTGTGTCAGTGTGTACAGAGTGTAGCGGAGCGGAGCGCGGTACAGGAGCTTCAGTTTTCTGTACCCGGCCGAACTGACAGGGAGTGCTCTCTCTGTGAGCATCTCCTGTCAGTCTGGCCAGGTACAGGAAACAGAAGCTCCTTTACCGCGCTCCGCTCCGCTACACTCTGTACACACTGAAAATCACACACTCAATGACAAACACACAGACGTCACTGACAGACACAGACTCATTGACAGACACACTGATAGTCACACACAGACTCAATGACAAACATACTCTCACTGATTTGACAGACACACACTCATCATACACTGACAAACACACTCATCATACACTGACAGACACACAGACGCACACTCTGTCACTCACAGACGCACACTCTGTCACTCACAGACGCACACACTCTGTCACTCACAGACGCACACACTCTGTCACTCACAGACGCACACGCTGTCACTCACAGACGCACACGCTGTCACTCACAGACACACACACTGTCACTCACAGACACACACTCTGTCACTCACAGACACACACTCTGTCACTCACAGACACACACTCTGTCACTCACAGACACACTCTGTCACTCACAGACACACTCTGTCACTCACAGACACATACACACACACACACACAGACACATACACTCACACACACACAGACACATACACACACAGACACTCACACACACACAGACACTCACACATACACTCACACACACACACATACACTCACACACACACACAGACACATACACTCACACACAGACTCACACACACACAGACACATACACTCACACACACACACAGACACATACACTCACACACACACAGACACTCACACACACACAGACACTCACACACACACACACACACAGACACTCACACACACACAGACACAGACACATACACTCAGACACACACACAGACACATACACTCACACACACAGACACATACACTCACACCCACAGACACATACACTCACACACACTCACACACACACACACACAGACACATACACTCACACACACACACAGACACATACACTCACACACATACACTCACTAATTATTTTATAAATAAATATTTTCCACCCAGCCTCCCTACCTGGAGAGCTGGTGTGGATGATAATCATTCCCTGGGGTCCAGTGGGGCTGCTGGGCGGCGTGCGGCTGTGCTGAGATCAGACGCGGCGAGGGAGCTCTAACCTCGCTTCTCTGCTCCCTCGCGCGCTGTCTGCTGATACCGCGGGAGCCGGAATATGACGTCATATTCCGGCTCCCGCGGTATCAGCAGACAGCTCGCGAGGGAGCAGAGCAGCGAGGTGAGAGCTCCCTTGCCGCGCCTGATTACAGCACAGCCGCACGCCGCACCGGGGGCCGAGATTGTGGCCCGGCAGGATGGAGAGCTTCCCTCCTGCCGGTCACTGAAATCTTGCGCCCCCAGAGCCCGTGCGCCCTAAGGCTGTGCCGCCTTATGGACGCGCCGGCCCTGCAGCTGCCCAAAATTATTTATTACCATTTCCCATTTTCAAACATATCAGCCTTCACATCCCATTCAATATTCTTCTTTAATCAAATCTACGTCCGCATCACTTTGTCTCCTCCTTCTCTGAAAACGATCTGTTTATTTGGACTAACTAAACTCAAAGTCTCCCCTAGATCTCCTCAACACACCGCGCTGTGCCAATCAGCATCTTCAAAAGAGGCATTTAATCAATGCATCTCTATGGAGAAAGTTCAGCGTCTTCATGCAGAGCGTGGAGACGTTGAATATCAGTGTCGCACACTGTGCACATTGACACAGGAAGCACCTCTATTGGCTGTCTGAGTGACTGTCACTGGAGGTGTCCATAGGGAGCAATGTAAACACTGCCTTTCCTTTGAAAAGGCAAAGTTTAGATTACAATGCCTGCAGGGACATACTAAACACACCAGCGGTAGCTATTCTAATGACAATAGTATACCTTTAAAGAAGAAGTCTAGTTGCCCTGACTATCACATACTGATGTAGTTGTTATAGTGCTATTAGGCTACAGATGCCTTACCCCGATTCTTGACCAAAACGGGGGGGTCACAAAACTTTACTCAGCAAATCACTCTGCTCATCTACACTTTTGCATTAGCAATATCAAATTCTTCTATATTTATATATCAGTCATGAACTGCCTGAGCAGGTGAGCTGGGTCAGCTTCATAAATGAATGGCCTTGAAATGTGGATGAAATTGATATTACTTATGTGGAAGTTACACATGTGTAAGAGAGGCATTCATACTGAATTGACAAGCAGTTGGTGAAACAACCAGACAACATGCTTGCTCATACACTGCATTTTGGGTAAAGTGGACATCATACAGCTGGAGCCCCCAATTTATCTCTGTTTAATCCTCAGTGCCCAATCTAATTTTCCTCTTAACCTTATTTCCAATTTTACCATTATATCCTGCTTGCCTTATTTTCACCAACTTCAACATTTAATCTTCTTACCAAACGCCATCTTTATCATCAGCCTTTGTCCCTAATGGCCTCCCTCTCCCCCCTCCCCCCCCCTCCCCCTCACCCCTCACACATCCTAGTCTCACTACAGGATTCCTTAGCTTGTTTGCAAAACAAACAAATAGCTAAAAATATTTCGTCATGAAATACATGTAAACATTTTTTAGAATGCTCCCATTAGATTAATATACACTTGAAACTGTATTTATCTGTCCTTTTATTGGTGTAAAATCTAGCAGGTGTTTTCAAGTACCCATAAAGTATCTCTCTATACTACTGATAGCCAGAACTCTCGATAAGGTCACTTTGGGCAGTTTTATCCCAGCGTTACCATAAAATCTCCCCACACGTGCCTCTGGTTCACTTAGGAGCTGGACAGCACCATCTCATTGTTCAGTCTGTTTTTTTGAGTTACTGGGAAAATTAGCAGTTATTATTATTATTATTGGCATTTATATAGCGCCAACAGATTCCGTAGCACTTTACATTTACAATATTATTGGAGGGGGAGATTTAACAATAAATGAGACAATTACAAAAACTTATGGGAACAATATGATGAAGAGAACCCTGCTCAAACAAGCTCATAATCTAGAGGAGGTGGGGTATAAAACACAGTAGGGCAGTTAAATTGTGACTTGTTATTGTCTGGAATTCAAGTGAATTTAAATTTTTAGGCCATGGATCAATTTCACACTGGGGCCCCATGGATTGTGTGTACGCCACTGTTTACAGTCCTAAAATTTGGAATTCACCTTGGCTCACTTTGAAATCCCTGCAATTCTAACATTAGTAATTAACACTGTTTTAACACATTATTGGTGAGTAAGGGCCACAAGTCACTCTCATCATCCCTCCTTTAGATACAGCAGTGGATCATGATGCTCAGATTGCCAGTGGATGCCTATACTTCTCCGACTGAGCTTGAATGGTGTTGAACCTCACAGAATTTGAGATGCCAGACTTAGTGTTTGTCTGTTACTAAGCAATGCTTTGTTCACGGCAGGGCAAGAGTTAACTCTCCCATAATAGCTGTCACCAATTATTCACTGGTCTTATGTAACACTGCTGACAATGAAAGGCTTTGCTATCTTTGTAATAACTAAACTATGTTTCCTGAAAGCCTTTCAAGGCATTGACTAGGGCTTTGGGAGGAGCTGACAAAGATCCAAACCTAGCAGGGAGGGAAGAGGGATGTGCTGACCTTCTTGTGTTCCCCTTGCTAGGCCTAAAACTGTACAGCATGTTTGTTGTTGCAACAAAATTTTCATCAACACAGCTCATCAAATAGAAATCACTGTTTACAAAGTGTATGAAAGCTCGGGGTTACAGCAGTAGTAAGTAGAAAAACTGGTTTATATTGATTTAGGCAGACTGTATATTTTTCCTTTTTGAATACAGATATAGTGTGCAGTATTGTTGCTGGCACAACAGGCCAGCAGGCACAACAATAGTCAGTAGGAACTGATGGATATGGCTCACTGATGTCGCAAAAAGTTTTCCAAATGTGGCACTAGAAGATCTAGAATGCTTGTGTTTTTATTTTAGCAGAAAAGCCTGCAGCCAAAAAACCTTTCTGTGAATTTACAAAAGACAAATGCATTAAAACTGCCCAGGCCCAGCTCACCTGGTATCTAATCGTCCTGGTCCTTGGATTTAAATTGTTCTGATTCATATCAATTTTGTATCGTATTACACATTCTCCAGTGTATTTATATCCAAAATATATCTTTGTATCCATTATAGAGAGCAAACACATTTTAATACCTAACACACTGTTTAGTGAACGCTAGCAACATTGTAGGAAATATAGGAACACAATTCTGTTTAACCCCTTAAGGACACATGACATGTGTGACATGTCATGATTCCCTTTTATTCCAGAAGTTTGGTCCTTAAGGGGTTAAATGATGATTGTATAAAAAAATAAATATCACAACCACATGGTCTGTTTGGCTGGTCTACATTGCTGGCCCATGCTCATCATCTTAATGCATCACTCAGGCTAAGTCCTCCACACAGACCACCGCACATACCACAGCTCGGTACCATTCCCCACGTGGGTTAGGAATTCAGAATGAACCGACACAGTTAACTGTATCTCCTTCTGTCCCCAATCCAACCCTTTGGGGTCCTCTCCCCGCACCACATCTCCTTTTTTTTTTCTTCCTTTCTTTTCTTCTCTTTCTCTATCTTTTCTCTCTCACCCTTCAACCACCGCTCGTTTGTTTTTTCTCATGCCTTGCACCCCCCCTCACTCACAACTACACCCCAGCACGGGGTCCACACCTCGGCAAGGGGTGGACTGATATTGAGGATGCAGATTAAATGCAAGGCGCTGGCGCGGGGTGGACAAGGGGGCGGGGTGGGATGCACAGTACACTATGGTACTTTAAGCTATGCACTGATTGCTACACTATAGACCAGGCATAGGCAACCTTCGGCACTCCAGATGTTGTGGACTACATCCCCCATAATGCTTATACACTCATAATGCTGGCAAAGGATCATGGGAGGTTTAGTCCAAAACCTATGCCTGCTATAGACCTTTAAAGGGCGACCTACCGCCACATGACTTATTGAAAAGTGTGGGTCTTGGGGAGAGTTCATGAGTGCATTGTCCACAACTATACTTTAATCTACCCGAATGCCGAATGTTATTTTCTAAACTTCTTTGTTAAAAACAAAACCGTGTATAAAACCAAAAATAAAGATTGTAACATTATTTTTTTAAATACTGTTTCCTGAAAAGCAGTGAATCACTAGGAAGTGCAAAATAAAGTTATATAAAGAGATGTTCACAGCAGCTGCAGCAGTCTCATTATAGTTCCGAGATTTAATACTAGTTATTATCTTAGGCTGATGTTAGACAACACTAAGTTGTATGAGACAAAGACTAATTAAACACAGCAGGTGTAATTAAATGGTGTTTCAAAGCTCAGGCTACATACTGATAAACACCTTTAAATAAACGCAACACTGGTTAATATCTTGTATATGCAGAAAAGATCTAAAATGAAAAATACCAATGAAAACTGATATTGCACCCAGGCAAAATATTTCTTATCTGGATTTTACAAATCTTGAAGTAAAATCTCATAATCCAAAATGATATAGTAAAAATAAACAATCGAGGGGGGGCTTACCTCTGAACAGATTTTTCTCAGCTCCTCCGGGGCTCTGATTAATCTGCCAAATATCACAAGCTAATCCACTCATAAGGCTGCCAATACCCAAAGATCGCACAGGGCAGTCTTCAGGCACAAGTACAAGCCTTTCATTTTGAAATCCAGGACAAAACAACGGAGGAAGGGGCCCGCGGCCTACCGTCCCCCTTCATGCCTCCAACTGTCAGAGTTGCTGGGACTTCCCGTGCCCTTTACCACACTGGAGATGGAGTATACTCACTGCCAGATCAGCTCCCCATAATGGCTAGGCACTCACAGAAACCCCAAACAGGCACCCCACATGACGCACAAGATATAGGGGCCCTACTCCAGTTACAGGACCATTACAAACTGGTGACTCAGGAATGCCATGAGGCCTCAGTCAACCCTCAGCACCCACCTGTGAAAATCACAGTGAGAAGCGCCTCTAGCGGCTGTCCATGAGACAGCCACTAGAGGCTGGATTAACCCATATGTAAACATAGCAGTTTCTCTGAAACTGCTATGATTACAGCAGGCAGGGTTAACCCTAGATGGTCCTGGCACTGTAACGAAAATATACCCCAACTCACAGGATTCAAATCGACAAAAGACAACACAGAGGAGAGATACGTCTACCGGACCTTAGAATGGCCGGACTCGACGTATATGAGAGGAGACAGAGTCAGGAACGATCCGAGGTCAAGGGCACAGAGAGACAGTGTAAACTAGGACTAGCCGGGGTCTGGTACAAAGTAAACAGCAAGCCGGCAAACAGATAAGGATAAGGATAAAGAGATAACGTAGTCAGAAACAAAGCCAAGGTCAATACGAAGGAACACAACTGAACACAACAAGCGCTAAAGGGAACTGCAACAGAAACCACGATAGGACAAGGACTAAGGGAAAAAGGTGAGTATAAGTACCTTCTAAATTAATTTGATTGGCTCCTGTCATATCCACACCCCAAAATGGTAAGTGTATGGGGAGTGTGGCATGACAGGGGCCAATGGGAGCCTTTTTCCAATTTAGACTCCCACTGTTTCTTTAAGAGTGCGCCCGAGACTCGCGGCGCGCTCTTAGATTCAGGCGGGACACGTGACCGTTTCTCGCGGTCACTGCCCGCCTTCTTGTTGCAGCCGTCGGATGAGCCGCGTGCGGCTCGTGCAGCAGCAGGACCGCGCGCGGCTCGAAGAGAGGACCGCGGCCGGCCCCTGGATAAGGTAAGTAACGCTACAGGCACCCAGACCACTTCATTGAGCTGAAGTGGTCTGGGTGCCTATAGTGGTCCTTTAAATCCACAATGATTTCTCTACTTCTCATCATCCTAATGCCCCCAGTGTAGTTGTGTAACCTATGGATGTAAACCTGAAGTTTGTTACTATGATTTATGTACTGTAAACATGGCGTGCCCGATGTATACTCGCTGTACATCCATTGTATAAAATCTGTACAAGCAAAAAACAATAAGTTAAAAAAAAATATATATATAAAATAAATAAATAATAATAACTCACCACATTTAGTTATTGAAATGAAGTGTGGAGCCTACCATGCCCTTGAAAAACAACAATGTTTATAAAAATCACAAATATGGCTGTAACTGAAGAAAAAACAAAGACAACTTCCCCCCTCCCCCCCTCAGCCCTTTCACTTTTATAAATCACAATTCATCAACTGAGGCGTGATCAGTACCATCAAACATTACATACAAAGTAATATCTCCCAAGTAACGTCCCTTATTTCTTGTTACATAGTAGTCTAGGTTGAATAAAATACTAAAACCAATTAAGTTCAATTTTGACACCCATTCTATTATGGCAAAAACCAAAAACTAAAAGAATCTAGCCATTTCCAATTATGCCGCGAAAAGGGGAAAAAAATATTTTTGACTCCAAAATGGCAATCGGATTTCTCTTTGGATCAACAACCTGTTCCTATACATATCAATTATATCCTTGAATATTCAGTTTTTTGCAAAAAAAAAAAAGCATCCAACCCTTTTTAAAAAAAATATCTATAGCATGTGCTAAGACAACTTCTTTATTCAGAGAATGCCACATCTTTATTGTTCTTAGTGAAAGAATCCTTTCATTTGCTGTAAACAAATACCTCTCTCTTCCAATATCAATGGGTGACTCCTTGTCTGTTGTATATTCCTGCTAAAGAACAGGCTAGCACATAATGGTTTATACTGACCCTGTATATTTTTGTATAGTGCTATCATACCAACTCTTATTCTAAAGAAAACAAATGCCGTTTTTCTAACTAATGTTTTTCACCCCCCTGAGTTTATATCTTGTCTCTGCACTGTTTCCAGTTCTGAACTGTTGTTCTTTAACCCCTTAAGAACTGAGCCAAATGTACGTGTTTTGATCAAAATAAAACATAACTTAGAATTTAACTATATGTTTGCTCAACCGTAATTTACCTCTTTCATATTAAGTGCACCCACACTTATTACATATCATTTTGTTTAGGAGAAATAGGGCTTTCATTTAACATCAAATATTTAGCTATGAAACAATTTAATATTAATAAAATGTTTTTAAAATGGGAGAAAATAAGATTTTTTTTTTTTAGTTCTGCATGACATTTTAACTGTGAATGTCATAATACTGTTTGCTTTTACTGCAATAAAATACACATATTTGTATTCAGCGATGTCTCACGTGTAAAACAGTACCCCCTATGTACAGGTTTTAATGGTGTTTTGGGAAGTTACAAATATAGCATGTTACATTTATCAGTTTTTTCACATTGAAATTCGCCAGATTGGTTACGTTGCCTTTGAGACCGTATGGTAGCCCAGGAATGAGAATTACCCCCATGATGGCATACCATTTGTTATAGTAGACAACCCAAGGTATTACAATGGGGTATGTCCAGTCTTTTTTACTAGCTACTTAGTCACAAACACTGGCCAAAGTTAGCATTAATATTTGTTTGTGTGTGAAAAATGCAAAAAACTAATTTAAACGCCAATTTTGGCCAGTGTTTGTGACTAAGTGGCTACAAAAAAGGACTGGACATACCCCATTTGCAATACCTTGGGTTGCTACTATTGCAAATGGTATGCCATCATGGGGGTAATTCTCATTCCTGGGCTACCATACGGTATCAAAGGCAACGTAACCAATCTGGCGAACTTCAATGTGAAAAAACTGAAAAATGTAACATGCTAGATTTGACCCTGTACTTCCAAAAACACCATTAAACCTGTACATAACCAATCTGGTGGATTTCAATGTGAAAAATTGAAACACAATCCTTATATTTGACACTGAAACTTTTGAAAACATCATAAAACCTGTACATGAGGGGTACTGTTATACTCAGGCAGGGGCGGACTGACCGGTCGGGCACTTCGGACATGGTCCGAGGGCCCGGCCGGGAGGGGGGCCCGCCATCAGGGGGCCCGGCCGCCCCTTTAAATGCTGCAGCCGCCTGAGCGCTCTCCTAAGAGCGCTCAGGCGGCTGCAGCTTCTCACCTCCCCTGTAGCGTGGACGAGCGGCTTTCCGGTCCGCGGTGCCCGGCAGGAGTGATAGGAAGGTGCACACTGAGTGTGCACCTTCCTGTCAGTCCGGCCGGGTACAGGAAACAGAAACTCCTGTTCCGCGCGGAACAGAAGTTTCTGTTTCCTGTACCCGGCCGGACTGACAGGAAGGTGCACAGTGTGCACCTTCCTATCACTCCGGCCGCGGACCGGAAAGCCGCTCGTCCACGCTACAGGGGAGGGGGTAAAATGAGAGGGGGAGGGGGGGTTAAAAGAGAGAGGGAGGGGGGTTAAACGAGAGGGAAGGTGGGGGTTAAAAGAGAGGGAAGGTGGGGGTTAAAAGAGAGAGGGAGGGGGGGTTAAAAGAGAGAGGGAGGGGGGTTAAAAGAGAGAGGGAGGGGGGGTTAAAAGAGAGAGGGAGGGGGGGGTTTAAAAGAGAGAGGGGGGTAAAAGAGAGAGGGAGGGGGGTTTAAAAGAGAGGGGGGTTAAAATAGAGGGGGGGGTTAAAAGAGAGAGGGAGGGGGGGTTTAAAAGAGAGAGGGAAGGTGGGGGTTAAAAGAGAGAGGGGGGTAAAAGAGAGAGGGGGTTAAGAGAGGGAGGGGGGGTTGAGGGAGGGGGAGGGGGGGTTGAGAGAGGGAGGGGTGAGGGGGGGTTGAGAGAGGGAGGGGTGAGGGGGGGTTGAGAGGGGGAGGGGGGTTAAAAGAGAGAGGAGGGGGGGTTAAAAGAGAGAGGGAAGGTGGGGGTTAAAAGAGAGGGAAGGTGGGGGTTAAAAGAGAGAGAGGGTTAAAAGAGGGGGGGTTAAAAGAGAGAGGGGGGTTAAAAGAGAGAGGGGGGGTTAAAAGAGAGAGGGAAGGTGGGGTTAAAAGAGAGAGGGGGTTAAAAGAG
This sequence comes from Pelobates fuscus, assembly GCF_036172605.1. Lineage (NCBI taxonomy): Eukaryota > Metazoa > Chordata > Amphibia > Anura > Pelobatidae > Pelobates > Pelobates fuscus. The sequence continues at coordinate 126,973,328 of NC_086321.1, forward strand.
AAAGGGGGGGTTAAAAGAGAGGGGGGTTAAAAGAGAGAGGGGGGTTAAAAGAGAGAGGGGGTTAAAAGAGAGGGGGTAAAAAGAGAGAGGGAGGTAAGAAGAGAGAGAGACGGAGGTAAGAAGAGAGGGAGGGAGGTAAGAAGAGAGGGAGGGAGGTAAGAAGAGGGGGAGGGGGTAAGAAGAGGGGGAGGGGGGAGTAAGAGGAGGGCAATTGCCCCCTTCCCTGTCCACAGGCACCGTGCGGGCAGCCGGCAGGGGAGGGAGGAAGAGAGGACCCGGGAGCTCAGCCTGCAGCTCCTCTGGGTCCTTCTTGCGCGAGCACAGATCATTGCCGCGGTTACCACGGCAACGTTACGGCTCTTGCGAGAGTAAACTCTAGCCCTGGAGCTACGGGCTAGAGTTCACTCTCAACACTGTGACCACCAGGTATTCCTGGTGGTCGCAGTGGTGAGAGTGAACTCTAGCCCAATAAACACACTGCCCCCACACACCATACACATTCACACACTGCCCCCTATACACACACACACACTGCCCCCACACAGACCATACACATTTACACACATTGCCTCACACACACACACACACATACACTGCCCACCCATACACACACAGCCCCCCATACTAACATTGCCACACACATACACAGCCCCCTCGTACACACATTGCCCCACACTACACCCCCTCACACACACTGAACCTTTCACACACACACTGCACCCCTTACACATTGCACCACTGCACCACTGCTCCTATACCCTACTACAGCCTCATATCCCAGCAGACCCCAGGTAAGTTGTCAAACTGTTCTTAAACGGTTTGACTACTTACTCTAGGAGGGGGGCCCGGCCCTCCTGGCACCATAACGACTACACAGAGCAGTAGTGGTTATTGTGCATGGATTATTTCTTTAAATAATCTACGAGTGCCCCAGTAGCCAGCAAGCCAGCCCACAGGCCGGCCAGCCAGCCAGCCAGCCCACAGGCTGGCCAGTAGCCAGCCAGCCAGCCCACAGGCCACCAGTTAGGCTTAAAGCCAGCAAGCCACAGCCTGCCAGCCAGCAAGCCACAGCCAGCAAGCCACAGCCTGCCAGCCGCAGCCAGCAAGCCCACAGCCTGCCGGCAGTAGCCAGCAAGCCCACAGCCTGCCAGCAAGCCCACAGCCTGCCAGCCGCAGCCAGTAAGCCCACAGCCTTCCAGCAAGCCCACAGACTGCCAGCCAGCAACAGTAATTAAGGTAAGAGGAGCCAACTTGGCCTAGGTATCAGCGAGCTATGTTGTGTTGCTATATTGTGAATAGGAACCAGAGTGTTGGAGAGACCCCCCTCCAGGCCCCATTAGACTCCATTGTAGTCTCTAATGGGACCTGGAGGGTATTCTTTCTAACACACTCTCTAAAGGACACTGAGATAGCCTCTGCTAGAAAGACCCCCCTTCATGGCTCATTAGCCCTCAATTGTAGTCTCTACTGGGGCCTTGAAGGGATTATTGCACTTTTGTTCCTTGTGTCTAAAGATTGTGTTGGGTGTGGCTGGAGGCGGTGCATGGAGGCGGGACATGGGTGGCGCTTGCTGCGGAGTATGGGTGGGGCCTGTAAGGGGGCCCTGGATTTATTTTGCCCGGGGGCCCTGAGGGTTCTCAGTCCGCCCCTGTACTCAGGAGACTTTACTGAATACAAACATTAGTGTTTTAAAACTGTAAAACGTATCACAAGAATATATCGCCAGTGTAAGTGCCATTTGTGTGTGAAAAATGCAAAAAAAGTCACTTTCACTGATGATATCATCGTTGTAATACATTTTACTGTTTTGAAACACTAATATTTGTTTAGCGAAGTCTCCCGAGTAAAACAGTACCCCCCATGTACAGGTTTTATGGTGATATATACATATATATTGATGTATATACATATATTATTTTGTTCTAAGTGTATCAATATATATATATTAATATCAAAATACAGTTAGAAAAAAATTGCACATATATATTTTTTTGTTATTTATTTTTTATTATTTTTCATTTTTAACATATTTATATATTTATTTTATATATATATAATTAATATAATTCTACGTGTATTTTGATATTAATATATATATATAATTATATATTAATATTAAAATACACTTAGACAATGTATGTGTATGTATGTGTAAGTGTATATATATACTTAGTTCATATATAAAAGTATATATTATTTTATTTTACACTGTTTTAAAACTTTAATTTTACTTTATTACAGGCAGCAGTCATTCCAGGCACTCCCCCTGCTGGCACTGTTATGGACGGCTATTCCGTACATGTGAACGTGAGGTCCTCGCAAGGACCTCGCAATCACATGGCCCAGGAGGGCCAGATCAACAGCAGAGGGACTCCCTGGGATGCCAGGTAAGTTCCCCCATCACGTGGGATCGCTGTCGAGCAAGTAAGTCCCCTGGACGGCGTGGAAGTGCTATGCCACCCACCGGCGTTTAGAGCCGGGTCCCCAAGGATGGCATAGCACGCCTGCCGTCCTTAAGGGGTTAAAACCAGTGCCCAAAATTGCACCATATATTCAAGGTGGCAAAATTATAAAGAGGCAAAATTATATTTTGATCACATGACTCAATACCCTGTTTTATACATGAATACCTTACTAGCTTTTGCAATGGCAGACCGGCATTGCACATTTTTGTAGTTTCTTATCTATATTTGATCCGCAGCCCTCTTTATTTAATTTTATCCCTATCTCAACCTCATTTAATGTATAAATGACTTGTGGGTTCACTATTCTAACATGTATGACTTTGCATTTATCTGCTGTTTTTTGTTGTTGCTATATATACAATTCAATGTTTTTGAAACATTATTCAAGTAAATAGGTCATAACAAAGACATACCTATAAGTGGAGAAGCAGGGCTGGCACCACCGTTTGGCGAACTGGGCATTCGCCTAGGGCGCCGGTCTGCTGGGGGCACCCACCGGGATGTTTCCTGGTGGGCTCCCCCTGTCTGGGGCCGCAGCGCTGGGAGAGTGGCTTTTGAGCCGCCCCCAGCGCTGGGCCCATCCTCAAAGTGCCTGAAGGTGGGGGTGCTGAGAGGATCCCTGTCACAGGGGACCAGGAGGTGGCCATCTGGTGCGGCTCGCTGTGATGAGGTAAGCAAGGTCGCTGCGAGCAGCGCGGGGGCAGGGGACCTGACAGTCAGTGAGTGTCTCTCAGTGAGTGTATGCCTGTCAGTGAGTATGTGTGTGTGTGTGTGTCTGTCAGTGAGTGAGTGAGTATGTCTGTCAGTAAGTGTCTGTGTGTTTGTCAGTGAGTGAGTGTATGTATGTCAGTGAGTGTCCGTGTGTGTCTGTCTGTCTATGAGTGAGTGTATGTATGTCAGCGAGTGTGTGTGTCTGTCAGTGAGTGAGTGTATGTCTGTCAGTGAGTGTATGTATGTATGTATGTCAGTGAATGTCTGTGCCTGTCAGTGAGTGAGTGTCTGTCTATCAGTGCCTTTTGTTTGTGTGCGCGAGTGTGTGTGTCTGTCAGTGAGTGAGTGTATGTCTGTCAGTGAGTGAGTATATGTCTGTCAGTGTGTGTGTGTCTGTCAGTGAGTGAGTGTATGTATGTCAGTGAGTGTCTGTGTCTGTCAGTGAGTGAGTGTATGTCTGTCAGTGAGTGTATGTCTGTATGTCAGTGAATGTCTGTCAGTGAGTGAGTGTATGTTTATCCGTGCCTTTTGTGTGTGTGCGCGTGTGTGTGTGTCTCTGTCAGTGAGTGAGTGTATGTTTGTCTGTCAGTAAGTGTCTGTGTGTCAGTGAGTGAGTGTATGTGTGCGTGTGTGTGCAGGGGTGTATTAGCCGCGAGGCAAACAAGGCATTTGCCTTGGGCGGCATTTTCCAGGGGGCGGCAAAAAAAGCCGCCCCAAACGCCCAGGGCAAATGCCTTGTTAGCCTTGCGGCTAACTGACTTGCCGTCTGGGCGGGCGCGCGGTCTGCTGGGCAGTGCTGGCGGGCGGGCGGCCGGCGAGGGAGCACTTCCTCTGAGCTGTCTGCTCAGCTCCCTCGCGTGCCGCAGAGTGAGGCTGGGAGCCGGAATATGACATCATATTCCGGCTCCGCCTCCCAGCCTCACTCTGCGGCGCGCGAGGGAGCTGAGCAGACAGCTCAGAGGAAGTGCTCCCTCGCCGGCCGCCCGCCCGCCAGCACTGCCCAGTAGCCACTGGACCACCAGGGAGAAATAGGACCCCCCAGCATTCCCAAAGGTAAGGAGGCTGGGGGGGGGGTACATTTAAAAAAAATTAATGTGTTAAATATGTGTGAGTATGTGTGTATGTCTGTTAGTGTGTGTGAATGTCTGTTAGTGTGTGTGAATGTCTGTTAGTGAATGTGTGTATGTCTGTTAGTGTGTGTCTGTCTGTTAGTGTGTGTGTGAATATCTGTTAGTGTGTCTGTGTAGGTCAGTGTGTGTGTCTGTAGGTCAGTGTGTGTGTCTGTATGTGTGTGTGTGTGTGTGTCTGTTAGTGTGTGTGTGTGTGAATGTCTGTTAGTGTGTGTGTGTGAATGTCTGTTAGTGTGTGTGTGTGTGTGTGAATGTCTGTTAGTGTATGTGTGTGTGTGTGTGTGTGAATGTATGTTAGTGTGTGTGTGTGTGTGTGTGTGTGTGTGAATGTCTGTTAGTGTGTGTGTGTGTATGTCTGTTAGTGTGTCTGTGTATGTCTGTTAGTGTGTCTGTGTATGTCTGTTAGTGTGTGTGTGTATGTCTGTTAGTGTGTGTGTGTGTGTCTGTTAGTGTGTGTGTGTGTATGTATGTCTGTTAGTGTGTGTCTGTTAGTGCGTGTGTGTGTGTGTCTGTTAGTGTGAGTGTGTGTGTATTTGCTAGTGAGTGTGTGTCTGTTAGTGAGTGTATGCGTATCTGTAAGTGAATGTGTGTATTTAGATGGCGGGGGAAGGGTGGGGGTGGTGCGGGCGGGGGGAAGGGTTGGATGGGGGTGGCGCGGGCGGGAGGGGGGCGCCTGAGTTTTGTCCTGCCTAGGGCAGCACAAAACCAGGATACACCACTGTGTGTGTGTCTGTCAGTGAGTTAGTCATATGTAGATAATGGAAGTGCACTCAACCCTTCGTCATGGAATTCAGGGTGCTCTAATGGATAAGTCCCAGTACCAGGAAGGACCAAACATGGAATTTTGAGTATAGAAAATAATCCAGGCACTCCAACGAATTCCAAAGCAAAGGCAATTTTATTAGAATCAGGAACCAAAAGGCAATGTTTCGACCCCTTAGGGCCTTTGTCAAGCTTGGGCGGCAGAAATCCTTGCACCGGCCCTGTGGAGAACTGTACAATCTGGTGGTCTGAAGACATTACATTTAAAGGGAAACTCCAGTGCCAGAAAAACGATCCGTTTTTCTGGCACTGGAGGGTCCCTCTCCCTCCCACCCACCAATCCCCGGTTACTGAAGGGGTGAAAACCCCTTCAGTCACTTACCTGGGACAGCGGCGATGTCCCTCGCCGCTGTCTCCGCCTCCGCGACGCTCCTCCTAATGATTACGTCGGCCGGTGGGCGAGACTAATCTCGCTCACCGGCCGAGGAGACCTAATGCGCATGCGCGGAAATGCCGCGCATGCGCATTACATCTCCCCATAGGAAAGCATTGAAAAATCATTTCAATGCTTTCCTATGGGGTTTTGAGCGACGCTGGAGGTCCTCACACAGCGTGAGGACGTCCAGCGACGCTCTAGCACAGGAAACCTGTGCTAGAACCCAGGAAGTGACCTCTAGTGGCTGTCTAATAGACAGCCACTAGAGGTGGAGTTAACCCTGCAATGTAAATATTGCAGTTTATGAAAAACTGCAATAATTACACTTGCAGGGTTAAGGGTAGTGGGAGTTGGCACCCAGACCACTCCAATGAGCAGAAGTGGTCTGGGTGCCTGGAGTGTCCCTTTAAGGTAGTCAAAGTAATGCTACAAAAGAAACAAAATATATGCTCAGTTGCAGAATCAATCATAGCAGTGAAACACAAAAACTAGGAAACATTGTTTCAAACTCCAGGACCTTCTGATCTCAGAATCAGTGAGCCAACATAGATCAACATTTGAGGAACATTAAAGAAAGAGAAAAAAGAAAAAGGCAAAGAAATTCAGACCACAAAAAATAATATATATATATATATATATATATATATATATATATATATATATATATATATATATATATATATATATATATATACACACACAGTTCAGTGGTGTGTCAATATGCATTTCCAACCGGTATTCAATCAAACACAAACATTACAAATAAACACACCCCTGCATTCAAACTCCAAAATTACATACAAACACACTGCTTCATTTAAATAGCAATACTACACACAAATGTATACCCACATTTAAAAGAAAACAAGCCCTTGCAGTCAAATGCAAACATTCCATACAAACACATCCATGTATTGAGACGCTAAAATTATATACAAGCACGCCTTCATTCAAACACCAACACTACACACAAGAACACTTGCAGTTAAAAGTCAACACTACATACAAACACACAGTGGCGGAACTACCACCGGTGTGACTAAATATGTAAATTGAAAGGTGTGTGTATCTGTGTTTTAGTGTATATGTGCATGTCTGTGTGTCAGTGTGGGTGTATGTGTCACTGTCTATGTATGTGTATCTGTGTGTTAGTGTGTAGCTGCATAGGTGTTTGTGTGTGTGTACATCCCAGCATTCAAATTCAAGCATCAACACTACATACAAACACGCCCCTCGGTAGGGGGCATTTCCGGCGGCCGACGAAGATGGCTGTGTGAACGAGCTGCTCCTCGTGGCCCCAGCATATACCGCTTCAACTGAGCATACCCCACACGCACTCACCTCAACATGGGGCGCACTAAGAAGCTGACAGAGCCCCAGGGTACCCCGAGACCAACGGGATCCGGGCCGTATCCTCTATCCGCTCCTTCCTCGTCACTCCACGGGATATTGCGTCCCAGCCGGAAATGGAGGCCGCAATTGAGACCGCGACTCCCGCCGGATTTTCCCCGGCTTCATCAGCCTCCCCCGAGACACAGGGTACTCTAGACGGGGACCTGCGCGCCCTCCTGCCCAATCTACTGACTAAGGCAGACCTGGATGCCCTCTCCGACCGCCTCAGCAGAGTTATAAGAGAGGAACTAGCCCAGGTAATGGCAGATGTAGCCTCACTAGACACACGCCTCACTGTCACAGAGACAGAAACTGGCACCCTCCGGTCTGATGCAGACCTCGCCCGCACCTCCATTACCAACTGTGAAACCAGCTTGGCCCACCTGACCACCTGGGTAGATGATCTGGATAATAGGGGCCGCAGACTCAATCTAAGAGTGTGGGGGGTGAAGGAGGGGGGCCCGACAGAGAACCTCCCCGAGATCCTATGCACAGTGTTTAGCCATGCCCTGGGGGGACAACAAATCCATAGACTGGGCCTGGTCAGAGCCCACCGTGCTCTGCGCGCACCTCCCGCACCTGGTGAACAGCCACGGACATTGTCTGCTGCCTTGACAACTTTGCCATGAAGGAAGATATACTGCGCGGCGCACGCCGCATGAACACAATCCGCATCGATAACCAGCATATTTCCATATACCAGGATCTCTCCCGCGACACCCTGCAGGCAAGAAAGGCTCTCAGACCAATCACCATGGCGATTCAAGCAGCAGGTGTTCCCTACAGGTGGGGATACCCCTTCTCGCTATCCGCACGCAGAGGACCGGACCTCCACGTCATAAGGTCCCCGACAGACGTCCCAGGATTCCAGCGCTCCCTTGGGCTCCCGCAGGTGCAGGTTCCGAACTGGCTGACCCACCAATTCATACGCCAAGCTACAGGCCCTCCACCACCACCACCGAGTAGAGATCAAGGCAGGAACAGGCCCCAACGTGACCGCCCATGGCACCCGGACCCAACAGGGCCAGAAGAGTAAACACCGCAGCAGCCCTATCATGACAAGAGGTGACGAAGCACAAACGCGACCATCCATCACTCCATGAACTTGTGAGTACGGTACTTTCCATTGACTGGGGACATTGTCCATACACACACTACATCACAGGGAGGGAAATGGCAAGCTTCTTGGGGAGGGGGGCACGTGGGGGACCAGGACACAGTCGCACATGGAAGCTAAACCTGCACGGGGACACAAACGCCACTACGGGCAGAAAAAGACTTCAGGCCTTCCGAAACAGTGAACATTGCAAGAGGCCCAGGAAATCTGACCTCAAAGGCACCAAGAGTCACCCAGGACGCTTCACAACTATATTGGACATAACTGCTATAATTTGGTGGGAGGAAGGGAGGAGGGGGAAGAAGGGGATGTTATTCACTGCACAGACAAACGACCCCAATAGACATACGAGCCTAAGGGAGGGGGGGGGAAGGGGGGAAAAATTGCAAAATAACACAGCAATAAAGATAACAACACGAAAAGGGTGGGGGTGGAAGGTGGAGGGGGGAAGGGGGAGAGAGGGGGGAGGAGAAAGAGGGGGAAAAAAGTGGGGGGGGAAAGAAAACAGGAAAACAAGAAAAAAAAAGAGAGAGAAATGGGGGGGAACAAAAAAAAAGGGGGGGACAAGGGAGAGAGGGGAGGAGAACACATGAGGTGTTTCCTATGCACAGAAGGGGGGAAAGAAAAGGGAGGGAAGGGGGGAGGGAGGGAGGAAGGACACACAGGTCGTAAGGGCGAGAGGGTGGGAAAGGATAGACAGCTCTGACACACCTGGCGGGGAAAAATAGGACGCATATGAAGGCAGGGGATAAGATCAAAGGGAATACACAACTGAGGACACCACAACGCGACCAGGCACCCCGGAGCAAACGTGGGGTGGAAAAACATATGACTGCAACAGGTGCAGACACCTCCATCCTTAGGGTTTAATGCACAGGCGTATGATTCGAATGTAACTAGCAGCACTACACGGTGAAGCTCACCAACGCGACACACGCACCGATCCACCTATAGGACCACCAGACCCGACACCAGACGACACTGACCACCCTGATGGGATTCACGGAGGGCACAATGATTATAGGCGGAGATTTCAACTTACCGCTCCATCACCAGGACACTTCGGCAAACCCCGCTCAACAGGCACCCAACAGACACACGCGAACGATACAGCTCCTACACCACCACCAACTCACGGATTGCTGGAGAGCACTGAACCCCACTGCAAGGGACTACACATTTTATTCCACGACTCACGCCACCTACACCAGGCTGGACTACTTCCTCCTGCCATACCACCATCTACCCCTCCTCATGGAAGCAGAAATTCTGCCCATGACCTGGTCAGACCACAACCCCATTCGGATAGGACTCAAGTCACCCCTGTTTTGACCCCGCCAGGTCTCTTGGCGCCTCAATGAATCGATCCTTGCAGACCCAATCCTGGTCACAACGACAAAACAAACTATCCAAGACTACTTTCTCAACAACGAAACTGAAGACACAACGCCCCTGATGTGCTGGGAGGCACACAAAGCAGTACTCCGTGGACATTTTATTGCGCACTGCTCGACGCGGAAAAAGGCACACAACAACCAAGTACAAGAACTCAACAAGAACATAGCGGACCTGGAATACCGCCACAAACGGACGATGGACCCGTCCACATACCGCAATCTAATTCTCAAGCGAACCCAGCTCACCGAACACTTGAACCGAGCAATTCAACGCTCCTTCCAACAATTCCAACATCTGGTATATGAACACGGAAACAAATGCAGCAGACTCCTAGCAAACCTGCTGAAACAGCGCAGAAATCACCTATATATCCCCAAGATTAAAAACACTGACCAACAAATGTGCCATTTCCCGGACCAGATCGCAGCGGCGTTCACCCAATACTACGAAGACCTCTACAATTTACCAGGTGACGCACAGGCTAACAGGACACCCTGCAGGACCGAGGCCATTCATACATATCTCGAAGCAGCCGGACTGAAACAATTATCTACCCCAAACCGGGATGAATTGGAGGCCCCCATAACAGTAGAAGAACTGGCATACGCAATCAGAAAAGCAAAGACGGGGAAAGCACCAGGGCCAGACGGACTGCCGCTACAATACTATAAAACCTTCCTACCAGACCTCCTGCTGAAACTACATTTAGCTCTGAACTCAATTCTAGACGGCGCTACCCCCTCAGCCCCATTCACGGCAGCAAACATCACCCTCCTCCCAAAAGAGGGTAAAGACCCGACATCCTGCGCAAGCTACCGCCCGATATCTGTCCTGGATGTGGATGTCAAACTCTTGGTGAGCGTGCTAGCCAACCGTCTGGCAACATTACTCCCAGACCTGGTCCACCCAGATCAGACGGGGTTCATCCCCGGAAGAGAGGTCCGAGACAACACCATACGGGCACTGAACCTGATCTCCGTAGCAGCGCAATCCGACCAACAGACCCTGATCCTCTCCACGGATGCCGAAAAGGCTTTTGATAGGGTGGACTGGGAATTCCTCTTCGAAACCCTCCGGAGCCTGGGCATCGGCGCCAAATACATACAATGGGTAGAGCTAGACTCCGCATCAACGGGGCCCTCACAGACCCGTTCCACATCCGCAACGGAACGCGCCAAGGGTGCCCCTTATCCCCCCTTCTCTTTGCACTAACCCTGGAGCCATTCCTGAACAACATCAGAGGCAACGAGGCGATCCGTGGACTCCGTATAGGCCGATCACACCACAAAGTCCTGGCATACGCAGATGACCTGCTCTTCATTGTACAACAACCGGCCACGACACTCCACACGATCATGACTGAATTTGAAAAATACGTCAAGGTCTCCAACTTACGCATCAACTACAGCAAATCAGAAATCTTAAACCTTAATGTTAGGCACACCCAAACACAGACGATCAGACGCCGCTTTCCCTTCCGCTGGTGCACCACCAAGATGAGATACCTAGGGGTCTGGCTCACACCAGACCCAGCGGATCTCTACCACTACAATTACCTACCACTTCTCAAAACCGAGCAGGCCGAACTTCAGGCCTGGAATACCTACTACATATCGTGGCTAGGCCGCGTCAACGCGGTGAAGATGACCCTACTCCCTAAATTCCTCTTCGTGTTCCAGACGATACCAATCGCAGCACCGAAGAGCTTCTTCACATCCATCCAAACGGCAGTCCGTCAGTTCATCTGGAAGGGCAAGGCCCCCCGAATAGCCCACTCCCAGTTAACACTCCCTAAAATCAAAGGGGGACTGGCTCTTCCCGACTTCAGGAAGTATTACACTGTGACCCACCTCACCCGAATCATCGGCTGGTCGACAGCACCAAGAGATAAGCTATGGGTTCGACTTGAAGCAGATAGCTCCGAATGCAACCTCCGAGCCCTACCGTGGATCACCCCAGAAGCGAGCCGACGCACCACACACGCGAACCCATTTGTGAAAGCCACCCTCCGCATCTGACACCAAAACGGCCCCAAATACTACCTCACAACACATCCAAGCCCTCTACTTCCACTCAGGAGAAACCCAGAGTTCCCGGCGGGGGACATGGGGCCCACCCTGAGAGCGCGGACCGACACCACAATACCCCGAATGATGGACGTACTCACACCCCCTTGCTCTATAAAGCCACTTACAGACCTGTTTCCGGACCAGAGGCATACCTTCCTCCACACTATAGCAAGGGAACAACTGCAGAGATATGCACGCTCGATCCCCCAACGACCAAACCTTATGCGGGAATGTACAGAGTTTGATTCCATGTGCCGGTTGGAGGCACCCCCCCCCCCCCGAGAGCGATCTCCCAGATCTACACCACACTGACGACTGGACGATACCTTCTAGCACCACCATGCATTAGGCGTTGGGAAGAAGACCTAGACGTAACGCTCACGGACGCAGACTGGGATAAGATCATAACACTCACCCAGAAGACCCCAGGGTCGGCGAGGCTCCAAGAAAATTTGTATAAAGTCTTTACGAGATGGTACATCACCCCAACGAATCTACATGCTAGAGACAGCACAAAACCAAACACGTGCTGGCGATGCGGAAAGGAGCCGGGATCGTTCCTCCACCTATGGTGGGACTGCTCCCTCATCCGCCCATTCTGGGAAGCGGTGGGCCGAGTGCTTAACGAAACCACAGACGAAAACATCCCAGTGGCACCGGCACCCTTTCTACTACACCATGCAACGACACCCACACCGGCATACAAACGATCAGTGATACCGAGGCTCCTCAATGCAGCGAAAGCAACAGTCCCAATCTTCTGGAGACAACCATGCACCCCCTCACTCAAGCGCTGGGTGGAGGAGGTGGAAGACACCCGGAGATTCGAGGACCTGAAGGCATCGACTGCAAACGCCAAAGAAAAACATCTTACGAGATGGTTCTACTGGCTAAGACACATCGCCTCGGATGACTTTGTGACGCTCTTGAATGCATCTGAACACTGAGAGGAACACATGGGCAGCATGTCGGAGAGGCCACCTGAGGCACCGGCGGAGTGGAGATTCCTGGAAAAGAGATGGGAGACAAACAGAGACCGGCTGCCTAAGATACCCGCTTGCCGCTCAGCCTCCCCCTTTTCTTTTTTTTTTTTCTCTCTCTTCTCTCTCTTTCTCTTCTTCTTGTCCTCTCCCCCTCTTCCCCGTCCTCTCGTCCCCCCCACACAAATACCAGACTCACACCTTACACGACCGCAACCCCCAGAGGGAGGCACACATGCACACAGACGTACGAACATAAACCAGACCCCAACTAACAACATAACCTACAATTTTAACCAAAGCACAACTCCATGCACTGCCTACTAGCACACCAAGACTCAGAACAGACGCTACGGACTGAGCCACAAAAACGCTCCCACTATCCCAAGCAATATAGAATGGTTGACACCGCTAACATCGGAACAACTATCAGCATCGACCGCCTAGACACAAGAAACGATATACTAACACAATGGCCGCACCCGCTGACTAGCCGGGTACAATTTCAAACCAGATACACAATATGCGATGCCTCTGGCAGGCACCAAAATAACTGAAAGTGATATATAGGCCGTGACCACGTAGGTGACAAGAAAACATAATCACAACAAACTAGCCAACCCAAGATTACTACAAGCACCATCTAGCACAAAGCTACTCCGCTAGCTAGCTACCACAAAGCACCTACCCAATCCAGCTAACATGAGACGACTATAATAAACCAGAGGACAAAAAAAAAAAAAAAACCTATATACACAAACCAGTTAACACAAGGCAACTACGCAAACTAACCAACACAAAACAACTACGCAAACCAATTAAAACAGGACAACCACACAGACAAATATTACTTCGGGTTATACCCGCCTAGTCAATGTATCTTGAAGTACGCACCTACTTAATTAAACTAAATACGCATGTTCAATATACTTGTTTCAATGTTACCGCCTCTGCGTAGGCGACCGTATGCTGTTACAATACTACGTTTGAATTCCACAAACAGAATGTGATGACAATAAAAACGTTTTAAAACAAACACGCCCCTCTAATCAAACGCTGACACTACATACAAACACACTGTTACAATTAAACACCAACACTACATACAAACATACCTCTGCATTAAAATGCCAATATTGTATACAAACACACCCTTACATTCAGACACCAAAACTACACGTAAATACAGCCTTTCATTCAAATACCGTTACCTCATAGAAACACACCCCTGCATTCAACATTCTACACAGAGTTAGCCCACTGCTTTCAAGTGGGAACAGTGCATACAAATACAAGGCTACATTCAAATGCCAACACTACACACAGTGGCGTACCTACTATGGTTGCAGGGGTCACCACTGCGACTGGGCACGTCACTCCAGGGGGCACGGCTGCTGCCGCAACCCCTGCAACCATAGGCCACCTGCATACCTTCTGGACTAGTGCACAGCCTCATCGGCCCGGAGCCTGCGGTTGCCAGCAGGAGGGGAGAGCTGTGCTGTGCTGCTCCCCTCCTACCCTGTGTGTAGTGTGGCCGAGCAGTCTGACAGGAAGTGCTCACTGAGAGAAAACTTCCTGTCAGGCCGGGTACCTCTGCGGTGGAGGGGAGAGAATGACACACATGGAGGGTCTGTGGGGTGTTGGGAATGACACACATGGAGTGGCTGGGGAGGGATTGGGAATGAAAAACATAAAGGGATTGGGGAGGTTTGGAATGACACATGAAGGGGCTAGAGTGGTTGGTGATGACACCTATGGTGGGGCTGTGGGGGAGTTGGGAATGACACACATGGAGGGGCTGGGGGAGTTGGGAATGACACAAATCGAGGGGTTGGGGGAAGATGGGAATGACACACATGGATGGGCTGGGGGGTTGGGGTTGACACACATGGCAGGGCTGGGGGGGGTTGGGAATGACACACATGGAGGAGTTTGGGTTTTTGGGAATGACACACATGGAGGGGCTGGGGGGAGGAATGACATGCATGGGGGCTGGGGGGGAGTTTAGATGTATTGAGGGTCTGGGAGGAATGACATGCATGGGGGCTGGGGGGGAAATGAGATGTATTGAGGGGCTGGGGGGAAATGAGACACATGGAAGAGCTATGGGGGAGGGATTGAGACACATGGAGGGGGGGCAGGGCAAATTTTGCACCGGGGCCAGGGCCGGACTGGGACAAAAATTCAGCCCGGGCAATTAAAGGCAGAGCAGCCCACTATTAGGGGCGGGGCCAGAAAGGGGGCATGTCATGTCACCACCATTGACACGCACACCCCCTTGCCCCCCACCAAATGAGTATGTTAAAGTGACGCTCCTCCAGAGCTAAAATAAATGCCATGAGTTTTTTTTTTTGGGGGGGGGGGAGAGGGTGGTTTGAGATTGTGCTGCGTTTGCTGGCGATTCGTCTCTGGTGTCCTCAATAGTGGGATACCAGAGATCAAAACAGGAACCGGACTGTTAAAGAGTGTTGTGCATGTGTGGGGATGTTCCTTGTGTTGTTGTATATGTTTGGACGTTGCATGTGTGTAGAGCAATTGTGTATGTGAAGGGGTCTGTTTGTGGCGTACTGCATGTGGCTAGGGGCTGTAGTGTCTGTGTCTCTGGGTTGTAAAGTATGTGTGTTTGTGTGTGTGTATTTATATAGGGCCTGTGGAGTGTGTGTTGTACTGTGTGTTTGTGAGTGTATCTAGGGGCTCTAGTGTGTGTATGCATATAGGAACTGTAGAGCACATGTGTATAGGGGGGATAATGTATGCATAGGTGGTGTAGTGTGTGTCCAGGGGGTGCAGAATATGTATTTATAGGGGATATAAATTAGTGTGGGTGCATGCAGGGGGTGTAATGTGTGTGTTTATAGGGGTATAACGTATGAGAGTGCAGGGAGTGTAGTGTAGGTTTATGGGGTATAGAGTGTGTTTAGTGTGTGTATGTGAGTGCCAGGGGAATAGTGTGTATATAAGGGGTATAGAGTGTGTGTAGTGTGTTTGTGTGTAAGTGCAGGAGGTGCAGTGTGGATATAGGGATATAGAGTGTGTATTGTGTGTTAATGCAGGGGCTGTAGTGTGTATGTAGGGGTATAGAGTGTATGCAGTGTGTTTGTGTGTTAGTGCAGGGGGTGTAGTGTGTTTGTGTGTTAGTGCAGGGGGTGCTGTGTGTGTAGTGTGTTAGTGCAATGTTTGTTAGTGCAGGGGAGCAGTATGTTTGTGTGTTACTGCAGTGTGTGTTAGTGCAGTGTGTGTTTGTGTGTTAGTGCAGTGTGTGTTTGTGTGTTACTGCAGTGTGTGTTAGTGCAGTGTGTGTTTGTGGGTTACTGCAGTGTGTGTTTGTGTGTCACTGCAGTGTGTGTTAGTGCAGTGTGTGTTAGTGCAGTGTGTGTTAGTGTTAGTGCGTGTTAGTGTTACTGCAGTGTGTGTTAGTGCAGTGTGTGTTTGTGTTACTGCAGTGTGTGTTAGTGCAGGGGAGCAGAATGTTTGTGTGTTAGTGGTGCAGTGAGTGTTAGTGCAGTATTTGTTTGTGTTAGTGCAGTGTGTGTTAGTGCAGTGTGTGTTAGTGCAGTGGAGCAGAATGTTTGTGTGTTAGTGGTGCAGTGAGTGTTAGTGCAGGGGTGCAGTGTGTGTAGTGTGTTTGTATGTGTGTAATGTGTTTGTGTGTTTATGGCCTTAAAGTATTATTATTAAAAAGTAAAAAAAAAAAAATCCATTTACTCCCCCTTTTAACTTTGCAGGGGGGGGGAGGGAGCATTCACATACCTGGTGGTCCAGTGAGGGGGCTACGCCACACACACACATCCCTGGCGGTCCAGCGGCAGGTAATTCAGTCTGTACCCCGCAGGGTACAGACCATCTCTCTCTCTCCCTCTCGCGAGCGCCGTTTTTTTTCAGAGCGTTGCCGCCGGTTACCATGGCAACGCTCTGATAATCTCGGAGCTTGCGAGAAGAAGATAAAGGAAGCTGCTCGCCGTGCGCGGAGGGAGACCGGCTCACTGCCCGATCTCCCCTCCGGCCCGTGATGGGTTAGACCTCCATCTTGGGGCCGGTGCTCCTGCGTATGGGCCGGCAGGGGAGATCTCTTGATCTTTCCTGCCAGCCTCGGCCCATGGCCATCGCATTTGCCCGGTTTGCCCGATGGCCAGTCCGGGCCTGACCGGGGCCCAGTGATTTCTAGTTACAACCCTGGCTACACACAGATAGACCCCTCATACACACTCCATACAAACACATTATATATTCAAACATGCAAAAACTGCCCATAAAACCCTGCAATGATGGTCAAATGGTAGATTCCCAGCTTGCAGTGCATCATGGGAGACTTACGACAAATGGAAATCTACCTTTTGGCAACCTTGCGCTGTAGGGTGCCAACATTTCCTTGCACCAGAGCCCTCTTTACCAGAACATCTTGGGGAACACCAGCCGGTGCCCTGTTTTACTTAGCAAGCCGGAAGCAGCTGTCTACCTGAATAACCTTAGAAAGTGAGGCAGTTCATGCTTGGTAACGGACTCAGCGATACCCCTGATTTTGAGGTTATTGCACCTCCACGCGTCATCCAGGGTATCCAGTATAACCTGCATGGTTTTGTTGGATGCCTGGAGTTGTTGTAGTAACTCGTTGGTGCCTGTTTGCGTTTGGGCTATGGAGGAGATGTTGTTCTCATTGGCCTCTACTCTGGCTGTAACCACTGTTATATCCTCACGGACTATGTCCAGATTAGCGTTTAAGAAGGCTCTTATGTTGGTCATCAAAGCCTTGATATCTCCCTTTGTAGCTGGGGCTGTCAGTTCTTCCCCTTGTTGTGGGTGAGTATACTCTCAGCACGGGGTATGTCGTTGGATGCATCGAGGAGTTCTTCCTTGGAGGAGGAATAATGTGGGTCCGGCTGATTTATTTAGAGCCAGCCGCGGGAGCTTAGCCGACATGCGTGTCTGCTCACTTCAGTGTTCAAGCCACGCCCCCAAAAATGCAATATTTTAGTGGTCCCTGAAGGACACAAGCAATTTTGGCATTTTTACTATGTGTGTGTTCCATGTTTCTAATTTATTGCACCAACACATATTATGGCCTTGATGTGATGTGACATATACACAGTAACCCATTATTAATATTATAAAAAAATGCATTAAAAAACATATTTTTTCCAACAGTTTTGGCAATAGTAATGTGAACATAATTAGTGCAGCGTAAGAAAGCTCATCCAAATTAAATTAAAGGACCACTCTAGGCACCCAGACCACTTCAGCTTAATGAAGTGGTCTGGGTGCCAGGTCCAGCTAGGGTTAACTAATTGTTTTATAAACATAGCAGTTTCAGAGAAACTGCTATGTTTATCAATTAGTTAAGCCTTCCCCTATTTCCTCTAGTGGCTGTCTCACTGACAGCCGCTAGAGGCGCTTGCGTGATTCTCACTGTGAAAATCACAGTGAGAGCACGCAAGCGTCCATAGGAAAGCATTATGAATGCTTTCCTATGTGACCGGCTGAATGCGCGCGCAGCTCTTGCCGCGCGTGCGCATTCAGCCGACGGGAGGAACGGAGGCGGAGAGGAGGAGGAGAGCTCCCCGCCCAGCGCTGGAAAAAGGTAAGTTTTACCCCTTTTCCCCTTTCCAGAGCCGGGCGGGAGGGGGTCCCTGAGGGTGGGGGCACCCTCAGGGCACTCTAGTGCCAGGAAAACGAGTATGCTTTCCTGGCACTAGAGTGGTCCTTTAATGTATTAGTCCTGATTTACAGAGTACAGCACAGAATTGGAGAGACAGATATGATCAGTCTATGTCTGTCTAATTTTGGGGCATTATACCTGTAGTAGTGTGACTGTCAAAATAGCCCCACAAAGGCAGTAGACACTTCAGGTTTTTATATAGGGAGTATATAAATATAATTAATTTACTTATTTATAAAATATTTTATACAGTCATACTCCAGCTCATGCGTATTCACAGTCACACATTCATATATACACTATATCAGCTGATTGCAGAGATTTGCGCAGCTCTGTTCTGATGCTGGGGCTAGGGTGACGTTAAATCTCACTCTTTATAGTAGAACAGAGTGGTGAAGGAGCAGTGCAGTCATCGTACATATCCATTATCTACATGTCCCCTACATACGCACATTTTATAAAAATGTAGGTAGAGGTTGTGAATGGATGTGTATGTGATGAATGAATATGCTTTTGTTAACGTTTTTATTTAAATTCTGTATTAGATTTACTAATCACCTATATATAAAGAATATATTATTTCTAAGTCTAAGGTATGAAAAATAAGATTAAATCTACGCCAACGGTTCATCTTGACACTAGACACCTCCATCTTGGCTTCCTGTTACTCTGTTATAAAGTTGTCTTTTCTGCCATTGAATATAGTGGTAGATGTGAAACAGAAACAATGTTTCAATTCTACTTCTCATTTACATTATGTGCCTTGGCTGTGCCTGGACTGAACTGGGTTGTAATGTTGCTTGCTCAAACAATCTTATGCATTTTAAAAGCAAGTATAGCTTCACATAAAAAAAGGTTAACATAACTTATATGTGATCCTAAATGTTGGATTTCGTATAATAAATAGCTGATCTTGGACCTAGGGCAGTATCTCTACAACAATTACTATTTTGCCATATCGAGTCTTAAAGAACAGTCTGTGAAGCCCTTAAAATACAAATCACGTGCATCATAACAAAATGTTTAATAGAATAGGAATCAAAATACCATAAATGTTTGAACCAAAAACTGATAAGCTGAAAGGAACACACTGTTTTTATGTTAATTATGCTGAGCACACATAGATTATTCCCAGACATGTGGTTGCCTTGTTGTTAAACTAGCACTTAAGGAGAGTTGTTCGGTAAGTATCACACTGACCTATTAAAACCACAGAGAGAAAAAAACTTGATTTGGAGAAAATGAGAATTTAAATAGAAAACAGAGAAATGATCAGATTATGTGCTTGCGGTTTTAGGGGTTTTTCATTTTTTTTTGTTTAAGTTTTGCCTTTAAATGCAGGGCCGGACTGGGAATTAAAAGCAGCCCTGGAAAAAAATTATTTACCAGCCCCATAATGCGTCGCGCTGTGGTGGAATCTCGGTAAAAATAAATTTAGTAGGCCGAGATTACCACGTGGCATGTGTACGTGCATATGCTGACGTATCGATCAGTTGGTTGCACGAGGCAAGATACGATCAGTAGTGTACGGAGCATGTGCAAGAATACAGGATATAGTATTCCCCCTCCTCCATTGTGCTGGACAAGCCATGCGGTCAAACAGGAAGTTAATTCTTATTTGTGTTGATTGGTTAAGAGAATGTGCGGGTGGAGCTTAATATGGGAGGAGTTATATGCCTATATAAGGAGCCTGCACTATTGTCCGGGGCTCAGAACTTGTGGTATTTTGGTGACGCTAGTCCCTCTGAGTCCCGATCGGTGATCCAATAAAGAATCTCTTCCTTCCTGAAGAAACCTGTGTCCATCTCTCTGTGCTTGGCTTCCGTCAGTTTCTCCGGTATCATTTGGTGCATTGGCCGGGAAGCTCATCGTTCAACGGTAGCTGAGAGGCAGAGGCGTGAGACGGTCTATCTTTGCCCACGTTCTCTACGGCTGCACCCCTGAACTTCTGCGTGGACCTCCCTTCGTCTCGGCGCCACTGGGCCGTTGTCCAGGAGATCATCGGCCTCTACGTGAGAAGTGCTGGGGTGTCCCCGTCGATGAGTGTGAACTCAGGTTCAGGAACGAGGAGGTAAGACAACTGCTGTTTTAGACGGCAGGACCCACTAGGGGTATACCGATTGTGCGGTAGGCCCAAAGGGGTTTTGAATCTGTGTATCTGCCCCCTCTGTCGGAGGGAAGGAGCGAAGGCGCACCGCTCGATCGAACGCTCTTTAGTCAGACCGTTTGATTCTGTTAGTCAGGCGGGGCGCTCTGGTGTAAAATAGCCCTAGCCGGACACCGGTGTCTTGTCTAGACTAGCGTTCTAGGGTGTACATTTTGTTCGCTAGGTCGGAGGGACCGGGAGACTAAGCGGCGTCTGTGTAAATCCGGTTCGCTAGTTCTCATCCTATCTGGGCTAAGTGGGAAGGCGTGTAAATTTGGAACCCACTAGACTTTTGATAGTACGACTAAGAGGCGTCTGTGTAAATTCGGTCCTCTAGCTCGTTGTATAGTGCGACTAAGAGGCGTCTGTGTAAATTCGGTTCTCTAGCTCGCTATATATGTGGTGATTGGGCAGTGTGGCTAACCAAAACGTATGTAGATTGTTTTTAGGTAGTCCATTCAAGGTACTGGCCAATAGTTTAGTTGGGAATTGTAAATGTGTTAACGATTGTTTTAGTAAAGTGTATATCTTGTTAGATAGCGCGAGCTCAGCCGTCTAGCGAGAGTGTTAATAGTGTGTTGCTGTATTATAGTGCACGGTACCATAACCCTGTATATTTACTGACATTGTATAATAAGTACTAATCATTGTCGTCCATTGCATGTTTAACACCATAACCACTAATAATTGTATTGTGACCTTAACTTGTGCTTTGACCTATGCTAACCGTACTGTAACCGCTATTTGTAAAAGACGATGTTACTGGGGTGTGTTATAGACGGGTAATTCGTATATAGAGAATTATAGCGTGGGTGACTGTATAGTTACGCCAAAGGGCATAATATTGATTATATAGTGACTGGTGTAACAGCTGTGTGTGTACGGGAATTCCCTGAGTGTTTATTGTTATTGTGTACGTTTCACTTGGTAACTGTACCACGTGGTGCTGTTGCCAGAGGAAACGGGTGTGACTGTTGAATAGTACGTGTGCATAGTATTCGTTGTCGACGACGTTCCATTGTTAAGTATGGGTGCGTCGCAGTCAACGATTCCGGATCCCTTAGGTTGTATGGTGAAGAATTTTAAAAAGGGATTCAAAACTTGTGATTTTGGGGTTAAGATGTCTCCTGTACGTTTGGTTACTTTGTGCACTAGGGAGTGGCCTACTTTGGTTGCGGCATGGCCGCCACGTGGCAGTTTGGATCCAACTCTGGTACAGCGCTTATACGTGGCTGTATCAGGTAGGCCTGAACTTTACGGCCAGTTTCCTTATATTGACTGTTGGAGACAGGCCGTAAATGACTCGCCAAAATGGCTCCAGACATGCCACGAGGAGCAGTGTCGCCTCATGGTAGCTAGGACTTGTTCGTCCACTAGGACCGGTGTTAGGCCCATTTTGGACACGCCCCCTGAGTCCGAGATCCCTTTGCCGCCCCCTTACTTTCCGTTAAGAGGAAGTGACGCAAACGCAGGAAGTCCTGCACCCCTCCCCTCATTACCCCCATCCACTTCCGCTTCCTCCTCCAGTACAGGATCCACCCCCCCTCGTACTAAATCTCCCCTTCCGGAACCAGAACCCACCCCCATTAAAAACGAATATCCTGATTTGGCGCCACTTCAGACTTCCGGTCAAGCTTCATCTAGCTCGGCTCGAAGTGTTTTATTTACGACCTTTTCCCAAAACCAACCTCCCACATCCCCATACCCTATCTCTCCCCGACCGGAACCCATGACTGACGCCTCTCTACGTAGCCCCATCCAAACCCGACAGTTGACTGGTGCCCAACAATTAAAGCACTATCAGATGCCTCTTCGCCTAAATCCCGGGTCAGCTTATATCGATGCCGCAGGTCAAATGGCACACGCTGACCCAGTCTTCGTATATGTCCCATTTACCACTACCGACCTTTTAAACTGGAAGACCCATAATTCCTCGTATACTGAGAAACCACAAGCCATGACTGATCTGTTCACCTCAATAGTACAGACGCATAATCCGACATGGGCTGATTGCCAGCAGTTACTAATGACTTTATTTAACAATGAGGAAAGGACAAGAATAAATCAAGCAGCCATTAAAGCACTAGAGGATAGAGCCCGTGCTTTGAACCAAGCTAATCCAGCAGCATGGGCCGCAACACATTATCCCAACACTGATCCCGATTGGAACGTAAATGGTGCTGACATGGTTCAACTCAGAGCCTATAGAGACGCTATAATTGCTGGCATGAAAGCCGGAGGAAAGAAAGCTATTAACATGTCAAAGACAGTTGAGGTGATTCAGAAAAGCGATGAAGCGCCCAGTGTCTTTTATGACCGATTATTGGAGGCATACCGCTTGTATACCCCCTTTAATCCGGAAGACGCAGATAATTCCCGAATGGTTAACTCCGCCTTTGTCAGCCAAGCTTACGGAGATATTAAGCGCAAGCTACAAAAGTTAGAAGGGTTTGCAGGTATGTCCATCACCCAACTAATGGAGGTAGCAAATAAGGTTTATATGAACAGGGATACAGAAAGTAAGAAAGAGGAAGAGCGCAAGATGCGTAAAAAGGCTGATATGCTAGCGGTAGCGATCGCAGGCGTAGATAGACGGGGCCCGGATAGAGGCGATAGTAAGTGGAATGAGGAACCTCTAAGTAGGAATCAGTGCGCTTACTGTAGGGAAGAAGGGCATTGGAGAAATGAGTGTCCGCGAAGAGAACAGTCTGAGAGAGACAGACCTAGGTCAGGTTACGGAAACTTTAGAGGCAGAGCGAGAGGTAGAGGAGGCCCCGGAGGGAGTAATGGTTATAGAGGGAGTAATGGGAACAGAGGAAGTGTTAGGGAAGACAGGTATATTCCAGCAGCGCAAAGGTCCCGCGATAGAGAAGGTAGGGACTTCGTAGGATTGGCTGACACGGTCATGGAGGACTATTGATACCGACCGGGCTCCATCCCCCTTGGTCGAGCGGAGCCTATGGTCGATGTATCAATAGGGGGGAAAAGGAGTGCGTTCATGATCGACACTGGTGCTGAACATTCAGTGGTGACTAATCTAGTTGCTCCTCCATCTGGAAGGACTATTACTGTGATAGGAGCAACTGGAAGAAGTGCTGAAAAACCAGTTCTTAAAAGTCGACTCTGTACATTGGGAGGCCACGTAGTAAAACACCAATTCCTTTATATGCCTGAATGTCCAGTCCAATTGCTGGGACGTGATATGCTATCAAAATTACAAGCGCAGATTACGTTCCTACCAAATGGAACAACATCCTTAAAGTTTAATGGACCCTCAGGTATTATGACTTTATCCGTACCAAAGGAAGAAGAGTGGCGACTTTATACAGTGTTGACTAGCCAAAACCCTAGGAGTGATAAGACATTGTTTAACATACCAGGAGTTTGGGCAGAGAACAACCCACCAGGACTGGCCCGCAATATTCCACCCATAAAAATTGAACTAAAACTTGGGGTTTATCCAGTAAGCCTACGACAATACCACATCCCACAGAAGGCTAAGAAGAACATTCAATCCTATCTGGATAAATTCATACGGTATGGTATCCTAAAATTCTGTACTTCCCCCTGGAACACCCCATTGCTGCCTGTTCAAAAGCCCGGTACAGATGAGTATCGACCTGTGCAGGACTTAAGAGCAGTCAATGATGCGGTTGTTAGTATACATCCAGTCGTACCCAATCCATATAACCTGCTTGCTTTAATTCCGGGCGGGGCTACTTACTTCACAGTCTTAGATCTCAAAGATGCCTTCTTTTGCCTCCGAATTGCCGCAGAAAGTCAATGTATTTTCGCTTTCCAATGGGAGAATGCTGTAACGGGCTCAAAACGCCAAATGACTTGGACAAGACTGCCCCAAGGGTTTAAAAATTCACCTACCCTATTTGGTTCAGCTCTAAGTCAAGATCTACTGGATTTCGAGTCCATCCCAGGAGAGTGTGTATTGTTACAGTATGTAGATGACTTGTTGATAGCAGCAGTTACAAAAGAAAAATGTCAGCAAGCAACGCACGATCTACTACACATTCTCTGGAAGGCAGGATACAAGGTGTCTAGAAAGAAGGCTCAGTTGTGTTTGCCAACTGTCAAGTATCTGGGATTCCATATCTCTGAAGGTCAAAGGATTATGGGGCCAGAGAGAAAAGAAGCTGTCTGCCAAATACCAATACCCAAGAATAGAAGACAAGTGCGAGAATTCTTGGGGGCAGCAGGCTTCTGTAGGATATGGATTCCCAGCTATGCGATACTGGCAAAACCTCTGTACGCAGCCATCAAAGGTACAGAGCACGACCCCTTCTTATGGACCCAAGAACAGCAAACGGCATTTGAAGATGTGAAGAAGGCTTTGATGAGTGCCCCAGCATTAGGTCTACCTGATCACACACGACCATTCTACTTATACGTACATGAGCAAAGAAGAATGGCTGTGGGAGTATTGACACAGTACTTGGGATCATGGCAAAGACCTGTTGCCTACATGTCTAAGCAATTGGATGCAGTGGCCAGCGGACTTCCACCTTGTCTAAGAGCCGTAGCTGCAGCCGCCCTGCTAGTAGCTGAAGCCGATAAACTCACTCTGGGTCAAGAACTTTATGTACGAGTTCCACATGCAGTACAGACGTTGTTGGATTACAAAGGAAATCATTGGTTTAGTAATAGCCGTATGACCAAGTATCAAGCAATGTTGTGCGAAAACCCAAGAGTGCATTTAGAGACTGTAAACACTTTAAATCCGGCTACCCTTTTGCCACAACCTACTGAAAGTCAACATGATTGTTTGGAAGTAATGGATGAAGTATTCTCAAGTAGACCAGATCTTCGTGATTTTCCCATCCAGAACCCCGATGTTCAATATTACACCGACGGCAGTAGTTATGTGAAAGAAGGGATCCGCTATGCAGGATATGCAGTAACAACAATAGACAAGGTGATAGAAGCTCGGCCACTGGCGAAAGGAACATCAGCACAAAAGGCAGAATTAATAGCACTAACACGAGCGTTACAATTGGCTGAAGGTTTAAGAGTGAATATCTATACGGACTCTAAGTATGCGTTTTTAACCACTCATGCCCACGGAGCTTTGTATAAAGAAAGAGGACTACTGAATTCAGAAGGCAAAGAAATCAAGTACGCAGCTGAAATCCTACAACTATTGGAAGCAGTGTGGGAGCCGAAAGAAGTCGGTATCATACATTGTCGAGCGCATCTGAGAGGAGATGGTGATGTAACCAAGGGAAATCGGATGGCAGATAGTGCAGCTAAGCGTGCTGCTGAATCAGGAAGACAGGAGTATGTGGGGCATATAGCTGCTCTAATACCAACCCCACTGTCTCAATGGACTCCAGTTTATACAGCTCAAGAAGAGGAGTGGTTAAAGACTGAACCGGGAAAGTATTTGGAGAACAAGTGGTATCAGCTAGAAGATGGAAGAATAGTTATACCAGCATCACTAGCAGTAGAAATTGTCCAGAACTATCATAACGGGACACATTCTGGGAGAGACAGTACTGAAGAATCTCTCAGGAAACATTTCTACATACCAAGATTGTCCAACTTGACTCAGGCCATTGTACGCAGATGTGTAACGTGTGCTAAGAATAATGCAAGACAAGGACCAGTAAAGCCACCAGGAGTCCAGTTTATGGGGGGACTCCCCATGTCCGATCTACAAATAGACTTTACAGTGATGCCTAAATCGGGTGGACATCGTTACCTGTTGGTAATTGTGTGCACCTATTCAGGTTGGGTAGAAGCATGTCCTACTCGTACAGAGAAAGCAGGAGAAGTTGTGAGATTCCTGCTACGAGAAATAATACCCCGATATGGACTACCCTGTTCTATAGGATCGGACAATGGTCCAGCTTTTGTTCACCAGTGCCTACAACAACTGACTCATATGCTTGGTATAAAGTGGAGGCTTCATACTGCATATAGACCCCAGAGTTCTGGTAAGGTAGAGAGAATGAATAGAACTATTAAGAACCAGTTGGCTAAAATGTGTCAGGAAACCCAACTTAAGTGGAACGTTCTCTTACCCATAGCTTGTTTGCGAATCCGCAGTACCCCTACCAGAAGGATGGGCCTCTCTCCTTTTGAAATCATGTATGGACGACCACCTCCCGTACTTGGTAACTTAAGGGGGGATTTGAGTCAGTTGGGAGAAGGAATTACCCGGCAGCAGGTTGTAGAGTTGGGTAAGACTATGGAGAAGGTACAGAAATGGGTACAAGATAGATTACCTGTGAATATTTATCCCCCTGTTCATAGTTATCATCCAGGAGATCAAGTGTGGATTAAAGAGTGGAATAATGTACCGTTAGGGCCCAAGTGGAGAGGTCCTTATGTTGTTCTTTTGTCTACCCCTACAGCGATAAAAGTAGCCGAAGTGACTCCGTGGATACATCACTCCAGGGTTAAACCAGCAGCAGTTGATTCTTGGCAAGTTACAGCAGATCCAGAGAATCCCTGCAAGATCCGGTTGAAACGCACTACTCAGTCGGAGTAACGAGGAATTATTGTGGATTACAAATTTTATTGTTACAGGTGTGAGTGAGAAGGCCATAATAAAGCCTGTCCGCTTACCAACACATAGTGTATAAGCCAGGAAAGTCTCGAAGGGACACCTGTGAAGACGAGCAGAACTCCATTCCCTGCAGCCCTCACATCCTGGAAGCTGAGGTTCCATCGCACGGACGAAGACTGAGGATGACGGCGAAAGATGTGCTTTTGATTGTGTTTATTTACATGTGTTTTTATATTCAGGAAGGTAGAGGTACCGACACTCCTAGCTGTGAGGTATGCATTAAGACTACGAGAACAGGTAACCATATTTCCCAAACCCTAATTTGGCATTCACAATACGAGTGTAAAGGAGAGGTGTCAAGATGTAGATACCTAAATATAGAATATAGTGTGTGCCATTTAGGAGTAGGAGAACCTAAGTGCTTCAGTCCGGAGTATCAACCTCGTACAATTTGGTTGACTCTCAGGAATGGAGATCCTCAGGGGACCCTAATTAATAAGACCGTGTTAGAATCCGTATATTCTTCGGGTGTTCTGCTATTTGATGCATGTAAGGCGATATCAAGTGGTAGAAAGCCGTGGAATGTATGTGGGGATCTTAGATGGGAGAGGACGTATGGGTCTAATGATAAATATATTTGTCCCAGTAGCAAAAATAAATATGTGAGTCCTAGATGCCCAAATAAAGACTATAACTTTTGCCCATATTGGTCTTGTGTGGGGTGGGCGACTTGGGGACAGACAGTAGACAAAGACATGATAGTGACTAAGTTGCCGACTAGCCCTTATTGTAAGTCTATGGAATGTAACCCAGTCCATATACTTATTAATAACCCCGACAAGTTCTTAGACAAATATGGAAATTTATTTGGGTTTCAGATATACGGGACGGGTTTAGATCCTGGGACATTATTGTTTATAGGAATAGAGACTGATACGGTATCCTCCCAGACTCATCAAGTATACCATTCCTTTTATGAAGAGATGAGTATAGATAATAAGATCCCCCATAGCGCTAAGAACCTGTTCATTGACCTAGCTGAAAGTATTGCCGGTAGTCTTAATGTTACCAACTGCTATGTGTGTGGAGGTACTAACATGGGAGACCAATGGCCTTGGGAAGCAAAGGAGGTAATGTCCGGTTCTGAGGCAGTTGACCAACTAATATCTGCACAAGCCGATTATCATTTGAGTGTTAGAGGTAAATCTGAGTGGAGATTAAAGACCTCCATCATAGGTTATGTTTGCATAGCAAGGAAAGGAATAATGTATAATACTTCTGTAGGAGAATTAACTTGTCTAGGGCAAAAAGCTTATGATGATGATACTAAAAATACAACTTGGTGGTCGGCTTCAAATGTCTCAGAACCATCTAACCCGTTTGCTAGATATGCCAGTTTAAAGGATGTGTGGTTTGATTTATCCATCACATCTACCTGGAGAGCCCCAGCAAATTTGTACTGGATCTGTGGTAAGAAAGCCTATTCGGAGTTGCCACAGGACTGGGAAGGGGCATGTGTGTTGGGTATGCTCAAACCATCCTTCTTCTTGTTACCGATTGAAACAGGTGAGACTTTAGGTGTTAAAGTGTATGATGTGAATCATAGGAAGAAAAGGGGACCCTTAGAGATAGGCACCTGGGAAGATAATGAATGGCCTCCCCAGCGTATCATAGATTATTATGGGCCAGCCACGTGGGCAGAAGATGGTACCTTTGGTTATAGAACCCCTATTTATATGCTCAACCGTATTATAAGGTTACAGGCGGTGGTTGAGATTATCACTAATGAAACATCACAAGCGCTCAATCTCCTAGTGAAACATAATACCAGGATGAGGACAGCAGTATACCAGAATAGATTAGCCTTGGATTACCTTTTGGCAGTAGAGGGAGGTGTATGTGGGAAGTTTAACCTAAGCAATTGCTGTCTTCAAATAGACGACGAAGGGCAAGCAATAGCTGAGCTTACTAGCCATATGGTTAAACTAGCGCATGTGCCTACTCAGGTATGGAAAGGGTACAATCCAAGTAGTTGGTTTGGTAGCTGGTATGAATGGTTTGGAGGGCTTAAGGCAGTGGTAGGTGGAGTCCTACTGATTTTACTGTTGTGTCTACTCCTGCCGTGTCTTATACCCCTAGTAGTCAGGTCTGTGCAAAGCCTGATAGGAAGTATAGCAGAGAGGAAGGCTTCTGCACAGATAATGGCGATATATAAATATAAGGCTCTAGATCAGGGAGAACCAATGCAAGAAGATGAATGTTGAAGATTCACATCATAAGATAAGTCTGGTCTGGTTCAAGGTAACTTGCGGTGTAAGCAAAACCAAGGTTAAGTGATGCCTCAAGTAATTGTAAAATATCAAGAGGCATCAAAGGGGGGAATGTGGTGGAATCTCGGTAAAAATAAATTTAGTAGGCCGAGATTACCACGTGGCATGTGTACGTGCATATGCTGACGTATCGATCAGTTGGTTGCACGAGGCAAGATACGATCAGTAGTGTACGGAGCATGTGCAAGAATACAGGATATAGTATTCCCCCTCCTCCATTGTGCTGGACAAGCCATGCGGTCAAACAGGAAGTTAATTCTTATTTGTGTTGATTGGTTAAGAGAATGTGCGGGTGGAGCTTAATATGGGAGGAGTTATATGCCTATATAAGGAGCCTGCACTATTGTCCGGGGCTCAGAACTTGTGGTATTTTGGTGACGCTAGTCCCTCTGAGTCCCGATCGGTGATCCAATAAAGAATCTCTTCCTTCCTGAAGAAACCTGTGTCCATCTCTCTGTGCTTGGCTTCCGTCAGTTTCTCCGGTATCAGCGCCAGCATAGTGTGCAGATACGGAGTTAGAAAAGATAACTTAAAATTAAAATTAATTACTCCAACGTGAAAAAAAGCACATATAGGCTAAAAAAAAAAAAAAAGAGTGCAGATTTATTTTAAGCAGACGTGCCTTTGCATATAACCAATGTTTCAGTCCAACTACCATGACATATTAAGGAAAGCTTGGTAATGGGACTGAAATGGTGAATGTATGTAGGGCATAACTGTAAAAAATTACGTTATCTTGTTTATTTTGAAGTCCTGTGGGTGCGCTCTTCACTTTAAATATGTTATTGTGCTGGAGTATGCACCTAGAAACAAGACTGGGACAATATCTGCTCATTACATATGGTACATATTAATGAAATTTCTTAGTGTATTATGCATATATAAATGTACATTAATATATGTGTAAATATTATAGGCAATATTATATATATATATATATATATATATATATACACAGGGCCGGACTGGGACAAAAATTCAGCCCGGGCAATTAAAGGCAGAGCAGCCCACTATTAGGGGCGGGGTCAGAAAGGGGGCATGTCATGTCACCACCACCAAATGAGTATGTTAATGTCACGCTTCTCCAGAGCATCCAGTGTTTTTAGATGGAAGTTAATGCCATGTTGTTTCTTTTGGGGCGCAAGCATGCGCTGTGTTTGCTTGCGATTTGTCTCTGGTGTCCTCAATAGTGGGATACCAGAGATCAAAACAGGAACATGGCTGTTAAAGTGTTGTGCATGTGTGTGGATGTTCCCTGTGGTGTTGTATATGTTTGGAGGTTGCATGTGTGTAGAACAGACTTTTTGTGTTGTATTGTGTGTAAATGGGTCTGTTTGTGGCGTACTGCATGTGGCTAGGGACTGCAGTATGTGTTTCTGGGTTGTAAAGTATGTGTATTTATATAGGGCCTGTGGAGTGTGCGGGCCTAGTGGATGTAGTGTGTGCATGTAAAGAGCTGTACTGTGTGTTTGTGAGTGTATCTAGGGGCTCTAGTGTGTGTATGCATATAGGAGCTGTACAGCACATGTGTGTAGGTGCAGTGATGTATGCATAGGTGGTGTAGTGTGTACAGGGGGTGCGGAATATGTATTTATAGGGGATATAAATTACTGTGTTTGCATGCAGGAGGTGTAATGTGTGTTTAAAGGGTCATAACGCATAAAAGTGCAGGGAGTGTAATGTATGTTTAGGGGGTATAGAATGTGTATGTGAGTGCCGGGGGTATAGTGTGTATATAAGGGGTATAGAGAGTGTGTGAAGTGTGTTTGTGTGTAAGTGCAGGAGGTGTAGTGTGGATATAGGGCTATAGAGTGTGTGCCGTGTGTTAATGCAGGGGCTGTAGTGTGTATATAGGGGGATAGAGTGTGTTTAGTGTGTCTGTGTGTAAGTGCAGGGGGGTGCTGTGTGTTTGTGTGTTAGTGCAGTTGAGCAGTATGTTTTCGTGAGTGCAGGGGGTACAGTGTGTGTAGTGTGTGTGCTAGTGCAGGGGGTGCAGTATGTTTGTGTGTTAGTGCAGGGGGCAGTATGTTTGTGTGTTAGTGCAGGGGGTGCGGTGTGTGTAGTGTGTTCGTGTAGGGGAGCAGTATGTTTGTGTGTTAGTGCAGTGTGTGTATTGTGTTTGTGTGTTAGTGCAGGGGGTGCAGTGTGTTTGCGTGTTAGTGCAGTGTGTAGTGTGTTTGTGTGTTAGTGCAGGGGCTGCAGTGTGTTTGTTAGTGTAGGGGGTGCAGTGTGTTTGTTAGTGTAGGGGGTGCAGTGTGTTTGTGCAGTGTGTGTAGTGTGTTAGTTCAGTGTGTTAGTGCAGTTTGTGTAGTGTGTTTGTGTGTTAGTGCAGGTGGCTGCAGTGTGTTTGTGCAGGGGGTGCAGTGTGTTTGTTAGTGCAGGGGGTGCAGTGTGTTTGTGCAGTGTGTGTAGTGTGTTAGTTCAGTGTGTTAGTGCAGTTTGTGTAGTGTGTTTGTGTGTTAGTGCAGGTGGCTGCAGTGTGTTTGTGCAGGGGGTGCAGTGTGTTTGTTAGTGCAGGGGGTGCAGTGTGTTTGTGCAGTGTGTGTAGTGTGTTAGTGCAGTGTGTTAGTGCAGTTTGTGTAGCGTGTTTGTGTGTTAGTGCAGTTTGTGTAGTGTGTTTGTGTGTTAGTTAGTGCAGGGGGTGCAGTGTGTTTGTTAGTGCAGGGGGTGCAGTGTGTTTGTGCAGTGTGTGTAGTGTGTTAGTGCAGTTTGTGTAGTGTGTTTGTGCAGGGGGTGCAGTGTGTTTGTGCAGTGTGTGTAGTGTGTTAGTGCAGTTTGTGTGTTAGTGCAGGGGGTGCAGTGTGTGTGTGTGTGTGTAGTGTGTGTATGTGAGGGGGGTGTATATAGTGGATGATATGGCTATATACGATTTTGTTCACCAAAATTTGTACATCATTGGGGAGACCTTCAATTGGCTTGGCCCAACGCTCAACTTCTTCACATTATTAATTTATTAAAAAAAGTAATTAAAAAAAAATATATAATACCATTTACTCCCTCCCTTTTAACTTGGCAGGGGAGAGAGGAAGCATTCACATACCTGGTGGTCCAGTGAGGGGGTTTGGGGCCTCGCCACGCACCGATCCCAGGTGGTCCAGCGGCAGGTAATTCAGTCTGTACCCCGCAGGGTACAGACCATGTTTCTCTCCCTCTCGCGAGCGCTGGTTTTTCAGAGCGTTGCCACGGGTTACCATGGCAACGCTCTGATAATCTCGGAGCTCGCGAGAGGAAGAGGAGGAAGCTGCTCGGCGTTCTCCCCTCCGGCCCATGATGGGAGACAGGACTCCACCTTGGGGCCGGTGCTGCCCTGCATGGGCCGGCAGGAGAGATCTCTTGATCTTTCCTGCCGGCCTCGGCCCATGGCCATCGCGGCCCACCGGGCATTTGCCCGGTTTGCCCGATGGCCAGTCCGGGCCTGTATATACATATAAAATCAGTGGCGGATCCAGAGCCTGATCTCAGGAGGGGCACTTGTAGATTATTTAAAGAAATAATCCATGCACAATAACCACTACAGCTCTGTGTAGTGGTTAGGGTGCCAGTAGTGCCGGGACCCGCTCCCAGAGTAAATAGTCAAACCGTTGGGATATGGGGCTGTAGTAGGGTATAGGAGCAGTGGTGCAATGTGTGAGGGGTGCAATGTGTGTGAAAGGTTCAGTGTGTAGGGTGTGTGG
This sequence comes from Pelobates fuscus, assembly GCF_036172605.1. NCBI lineage: Eukaryota > Metazoa > Chordata > Amphibia > Anura > Pelobatidae > Pelobates > Pelobates fuscus. The sequence continues at coordinate 127,006,114 of NC_086321.1, forward strand.
GGCAATGTGTGTATGGGTGGCTGTGTGTGTGTGTGTGTAGGGCAATGTGTGTATGGGGGTCTGTGTGTGTGTATGGGGGGGCAGTGTGTGAATGTGTATGGTGTGAGTGTGGGCAGTGTTTGTATGGGGCTAGAGTTCACTCTCACCACTGGGAACACCAGGAATCCTCCTCTGTCTCTCTCTATTCACCCCTCTTTCTCCCCTTGTGTCTCACTCTCCCCCCTCTCCCTGTGGCACTCCCCCCTCTGTCTCTCTCTCTATTCACCCCCCTCTGTCTCTCTCTCTATTCACCCCCCATCCCCTCTGTCTCTCTCTCTATTCACCCCCCCATCCCCTCTGTCTCTCTCTCTATTCACCCCCCCCATCCCCTCTGTCTCTCTCTCTATTCACCCCCATCCCCTCTGTCTCTCTCTCTATTCACCCCCCATCCCCTCTGTCTCTCTCTCTATTCACCCCCCTCTGTATCTCTCTCTCTATTAACCCCCCTCTGTATCTCTCTCTATTAACCCTCCCTCTGTATCTCTCTCTATTAACCCTCCCCCATCCCCTCTGTCTCTCTCTCTATTCACCACCCTCTGTATCTCTTTCTATTAACCCCCCCTCTGTATCTCTCTCTATTAACCCTCCCCCTGTATCTCTCTCTATTAACCCCCTCTGTATTTCTCTCTATTAACCCCCCTGTATCTCTCTCTATTAACCCCCCCTCTGTATCTCTCTCTATTAACCCCCCTCTGTATCTCTCTCTATTAACCCCCCTCTGTATCTCTCTCTCTATTACCCCCCTGTATCTCTCTCTATTAACCCCCCCTCTGTATTTCTCTCTATTACCCCCCTCTGTATCTCTCTCTATTAACCCCCCCTCTGTATCTCTCTCTATTAACCCCCCTCTGTATCTCTCTCTATTAACCCCCCCTCTGTATCTCTCTCTATTAACCCCCCCTCTGTATCTCTCTCTATTACCCCCCTCTGTATCTCTCTCTATTAACCCCCCTTCTGTATCTCTCTCTATTAACCCCCCCTCTCCCTCTGTATCTCTCTCTATTAACCCCCCCTGTATCTCTCTCTATTAACCCCCCCTCCCTCTGTATCTCTCTCTATTAACCCCCCCCTCTGTATCTCTCTCTACTAACCCCCCCCCTCTGTATCTCTCTCTATTCACCCCCCCCCCCCTCCTCCCCCCCACCCACCCACCTTAGAGGAGTCGAGGAGTCAGGGGGCCGGCCGCGTTCCACACTGCAGCCTCGCCGGTCCGGCTGCACTCCTACTGCTGAGGGCTGAAGGGGGAGGGAGCATATCTTTACCATGCTCCCTCGCGGTTCCCACAATTCACAGCAGCATCCGTGCAGTAGGAGTGCAGCCGGACCGGCGAGGCTGCAGTGTGGAACGCGGCCGCCGGCCCCCCTCTGAGTGTGCCACCGGACCGGCGAGGCTGCAGTGTGGAACGCGGCCGCCGGCCCCCCTCTGAGTGTGCCACCGGACCGGCCACCCGGTGGCACATACTTGCGCAGCCCCCAGATGCCGCGGCCCACCGGGAAATTTCCCGGTATCCCGGTGGGCCAGTCTGGCCCTGTTTAAATGTACACTATAGTCACCCAGATCACTTCACCTCATTGACGTGGTCTGAATGGAGTACCCCTGTCTGTTTAACCCTGCAATGTAAAACTTTAAATATGGATGTGGCTTCCTGTCCGGAATGTCCCTTTAAGATATGTTAATTCCAAATGGACTGTCCCCTTAAAGGACCACTCTAGGCACCCAGACCACTTCAGCTTAATGAAGTGGTCTGGGTGCCAGGTCCTTCTAGGGTTAACCCATTTTTTCATAAACATAGCAGTTTCAGAGAAACTGCTATGTTTGTGAATGGGTTAAGCCTTCCCCCTAATCCTCTAGTGGCTGTCTCACTGACAGCCGCTAGAGGCGCTTGCGTGATTCTCACTGTGATTTTCACAGTGAGAGCACGCAAGCGTCCATAGGAAAGCATTATGAATGCTTTCCTATGTGACCGGCTGAATGCGCGCGCAGCTCTTGCCGCGCGTGCGCATTCAGCCGGCAGGGAGGAGAAGAGGAGGATCGGAGGAGGAGAGCTCTCCGCCCACCGCTGGAAAAAGGTAAGTTTTAACCCCTTACCCCTTTCCAGAGCCGGGCGGGAAGGGGTCCCTGAGGGTGGGGGCACCCTCAGGACACTCTAGTGCCAGGAAAACGAGTATGTTTTCCTGGCACTAGAGTGGTCCTTTAAGGTTGGGTGATCATATGAAGCATAGTTTATAAAACTCTGAAGTGACAAATTAGCTGTCACTGTGCTATTTCTGTTTATCAGTGTTCTTTATTTCTATAATGATTCTGGAAATTGTAGAGAAGTAAAGGTATTCAGTACGACAGTATGAAATGTCTGATTTTAGAAAGAAAAGTGCTAAATCATAAAATATAATGGTGTGTTTACATAGAGTCAATGCTGTATAATTGGTGGATTTATGTCCGGATAGAGAACACTTCCAAGCATTGTCAAAGGAGTAAATATGCTAAGAAATAGATCTATTTTTTACTTTAAAGATTTGAAATGGTTACTCCAAGCTCAATGACCACTACAGTGATCGTAATGGTCATGGTGCCTGGAGTCTGTATGTGGAGCATTTCGCTATGAGATCAGTGGAGAAAGATTGGGCTGAGGGAGAACATGGCCTCGGCACTGGGAAAAGAAAGGTACTTTTTAGCTTTTTAAAAAATATATATTTATTTAATTGGTGGCACCTGGGGGAAGGGGAGGCAGTACACCATAGTAAGGATTACTCTAACCCCAAAAAAATTTTTGAGTTGGGAACTGTTTTTTAGTTGGAAAATATTTTACCAGTAAAGATACATTGGGATTTCTCTCATTTTCAAGTATGTCCTGGGTTTTAACGCCATATAATCAGTGGCTTTGTAATTAGTCAACATGTCAGGACCTACGTTTAGTGTTTTAAAAGCCCAATAGGAGCATACATATCTTAAATATCACATATCCAGTAACTTCCAAAATATAAAAATTATGGAAGGTGCTATATATATAGTTAAAGGTGTCTTTCCTTATACTTCAAGATAACACCCTTTTCATCACAATATATCTGCATTCACTGTTACAATCAAATCACACTATAACAAATTCAATAGCCTATAGCAATATTCTTCCTGGCAGAAAATGCTTTTGCACCAAATATATTTGTTGACATAGAATTCATACCACTGATTGCCAGGGAAAGTCAGTAAATATATATCACCCTAATCACTGATTGCAGGGAAAGTCAGTAAATATATATCACCCTAATCACTGAATGCAGGGAAAGTCAGTAACTACAGTTGCAAGAAAAAATATGTGAACCCTTTGGAATGATATGGATTTCTGCACAAATTGGTCATAAAATGTGATCTGATCATCATCTAAGTCACAACAATAGACAATCACAGTCTGCTTAAACTAATAACACACAAAGAATGAAATGTTGCCATGTTTTTATTGAACACACCATGTAAACATTCACAGTGCAGGTAGAAAAAGTATGTGAACCCCTAGACTAATGACATCTCCAAGAGCTAATTGGAGTGAGATGTCAGCCAACTGGAGTCCAATCAATGAGATGAGATTGGAGGTGTTGGTTACAGCTGCCCTGCCCTATAAATAACACACACCAGTTCTGGGTTTGCTTTTCACAAGAAGCATTGCCTGATGTGAATGATGCCTCACACAAAAGAGCTCTCAGAAGACCTACGATTAAGAATTGTTGACTTGCATAAAACTGGATCGGGTTATAAAAGTATCTCCAAAAGCCTTGCTGTTCATCAGTCCACGGTAAGACAAATTGTCTATAAATGGAGAAAGTTCAGCACTGCTGCTACTCTCCCTAGGAGTGGCCGTCCGTAAAGATGACTGCAAGAGCACAGCGCAGACTGCTCAATGAGGTGAAGAAGAATCCTAGAGTGTCAGCTAAAGACTTACAAAAGTCACTGGCAAATGCTAACTTCCCTGTTAGCGAATCTACAATACGTAAAACACTAAACAAGAATGGATTTCATGGGAGGATACCACAGAGGAAGCCACTGCTGTCCAAACAAAACATTGCTGCACGTTTACAGTTTGCACAAGAGCACCTGGATGTTCCACAGCAGTACTGGCAAACTATTCTGTGGACAGATGAAACCAAAATTGAGTTGTTTGGAAGAAACACACAACACTATGTGTGGCGAAAAAGAGGCACAGCACACCAACATCAAAACCTCATCCCAACTGTGAAGTATGGTAGTGGGGGCATCATGGCTTGGGGCTGCTTTGCTGCATCAGGGCCTGGACGGATTGCTATCATCGAAGGAAAAATGAATTCCCAAGTTTATCAAGACATTTTGCAGGAGAACTTAAGGCCAGCTGAAGCTCAACAGAAGATGGGTGTTGCAACAGGACAATGACCCAAAGCATAGAAGTAAATCAACAACAGAATGGCTTAAGGACACAACTTCTGGAATATTTCCGTCATGTGTCCTTAAGGGGTTAAACAGAAGAAAATACGCCTTCTGAAGTGGCCCAGTCAGAGTCCTGACCTCAACCCGATTGAGATGCTGTGGCATGACCTCAAGAAAGCGATTCACACCAGACATCCCAAGAATATTGCTGAACTGAAACAGTTCTGTAAAGAGGAATGGTCAAGAATTACTCCTGACCGTTGTGCACGTCTGATCTGCAATTACAGGAAACGTTTGGTTGAAGTTATTGCTGCCAAAGGAGGTTCAACCAGTTATTAAATCCAAGAGTTCACATACTTTTTCCACCTGCATTGTGAATGTTTACATGGTGTGTTCAATAAAAACATGGCAACATTTCATTCTTTGTGTGTTATTAGTTTAAGCAGACTGTAATTGTCTATTGTTGTGACTTAGATGATGATCAGATCACATTTTATGACCAATTTGTGCAGAAATCCATATCATTCCAAAGGGTTCACATACTTCTTCTTGTAACTGTATATATCAACTAACTCACTGATTGCAGGGGAGAGTCAGTAACTATATATCACCCTAATCACTGATTGCATGGGAGAGTCAGCAGGGGAGGGCTGGCAGCCTTAGGCCTGGGGGGAAAAAACAGTCAAGTGGTCCATTGCACCACCAAATCAGTTCACCATCCATGCCTCCCTTTTCCTGGTTTTATAACGGATATTGATGTTATGCTAATCAGTAGCTCTTTGCCATACCCGCTCCTTCACAGCTCTGACTTTCAATGTTGTCAGAGCGCAGGCTGAGAATCTCTGAGCCTGTGCTCTGACTCACTAACTGAGCGCCGGAACCACGAGGGAGAGGATATAATCGGACTGCACTTACTGCTGGTGCGCACCAGTGGACCACCAGCGAATCGTTTAAATTGAATATGCTGGTGTACCCAACTTGTGAGCTGCGTTGGCCGCCGGGCGCCTCTGTTGTCATGGCACCCTGCGTTACCGCACAGCTTGCACACCCCAGTGGCTGGCCCTGCTGACACACACTGATGTTACTACTTAGACATCCCACAATATTGATACAGACATCAGAGTAAACACTAATAAACTGTGGAAACAGAGCTGATCCCCCCAAATTTAAAAAGATTTGCTTACTGGAATTGTTGTAAGATTAAATCATGCCTCCTCCTCTCTCTCGCCCATGCGCTGCTCTGTAGGCTGGGAGGAAGCGAAGAGTAATCACATTCTCTTAGCACAGCGCCACATGTGGCTGCATGGGGAACAGCTGTTTAATGTAATGCTTGCAGGACGGCCAGCTGCCGCAGAACCTTTGTTCCCGTTTCTGCAAAGGGCTCCAGGCACTGCTTGCTGTGAGCCACTGTAAATTAGGGCACTTACACTGCGGTAAATACGGATCTGGGTAGGAGGAGAGTGCTGTGCAATCAGTGCACTCCCCTTCTGTGGGTCACCAGTAGGCTGGTGCCAGTGGCCATTCAAGAAGAGATTGGAGTCAGGAGTAGAAAGTATGAAGATATAAAAATTTATTACGGGGGGCGGGGCCTGACCGCTGAGCAGACCGGTCGCACTAAACAGGAGCTCCGGGAGAAAACTCGACTAAAAAGCGATCTATAACCCTTATCTCACGCTGAGCCCTCTAATCGGACACAGCAGAGCAGCGGCGGCTCCCGGGGACTTACCGGGCCGGATCACCGGACTCACAGAGGCACTCTGTAGCTGACACTGAACTGCGGCCTACACGTGCGCATTGGCGTGGGAGAGGCGGCCGACCTCCCCGCCGACGGACCAGCGGGAATCGACTGCACCGCTTAAGACCCCGATCACCCCCCCCCCTGCCGGTGAGGGATATCCCGGCACAAGAGACAGACCAAGCGACTAGAAAGTTGGCAGACCCCACCAGGGGATGAAAAAGCTGGCGACCAAACGGGATCCACTGGGCCCAGCCAAAATGGCGGCGGGGACGCAGCCCAGGCCCAAGCACACACTAATTACACCGCCTAAGCACGCAATGGAGTATGTACATAGTTTAAGTACCTACCTGTGGGCAAGACTCAAGACCCAGAGACAGCGGTACAGGATGGCCATGAGAGAGGTGTCAGCATGGCTCCGACCGGCCACTCGGCGCAGCCTGCAGGGAAACCCAATCCGTGACTCCAGAGCGGCCTTCAAGAAGCAGCGGGGCCGACATCAAAAGCAACCCCATACTCGACCACGGGTGAGTCGCCTAAATCCCACACAGGGACTCATCCCAGGGTTACTACCACATCAACCCTCCCGCATGCATACAGCCCCTTCTGTGAGACACCACGCCGGAGGGCTCGATCGGAGCTGCTCCCCTCCAACCCCACGGGTTTGGAACAGAAACACATGGCCCAAGATGGCAGTAATCAGGAGACGGCAGAGGGTAAAGCACTTACCTTTCCCAAGCAAATCCACACAGTGGAAGGGACCATCGACGCCAAGTTCCAGACCGCATCAGGTACCCAGAGCAGCAGGAGTGACCCTATCCAAGCGGTATGGCCTGATTGACCGACTCCACACAGACCCGCACGATAGCTATGCTGTGAAGCACCATCGCGGGCAACAGCAGCACCAAAGAGGCATCGGGTGAACCGGGATGTTAGCTTGACCGTGAGACCTCACACAATGCCCAAAGATATTGCAGGAACTCACGACCTCAAGGGCATACACTCAAACCTGCCGACTTGATGAGAGCGGGACTTTATGACCTGGGGGATCCCAGGGAACGTCTTTATTATTAGTTTTATTATTAGTTCTGCTTAATAAGATGGATCTCTTTATTGGCACTTGTTTATTTAACCCATAATGATTACCCCGCACTAGCACAGCCATCGATTTTCTGTCCAAATCACTGCCAGTGATCCCATAACCTGCTATGTATTGCCAACTTAGCTCATAACTAGTTTAGCATGACCTAACAAACATGCGCTTAACTCAGAACACGCTTAGTTACTCTAACATACTATGTTCTATGTGCGACATGCATTTAGCCTGAACCACACTACAGCTAATCCAACATGCCTAAATAGGTTCGAATCAGCCTGTAATTAGATCTGTTTGCATGCCTTCTTAAAACTGCACCTGACTCTAGCGATCCAATGCTCAGTTACCCTACTCATTAACACATATACGCTATCCAGTTAATTTTCTTTTAATTATTAGTTAACACTCGTTGTACACTCTCATACACAAGGCATGCTCCCCGCATCAGTTTCTTCTGTATCTGTTTATCCATGTCATGTGTCATATGCTACCATATTTAAAAATCAAACGTGATCCTGAACTACTGTTTTCAAATAATATAAAAAAAAAAATGTGCCTGTGTATCTACTGCCATAACATGTCATACTAATGTCTTCCTACTCTACCGGATGTCGCTGTTGTGGCACACACCGGCTGTATGTTCAATCAGTGCACAACCAAAATAAAAATTTATTACATAAAAAATAATAATAAAATAAAGTGTGCACACTTTATTTTATTATTTTTTATGTAATTATATCTTCATACTTTCTACTCCTGACTCCAATCTCTTCTTGAATGGCCACTACAATTACCGGACCTATCTGAGAGAAGGAGGGCTTGCTGAATGTCCTGAAGCCCATGTAACAACGCAGTAGGAGGAGTGGGCCTTGACAGAGCCAGGGAGTGGGCAGGTGCTAGTGTTTGGGGGTTGGATTAGTTTAATGGTGCTTGGGGGCAGAGACAGGGAGTATAAAGAGCAGCCATTTTAGAATAGGGGCCATTTTAACCAGAGCCTCTCTTACCTGTAAATTGTGTATGGTCGGCGAGGTTCTTTTTCTTTGTCGTTTCTGCAGGATTATGGCGTCGCTCGATGAGATACTGGATGGTGTTCGGGCAGCTGTGAAGGACAGAGGACTGGATTGGCTTCATCAGCAGTTGGGGACTGCCGGGCCTGCTCCTGCGGTACCGGTCCGTCGACCGGCGAGGAGGACGAGACCACCTCAGCGTTTGAGCCCGGGCGCTGGGCCCGCAGCGCGGCGGAGGAGGAGCCCTTCGGCCGGGTGAGGCCCGGTCAACAGAGCCAGGCAGGCGCACGGCTCGCTCCGGTGGGCGCGGCAGCGGCCTGGCGAGGACGGCCGTACAGCGCACGGTGGCGGAAGGATCCAAGCCACGCGGTTCCGCGGCTGGCAGGAGGAACGGTCCGGGCGGATCTCTGAAGACGGCCGGGACGGAGGCCAGGCTGGCTGGGGGTCATGTGAGCGGCGGCACGAAGCAGACACGTCCCGGTGAGTCAGCCACTAGTGCGAGTGCTGGAGGGCAGGGGAGTGATGGTGATGGCGGATATATGACGGCCCCTCAGGCCTTGGGGGGAAGCCAGGACAGCGGAGTCATGGCAGGGACGTCTCAGGCTGAGGCAGGGCAGGGAGACAGTTGCAGGGACAAGGGGACCTCACAGGAAGCGAGTGGGTCTGGGCGCACGGCAGTCTTCCAGGATAGTGATGCTGAATCTGGCTTGGGGCAGACGGCCGAGGAGAGGCCAGGCTCGGCTCTGACAGTTGGGGGGCAGGGTGCTTCTCCTGTTATGTTAGTTCAGGATGTCAGCGGTAGGCGAGAGGGCCCATCTGGCCGCTCTCAGGGTCAGCTTCATGACAGGGAGGCCGCAGGGAGCGGGTGGAGAGCAGAACGACGCTTCTCTGGCGTCAGGCGCAGCGTATCGAGGAGCAGAACAAGGAGTTCAGGGAGCAGGGAAAGATCACCTGCGCGGAGCAGGTGCAGCGTAGCAGGATCCTGTTGCAGGAGGCATGATTCCAGGGATAGCGGGAGGAGGAGTCAGCGGAGAAGATCAGGTTCACCTGGAGGGAGGCTCAGTGATCGTTGGAGGGGACCACCTCGTGAGGGCAGTCGCCCTGCGAGACGAAGCGTTGCTAAGGAGGATTGGGAGGAACGTAGGGAGGAAAGGCGGGTGAGGACGGTTCAGGACAGACTACCCAGATTTCCTTCTCCCTACAGGTCTCGGAGCAATACCCCTACGGTCTCGAGGCGAGTCCAGGCGGATGGGAGTCGGCGACAACGGGATTCTCCGGTGCCTGCAAAGGTGGACGGAAGGACGGCGCCTCTGCAGCCAGCCGCGGCCAGAGGTTCGAGTGGTGAGTTCCCACACACACAACACCCGGGACAGTTGTTAAATGATTTAAGAACATTTTTAGATTCTTGGTCTGGGACGGAGGGGTCGCCTGCGCAATTCGGGAAGGTGTGGGCGCGAGAGAGTAGTCGGGACACGGTGGCAGGGCCCGGGGGGACACGGTTGTCCGCGCCCGGCGGAGGTGAGTCAGGAGCGGGGGCTGAGTTGTCTGGGTTGGAAGGAGGGGGCGAGGAGCGTGAGGTGGGTGATGTCCCGGATGCGGCGCGGCAGAATGTGCACGTGTCCTTCGCGGGCCCCCTCGGATGTCATTTAAAAGTGGAAGTGAAAGAGAAGATATGGAAAGGTGAGTTTGTGGAGATATTTTCCCTCCTTCCCCTAGAGGAGTTCTTAGACTTGAAGGAGGAGGATAAGAAGGATGCCAAAAAGGAGGAGGAAGAAAAAAGGCGGAGGTATCGCAAGATACCTAAGACCTTTGGGAATTGGTTGAGGGCCTTCTGCATTCTAGCTAGTGTAATCGGGGAGAAGGCTCCAGGGCGTTGCTCAGAACTATTTTGTTATTTGGATGGGATAGGAGATGCGTACCGAACCTACGGAGGTTTGGCTTGGTGGAGGTACGACGAACAATTTCGTCAACGGCTGGCAGCGAATGCGAGCATGCGGTGGGACCAAATGGACCTACCGTTATGGATGCGCCTTATGATGGCCCAGAAGACGGCGCCCTTTCCCGGGGCAGCCGGTGCGGCCTCAGGGGCCGGGTCGGCTGGGCAAAAGAAAGGTTTCTGTTGGATGTTCAACGAGGGACATTGCAAATGGGGTAATACTTGCAGGTTCCGGCATGAATGTTCCGGCTGCGGGGGAACCCACGGTGTCAACCGTTGCTTTAAAAAGGGTAAGTCTGGCGGGGGAAGTGGGCCCGCAGGGGCGGCGGCTACCGCAGCTTCCGTTGGGAGTGTCTCCGGTGAAAATAGACGTGATGTTGCCTTGGCTAAGGCGATACGTTAACAGGGAAGATGCTGTTTTCTTGTGGCGGGGTTTTCGGGAGGGGTTCTTTATTCCCTACGTGGTTAGGGGACCTGGTACGTTATGTGGGAATCTCAAGTCAGTTCGGGAGCACCCGGAGGTAGTGCGGGAAAAGCTAGGTAAGGAAGTACAACTGGGGAGGATGGCGGAACCGTTCTCGTCACTGCCATTGCCCGATTTGCGAATATCCCCTCTGGGCGTGGTCCCCAAGAAAGAGGCAGGCAAATTCAGGTTGATTCATCATTTATCGTACCCGAAAGGAGCTTCGGTGAATGATGACATCGACACGGCCCTTAGCTCCGTCTCTTATACGTCATTTGACAAGGCAGTCGAGTTGGTTCGGAGGCTGGGGCATGGTGCGCTGATGGCAAAGGTAGATGTGGAAGCAGCATTTCGACTGCTCCCGATACACCCGGACTGCCATCATCTGCTCGGTTGCTGTTTTGAGGGGGAATTTTTTGTTGACCTGTGCCTGCCTATGGGGTGTTCGATCTCATGCGCCTATTTCGAGAGGTTTAGTACCTTCTTGGAGTGGGTTGTGCGGATGGAGTCGGCAGGGGGCGCGGTGGTGCATTACCTCGACGACTTTCTTTGCGTGGGCCCGCGGGACTCGGACCGTTGTAAACAGATATTGGACGTGCTTCAATGGGTGGCGCACAAAGTAGGGGTTCCCCTGGCGGAGGACAAGACGGTAGGGCCTACGACGTGCCTTAGTTTTTTGGGTTTAGAAATTGACTCCGGTAAATGGGAATGCAGGCTACCGGGGGACAAATTATCACGGCTACGCGAGCTGGTGGCAACGGTAGGGAGGGCCAAGAAGGTGACACTGCGTGGGCTCCAATCGCTGGTGGGGAGCCTTAATTTCGCGTGCCGGGTCATACCCATGGGGAGGGTTTTCTGTAGGCGCCTTGCGCAAGCTACGAGCAAGGTGCGACTGCCGTCGCATTACATCAGGGTTTCGGCAGATATGAAGGCGGATTTAATGGTGTGGGACCGGTTCTTGCAGGCTTTTAATGGGACGGTGATTTTTCGAGAGCCGGCGGCATCAGGGGAGGTTGTTGGTCTGTACACCGACGCTTCTGGTAGCATAGGCTTTGGGGCTTACCTGGGGGGTCACTGGTGCGCCGAGCCATGGCCTGAGGCCTGGAGGCAGAGCTCGCTGATTAAAAACCTGGCGTTTCTGGAGCTATTCCCGGTGGTGGTAGCGGTGAGTTTGTGGGGACAGGTGTTGTCCAACAAGCATATTGTATTTCACTCAGATAACATGGCGGTAGTACAGGCGATCAATAGTTTGTCGGCGTCGTCACCCCCTGTTTTGTGTTTGCTGCGGCGTTTTGTCCTTCTCTGTATGTCTTTCAATTTGGTATTTAGGGCTAGGCACATCCCTGGTATGTTGAATGTGGTAGCTGATGCGCTTTCTCGTTTTCAGTGGGAACGATTTCGGGAAGCGGCGCCGGAAGCTATGGCGCAGGGGCAGGCTTGCCCTGGCGAGATGTGGCAGCTCGGGACCGCATGCTTGGGGAGTGTATAAAGAATTCTCTGGCGCCGAGCACTTGGTCGGGCTACGTCAAGGTTTGGAAAGAATGGGACGAGGCGGTACAGCAGGTAGGGGGTGACAGTTCGCAGGGGCAGAGGGTGGACGTGCTGTTGTGGGTACTGTGTCGCTTGTTTGCTAAACAGGCGTCACCGGCCGTGATAGATAGGTGCATGTCTGCCATGGCGTTTTTGTTCAAGTTCAACGGGTGGGAGGACATTACGAAGAATTTTCTAATACGCCAGGCTTTGAAGGGCTTTAAGAGGGGTAAGAAGCTCGCGGACCCGAGGCGGCCAGTGTCGTTTTCGGTCTTGCAAAACCTGTTAGGGGTGTTGATCGATCTGTGTAATTCCCCTTCCGATGTAGCACTATTTTCTGGGGCGTTTGTCTGGGCGTTTTTTGGTGCTTTTCGCATTAGTGAGCTGGTGAGTGCCAACAAGTTGGGGAACGGCGGTTTGATGTTCGAGGACGTGGTCATAGGTAGTGATCGGGTGCAGATATGGCTACGCCGGTCTAAAACGGACGTTTACGGCAAAGGATGTGTGGTGGTGCTGTATGAGTTGCCAGGATCAGGGGCTTGCCCGGTGGCTTGCGGCACAAGGTACTGTGAGGTTCGGCCGGAAGGGAAGGGTTGTTTCTTTTTACACGCCGATGGCTCGGCGTTGTCACGATTTCAGTTTCTGCGGGTCTTTAGGATGGGATTGCAGAAGTTGGGCCTGGAACCGAGTCAATTTGGGACGCACTCTTTTCGCATTGGGGCAGCGACGGAAGCTGCGCGTTTAGGTTTGGGGGACGAGAGGATCAAACAAATAGGGAGGTGGGAATCCGTGCGATTCCGCTCGTATGTAAGGCCGGATAAGTTGGTGTAATTGCTTGGGTGCACGAATTTGGGTTGGGGACGTTGCCTTTTTTCTGCCACTAATTTTGTCTCTTTTCAGGTTTGGAAGTTTGGTTGCTGGGCCACTCGTATGTGTACTGGGCGGAGAAGAGAGCCGCAGTTCGCAGAAGCGGATCACAGCTGGGCTTTCCATTGGAACGAGTGACTCTATATTGGTTTGGTTTTAGGGGCGCTAGTTGGCAGAGTTTATGTAGTTTCTTGTTTCGAAAAGTGGTTGGTGGGTCGGTCCCGGATGTAGTGTTGATTCACGGAGGGGGGAACGACTTAGGTGGGATTCCCCAAAGGGAGTTGGTGAGGAGGATGAAAAGGGATGTGGATCGGCTGAGGGAGCTGGTTCCAGGCGTGGTGGTGGTGTGGTCCGAGATGGTTCCACGCTTTGCGTGGAGACACGCCAGGGATCCGGCTGCAATAGCTCGATCAAGGGGTAAAATTAATAAGATGATGGCAGTTTTTATCAGACGTTCTGGGGGCATAGTGGTGCGGCACAGGGAGTTGGAGGGCATGTTGCCTGGGTATTTTAGGAGGGACGGGGTACACCTGTCAGACGTGGGGAATGATTTGTTGAACCTTGGCTTCCACGAAGGTATTGAGCAGGCCCTGTTTAGGTGTGGTGGGGGTCGCACATGCGCTTAAGGAGGTCAAGCCATGTGCTGTGGCGGAACAGGGCATAGTAAAAATTGGAATTTGGCGTGGAGTTTGAACTGGACAGGCCTAGGTGTAGGCCTGATGGAATTAAGGACTGGTTGGTTCTAGCTCTTCGGTGGCGACGAACCTGGGGGTGTAGGGGTGTCTGAGGTACACCCCTACAGTTATCAATATGATGTGGGGCCTCTTTGGTAGGCCGTGTTTCAAGTTAATTGTTATTTGGTTATATATTGTTCAATTGGTAGGGTCATTGTCAGGGGTACTGTGTGGGGGGTATAGTAATTTAATGTATAGTTGGACAATGAACCTAAATTATGTTAATTATGCTAATTTATGATTTAATTAATAATTTAATTAATAAAAGCTGTGGACTTTGTACTCCAACAGAATTAACTGTGTCCGTGTCTTATTTAGTATGAGGTTATAGTGCATGACGAATAACGTCTGTGCAAAAGGTTTATATAAAGTTTTAGCACATGCCGAATAACGTCTGTGCAAATGTCATGAAGCCCATGTAACAACGCAGTAGGAGGAGTGGGCCTTGACAGAGCCAGGGAGTGGGCAGGTGCTAGTGTTTGGGGGTTGGATTAGTTTAATGGTGCTTGGGGGCGGAGACAGGGAGTATAAAGAGCAGCCATTTTAGAATAGGGGCCATTTTAACCAGAGCCTCTCTTACCTGTAAATTGTCCCACCCACCCTCCCTAGGTTTAGCAGTTCCGTTTAAGTCACAGCGGCGGAACAGGGCATAGTAAAAATTGGAATTTGGCGTGGAGTTTGAACTGGACAGGCCGAGGTGTAGGCCTGATGGAATTAAGGACTGGTTGGTTCTAGCTCTTCGGTGGCGACGAACCTGGGGGTGTAGCGGTGTCTGAGGTACACCCCTACAGTTATCAATATGATGTGGGGCCTCTTTGGTAGGCCGTGTTTCAAGTTAATTGTTATTTGGTTATATATTGTTCAATTGGTAGGGTCATTGTCAGGGGTACTGTGTGGGGGGTATAGTAATTTAATGTATAGTTGGACAATGACCCTAAATTATGTTAATTATGCTAATTTATGATTTAATTAATAATTTAATTAATAAAAGCTGTGGACTTTGTACTCCAACAGAATTAACTGTGTCCGTGTCTTATTTAGTATGAGGTTATAGTGCATGACGAATAACGTCTGTGCAAAAGGTTTATATAAAGTTTTAGCACATGCCGAATAACGTCTGTGCAAATGTCATGGAAAGTGACATAAAAGGCGTTCTGAGTTCCAACTTCCAAACGGCTCTAAAAAGTGTGAGTGGTTCCAGCTCATATTTCTTTTATAATTGGAATTTTATACAGATTACACTATGTTTTGTTGTATGTTTTTTGTATAGGCAATCTGTATATAAAAGAGTGGATTATCTACTAAGCAGTTACCGGTTAATATATCCAACTACAGGTAACCACTTTTATGTTGTGTTTCTGTGTGTGTAGGGATGCATTGTGTGTTTCTGTGTATGTATAGGGATGCATTGTGTGTGTGTGCGCATAGTGTGAAAGAGCACCCTGTATTGCCCCTTGTCCTATAGAGCTCTCCCTTCTGTCCCTTAGAGCTCTCCCCTGCCCCTTAGTGGTCTCTCCTCTCCCCCACCCTCCCCTAGCGGTCTCTTCTCACACTCACCCACCCACCCTGTGCTCTTCTCATCCCCCCCTCCACCCTCCCTGTGTTCTTCTCACTCCCCCCCCTCCATGTGTTCTTCTCACCTCCCCCCTCCCTGTGTTCTTCTCACCTCCCCCTGTGTTCTTCTCACCTCCCCCTGTGTTCTTCTCACCTCCCCCTCCCTGTGCTCTCCTCACCTCCCCCTCCCTGTGTTCTCTTCGTCTCCCCCTCCCTGTGTTCTCCTCATCTCCACTTCTCCTCACCCCCCTCCCTGTCTTCTTCTTAACTCCTCCTCCCTGTGTTCTTCTTACTCCCCCCTGTTCTTCTAACCCCTGGTTCTCCTTACTCCCCCCCTTGTTCTTCTTACTTCCCCCTGTTCTTCTTACTCCCCCACCTGTTATTCTTTTTTTTTTTTTTTTATTCTTTATTTTTCGTGTGCATATAGTAACATAACATAGGGACCTGTAGCGCCACAATAGCGAGCACAGGCTTTTCAGTGTCAAACTTTGTGGCATGGATAAACAGCACATTTTTTATGAGATATAACGGTTATAAACATACTTTTTAGGATAAGAAGATAGTTTGGCATAAGCTTTCACAGGTTAACATTATGTATTCATGCTTTACCACTCAGGCTCTATCATGTACATCGTTATGGGTTGTCGTCGCAAGCTAATACATAACAGGCCCTAGAGTGAGTAGACTAACATGAGGACAGACAGACAGAGAGTGTACTGACTAGCCATGCTTTACCACTCCAGCCCTGTCTAACATATTCATCAGTATGGGTTACATTAGCAAGCTAATACTTAAGGCTTCACAAGCCCTAGAATGAGTGGACTAATAGGACAACTAGCATACAGAGGTTTAACTTAGCTGATCACTGTAGGCTGAGTGGTGCGTGCTTAGTGAGTGGGGTTCTTGGTTAACCACTATATTGTACCGATTGGCTCAATGTACTAGTGTAGCATATAAGTATCACTGGTTTGCTAAACATAGTGAGAAAAGGAGCATGGCTAACTAGCAGGTGGTCAGTCAAGTATTTAACTATGTGCAGTTGTCAAGCAATGAGAGTTAAACTAAAGCGTAGGTCACATCGATAATAAACTTATGTTCAAACATGTGTAGCTAAAATAAAGCATAACTAGGTCTTTCAAACCAAAATAATAAGGTAAAGTGTCGCATTATTACGGCAGCTTTTGGGTCACTAGTTTGGTACCGACAGGCTGGGTGTTGGCTGTAAGTCCTTTAGGGGACATGGGTACCTTACTCAAGAGTATGTGGCACGATCAGCCGATACCTCGGCTTGGTAGAGCCATGTCAGCCCTGGGATTTCTCGTGATTGTCTGGTTGCAGTTTTGTGGCTGTGCTTGGTGAGTGTCGCGCCCATCTTTTCGTTTGTTCACAGCCTCCCCGGGCGGCAGCATCGATTCTCCCCGGGTTTGCAGTGCCTGGATCCAATTCCTCCCATTTGGGGCTGAGCCCTGCTGGCCTGCGGTTGTCGGGTACGTTGAGTGTGGAGCAAGTAGTGTGGGCCGGCAGGTCCCTCTCTGGGTTGTGGAGGCTTGCGGACGTCGTTGTGCGGTTGGTCGGGTGGCCGCCCTGAGGGCTTGTTGTGGAAGTCCGTAGTGGCGGCGGCGGGTCTCCGGTCGGAGCCAAGAGGCCACCATTCGAGCCGCTTGACTGTGGGACAGTCCCTTATTGCATATGAGTTCGTGGAAGCCTGAGCAGAGGAGATCTAGAGCTTCCAGTTGGCGAGCGCGTGTATAACAGCTCGTGTTCCCGCCTTTAGGCCCGTGCTGGGCGGCCATCTTAGGTGTGCCCTGGCAGGCTGGGGTCACTGCTGGCTGCGAGGCTGCAGTCTTTCGACGTCGTGTCGGTCCGCTTGGTTTGTGGGTACCGGGATAACCCCCACCGGTCCAAGGGGGGGGGGGGGTTGGGAGATCAGGAGCGCCTCTGAGGGGATCCGGTGCCGGATAGAGCGGCCGTCTCTCCCCGGCCCCTACTCCCGTAGGCCGCAGGTCTCTTTTCGGATTCAGGGCTCCGACAGGCTCCGGGAAGGTGTCCCTCGAGTCTGCGGTGCACCCCTAGTGTGGGTAATGCACCTTGGTGTGATTTGGGGCTGAATAGCCTCCGTTATGGTCCATTTTGCTGCCCGCCTGGCAGGAGCTCCTTCCATGCACGTCTGTGCAGCTCGGCGGCCAGACTCCGCCCCCCCCCACCTGTTCTTCTTACTCCCCCCCTCCCCTGTTCTTCTTATTCCTTCCCTGTTCTGTTACTCCCCCCCTCACCTCCCCTTCCCTGTAGCGTGGCCGAGCTCCTCTCCAGTCCGCGGTGCCCTGCCGGAGTGATAGGAAGGTGCACACTGAGTGTGCACTTCCTGTCAGTCCGGCCGGGTACAGGAAACAGAAACTCCTGTACCGCGCAGAGTTTCTGTTTCCTGTACCCAGCCAGACTGACAGGAATTGCACACTGAGTGTGCACTTTCCTATCAGTCCGGCCGGGTACCGCGGATCGGAGAGGAGCTCGGCCATGCTACAGGGAAGGGGAGGTGAGGAGAGAAGCAGTGCTGCAGCCGCCTGAGGCTCTTTACAGAGCGCTCAGGCGGCTGCAGCATTAGGATCGGCCCTGCAGCGGCCGGTTTTTAAATGATTTAGGGCGGCCTGGGGGGCAATTGACTCCCTGCCCCCGGTCCCAGCCCGCCCCTGCCTGACCCCCAGCAGTTGGACCACCAGTGATGAGGTCACCCATATTCAAAATTTGAGTCCCTCAGATAAGATCTTATGAATAACTGCAATGTGATATCCAGGACACTTTATTGTGTGTTGCTGCTGGCTTTCATCTCATTCTTCATCATGTAACACTACAGATTAGGATGGTTTCATGCAGTGCGTTGGGTGTAGCATACTGTTACGTATACATTGAGTCAAGGGAATGAGTGTAATGTAATGCTATTGACTTGAGGGAGGTGAATACATGCAGTAAAAGGTTGGTGCTTAATGAAATGGCAAAATTCATAAATATTACAAAGGCTTCCGCGTTAGTAGCCCAGATGGTTTTAAAATGGTTATGTGTAGGCTTACAGGGTTATATACCAAAGTGATGAGTCAAAGAGAATTTCAAATTTCACCTGGAAGTTTTACTGACTTAGAGATCTTTCTGAGTTCAGCTATTTTATGCTTACATTTGAAATTCACTTTGAATTCTAGCTTTTAATAACTCTGTTATCTGTGGATCATGTATAGTTAAATAGTAAGGTAGGATTTAAAAATGAGAAATTACCTCAAGTTCATCCAATTCCATCTTTCATTTCCAAGAACTAAAACGATGCTTCACATCACAGGCAATTCGATTTTTCTCAAGATCAACATTATCTGCGCTTAGTTTGATTGCTAAAAAAAATTAATTTGGCAAGGATTACATGTCTTCATTGCCCTTACTGTAAGATACTAATTGACTATTATATTAAACTATATGAATACATTTTCTAGGACTCTCCCTAAGCTAAAAGATTATCCAGACGTGGACTCATGCTCACTGTGCCTAGATGAGTATCAGCTTCACCTCAGTGACGAGGCCCAAAGAAGGTCGAAACAAATATATGGAGTTGCTGTATCTCTCTGTGCAGATCTTGCAGGCATTTCGATTCTTGACTGCTCTTATGGGTGGGATCAGTCTGATATGTATGAAATATATCACCAGCAGCCAAAGAGTGAATGCTGAGATTTACATTGTGCAAGCAGAATCATAACATCAATTTTGTGAACAATGGAGTGAACTTTGTGCATTTCAGGCAGTGATATGATAGTTGCATACCTCCCAGCATCATGACATGGTGGGTAGGTCAGTAGGGTGTGTCAGTATAAGGGGCAAGCTCTGTCCATAATAGGATCATGTCTGCTTTAAGTGAAAGCATGCCAGGCTGATCAGTCACGCTAACCAGCCCCAATCAGAGCCGTGCCCACATGCAAACTGCTTCTGAAACACTCTACCCATTGGTTCAATACCCTCAAAGCAGTCTCGGCAGCATGAGCACATTTTATGAAGCTCTTGCTGTGTACTTTATACCTGGTGTCCCTAGAAGGAGGACACCGGAGAGGAAAACCAGGAACCTGGTATGCGATGGGGACATTAGGCTATTTGCATTGCAAGATATAGTGTGGTTTCTCCCATAGGCCCATTAAAAAAAATAACGTAACCAAAAAATGACTTGTATCTGCTGAATTCTTTATCCCCTGCCTATCTTTCTTAAGGCTGGGTTGATTTAAACCTTTTGTTTTTGTTAACATTTGTAAAAGTCTCTTGTTTTTGTTTTCTATGGACCTCTCTTTACTCCTGAACCCCAGTATGCAGTATTGGTTGTAATCATAGAATACTTTTCTGTGAACTTAAAGGGACACTATAATCACCAAAACAACTTTAGGTTAATGAAGCAGTTTTGTTTTATAGATCTGCAGTCTCACCTACAGTCTCACTGTTTAATTTTCTGCCATTTAGGAGTAAACTAATTTTAATGTCTATCCATGCAGTCCTAGCCACACCTCCTCTGGCTGTGACTGACAGTCTGCATGAAAAAAATGATTTCATTTTCAATCAGATCTCAAGTTTACTTTAGAAGTTTGTATCTCCTGCTCTGTAAGTTGAACTTTAATCACAGGGTCTAGGAGAGTATTTATAGAGCTTGAGATTAGAAGTTCCAGATTAAACAGACTGTGCAATAAAGGTGTAAACATTAGATGTCTCTTTACAGGAAGTGTTTAGGAAGGCTGTGCAAGTCACATGCAGAAAGGTGTGCATAAACTGAGTGATTTAACTCCTAGGTAGCAGAGTATTGAGCAATGAGACTGCAGGGGCATGATCCATACACCAAAACTGATTCAAGCTGAAGTTTTTTTTATGCCTATAGCGTCCCTTTAAGATTTAAAAGAACAATAGAACAATGTCATATTTCAAAAGTGACAATAAATAAATAAACCGTTGTAAATAAATCCCTACTATCTATGTAAATTATCTAAAAAAAAAAAAAAAAAAAAACGAAAACATTTTCAGAACTGTTACTGGATACAAACACACTTGAAGCACATTGATTTCTGCGTTTAAATATTCTATAATTCAAAATGTGCCACTAGACTGCATTGTTTCAATATGTCACAGCTTCTATATATATGTTCTGCTGGCTCTGAAACAATCTCCAGGGATAGAGGACAGTTCAGCAGCTGCATTTGGTGTTGGAAGGTACATGAAACAAAGAACGTTTCACCAAATATGGACAAGTCAAACTCCTGAAAACGATCTCATAATAAACTGAGACGGAAAAGCTCAGCCATTGATAACACGATCCTCTTCATGAGGCTTACAGTTGTAAGTTGTAATATTCTGCGAAATGAGATAAAAGAAGATCCAGAGAGTGATGATAAAGAATTAAAAGAACATTGCTTATTAAAACAACTTTTCATTACTTTATAAAGTCGGATTAGGAAACTGCTTAACTATTATACCAAGACAGATAAGGACAGAGACTTGCTCGCTTCGGTGTATTAAAGTTCTTTTTTGGTGCTATTTTATTTATTTTTTTATATAAAGAGCCAGAATATTGGAAAGCTGTCTCTTACGCTTGGATTACTAGACTTATGAAAAGGTATTTCAGGGCTGCAATTTAACCCATCAATGTGATATTTTTAGCAAGCCTTAGTGACTTCGTGAGCCTTTTTTACAAACTCTTCCACTACTGAGTGATGTGGCCACATAGAGATAAAGGAAGGGTTACTGCAGCACCCAAAAATCAGAATAAGACGTGCTAACTCTGTGCTGCTAACCTTGCACCCTGCTGCTCAAATCAGGGCCAAGTCCATGTACAGAAACTAAACAAATCAAGGAGGCGCAACTAGATGCTAAATGTGCACAGGGAGTGCGACACACAATTTATTTGAAGGACCAAAAAGAAACAAACGTTTCGAGTTTCCCTTTGTCAGTGCCAAAATGCTTTCAAACTTCATTCTCGCCATGCTGGCGCCAATTCTGAATCTGGATGCTCTATTACAGCCTCAAAATGAAGGCGTTAAGCCTGGTGTCACTCAGCAAGCAATGCGACAGCCCAGCATTATTAACCTCTTACTGGTGATGCAAGCTGATTTTCTATTTAACCCCAACTTTTCTCTGAAGAGGTGCCCTGTTACGGTCTATGTTAGCTTATGGCCTTTTACGTTTTCTGATTGATTTCCTGGCTACAGTCTAGCTAGCTATCTATTCTGATATCCTGACATGGCTGTGTTTTTGCTGTACACCTGATCTTGACCAGTCTTGGACTATTCTCCATTTTGCAGAAGCATGCATATATTCAGCATATTATACAGAGCAGAGTGCAGTTCAAATAATCACTAAACGAGTCACATGACTAAATAAGATAATACAACATATCCTATTAATTGGGTTTTCAGGATGGGACCGTGTGAATAAGGGCCCTGTGAAAGAATACAATGAATTGCTCACATTTATATTCTCTTTCTGAACTTGTTGAAGTGCTTTAGGAGATAACATGTCCCCTCTTTGTCAAAAGCAATCTGCACTTTTAAGAAGTGACAATGTTGCACCCTCCCAGCTTTCAATCAGAGAGTGTGCTTTTCCTGATCGCTTTATGTCCCAGCACAATGCAGAAGGCAATGCTTCACATGAAAAGTATTGGATTCAATGCTTTATTACGAGAAACATTGCAGGCACAATGCCTCGATCCGTACGAGTCCAGATAATAATGCCCTGTCTCAACGCGACTCTGCCAAATTGCAATGATGGGAGAGAAATAAAACTGCATATTTTTAGGAGACTTTGGGCTCAGAATGAAATGGTACTAGAATTAGAACTTGTATTTTTTATGGGCCTGCTCAGGGTCCAAGCCTAGGTAAGCTCCCCCCTAAGCCACGCCCCTGATTTAAATTACAGAAAGGCATTAGAAATTGTGTATTTTTCCTGATGAAATCCACAAATAAATCAGTTTTGCTTATGGACAGAGAGCACAATACAGACATATCAATACGAATAGAAAGAGGGATGCTCAGATGGTATGTATATATGAATATGCATTGATCAGTCACAACATGAAAACCACTTACAGGTGAAGTGAATAACATTGATTACATCGTTACAATGGCACCTGTCAAAGGCTGGGATAGATTAAGCAGCAAGTGAACAGTCTTCTTGAATTTCATCTGTTGGATGCCAAAAAAACTCGACAAGAGTCACTTTGAAAAGGGTTAACTAGTGATGGATACATACCTGGGTTTGAGTATCTCTAAACTTGCAAGTCTTGTGGGGCGTTCCCAGTGTGCTGTGGTTAGTACCTACCAAAACTGGTGCAAGGAAGGACAACCGGTGAACTGGCTTAAAGGACCACTATAGTCACCCAGACCACTCAATGAAGTGGTCTGGGTGCCAGGCCCCCCAGGTTATAACCCTTCAGATGTAAACATGACCGTTTCAGATAAACTGCTATGTTTACATTGCAGGGTTATTCCAGCCTCTAGTGGCTGTATTTCTGACACCTGCTAGATGCGCTTCTGCGGCGAATGCGAAAATCGCTTTCAGTGTGCAGAACGTTCATAGGAAAGCATTGAGAAATGTCTGTCAATGTTTTTTCATTGCTCTTAAGTGCTACCTGACATCAGTTGTTCTTTTCTAGTACAGTGTGAATCCCCAGACGACTCTAAATTACAGACCATTCTTGTCTCTCCACGTCTGTCCGTTTTCTCTTCTAATGGCCTTTTCCAATCTCAACACTGAGCACACCAGCTCCTCACCTATACATCTACTGCTTGAGGAAGCTTGGTTACTTGCAGCAAGGTTTTATCCGACACACCCATATGGTTATACCATTTTACCTACTGTATTTGTTATCTGTACCAGTATTCATTTAATTGCACTGCTAATCTGATGTCAGCAACATAAGCTATGTCATTCCTTTATTGACTCTTAACACCTCACATTGTACATACATATTTGTGACACTTTCAATAAAAAGGCATTTGAAAACAAAAAAGTTAAAGAATTGTTTGAGGAACATGACAAAAAGTCCAAGGTTTTGTCTTGGCCACTAAATTCCCATATCGCAATCCTACTGAACATCTGTGTGATGTGCTAGGATAACAAATCCGATTCATGGAGTCCCCACCTCAAAACTTGCAAGACTTAAAAGATTTGTTGCTAATGTCTTGGTACCAGTTGCCACAGGTCTTGTGCAGTCCATGCCTCAATGATTCAGGTCAGGTAACTTGGAACATAAAGTGGCAGCTTATGCTGAGAGTATGGCTCTAAATCAACATAATAAGTACAACATAATATGACCAAGTGTGAGGTACTCAAACTCATGTCCCCAGGGAAGATCTGGAGATGCTGTGTCATCAGTTGCACTTTTACTGGTGTGAAGACCAGATGCAGTACTTAGGGGTTTGGATCACATCTGATACGACCCTTTTATACCATTAAAATCCACCTGACACTCCTCTGTACAAACACACCTTAAGTGCTGGGCATATGCTCACATTTCAAGACTTGGGAGGATCTCTTAAAATATATATCTTATACTTATACTGTACTTTCTTTGTATTACATGGCCCGCACAGGTGCGATAAAAAAAAGAAGAAAAATTTAAATACAAAGAGACTGACAAAAAACAAGCAACTTTTTGATATATCAGATACATTATGCATGAAAATATGAATTCATATTAATATTCTTAATAATAAGTCATTAAAAAAAATTCTTTTTTTTATACATTATGTAGAGGTTAACACAGTAAAGGAGTTTAAGCATGCGTGGGATAGGCATAAGGCTATCCTAACTATAAGATAAGGCCAGGGACTAATGAAAGTATTTAGAAAATTGGGCAGACTAGATGGGCCGAATGGTTCTTATCTGCCGTCACATTCTATGTTTCTATGTTTCTACAAATTATAAATTTTCCAGCTCCAATACATACAATAACCCCCCCCCCACCCCCCAAAAAAAAGTTACCTGCGCACTAGCCCAAATCTCTATTTATATTTAGATAAATGGAGGATATTTAATAACTCCAATGGTCATTAGATGTAAGCTCACCTGCCACGTCCAGGCAAACCTCTTAGGTGGGTCCTACACTAACGATTTACCTTGATTAATTCAGCTTTAGACAATGAAATCTCTAATGAGACAGAAAGGGGTATTTTTCTAAACCCCTACATGCTTATTAACCCTTAATAGGGAACACATAGGGTGGACCGCAGAATTGTAACATGGCTGCGTGATACAAAAATTAATACAAATACACAAAAATAAGTTGTTCAAACTCCCAATACTCCTGGGTGGCAGCAACAACCATAGCACACATCAGCCCCAATACATACAAAATAAAACGAAGGAAATTTTTGGGCTAGTGGGCAGGTAACTTTTTTCTTTGGTTTCAATTGTATGTATTGGGGCTGTTGTGTGCAATACAAATTTATCATAAGGGTAAATTAGTACGAAATATACAAACTCACATATTCCTGAGCTACCTTTTCCCAAATATGGTAAGTATATTTTTTAAAACTGAAGAAGGAGGACACACAATTCACATGTAAAGCACTTCAGCTGGGAGGCGGTGCCTAACAGCGGAGGAGAACGGTCGCACGCTCGATGAGCTCCAGGCCGCGATAAGGGAAAAACCCTCCATCCACACCCGTAACCGGGTAAAACTAATCTCTGAGGGACCCCATCAGACAAAGGAGCATAATGGGACGAAAAACGAAGAAACTTAGACCTGACAGGCCCATGCCGGGCATGGATATCGGCGAGCTCTGGCGGCAGGCCCGCAGCGCCTCAGGCCCCAATATGGCGACTCTCCATGGCGGGTGCTCTGATTTTTTCGAGGAGACATCGGACGAAGGCGAGGAAGTAATCCCTTCGAGTCACCCACAGCCACAGCCGGCCAAAACACAGCATCCACCACCGGCCAAGGCCGCCACGCCTGTAAGCATGGAGGCCATCAGAGAGCTAATGGCAGAACACCACACAAAGATTTCGGCGGATGTCGCCTCAATCAGGGACGCACTACAGGGCCTGACAGGCCGCATTGGGACTGTGGAGGCCTCTATGACCACCCACAACACTCAAATCCAAACGCTGCAGCAAGAAGTCCAGGACCTGAAAAAGCTAGCAGGACAGACAGAGCTAAGGTTCGCGGCACTGGAAGACAAACACCGCATGAGGCACCTTAAGATCAGGGGCATCAGCGACGACATACCTGATACTGAACTCCCCCACCTCGCCAGGCGACTCCTTACAGCTCTGCTGACTCCGAAAGCGGCTAAAGCTATAACAATAGACGGCGTATTCCGTATACCAAAGCCTACTAAAGCTCCAGCCACTGCCACACGGGACGTAATCTTACAGTTCCAAGCATACAGGGACAGAACAGCAGTACTAGCAACTACCAGGGATCAGCCATCCTACCTCTTCGAAGACATGTCTCTTTCGTTTTACCCCGACTTATCAGGAGCGACATTGGCGTGGAGGCGATCCCTACAACAACTAACAACCCTCCTGCGACAGCAAAGCATCAGGTACCGCTGGGGCCCAGCACATACCCTACTGATCACCAAGGGCGATACCGCACTCACGATACGCAGCATGCAGGAGGCACCGGCGACACTACGAGAGCTACAGCTTCCAGCGGACTCTCTGGCACTACCGACACCAGCGGACAGACACAAGAATCCACCGACTTGGGGCACAGCAGATGCAGCGGAATTTATCCCCAGGACGCAAGCAGGAACCCCTAAAGCCAAGACCACCACCTGAAAGGACTGGGACTCTATATCACACAACCGGGACTTTGCCCTCTAGCACTGACCCTGAACCAGACACAAAACACAAGAGAATTGTAGCCCCTCTTTGCAGTTGGCCGCACTCCACTACCCAACGGCATCCACATACCACATACCAGAGCCAGGCCCACCCTCTAGGAGCTGACCTACCCATGCCCTTAAGGGATATACCGAGAAACTCACCACCCGACAACTTCCGGGCACCACACATAACCCCCACTAGGCACAGCAACCCCGAACACAGCAAAGGCCATACATACCTCCAGACAGACAACTACCGAGACTCAAGTAGACATGGGAGGTTAGGCATGTTCCTAGTGGCTGACTGCCTGCAGAAACACTACCTACATAACTGTCCTATTAGCTATGATACTCTCTGGGGCATACAAGGTCCAACTCTACCTTCCATAACACTAGACCGCTTAGTCCAAACGCTAATAGCATGAAGCATATAGGCATTAGGTGGTACTATACTATGTAGTATCTTAATTTAATATGTGGAATCGAGACGTTACTATAAAATGTGTCCAGAATATGTGTACGCTAAAACTAGAGATATGGCGAGGTTAAACGTTTTAACATTTTTGTTTTAATTTTTTTACAACATACTTTCATATAGGCATCAAGTGGTACTATACTATGCAGCATCTTAAATTAATATGCGGAAGCAAGACGTTTCTCTAAAACGTGTCCAGGATATGTTTACGCTAAATCAAGCGATATGGCCAGGTTAACCGTTTTAACATTTTTGTTTTCTTTGTTCACAACATACTTTTAGTCAGGCCTCTTTTATCAGTTAACGGCTTGGAATACAATAAGTTAAACTATGCCTGGCGACTTAGCCAGAATGGTACTCTAGGTCACCCAAATTTAGTTGCCTAGCAACACCAGCGAAGTCACCCTTAAGCCAAGCAACAGCAATAATAATCAGTCCCCTTATGACACACTGACCCAGATAAGTTATTTCGCAAACTGTTTATTGTAATTCATTCATTGTTGTCTAACCTATTACCATGCCTTCTTACAAAAAATTCTGTGCAATGTCTTTCTGCCACTGTTTTACTTGCATATGTTTTCGTATAAATGCACGCTGTTGTGGCGTATGTAATTCGTATGTACCCACCTGCACACCAAAATAAAGAATTTATAAAAAAAAAAAGCACTTCAGCTAGCTAATTTGCTTTAGGGATCCTGATCCTTTACATCCTGGCTAATAATATATTTGGTTTGTGTACCTATTTTTGAACATCCACTGACCTCTGGACTATATTACCATTTTTTGTTTATTACTAGGAGGGGATTAAAGTAAGTGTGGTCTGGGTTAAAAAGGATACATCTTATTAATGCTTCTGATTCTGTCACGGTAATATACCCCAACACGCAAGAATAGTCCAGATAGTCTAGAGGCAAGAAAACAAGATACGTCTTACCGGACCTTAGAATGGCCGGACTAGACGAGGACAAGAAAAGACAAAGAGTCCAGAATGAGCCAAGGTCAAGGGGACAGAGAGACAGCGTAAACTAGAACAAGACAAGGACTGGTACACAGGAGAGCAAACCGGCGAACAAGACAAGCAAGGATAAAGAGAAAACGGAGTCAGGAACAAAGCCAAGGTCTAGCACCAAAAAACCACAACTGAACGATACAAGCACTAAAGGGAACTGAACAGAAGCCACGATATGGCAAGGTACTAAGGGAAAAGGTGAGTATAAATACCCTAGTATTCAATTTGATTGGCCCCTGTCATATCCACGCCCCCAAAACATGAGTGTATGGGGAATGGGGCATGACAGGGGCCAATGGGAGACCGTTTCATATTTCGGCTCCCACTGTCCCTTTAAGAGCGCGCCCGAGACACGCGGCGCGCTCTTAGAGTCAGACGGGACACGTGACTGCTTCTCGCGGTCACTGCCCGCCTTTCTGGTATTGCCGTCGGATGAGCCGCGCGCGGCTCGTGCAAAAGCAGGACCGCGCGCGGCGAGAACAGAGGACCCTGGAGAGGGTAAGTACCGCTACAGATTCTTCAATAATATCTTCTTTTATTTTTTTATTCTTTATTTTGTCGTGCATGAAAAATACAAAGAGGCAAGCAATGCCACAACAGCTTTTGACAGCTTTTTAGGACAACATGTGAAAAACAATTGTTTGGCATATCTGATCATTGCACATTTTATGTTATAAAGTAGTTTCAACAACGATTAAACCAACGTGTCAATTGTAAGGTAAGGCAGACGAAGTCCTGTTTCAGGTTAACTGACTGATGTATTGAGGTGCTAGTGTCACCTGCTTAATCAACTAAGGCATACCATATTTGTGTGATTTAAAAATAAAAAGGAAAATCACTAAGCATAACATTGCTATCATATCAAGAACATGACATGTGCACAGACGTTATTCGGCATGTGCAAAATTATAAATAAAACACAGACACCGCTTCTTCTGTTGGAGTACAACGTCCACAGCTTTATTAATTATAAAATTATTTAAATTAACAATTTAGGGTCATTGTCAACAGTAATAACTCCGTTCCTCTCGATCCCAAATACCCCCGACAATGACCCTACCAAAACAATACAAACATAACAATTGATACATAACGAATAATACCTGGCCTACCAAAGAGGCCCCCAACATTTGTTTACCTGCAGGGGTGTACCCAGACACCCCTACACCCCTAGGTTCGTCGCCACCTCCGGGCTAGAACCTACCAAACACTTTAACTTCCGTCCTACTCCAGCCTAGAACTTGGCATAACACATTCATAACCCCCAAATAGCCAGTTTACCCAAGCCCTATTTCCCGCCGCTGTGACCAAACGGGAACTACCCCAAGACATAACATAAAGGGAGGGTGGGAGGGACAATTCACAGGTAAGGGCAGCTCAGATTAAGATGGCCTCAACCTAAAATGGCCGCTATTTAAACTAACCCTCTCCTCCCCACACTAGCTAGGCCCACCCCTTGAACTCCAGTTCACCTGCCAACTTTCTGGCCCTGTCAAGGCCCACTCCCCCCCTGCGTTGCTCCGTGGGCTACATGACATGTGCACAGACGTTATTCGGCATGTGCAAAATTATAAATAAAACACAGACACCGCTTCTTCTGTTGGAGTACAACGTCCACAGCTTTATTAATTATAAAATTATTTAAATTAACAATTTAGGGTCATTGTCAACAGTAATAACTCCGTTCCTCTCGATCCCAAATACCCCCGACAATGACCCTACCAAAACAATACAAACATAACAATTGATACATAACGAATAATACCTGGCCTACCAAAGAGGCCCCCAACATTTGTTTACCTGCAGGGGTGTACCCAGACACCCCTACACCCCTAGGTTCGTCGCCACCTCCGGGCTAGAACCTACCAAACACTTTAACTTCCGTCCTACTCCAGCCTAGAACTTGGCATAACACATTCATAACCCCCAAATAGCCAGTTTACCCAAGCCCTATTTCCGCCACAGCACATGACTTGACCCCTTAAGCTCATGTGCGACCCCCACCACACATAAATAGGGCCTGCGCGATCCCCTCCTGCAAGCCTAAGTTGAATAAGTCGCAACCTACATCAGAAAGGTGCACACCGTCCGACCTAAAGTAACCAGGTAACATCTCCTCCAGTTCCCTGTGCCGTACCACTACGCCCCCCACTCTCCGAACAAAACTAGCCATGATCTTATTGATCTTACCCCTGGATCGTGCTACCGCGGCCGTGTCCCTGGCGTGTCTCCACCTGCACCGAGGCACCATCTCCGACCACACCACTGTCACGCCAGGGACCAGGTCCCGCAGCCGATCCACATCTCGCTTCATTTGCCTTACCAAGCCGCGCAGCGGCACCAGACCCAGGTCATTACCCCCGCCGTGGATCACCACCACGTCTGGCAATGCCCGACCCGTCACCTTGCGAAAAAGTTCCCCACTGACGCTCCGCCAGTCGAAGCCCCGATACCCAAACCAGTATATCTCCACTTGCTCCAAAGGAAAGCCCAGCTGTAACCCATTCTTTCGAACTGCAGCTCTCTTCTGAGCCCAATAGACGTAAGAATGACCAATTATCCATGCCGTCCAACCTAGGAGAGACAAAAACAACAGTAAGTATCACCCCAGCAGCCCAGCTGCACCCCCATATTGTTATGTTCACACCAACCTGTCTGGGCGTACATACGATCGAAACCGCATCGATTCCCAACGACCGATACGCTTGATCCGCTCGTTCCCCAAACCCAGCCGTGCGGCTTCCGTGGCCGCCCCAATGCGGAAGGAGTGCGTTCCGAATTGTAAGGGGTCTAACCCCATCCCCTTTAGCCCCAACCGAAAAATCTTAGTAAATTGGAAGCGCGACAGCGCTGAACCGTCCGCATGCACTAAAAAGCAACCCTTGACTTCCGGCCTTAACTCCAGGAACCTGGCCCGCAGGCCACAGGGCACACACCCGATCCCGGCAACGCACCCAGTGTAACCGCACAACCTTTCCCAAAGACATCCGTCTTGGAACGGGCCAACCGTATCCTCACCCTGTCCGAACACACCGCTACGTCCTCCAATCTCAGTCCCCCATTACCCGCCTTGCTTGCACTGACCAATTCCCCAATCCTAAAGGCCCCGAAAAAGGCCCATACAAACGCCGTTGAAAACAAAGCCACCTCGTGCCCCGAAAAACATATGTCCGGTAACCGCTCCACCAAACCTTGTAAAACCTGAAATGAAACCGGCCTCCTCTCATCCCGAACCTTCTTACCTTTCCGAAAGCCCCGCACCGCTTGTCTTACCAGGAAATGTTTGGTCACATCCACCCAACCATTGAATTTAAAGAGAAACGCCAGGGCCGCGAGGTGCCTATCCACCATGGAGGGGGAGGAACGCTCAGCAAACAAACGGCACAGAATCCATAACAATACATCCAACCGGCTAGATGCGGAGACATCCGAGCCTAACAGAAGCACCGTCTCATCCCAAACCCGCCAAACCTTAACGTAAGAAGACCATGTGCCCGGGGCCAGCGAATGTTTTATGTACTCCCCAAGCAGGATGTCGCGAGCTGCCACATCTCCTCCGGGCAAGCGTGTCCCGATTCCTGCGCCTCCGGTGCCGCCTCCCGAAAACGATCCCACTGAAAACGAGACAACGCGTCAGCCACAACGTTTTCCAAACCCGGAATATGCTTAGCCCTGAACACAATGTTAAATGACATGCATAACAACACCAACTGTCTTAGCAATCGAACAACCGGCAACGAGGACGCGGACAAGCCATTAATGGCCTGCACCACTGCCATATTATCCGAATAAAATACTACTTTCTCGTTAGCAAGGTCCCCACCCCACAGCGTCACCGCCACCACCACTGGAAAGAACTCCAGGAATGCCAGGTTCCTAATCAGCGGGCTCGACCTCCAAGCCACCGGCCACTCCTCCGCGCACCACCGACCCGCGAAAAAGGCCCCAAACCCTACGCTACCCGAAGCGTCCGTGAACAGTCTCACATCCTCCGAGGACCCCACCGGAACCCGGAAAAACACCCGACCATTGAAATCCCGCAAAAAACGCGCCCACACCTTTAAGTCAGCCCTCATCTCAGCTGAAACTCTCACGTAGTGCGACGGCCGCTTCACCCCGCTCGTTGCGTGAGCCAGCAGCCGGCAAAAAACTCTCCCCATGGGAATCACCCGACAAGCGAAGTTAAGGCTCCCTATCAACGACTGCAAACCCCTCAACGTCACCTTCCTCACCTTTGCCACCGCATCCACCGATTCCCGCAGGGCGTGCAGTTTGTCAAGCGGCAACCTGCACTCCCCGCGCACCGAGTCAATTTCCAGCCCTAGGAAACTGAGGCACGTTACCGGTCCCACCGTTTTATCTGCCGCCAACGGCACCCCAAACTTATGTGCTACCCACTGGAACACTTTCAGTATCTGCCCACAACGCCCCGACCCTGCCGGGCCGACACACAAGAAGTCGTCTAGGTAGTGTACCACCGCACCCCCGGCCGACTCCTTCCGGACCACCCACTCCAGGAACGTGCTGAACTTTTCAAAGTATGCGCAAGATATAGCGCAACCCATAGGCAAACAGAGATCCACAAAAAACTCCCCGTCGAAGTAGCAACCAAGTAAATGATGACAATCCGGGTGAATGGGAAGCAATCTAAACGCCGCCTCCACATCCACCTTAGCCATCAATGCCCCACGCCCCGCCCTCCGCACCAACTCGACAGCATTGTCAAATGATGTATAGGAGACAGAGCACAAGGTCGCGTCGATATCATCATTCACCGACGCCCCAGCCGGGTACGATAAGTGATGTATCAAACGGAACTTGCCCACTTCCTTCTTAGGGACCACCCCTAGCGGGGACACCCTCAAACCCGGCATGGGCGAAGCCGCAAACGGGCCTGCCATCCTCCCTAAACTCACCTCCTTCTGCAACTTCTCCCTAACCACCCCCGGATGAGCCAGCACCGATTTGAGGTTCCCGCAAAGCACACCCGGACCCCTGTCCTGGAACGGAATCACGAAACCGTTCGTGAACCCGTCCCACAAAAATCTGGCTACTTCCCGATTAGCGTATTGCCTTAGCCACGGCAACATCGCGTCTACCTTCACCGGAGATGCCCCCCGCCGCAGCAACAGGGGCTGCCGCGCCAGTGCCCCCCCCTCCAGTGCCAGCTTTCCCTTTCTTGAAGCATCTGGAGAGGCCATGATTGCCGCCACAGCCGGAGCACTCATGTTTGAATCTACAGGACGCTCCCCACTTGCACTGCCCCTCGTTGAAGAGCCAGCACAACCCCTTCTTCTGTCCCGCCGACGCGCCACCACTAGGGCCCGCGCCGGCTGTCCCGAGAAAGGGGGCACTCTTTTGGGCCATCATCAACCTCATCCACAAAGGCAGGTCCATCTGGTCCCACCGCATGGCCGGATTCGCCGCTAGGCGCTGCCTAAACTGCTCATCATACCTCCACCAAGCGAGTCCCCCGTAAGTCCTGTATGCATCCCCAATGCCGTCCAGATAGCAAAAAAGCTGTGAGCACCGTTCCGGGTTCTTTTCCCCGATCACGCTCGCCAGTATACAGAAGGCACGCAGCCAGTTACCGAATGTCTTAGGTATTTTTCGATACTTACGCCGTTTCTCCTCTTCCTCCTTTTTTGCGTCCTTCTTGTCTTCCTCCTTTAAATCTAAAAACTCCTCTAAGGGAAGAAGCGAAAATATTTCGACAAATTCCCCTTTTCCTATCCTCTCCTTAACTTCAGCCTTCAAATGACAGCCTAACGGTCCTGCGAAGGACACGTGTACATTCTGTCTAGCTGCCTCCGAAATATCGCCGCGGTCTTCCAGAGCACCCGCACAGTCGACCTTCCCAGCATCCGCATCCGCGGCGCCCCCTCTCGCGCCCCCCGCCGTTGTCGCCACGGGACCCCCTCCCACACCCAAGTCGCTATCCGCTGCCCACACCTTCCCGAAGTGCCCAGGGGACCCAGCCTCCCCCGACCAGGACCCCAAAAGTGATTGTAAGCATCCTAACAAACTCCCAGAATGAGGTGTAGATGTCAACTCACCACCCACTCCCCGGACCTCGGATGGCCGCGGGGGTACCGTCCTTTCGGCCGCCTCGACTGGCTCCGAAGCGTCCAGGGGACGCCGTTTCCTGCCCGCCCTGCTGCGATCCAATCTTGTAGGCGACACACTTCGTGACCTGTAATGAGAAGGTGACCTGGGTAGTCTGTTCATATTGAGCCTCACCCGTCCGTCACATCTGTCTCCTGTCCTGTCACGACCAGACCCCGTCCCCCGCTTGGCCTGGGACCCACGGTCGCTCCTAGTCTCACTCCGCCTGGACACAACACTGTCTTTCGACCCTGACTCGCTGCGCCGGTACCTCCTCCATCCGTCCCTAGTGGTGGACCTCCTCCTCCTATCCCTACTCCTCGAATTACTCCTGTCCTTGGACCTGCCTGGCTCCGAAGATCGTCCTGAACTGCCATATCCATCCCTCCCGCTGCTTGGTGTGGCTCTATCTGCCCTCTTCGTGGGTCTTGCCCTGCGCCGTTGAACCTGGGAGCGACCTGAGAAGGCCTCCCGCGCATCACACCCCCGGGGGTCCCCGTCTGCATGGCCCCTCCTCTGGCTTCGACTATCCCGCCTCGCGCTGTCCTTCCCGGTCACCATCTCCCTTACTCCCCTTCCAACGCTCCGCTCCTGGCTGTAGTCCCTCTGCACCTCTGACCTGCCGCTGGGCTGTGGCACACTCCCTCTCCTCTGGCTCCCCTCCTCCCCGGAATCCACTGCTGAGGACCTAACCCCTGACAGGGCTGACTTGCTTGTCGAGCTGCCCGCCTGGACCCCACCACCTCCATGTGAGCCCGCTGTCATGGTCCTCCCCGATCCCCTGACACCCCCCTGCCCCTCAGTGTTGCCCCCAGGGGGCGACTCACCGGGACGCTGGGACACCAGCACTGCTCCCCCTCCGATCCTCTGCTCAGCCTCCTTGCCCTGGGCACCAGCAACATCCAGGGGTGTCCTTTCTTCCGCCCGCCGGCAGAGGGCGCTCTGGGCTAGAGGCCCCTTCCCGGCCTTCCGTCGCACCTGACCGGCAACGTGACGACCATGCAGCACCGGCCGCCGCTCCGAGCCTCCCCGGCTTCCAGACCCACCAGCCACCTCACGCTCCCTGACCGCAGGGCTCTTCTTCCTCCGCGCCGCCGGCACCGCACCCGGACTGAGCCGCTGGGGCGGTCTCGCCCGCCTGACAGGCCTCTTCTCCGCCGCACCGACGGGGGGAGCAGACGTGCTCGGAACCCCCAGCTGCTCCTGTAACCATCCGAAGCCTCTCTCCTGCACCAACGATCGTACTCCTGCCATGATTTCTTCGGCGGACGCCATGACCTGCAGTAAAGACAAAGAAGAAGAGCTACTCTGACCTGTAACAATTCACAGGTAAGGGCAGCTCAGATTAAGATGGCCTCAACCTAAAATGGCCGCTATTTAAACTAACCCTCTCCTCCCCACACTAGCTAGGCCCACCCCTTGAACTCCAGTTCACCTGCCAACTTTCTGGCCCTGTCAAGGCCCACTCCCCCCCTGCGTTGCTCCGTGGGCTACATGCTAAGTTTTCTATGCCTAATAGCTAATAAAATAATATCTTTATTTATCATTAAGATATGGTTTTAAATATTGCTCACAGACTCCTTAATATATCTTGATAAGGTTTACACTTGCAAAGATGTACTTGCTTCTCAATTGCAGTTTTTGAAATTTATTTCAAACATGTTCAAAGAGATGCACCATTGAAGTGGACAATCACAATGTCCACGTCATTGCAGCAAGACAAGGTTTACATGGTACAGTTTTGTTTAAATACAAAATCTAAAATAAAAACAGACACAAATCTGTAATCATGTTTTAAAAAATGCACAATATGAATTATAACATGTTTATTATAATTTTTATTACTGTTTGTAATTGAGCCAACATATGTTACCATAGCAGCAGTATTTGAAATGGTCACTGATGGGCATTCCTCCAAATTATAGCTATTTGGAGAAAGCAGAGGTCAGAAGCTCTAGAGTAATAGTGCTGAA
Source organism: Pelobates fuscus (assembly GCF_036172605.1). NCBI lineage: Eukaryota > Metazoa > Chordata > Amphibia > Anura > Pelobatidae > Pelobates > Pelobates fuscus. The sequence continues at coordinate 127,041,861 of NC_086321.1, forward strand.
TTTATGGAAGCATTAATATTTGGAGGATGGCCAAGTGCCTGGACAGTCAGGACTCATGATATTGATCTTTGATGTCTTATAGCACTACTTGGCAGCTGTACACCAACTGTTGTGAACTGCAATCCCCATTAAGTTCAGCCTGACATTAAGGTTGCAGTGTGTCAGCTGATCTATCTCAGCCAATAAGCTAATCACTGCACTGCATGCATGATAGTATCAAGCCTTCTACAGCACACTGTAGTGGTTGTGGTGTCAGGAGTCAAACTGTGTTCAAATTGTTACACATTTAACAGAATCTCCCCGGCGCTCAGCGTTTGGCACTGCCTGACCAATGTGGCTAAACAGAAGTTACTCTTGTGCTCTAGCAATAACGATTTTATTGAATATTTTACAGAATTAATTGGCTTAGAGTGTCGGCTGACTCTTTTGGCCAACGACTTCTATCCAAAGGTGGACAGGATTCATATTACTAATGCTGAAATAGGAAAATTTTAGTGATATATGTAAGTAAGCTGGACTGCAGCACCAGGAGAATTCAGGTAAGTATGAAACTGTTCGAAAATGTTTGACAATTAAAAGTGGGATAGTGCGATGGGACTAGCAAATAAAGTCCAGGCACACCAAGTAATATCCCACAACGGCAGTTTTTATCGGTTAAAAACCCTGGCTGAACTTGCAGCCCTGGATGTGTACATTTCCAATTGGTTTACATTAACAGTGCAAGGAGAGTATTGAGACTATAACCACTACAGTTGCCTCCGCTCAAGAATACAACATTGTGGTCTATGGAGGATTCTCCATGACCCTCCATAGACCAAGCAAATTTCATGCAGCCACTGGTGATGACTGAGAGGATTGACATTTCCAGATGGCATTACCTCCTCCTAGTGTGTACAAGTGTCAGATGGAGGAAATATACAAAGACTAGGTAGTCAGTATATCTCTTGACTGGGTTGGAATTTCAGTGAGGAGTCAATGTGAGTAACTTATAAAGATTCTGTAAAAGTATTAATTTTTCAGGTGGGGTAGCAGCGCCGTTTTAAAGGTTGGGTTGTATTACAAAATCTAAATTGTACTGAATAACAATTGTTCCACTGATATCTATTAGAAATTTGCTTATATCTTAGAGCAGACCATAGCCACAAGTAGTGTAACTATACAGATATATCAATGTGGCAGTGTACGCATATTTATTTGTGATAGCGTGTGACTTTCTGTGTGTATGACAGTGTGTGTATGTCTGTTTGTGGCAGAGTTCGTGCATTGCCAACAAAAAACAACCCCACATTCAAAAACACACAGACTCTACACATAAATACAACCTTGCAAGAATATATCCTCAGCATCATGTGAATTGTACAACAGTTGACAATCTATCTTTGGTCACCTGTGCTCTATAAGGCACCCAAAAATAATGGTGTTGCATTAGTTCTGGGACTGCTAAGTAGACCAGGTTGCTGGGAAATGTGGCTAGAGCACAGGTGGTCAGTTAGCCAAAACTGTCCAATAGCATACATCTTTTCATATACATAAATATAACTGTTGGAAGACCATGACAGGTTCACGTAAAATGAAACCCCCATAAGCAATAAATATATGGGGGCTTAAAACATGAGCTCCTTTGCTACTAGCCAGGCCCTAATAGTTTCTCCTACTATATCCTCCAGGATAAATTTCTACTCACTCTACAGAGCTAAATGTACATAGGACACGAGGTCATTATTATTATTATTTTATTATTTATATAGCGCCATCAAATTCTGTAGCGCTGTACAATGGGTGGACTAACATACATGTAATTGTAATCAGACAACTGGACGTACAGGAACAGAGAGGGGGAGAGCCATGCTCAATGAGCTTACATTCTAGAGATGTGTTTAGACTGGAAGAAAGAAGATAGTCTAAGGCAAAGGAAAGGTTTTTTTACTAGGGATGTGCCTGCGCAATAAATTTGGTTTGGTTCAGACTTCCGAAATTCGGGACTTCGGCAATTCGGCACTTCTGAAATTCGGCACTTCTGAAATTCGGCACTTTGGCAATTTGGACATTCAGAAGCATCCAAATGTCCGAATTGCTGAAATTCGTCCGAATTTAAATTCTGACTGAAACGTATTGCACATGTCTTTTTTACCATAAGAACAATAAGGATATGGAATTCTCTGCCTGAAGAAGTGGTTTTATCAGAGTCCGTACAGATGTTTAAACAGCAACTAGATGCATAATTGCAAACACAGACTATTCAAGGATATAATTTTTCAATGTAGGGTAAATGCTTCTTTAACCAGTGCTTAATCTGACTGCCATTCTGGGGTCAAGAGGGAATTTTAGTCCTAGTTTGTTTTAAAATTGGAAGTGCTTCGAACTGTTTTTTTTTTTTTCTGGATTAACAGCAAAAGACAAATGTGAACTTGAAGGACACATGTCTCTTTTCAGCTATGTAGCTATGTAAATTTGACTCTCCAAAGGCTAGTGGTATGTGGTGAGACCTGGCACATTCAAATAATAAGTTTGAGGTACAGGAAATACTTAGCTTTTCTCCAATGTCGCCAATTGAGTGTTACACTAATATGTGTAACACCAATCCCCAGCTTCCACCTATCTCCTGTTCCCCTTGCATGTGATTAAACCTGCTTGGGAATACGTCTTCAAACAGGGCAAAACTAAGAAGTGCTGGCTAGAGAAGTAACCACTGCATCCACAGTATGTGTGCCATAGTGGCTTTGATGGAGTGAAGGAAAACTGCCTGTAGTAGGCTTCCATAGTTCTCTCCTGTCAATCAAGTGTTGGCATAGACCTCTGTGCTGAGATTGATTACGAATTGGGAGAAGCATCCTATTAAACTATATTTTGTAGTGTCTATATATATATATATATATATATATATACCAAACTGTCAAAGTATGGGCTGCACTCACGGACTTGGTAAATGAATACTTTTTATTCCATCAAAAAAGTTAGATCGACGTTTCGATTGACGATCAAGTGTCACTTGATCCTGAGGAAGGTCCCTGGGTGGACCAAAACGTCGATCTAACTTTTTTGATGGAATAAAGAGTATTCATTTACCAAGTCCGTGATTGCAGCCCATACTTTGACAGTTTGGTGAATATCAATCCCCTAAAGGACTGGCACCCGGCAAGTAACACATTACATGAATGTATATGGATTTGAAGCTTGAGTGCAAGGGATTACTTATTGTTTGTATATATATATATATATATGTGTGTGTGTGTGTGTGTGTATGTATATACTAGCTAGCATATATGCTAGGTACACTTTAAACTGATGTAATTTCATAATATGGTATTATTTGCTTAAAAAGTGTAGATGAAGACATTTGCTATTGAAGTGATTAAATCATTTCTTTGTTTTTTCTTTTCCTTATTTGTTTTTAGATATGAATATTCATATTTATATTGTTCATTATTACATTACTGTTTAATATTGTTTCAAAAACTGTTATATGATATGAATAATTATAGCATTTTATTCTAGTTGGCAGGATATTTACATTGTATTACATTCCTTTATTTTCCTTTGTGCATTTTCCATAAACCTCTTTGCATCACTAATACAGTTGTATTTTTCCAACTTGTATATACTCTTTTCCCTCTATCTCTTCCTGTTGCTATCATTCGAAATTACCCAAACCATTCACAGCTACTCTGCTACCATAACTGAAGTTTGTGATAGTCTGAACGGAGTAAGGTTTTTATTAAGGAGCAATGAAACAAAATGAACATACTGGCTCATCATAGCTCAGTATGATTTACAAGTGGAATTGGGTCTACAATGCCTTGACTGAATATCAAATAATGTCCTGCTGGCAATGTTGTGGCAGGGCCATATCGGCCATGAACATCTGGTGGCATTACTTGATATTAGCACAATGCCGGAAAATAATCCATAGCACCATAAATTAAATTGTGGGCACAGGAACACTATAAATCTGCATCAATTAATTGCTTCCTTTACAAATTCCCTATTATAGAAAATGATTAAAAAAAAACAAAACAAAAAACTGAACATCTGTCAATACAGCTGAATTGCTGTAGGTTTTAGCCTGACTTGGGAGCCATGCTTAAAATACCCCTCCAGATGGTGTCCTGTGCAACTACTTGCACTTGGATAAATTATTTATTACATGTCTATAACAACCACACAGACTCCACGTTTCCTATCTCTTCCTAATACTTTTTCTAATATTTTTATAACAAATTGCATATTAAATAAAGAATGTAAAAAAATAAATAAAAAAATAATCATCTTAATCAGCGTAATCATTTAAATCATTAAGTGCTTGAAGTGTCTTTTAAAATCTACTAATATGAATATTAAATTACTTCGAAATGTTGGTCGTGATGGTATGTCGCTAAAGGCAATATTGCTTAATTTGTGTGTATGTTGTCCAACTGCTGTTTCAGATAGAGCAAAATGGTAAACGGTTATATGGTCAAAGGCTGTTTATCCTCCACATGAACCTGTCTTAACAGAAGGTCCTTCAATAGTAGACCATCTGGCATTCTGGGTCTTAACAATAGATGGAGGAAATTGATGAGACTCTGGCAGGCCTGATCTTTTGTGTAACAGGTGTTTCGTGAGGGATTTGCAATAGTACCATGTCAGAAGGATTTTAAGTAGTTAGTAAGGCAAGTCAGTATCGGCATAAATTCATATTGATACAGGGAGGTAATGTCAGATGTTAGCCAAACTCCAAGGTATTTCATCTTGGTTGAACACCAACGAAACAGGAAGCTAGCGTGGAGTGTTTAAAATGCAGTGGAGGTAATAGTGATTTTATTTTGTGTATATTAACCTTGTGATTAGAAAAGCATCCGTATTTAGTAAGGAAGGCAATCATTACCGTGAGTATCCGGATGTTTCAAATCTTAACTTTTATGAGAAAATAAAATCAATCTCTTCACACAGTTTTCACTAGTGGTATAATAACAAAGGTGTTTATGTTTACTGGGGTTGTAGCTGTGACAGAGACCCCCCTTTTTTGCTGATGAAGATTTGTTCAGAAGCAAAGATCTCTTCTGTCTTTTAGAGTCCACTGAGATATAACTTCATGAAAGGGAACATTAGATTTAAATCTACCAATGCTTGAAGCACACATCTTCTATTCTCCCCCACTTGAAGCACATATGGCAACTATTGGGAACAAGTACAAATAAATTATATTTTTGTGCATGAAACACACAGATCTCTGTGTGAATGCTTCTATTCTTGCACATGCAATAGTTATAGATCTGACAGATGGGGGCTGCTGGATTTGCATGGTGTGCCAGCATAAAACCCTGTAAACTAAGCAAAGCAAAGTGTGACAGCACTGGCAACCAGACTGAGGAGATTAACCAGATAAGCAGAGGCTAAGAGAATCAATGCTCTGTTTACCAAAGACCCATCCAAGGTGTATGCACAGCTGCAGGGTAACCACAGCATATCCACTTAAGACCCACCCAGAGCAGAGACTGAACAGTACTGATAGAACATCTATGACAAAGAGGTATCACATAATAGCAAGGCCAAGTCGCTACTAGACCTGAAAACAGATCACTGCTTGGTCTCAGAACAGGAACCAGTTACCATCACAGTCAAAGATATCCAGCAAAGAGTAACCCAAAATGAAGAGTTGGTCAGCCCCAGGACCTGACATGATCCACACCTACTGGATAAAGAAGTTAACAGCGCTGCATGAATGGCTAGCAGCATAAATGAACCAGTTGGTAGCAACAGGCTCCCACACTGACAAGGCAGAACAATACTGGTCATGAAGGACCCTCACAAGGGAACAACACCATCCAACTGCCAACCAATCACCTACCTCCACACAACATGGAAGGTTGCGTCAGGCCTCCCAGATCGATGTGCATATGAGTCAATACATGCCCAATGCTCAGAGGGGGATTAGAAACAACAATGGAGGATCACAATACCAACTACTGGTAGACCAAGCAGTCACTCGGGATTCCAAGACCAGACAGACAAATATGTGCACAGCCTTAATTGACTATCAGAAGGCCTATGACACAATGCCACACATATGGATACTGGAATGCTTGGATCTATACAAGCTCAACAAGACAATAAGAACCTTCATTAAAAGCTTGATGGGCATATAGAAAACAACTCTAGAAGTCAATTACAGAACAATAATACAACTGAACATCAGATGTAGCATATATCAAGGTGATGCACTATTCATAGTGCTGTTCTGAATATGCCTCAACTCCCTTAGCCAGATCATAAAGAAGAGTGGATACGGATGCAAATTTATGAGTAGAGATACCATCAGAAACCTACTCTACATGGACGACATGAGGCTGTATGCTAAGAAGGTGGACTCACATATCCACCTAACTATGATATACAGCAGGACATTGAAATGTAATTTGGACTGGATAAGTGTCGACGGATGATAGCAAAATAAGGGAAGATGATCAGGACATAAGGAGTTCAAGTACTAGAAGGCTAAATAGGAGATATGTACCCGAGTGTACCACAAACACATGGTAACCATGTGGAAGAGGCAAGGAGGATGGCAACATCTGTGTACCTCCAGAGAGTCAGAAAGGTTCTGAAGTCCCAGTTCAATCTCAAGAACAAGATCCAAGCCATCAACACATGTGCCCTACCAGAGTCATCAGGTTCCTAGCTGGAATAATAATAATCTGGCCAAGAGAAGAACTGGTCACCATGGATATCAAGACCCAGAAACTACTCACTATGAATGGAGGATTCACCCTGAAATCAAACACCCAGAATACATCAGCCGGAAGGAAGGAGGTTGGGGCCTGATGAGTTTTAAGGCCACAGCCCTGGAAGAAACACAGAGCACAAGTACATCATGAAGATGGTTCCCAAAAATTGCCAACTAAATGAATGCCTGACACTTCAACAGATAGAGGATCCAGTAAAAGAGGAGGTTCCATGGCAAGACAAACTTCACCATGGGGTGGCTTACATGATAAAATCCTACCAGTGGTTGGAAAAGGCAGGACTGAAAGACAGCACTGAGGTACTAATCCTAGCAGTACAGGAACAGGCACTCAACTCATGATCAATAGAAGTGGGGATCAACCACACCAAGAAAGACCCAAGGTGCAGACTGTGCAAAGAGGCTTCTGAGACAGTCCAGCACATAGTGGCCGGTTGCAAGGTTTTAGCAGGAAAAGCATACACTGAGAGGCACAACCATGTTGCTGGGATTGTGTACTGAAACATCATTTTTTTTCATTTAAATATAATGTACGGCATATATATATGTACATGTGTAATCAAAATTATTTAGTCCCATTGGAAATCAGGTTTATTGTCAATAAATCAAACAAAAAAAATTGAAATAGGTCTACACAACAAATGCTTCAAGCACCTTCCCTAAATTCAACTGAAAATGCAACGTATAATGATTTATCCAGTCTCAAAATTATTCAACCACTTCATGGCAAGCATCTTTCTTGGAAGAGCACCCTTTTGCTGTTATGACCTGCTATGATCGGCTTGCCTAGGATATTTTGGACTACATCTCCCATGAACAATGTTGACTGTTTTATTATGGTACTCAAAAAAGTGATGACGAGTTTTGGAAAGTTTAGTGCTTATATTTATAACAGTATCTGTTATGGAATTCATTCAAGAAATGGCCTAATTTAAAGGACACATAGAACATTTTTTCTCTTTATTGTATTTTGGACCAATTACAAAACTGACTGCACAATATTTAAAAAAATACTAGGGATGTGCATGGGGAAAATTTTCGGTTCGATTCGGCATTCCGAAATTTGGGACTTCGGCAATTTGGAACTTTGGCACTTCAATTCGGTTCGGAACTTCGGAACTTTGGAATTTCGGGACTTCGGGACTTCTCTTGCAGCCGCCTAGTTGATAACTCCCTAATTCCCATGGTATTAGCAAGTTATCTACCAAAAGGCTGAAAGACCTAAATTGGTCTTTCAGCCACATTTACTAATACTAAGTAAAAATTACTTAGTATTAGTCAATTTTGCCCCTACTCGCTATACCGCGAGTAGGGGCATGTCTATTAAACAGTGAGCAGCCTGTGGCGGGTGGGGGCCCTCAATATCAATAAGGGGGGAGGACCTATTGTCCTCCTCCCTAGCCCCCACCCCTGAGTGGCGGGTGGGGGCCCTAAGTTAGAATAAGGGGGGTCCTATTGTCCTCCCCCCCAGCTCCCACCCCTGAGTGGCGGGTGGGGGCCCTAAATATCAATAAGGGGGGGATCTATATGTATACAGTGTAACATTCTTCATTCTTCCACTGGGTATATTAGTACTTGGGCAATACTGTGCTTCAGAACTTCAACACTTCTGAACTTCGGCAACTTCTGAACTTCGGCACATCGGCACTTCTGAACTTCGGCAATTCGGAAATTTGGCAATTTCTGAACTTTGGGACTTCGGCAATTCAGCTATTCGGACATTCGGATGTACCCGAATGTCCGAATTGCCCGTAATTCATCCGAATTGCCATTTGGAACGAAACGAATTGCACATGTCTAAAAAATACATCCATCAAGAATCAAGTCTAGTATGTACTGAACTATGTGCTCTAGGTAAATGTGCTCACATCTTAAACTTCTTTTTTGTGAGTTTTGGATTACAAGCTGGGGCTAGTCTGTGTCCCCGTTTTCTTTATTCTTACCCATAGCATGTTGTTGAGCTTGCATGCCACTGATAGGGTTGCATACCACATGAGTTCTGTGCTTAATTCGCCTGCCATTGAGAGAGCTTAAAAGATCAATTGTGCTTTAACATGTTTTAAATTATAGTTTGCTTATATGCCTAATAAGCTGCTTTTTATGAATGCGCATGTTGATTTATCAGACCCCTAACTTGAGAAGTGGTCACGAGATACAAGCTTTAACTGTATTTCCACGAGAAACTCTTAAATGAGTAGTGTACCTGTAATGATTCATTTGCATCATACTGATCCCTTAATAAGCTAATGGTTTTACTGTCCCTTTTAAGACAGTCTTGCATTCATTTTTAGATTAACAATGTTACCAACACATATTTACCCTTTGCTGCCTGCAAAGCAATCCGCAGCCGTCTATCCTTGATTCATTCAGAAGAGAAGGTGCTGGTTTTAGCTACAATTAATCATCAGAAAGTCTTATTAGCACTTGGCAAACTTCACATAACCATAAAGATAAAGTGCTTTCCAAGTGCTCTCGTTTGTAATTTCATGTTTAGCTAATGAAAAAGTGACAGCCATTTGAAAAATATGAGCAAATTCAACATTAAAATTTCTGGACTATATTTAAAATGCTAAAGATACAAATCTTGAGAAAGGATTCATTTTAGGAGAACGGAGAAAATATATAACTCTTTCCATTTTGTTCCAAGTAGTCCTTGATTGCATGCTTGTAATAACAGTGTCAATTAATCCCATCATTTTAAAGCTTTATGCTAACCCTTCTTTCTAATAATTAATGTGAAGTGCTCCAATATTTAATACTAAAACAGAATAAAATCATTTGGCGTATTGCTCGTAGTGTCCATGCCCCCTTAACCCTGCAATGCACATCATTGTAGTTTTTGAGAAACTGCAATGTTTACTTTACAGGGCTAATAACTCCTCCTCTAGTGGCTGTAATACTGGCAGCCACTAGAGGCACTTCTGTGGCATTGACCAAGTAATACCTGCTCATGTTATGCGGAGCCCCCATTGGAAAGCATTGACTGAATGATTCCTGACAGGGAATTGTCAAAACTTAAATTTGTAAATTTAAAAATCAAACTAAAGTAGACAAGCTGGGTGACCAGGCAAATTCCCGGTGGGACTCAACGGATCTCCTCGGCCGGCCAATGCAGGGCTGACATTTACCGAGCGTGCCCTAATCAAGTTTCTAAGTCCCCTTACACAGACTTGCAGAGCAGTGCAGGGAGCATCAGGTCTCACCTCCGGCTGGGGGCTAAGTGGTATATTCTTGCGAGTTCTGGTCACTGAGAGTGTTGCTGCAAGTTACCATGGCAAAGCTCTCACTAATACTGGAGCTTGTCTGAAGCAATTTATCACCAGCTGGGGAGTGCTTCCAGCCAACTGGACCACCAGGATGTTCCCTCTCTCTTGGCCAAAAGTAACAGAGAGGGGAGAATAACTATTTGTTCTGGTTTTAAGTGATTAGATTGTTTGTATTTTAATCAATATTAATATTTTCTTTCCCTCTGCACCCTGAACCCCTATACCCCCACACATACAACAGCCACTGCACATACACTCTGTAGGTCCATACAAAAAAACTACCACAACAAGAGGACAGTCTTAAATTAGAGGGGCAACGGTTTAGAAATAATATCAGGAAGTATTACACACACACACACACACACACACATATATATATATCAATTTTGGGTGTGATTGTCTATTGATAGAATGAGTCAGTTCCTGGATTACCAGTAGGTTCAGTGTGTGTATCTGTGTTAATAAGTGAATTAGTGTGTTATTAAGCACAGTATGTGCCAATATTTCTTGGGCTGGTCTATGTTTTCTAATCAGTAAGTTCTACTTTGCATTTGTCAGATCTCTACAAGTTAATCTATTTTGGAACAGGCAGCACAGTAGCTTATTCACTAAATACTCGAGTTGGCCAAAGTGGTACATTCAATCGATAATCCTCATTTTTTTTCGCTCATCCCGTCAAGTAGGTACTATAATACCTTCAAGAGCTAAATTACAAATATAATAGCTGCTGCTTTAGCTAGCTCAACATAATTAGACATCAAGCTAATCCCAGGTATGTAAGTTTCCCCAAACTTGAGCCAAGAATCCATTTAAAGGGACATCCAGGCATTTTCTAGCCTTTGGCATAATAAGTTAGCAGTATTTTTGAATGTACAATTTTGTACAGTTTTTAGCATTTCTCTTTGCTGGTAACTCTAGATACATTCAGCTCCTTTTCTGTCTCTCCCTTCTAACACCGTTGTGCATGTTATCAAACATCACAGCAATGCTTTATGGTAGTTCACGTAACAGCTGGAAAGTAAGAAAGTTAGTAACCCCCACAGTGTTAACCTGAAAGCAGGCAAGCTCAGCTGTGGCTGACAGTATTATGTGTCCATGTACTGTTACTCGATGCTGTACATGGAGCCCATACTGGCAAATACTCTTGATTAGTGATGTCCCGAACGGTTCGCTGGCGAATAGTTCCTGGCGAACATCGCTTGTTCGAATTCGCCACGGACGGCGAACACATGCGCTGTTCGGTCTGCCCCCTATTCGTCATCATTGAGTAAACTTTGACCCTGTACCTCACAGTCAGCAGACACATTCTAGCCAATCAGCAGCAGACCCTCCCTCCCAGACCTTCCCACCTCCTGGACAGCATCCATTTTATATTCATTGTGAAGCTGCATTCTTAGTGAGAGGAGGGACAGTGTAGCTGCTGCTGATTTGATAGGGAAATTGATAGCTAGGCTAGTGTATTCAGTGTCCACTACAGTCCTGAAGGACTCATCTGATCTCTGCTGTAAGGACAGCACCCCAAAAAGCCCTTTTTAGAGCTAGAACATCAGTCTGCTTTTTTTTAAATTTTTTTTCTGTGTAATGTAATTGCAGTTGCCTGCCTGCCAGCCTGTGTGTCAGGCTCACAGCATATACTGTGCCCACTTGCCCAGTGCCACCACTCACTCACTGGTGTCACAATAGCTTGCATTTAACAAAAACAAACTTTTTGGACTGTAATATAATAGCAGTCCGTTTCCTTCACGAGTGTGCGTTTCAGGGCCTGCCAGGGCACAGTGTCACACCAGTGCAACTCATATCTGGTGTAACAGTAGTGTACATTTAAAAAAAAAAATAAAATTTTGACTGTAATAGATTGAATAGCAGTTAGTTGTCTGCCAGCGTGTGTGTCAGGCTCACCGCCTGCCGCCACCACCAACACTAGCACCACAGCCGCTTCACTTGGTATGTCAGAGGAGTTATTTACACATCAGTTGGAAGAAATGAGTGATGCGCAACCATTATTGCCAGAGGATGTAGATAACAGGGATATGTCTCAGTCAGGCAGCATTACACACGTACAGTGTGATGATGATGATGTTGTACCCACTGCTGCTTCCTTTGCTGAGTTGTCAGATACAAGTGAAGCGGTTGATGATGACGATGCGTCCGTGGATGTCACGTGGGTGCCCGCTAGAAGAGAAGAAGAACAGGGGGAAAGTTCAGATGGGCAGACAGAGAGGAGAAGGAGGAGACGAGTTGGAAGAAGGGGGAGGTCGTCGCAAGGAGCTAGTGGCACAGTCAGACAGCATGCATTGGCACCCGGGGTCAGCCAGACAGCACGCCAATCAACGCATGCTGTTGCCACCACCAGAATGCCGTCATTGCAGAGCTCAGCAGTGTGGCATTTTTTTTGTGTGTCTGCCTCTGACAACAGCGATGCCATTTGCAACCTGTGCCAAAAGAAACTGAGTTGTGGGAAGTCCAACACCCACCTAGGTACAACTGCTTTGCGAAGGCACATGATCGCACATCACAAACGCCTATGGGATCAACACATGAGTACAAGCAGCACACAAACTCAAAGCCGCCATCCTCCTCCTGGTCCAGCATCTTCAGCCACGTTAACCACTGCTGTCCTCCTTGCCCCCTCACAATCATCCGCCCCTCCATCTCTCGTCTTGAGCAGTTCCTGCTCATCTGCCCACAGTCAGATGTCTGTCAAGGACATGTTTGAGCGTAAGAAGCCAATGTCACAAAGTCACCCCCTTGCCCGGCGTCTGACAGCTGGCTTGACTGAACTCTTAGCCCGTCAGCTTTTACCATACAAGCTGGTGGAGTCTGAGGCATTCAAAAAATTTTTAGCTATTGGGACACCGCAGTGGAAGGTACCAGGACGAAATTTCTTTGCACAAAAGGCAATCCCCAACCTGTAAAAACAATAAAAAAAGGCTGCGCACACAATCAATAAAAGAGTCCTATTTAAAAGGAAAGGAAAAGTCCAACTGATTTATCCTTACAAATGGTCTTTGGTGGTGAGGTCTTCTACTATTGTAGTGGTTCCACTTTATATGGAAGATAAAAAGAGAGAGAAGGACAACCAATGGTGCAGTATGTAAAATTCAAATGTAGACGTAAAGGAATAATAGTATAAAACTCACATTTACCAGAGTTAATGTCCAGCTCTGGAGTGAAGCGCATACAGCGGTATGATCCCCGCTTATCGGATATAAAATGGGTTCCTCTCCGTCGGTGGTGTCCAATTCTCGGGATAAAAGAAACAGCCAATAGAGCTCACTGTAGCAGTATTGATAAAATGATAAAATAATGTACTTACAAGACTAGAGCAGACCAACTGCTCCGTGATGACAGCTTGGGTGGATTGATCCCCACCTAGGATTTCTTTAAGTACAGGAAACTTCCAGGAATTTTCAAGGTTTTGTTATAAAACCAATAAAAAATAAATAAATAAAATAACAATAAAAAGCCAGGGTAAAAAAAGAAAGGTTATGTGTCTAAAAATAGATAATTGGCACAAACAAATGACCAAAAATACTTTAATATATATAAAAGAACACAATATTTTAAATTTCCATAACGTGTTTCGTCAAAGAGACTTTTTCAAATGGAATGGTTCCATTTGAAAAAGTCTCTTTGACGAAACATGTTATGGAAATTTAAAATATGGATTAAAACCAGACTCTGCATCAACTATGTAATTTTCCATCGAGTTTTGCCATGGATCCCCCTCCGGCATGCCACAGTCCAGGTGTTAGTCCCCTTGAAACAACTTTTCCATCACTATTGTGGCCAGAAAGAGTCCCTGTGGGTTTTAAAATTCGCCTGCCTATTGAAATCTATGGCGGTTCGCCCGGACTTCAGTCTACTGATGTTCGCGACATCACTACTCCTGATTCAAAAATCAGAAGGGACAAATTTCAAATTTCGCCCAAAATACAAAACTGCCTCGATCAACACAGAAACAAACCGTAAAACGGCAAACTAGGCGACGGACTGCACCGATCGATGCCTTTTTTGTATACGCCGAGACACACAAAGCAAAAACGCAAACCTGGGGCCTCCCACGCTCCACAGACACGAGGCCTGGATAAGCTCTTTAACGGCCTACTGGAGGCATACGACAGGAACGAGCCGGACTCCTATCTACCGACGCCGCAGCCCCACACACAGCTAATGGGGCGCCGCACACGAAAGCCTGACAGGGACATTGGGGTCATGATCCAACGACTGGCAGCACTAAAAACACAGTCTATAGAGCACGAGGAAACACCGGTACCGGCACCCGAAACCCGGAGCACTAAAGGGGATACCTCACCCTCTCCACCACCTGAGCACACCCTGAGTCTGCAACTAACAGACAGCTCAGCTCCGACCACAAAGGGAGACCTTAAAATGCTCCTCTCGGACATACACAAGATGATGGAGGCAGACCGAGAACTGCTCAGACGAGAGATCCAAGCTAACACCGTTCGCATAACAGCAACGGAGGACGGCCTCAAATCTGCCCAATCTATGGTGACCTCCCTGAGCAGCACGGTAGAACAACTCCACACCCAGCAGGCTCACATTTCACAGAGAGTGACCATCCTGGAGGACCAACAACGCCGCAACAACATAAAAATAAGGGGCGTACCGGCCGACATAACGGCGGAGGAACTACCGCATTATGCCCGGAGGCTGCTGGGGACCATCCTATCACCTGGAGCGGCCAAGAAAATCACCGTAGCGGGCATATACCGCCTCACCAATACCACTAACTCTTCCACCACGCCGAGGGATGTTATAATCCGCTTCACATCCATCTCTGACAAAGCTCACATTATGGGGGCTCTACGTGGCAAAACACCCCTGCAGTTTGAAGGCACACACCTGAACTTTTTCCAAGACCTCTCCAAGACGACCCTGCAGTGGCGCAGATCCATGGGGATCTTCAGGGGTACCGTACAGATGGGGAACGATGGGATCCCTAGTGGTGACACACAATGGAGCTACACACACGCTTCACTCGATGACCAACTCACAAACATTCCTAGCAGCCCTGGGACTATCACTTCCAGACACAGAAGCATCGGCTGGAACCTCCGGCAACAGCTGGGACCCAGCCACCATCACACCGTTTGTGCCCAGAGGTCTGAACACACAAGGGACTTGATTACCCAACCCCTGACTGGGACTTGAGCCGATACACCGACCTCGAGAACATGAACACATGCTGACTTTGTTGACTAAAAGTTGTTTAGTTCACTGTTTAATAATGTTTAGTTTAAGCTTGCCGTAATGATCTTACACAAACACCATGAGCAACCCACTTAGACGCGGTATAAGCAAAACTGACAGATCGAGACCACACACACCTGCACCGGCTCAGGCGAGTTAAATTCACCCCCCCCGACGCCCCCTAGGTAAGGGGTATACTACTCAACAGAGAAAGGGGCCATAAAACAACCCACACAACGCCACAGCACTGTGGACGAGATATGAGTAACCGGACAAAAGACTCACAGCATGGCACCTTACTAACACTGTGAAAGCCTGACCGAACCTACACAAACACCAATATGCGGAATAACCTCACATACCCTGCTTCCCCACAGCCCGCATAAATATCCACCAACCCAGGTCTTTTGGAACACCACTCACTCACACAAAAACCCAACCTTAGCAAGCTAGACCCCGACTGACCTGGAGAGACAAATCCTGGAAAATAAAACATATAAAATGGTGCGGATACTCGACTTTACACCACTAGAACCGCCTTGCATGATTCTTATGTTACATGATGACAACTGTTTCTGTCAATGATGCATGCACTGCAAAAAATAAAGAATTAAAAAAAAAAAAAATCAAAGAAGGGCTTCCCTGTCTCTCCACCTTAAGCTATACATGCATGTGGTGTGTGGCGACTGTGTGTGATTTGTGCAGAGGTTGGCTGAGTGACTGTGTGTGTGGCTAAGTGGTAATGTGTGTGTGGGGCTGACTGACTGTGATAGTGTGTGAGTGCTGACTGTGATTGTATGTGGAGATGTTTAAATGTAATTGTGTGTGGAGCTGGCTGAGTATGATTCTGTGGGGGTTTGGTTGAGTGTCATGCCTCGCAACTGGACAGTCACGATTTTTGGATCCTGTCCCACAGTTCTGACTTTGTTCCTTGGTGGGCAACTGCACAGAGACAACGAGGGAGCACTTAAAGTGTTATCTGCTGTAATTGTATTGTTATCTGGTGTACTGCCAAATTGGTAATACATTAATTCGCGGTTTTGCAAGAGTGGACCCCATCTGGCTTGGGCGTCCCCTTGACAGATGGAACTCCAGAGCAGGCTGTAATGGTTATGGTGCTTTGAGTGTTCCTTTTAACATACACTGCAGACGCTCTATATCTAAAGACAGACCTTTGCACATATATGCACACATCTATACATACATCTATTATATATGGACATAATACTTTACACACATTTACATGTAGACACACAACATAGAACACATGTATCGATATACTTTTGCTCTAGACTAACGCTAGACCTACATCCCTGTTTTCACAGACACTCACCCACCAACCACATGTATCCTAGCTTTCGCATACACGAATGCACACCTATGCTCCACACAAATTCCACAAATGCAGCTTTGCTATCATATACCACTTTAGCCCAGCACGAAAATAGCACAATTTTAATAATAAAAAAAAGACACTGCACTTTCTGGAAAGTGCATGATGAAAGCCTGCACTTAAAATAAGCAACAAAGTCTTGCCAAAATTATTTTACTGTTACAGCTAAATACATAAAATGAATGTAATCTGGATTCTTATTTAAAAAAACAAAAAAATAGAATGCCATATTCAACAAATAACATAAATAGTATACTAGCCAATAAAAATGGAATAATATCAAAAAACATTTGTTTCTCGCAATGATTTCCTAAATCCTTTTACACCATCCCCAGTAACCCTCCGAAAAATCATCAAAAAAATAGAAAAAGTATTATGACCAAATTTCTGTGCAGGGAGATATACTTTTATTCTCCGTTATCACCCCCCAGCACAGAGGTAGGAGATGTTTCTTCTGTATATGAAATGACTATCCCATCTCATGATTCTGAAGCCCACTGTGTCTCTGACATTGTATCATATTCACCATTCCAGCTTGGTGCGTCATGGCCCAATCGAAAAGCTTAATTATAGACATGTTGAAAGAAGCGGCGTCCTTGTGACATGAATTTATGGCTAATGAATGGATGCAGGCTTTGCCCCATCCTTTCATATAACAATGCGATGTGAGTATGTGTTCCTCACAGCTGAGATCTTGCTCTTGTTGTGGGAAGAGGGTGGCTTTATGCTTGTTTTCAGATAACCTGCTTTGCAGATAGACAAAAGGAAAAATGGAAAAGAAAGTGGTTCTTTCAATAATGTTCCGGCAGGCGTAGGTGTTAAATGCAACACATTTAACCTGATAAGTTTGATACAAGGTTATTAATAAGAGAAACCTTGAATATTTAAACACTGACAAACAGTAGAGTAAGAGAAAATTCTGAGTTCCGAGAGCAGAAACATTCTACATCCAGACACGGACATGCAGCCCCCTGCCAGATATCCAACTCTGGTAAATGTCTGATAAAAGTCTTTAAGCAGGAAAGCCTGGGTGGTAATGGCTACCCTTTCCTGACGCTGGGATTGGTGATGAGATTGCAGGTCTTGCAACTCAATCAATCTGAATTTAGGCAGAGAAGGTGCATTGCACTAATTTGTAAACATTGCTGGGATAGTGCCGTAATGGGCCTCATGAACTGAAGCCCAGATTCACAAAGCTCCAAGTTACGCATCCAGTCATTTCATAGTCAAATAGTTTCTATGAACCTGAATACATAATGGCTGTAAAGATCAGATGTACGAAGCTACGGAGCAGAGCGGACGCATGGCACTGCAGCTCCTGAGACTAACACTAAAAATATCCTAATCGGACTGCAATAAACCGATCAAACCGGTTGAAAACTCTGGGTTACAGAGTCAGA
Source organism: Pelobates fuscus (assembly GCF_036172605.1). NCBI lineage: Eukaryota > Metazoa > Chordata > Amphibia > Anura > Pelobatidae > Pelobates > Pelobates fuscus. The sequence continues at coordinate 127,059,858 of NC_086321.1, forward strand.
ACCAGCATGGGCCGCAAAATTAAGAAGCAAAAGCCCGAACAACCGAGACTGGGACTCGACATCGGAGCCATGTGGAGACAGGCCCACGGAGCGACAGGGCCCAAAATGGCTGATTACCCAACAACTTACTCTGATCTGTCGGACGACTTCTCCCAGGGGGAGGACGAACATACCTCTCCTGGTCCACCGGTAACGACTGCCAAGCCCCTAGACCCAGACAATGAGCCTGTCACAACGGCGGTACTCAAGACGCTCCTGGCAGGTCTCCAATCCACGCTCCAATCAGAAAGGACGGGCCTCCAGGGAATAACTGGGAGGCTTGGCACTCTGGAAAATACCTCCACAGACACAGCAGCGAACATCAGCTCCATGCAACAAGAGATACGGAACCTGCAGAGCAAAACGGAGGGCTATGAACGGCGGTTGAACGTAGAGCGGCTAGCCTAAAGGTGCGGGGAAATCCCGATGATATGCCGGCGGAAGAATTGCCGCACTTTGTGCGAAGACTTCTAGCAGCACTGCTACCACAAAAGCAAGCTTAAGCTGTAAGCCTGGATGGAGTCTTTCGGGTTCCCAAACCGGCCAAAGCCCTGATAACGGCCTCCAGGGACACCATAATCCGCTTTCAGCGAAGGGAAGACAGAACAGCAATTATGGCGGCAGCTAAAAACCAAGCCCTGTACCCCTTCGAATCCTTGTCTCTCACCTTTTTCGCTGACTTATCCGGCAGCACCCTGGCCTGGAGGAGGTCATTTAAGCCATCTACCACACTTCTACAACAACGAGGCACGACATACAGATGGCACCTCAACCGCTCCCTGCTGATAACTCATGGCAGGAACACACACAAGGTCTACGATCTACGGGGAGCAGAGGAATTACTACCTACACTGGGACTACCTCTAGAGGCTATGCGCCCCACAGCTCACTCCAGAGTCACCAAACCGCAGAACAGATGGGATCCGGAGAAAGTAAAACTTTCGTCCCGCGACGACCCAGACACGGCTCCCCTGCTGACGATCCAACATGAAAGCTACCAAGGGCAAAAACATTCACGCCAACTTTGTGACCGGGACTATCTGACCAAACCAAGTCAGAGTTCATTTCTTAAGACTCCACAGTTATTATTGCAGTTTACATGTTTTGCTTAATTTAACGATTTTACTGTTGTAACCTACCGCTACTGATATCTTAAACCCTCGCTATATCTACACCAGCGGTTGCAGCCAGCTGTATGCATGACACACAAACCCACTTCTGCCACCCACTAGGTCAAACACTTATCCCCCTCCCTTCAGCGGATACAAGACAACATAGATCCCCTAGCGGTAATCAGATGGGCACTCTTTACACCCAGCAACTAGACCCTTCCCACGCTACACTACCACCTACACAGCAACAGCGGGGTAGGCATATTACATCACAGCATTAAACACTACCCCACCAAGCTTAATACCTCCTGGAACAGCTAACGGATCACTCAGAGGAGTACACCTCACTTTATGGCACCGACATCTTCAACGCAAACCGAATCACTCAGCGTGCCACATAGCAGAGACCAAATAGTTCTATTACAGCCATTGTCACTCGCAAATTCTTTGGCACACATCACCCACCTTCTCAAACGCACTACCAACCTGCCTCACCATGGGTACCTGTTTCTCTCTTTCCCTCAATCTGAATGTTACTAGTCTGTCTGTTTCTAAAAACTAAATTACAATATTGAACTAAGTATGTAAGGTTTGCATGCTCTCACTGATGGGAATCTGACAGGTCTGAAAGAGGTGCTAAAGATCCTTTGAAAGAAATAGTCAGCGCAATAGCAATAAACAGAAATATTCATCACCAGACTCGTACAGTTAAAATTGACATTTGAAACCATTTCAAGCATGTACTTAGCTTGTTTTATCAACTTTTATATAAAAATTGTGCGTTTTCGCAGAATGCTACACAACTATTAACGAATAATTGTTATCAAATTGTTGGCGAATGCTGTTGTGGCATTGTTGCCATGCAAATGTTATTACATGCACAGCAAAAATAAAGAATATAAAAAAAAATGGCTGTAAAGATATAATTGCAACTGTAAGCCCATCCATCATCATGAATAAAAAAAGTGGACAAGTCTTCAAAGTGGTCAGAGTAATTCGAAGTCTCTGAATACAATGCCCTAATAAGAGCTTAAAAAGAACAGTTGCTGTTTTGTTGCGGACAGTTCCTTTTTTACTCCTGCCTAGAAAATCCCATTGAAGTGGTTACAGGATTGTGGTGTGTAGAAACCAACATACATCTGCTGCAGTCCCAGATGATTGGTGGCATCATATTTCTGAGATGCCTTGTTTGCATTTGCTCTTGACATCATTATCCCCAGACTCCCTTAGCACACATGGACTTTCACAGACTACGTTCAGGGAATCAAGATATTTCAACATTCGTAGTGGATGCCAGGTTTTACCAGAACATCCTTGCATTTGGTGCAAATGCAAATAAAATGATGATTTTTTTTAAAGAAACAGCAACAAAGAACACAATTGTTTACCATTTTCCTTATATGCTCATTAAGGTTTGAACGCCATTGTGATTTTCCATGTAAATTGCTCCAGGCGTAAAACTATTGCAAAACATGGGAACCAGCCCAGTGTGCTGACAGCTGGGCACGCTGTCATGCTGCAAGGGACAAATTCGTATCCCTGATGACAGCTCAAAGATGTGGTAGGAGGATAAGAAGAGCCTATGTTAACCGAAGCTACCACGACAATGCTAAAAGTGAAATGAGGCCTGCGAGCCGAAAATCAACCTAACGGTGATGGAGTCTGTGCACCCACATAGATAAGAAGGTTTAACATATGTATACCCGAAAGAGTATGTGCTAGAGAACTGCGTGTCTCTATGTCTGAATCTATCTCCACCACAACCAATAAAAAATCATATTTACAAAAAAAAAAATAAAGAAGAGCCTATATTTACCACATGAAAGTGCCTTTTCTTGATCTTTTTCCACCACATCTCCTGCACTGCTACAAGCTGAATGGAGCAGAAGAGAAGATTCCCAAAACGTCTATCCATTGCTCAGGAATGCTAAGAGAAAGTTCCATTAATACTAGGCAGATAATACTAGGCAGATAAAGTATAACCCATGAGTGTTTTTTAAAAAGAGTGGTGACCTAAGAGGATAAGGTCACATAAGTGCGCATAAAGCAATTTTTTTATGTGTGTAGCAAAATACGCAAGAGGCAGGCAAAAGTCTAAATCACAGATAACTCATATGTTTCAATTACTCACGAACCTACATCATAGACTTGCACATTCAGTTCTAAACTATTTGCAATTTATTTGTCCAAACTTTGGCCAATCATCTCAGGTCATTCATATTTCATAGCTCCAAACCACCATGTGACCAAATCATGAAACAGCTAAAATGGACAATGGATAAACAGCTTTGTCTGATTTGTGACTATTCATGTCCACCTATACTGATACCAACTTCCAACTTCCACTCTTATGCTAAAAGGTTGGTTTTACAGTCGTTGACAATAGCAACTGTCTGAAAGCACACATGAACCTTACACACTGGTATTGTTTATTAATAAATGCCTGAAGCCCAAAACCTACACGTTTGTAAAAACCTACTGGGGAAAAAAAATCAAGCCTAGTTTACCTTGATTCCTTCTCAGATGTGAAAGAACAAGCTACAAATATACTAATTTCCTTTCTAACAATGGCTTTGAGAGTAATTTGACACAATGTCTTTACCACAATACCCTGCCTTCTTTGGACCATTTCTTTGGTATCATCTGTTCTTAACCAGATGGTCTCCCTGCTACATTTTCTCTTGGCTACATTCTGTCAATAGCATTTTCTGAGGGGACAGCCTGTCCAGTTTCAGGCTCAAAGGTATATTCACTAACGTTAGAATTTAAAGTGAATTTCAAATTTAAAGGACTCTATAGTCATCAAACCAATAGATCATGCACCTGCAGTGTCACTACTCAATTCTCTACCATTTCAGAGTTAATTCACTTTGTTCATACAGCCCTAGTCACACCTCCCTGCATGTGACTTACACAGCATTCCTAAATACTTCCTGTAAAAATACATCTAATGTTTAAACTTCCTTTGTTGCACATTATGTTTAATTTTGGATTTCTTATCTCCTGAGCTAATAGTCTTAAAGTGCTTGCAGGAGCTTCCTGTTTGTGATTACAAACTTATAACACAAGTTAACATCTGATTGAAAGCAAAACCATTATTTTTCATGCAGGCTGTGTCAGTCACAGCCAGGAGAGGTGTGGCTAGGGATACATAAACAAAAACAATTATTTTACTCTTAAATGGCAAATAATATAGCAGTGAAACTATAGGGGCATGGTCTACAGAATAAAACGGCTTCAATAAGCTAAAGCACATTAAGCTAACATTATTTGGATGAATATATTGTCCCTTTAAGATCAAAATAGCTGGTATGGTTTTCGGGGGGAAGGTATGACCAGGGCCGGATTAACATAGGGGCTAATGGAGCTGCAGCTCCAGGCCCAGGCCCATGGAATAGGCCCATTAAAAAAAAATAAAAAATTTTTTTTAACTTTTTTTTTTCTTTACACTTCTCTTGGGTTTGCCACCTGACTGGTATTTTACCAGCACAGCCGATATTTGAGGCTGCCTGGCCTTGCCGGTATTGTAGTATATACAAATGCAGATATTTTTTTCAGTATAAACAGAGATTACTCTGCAATACCAGCACCGGCCAGTAGGGGTCACTATGTGTGGAGAGAGGCAGGGATAGGAAGTTACAGCATATCCCTCCCTGCCTCTCTCTACTCACTGATCTGCTGGGGAGCAGTTACACAGCACAGAGAGTTCAGACAGCAGCTCCCAACCTACAGAGACAGACTACAGTTCAGGGAAGTGAAGGATAGGAGGGAAAGGCAGCAGGGAAACATGAGGACACAGACACATGGGGACACCGAGACACATGGGGATGCTGTGAGACATAGGAATATTAGGAAACACATTGGGACACGGAGACACTAGGGACACGGTGTCTCCATGTCTCCCAGCCAGTGTCCCTAGTATCTCAGTGTCCCTATGGCTACCAGTGTCCCCTAGTCTCCCAGTGTCTGTGTCCCCAAGTCTCTCAGTGTCCAAAGTGTCTCAGTGTCCCCATGTCTCCCAGTGTCCCCATGTCTCCCAGCCAGTGTCATCATGTCTCCCAGCCAGTGTCATCATGTCTCCCAGCCAGTGTCTCAGTGTCCCCATGTCTTTGTGTCCCCACAATTTTCAGTCTCCCAGTGCCCCCATGTCTCCCAGTGTCCCCATGCCTCCCAGCCAGTGTCTCAGTGTCCCCTAGACTCCCAGTGTCTGTGTTCCCATGTCTCAGTGTCCCTAGTACATTTGTGTCCCCAAATGTCTGTGTCCCCATGTCTCTGTGTCCCTAGTGTCTGTGTCCCCATGTTTCCCATTGTCCCCAATTGTCTCAGTACCCCCATGTGTCTCAGTGTCTGTGTCCCTGGGTCTCTCAGTCTCCCCATGGCTCCCAGTGTCCCATAGTCTCCCAGTGTCTGTGTCCCCATGTCTCTCAGTGTCCGAAGTGTCTCAGTGTCCCCAAATGTCTGTGTCCCCATGTCTCTCAGTGTCCAGATGCCTCCCAGCCAGTGTCACCATGTCTCCCAGTGTCCCTATGTCGCCCAGCCAATGTCTCAGTGTCCCCATGTCTCTCAGTGTCCCCATGTCTCCCAGTGACCCCACATTTTTCAGTGTCCCCATGTCTCCCAGTGTCCCCATGTCTGTGTCCACAAGTGCCCCCATGTCTCCCAGTGTCTCAGTGCCCCCATGCATCCCAGCCAGTGTCCCTAGTGTCTCAGTGTCCTCATGCCTCCCAGTGTCCCCTAGCCTCCCAGTGCATGTGTTCCCATGTCTCACTGTCCCTAGTACCTTAGCATCCCCAAATGTCTCAGTGTCCACATGTCTCTGTGTCCCTAGTGTCTGTGTCCTCATGTCTCCCATTCTCCCCAAGTGTCTTAGTACCCCCATGTGTCTCAGTACCCCCATGTGTCTCAGTACCCCCATGTGTCTCAGTGTCCCTGGGTCTCTCAGTGTCCCCATGTCTCTCAGTGTCCCCATGTCTCTCAGTGTCCCCTAGTATCCTAGTGACACGAGAAACACAGACATGAGGACACAGGGAGAAATGAGGACACAGACACTGGGAGACTAGGGGACTAGGCGACATAGGGACACTGACACTGTGATACATAGGGACACTGATGCCAGGCTTGCCTTCCAATTCTTTGGACAGACATGCCCCCTTTTTGGGCATGTTCACCTCTTTTGGCAGTTCTGGTCACGTGATTCGCGTCAGTGGCCCACCCTTTTACATCGCCCATTGACTTCCTGCTTCACTGGACACTGCTGTTAGGGGGTATGGATTTACTTGAAAGATGAAAGCATAAATTAGAGAGAGATTAGCATAGAGTATGTGTATTCTTATAGCTGCATTCTTTGAGTTTCCATCCAACACCATCTCCATTAGATACATGAAGCTTGGGAGGTATGACTGTTATGGTTTTTGGTCGATAAGATTCTGTAATAAGGCCCCATCATAATTGTCAGCACCAGGCCCACTGGGCTCTTAATCTGGCCCTGGGTATGACGTAATACGCATGTACGCACATCTCTGCCGGATGTAAGGTGTCAGGGAAACTAGGACGATGTGTGGGTTTTGCCGATGAGTGTGGTGGTGAATGCCGAACACCATAAGCTGCACGCAGAGCTGAGCGTACTTCGAGCATACTTTGTGCTGAATACAGTCAAGCAGATCACTGTGGACCTAGTGAAGAACCGTCCTGGGAACGAGCCAGGTGAACTTATTGGGTGAACTTACTGGGGAACTCACCGGGAGGTCAACAGGATCACTCAGGTTTTGTCAGTTCCCATATTTAAATCGTAGCACGGGTGGCAAGGCAGTTGACAAAGCGGTTGACAAAAGAACCACGGTGAGGGTCGGTATTCCCGATGTCGAGATCTTATTGCGGGTGAGCCATTCTGTAGGTGGCACTTCTGCTAAGGGAAACCCCCCTCCAGCCTGAATAATTTTGTTTTAAACGATATTACAAACTGATCTCAGCTGGGACTTTAGCTGCGATATAAACTAGCTCTAGACTGATTGGACTGAGAGATCTATAAAGGGAAGCGAGAAGAAGGATAAAAGCTAAAAACTGAAAAGAGAAAAATATAACAGACCCCTTAAAGACAAGGAATGTTTAAGGTTAACTACTAAAGAAGAGCGTACAATTCAGTAAAGAATTAAAAGGATTAAAGGACTAAAACAAAAAAAGGAAACGAAAAGGAAGAAAATAGAGGAAAAATAGGAAAAAAAAAGAAAAGGAAAAGAAAGAAAATATATATAAAAAGGAGAAAGGGAAGGAGAGTGAAACATAAAAGTGAATGAAAAGCGAGAGAGGAAAAGAGAGAGAAAGTATATATTACATACGGTAGTTACATAGCTGAAAAGAGACTTGCGTCCATCAAAAGGTAGGGGAAAAAAAGGAGAAACAACTAAAGAAAAGGAAAAAAAGAGAGGGAAGAAAAGGATAAAGAGAAAAAAAGGTGAAAAAAAAGAGAAAAAAAATGGGGCCAAAAAAAGACAAGGACAAAATAATAATCTCAGAAAAAAAAAGGTATAAATACTTTTTACTCCCCAGTGAGAACCAGTGAGACCAACAGAAGATCACTTACACACAAACAGAGAGAAGAACTGAACCGTTCTATAGATACTACACAGTATCAAGATATACAGCTAAATCCTCATTTAGCTATAACGCAACAGACACTGGACGAATCTCTAAACAAAGTCTACATCAAAATAAAGCAAGATCTCGACTCAAGTATTTCCACCAATTTACTAATACTCTAACAGAACAAACTCAAACAATTTAGAAACTCCAAGAAGAAAATAAAAGCTTGCTTTCATTAAATAATTCACTAGAAGATAGAATTAATACATTAGATAATAAATTAATGGATTTAGATGACCGTTCCAGAAGAAATAACATTAAAATTAGAGGAATACCTGAGTCAATTTCTCAAGATCATCTAGAGCAATATCTTAGATCCCTTTTTGTATTATTAGTACCATCTCTTCAACTGGAAAATCACCCATTTGAGAGATTCCACCGTCTCTTTAAACCACAAAACATCTCTTCAACTTCGCCTAGAGATATAATTGTTAAACGGTTATATAAAAAATCTGATAATGCAAGCAATTCAGAAATCTCCTCCCATGGATCCTCAGTTTAAGGACATTAAATTATTTCCTGATCTGTCTCCAGCTATTCGAGAAGAAAATGTAATTACAGTCATTCTCAGTCAGTCTTATGTATTAAAAGATCCTTCATCGGCAAAATGATTAATTTTAAAATGGAAACTTTAAATACTATCAATTATAATTGATAGTAAGGAAATAAATATATTTATTTTTTATTTTTATTTTATTATTATTTTTTTTTAACTTAAATTTATTAATCAAAGTGTCAGTGCACACTCACAAATCAGAATTATTAGCCCAGGGTTGGGTTGTAGTTGTACTTAGGATAAATTTATATTTTTAGACCACTGACAAGTTTGGAAGTCACAATATAAAACATAATGTAAGAATGATATTTCAATATTCCACATATAGTAGAAAATGTATTACATTAAGAGAATTCCCAAGACATATGTATATATGTATATATATATATATATATATATATATATATAAACTATTTTTTTCCCCTGGGTATGTTGTTTCCAAGCATGTGTAGTAAATCTCCTAGTTAATCTCAATGCCTCACTACCTGTGTAAAAAAGTAGCAGGTATTAGTTGAACATGCCGCTTAGTTCAACTTTTTGTGTAAAAATGAAATTTCTTTACAAAAGTTATAGACAAATATTGATATGTTTTTTGTTTGCAAATGTTAAGGGACTGCTCCACTGGGACTCGACTGTAGGGGTTATGATGGTTTTTGATGACACTTAGGTGTGTTTCATGGCATATCCAAGGGCTTAATTCACCTCAAAAACGGGGGGCATTGTGCAAATTCTTAAAAGACAGTAATCTGGATATAGCTTTTATCCAGGAGACTCATTCGATATCCTAGTCTACTAAATTATGGCATTTCAATAACTTCCCTATAGTCTACTATGCCAATCTTGAAGGAAAACATAAAAAAAGGGGATGTCACGTCTAAACATTTGATATGAAGGAACACAACTGTAGATTTCGTATAGTTTGAAGTTTTTATTATAAAAGGTAAAAGATAATGGGACGTTAGTCCAATTCACAGGTACTGTAGCTTTAATTAGAAAACGATAACTGAAGTCCACAATTACAGACACTGTAGCCTTAAGGAATAAACGATAACTGAAGTCCACAATTATAGGCAATGTAGCTCTAAGGAATAAACGATAACTGAAGTCCACAATTATAGGCACTGTAGCTTTAAGGGGTAAATGATAACTGAAGTCAACAATTATAGGCACTGTAGCTTTAAGGAGTAAATGATAACTGAAGTCAACAATTATAGGCACTGTAGCTTTAAGGAGTAAACGATAGTAAATTGCGGATACTGAATCAAATAAAGTCTCTTAGTAGAATTAACGGTTTAGGTGATAAGTAGTTACAATAGCTGTTCCATAACTTTAACTGAAGCAAGACTGATGCAGATAACTGATACGAAGTATGAGTTGAAGTTAGCTGTAACGGGGTTGGTTTTACCGAAGGACTTTGGAGACAGGTAATAACAGCTTTTAGATGCAACACTTATCACATTGGTTTTACTTAGCTTCCGGCACATAGAACACTGGTTCCCGAGATCTCCTCAGAGGCGGATGAAGAGTGTTTAAGCTTTAGTCGTGGATGAGGAGAGGTGAAGGGAACTTTGCAGAGTCTTTCAGTCCGGTCTGGTAGCAGAGACTTTCACAACGAAGTTGTACCGGTTGGTAGGTACGGAACGTAGTTTAATAATCCAGCGTCGATCAGCTGGTGCGGTCAGATTAAATAGGCAGACCGTGTCATAAAGAGGTGTGGCTAGGCTCCGTGGAACCAGGAAGTAAGGGAATACCGTAATTAAGGCATGACAGTATCCCCTCCTTAATGAGCAACCTCTGGGTGCTATTAACTTGGCTTAGCAGGGTAACGTTTGTGAAATTTGGGAATTAATTTGTCAGCATGAACGACAGAGGAGTTTTCCCATGTATCTTCGTCAATACCATATCCCTTCCATCTGATGAGGTATTGGAAGGAGCCACGATGGATCCTTGAATCAAGTACACTTTGAATTTCGTATTCTTCTTCACCCTGGACCAATATGGGATTAGGAGAAGTAGAGGCATTTCTGTGGAAAGGGTCAGGATGATGAGGCTTCAGCAAGGATACATGAAAAACAGGATGTAGCTTCAATGTAGGTGGAAGTTTCAATTTAACAACATTACGGTTGATAACCGCTGTAATTGGAAAAGGACCAAGAAAAGGAGAACTTAGCTTCTTTGATGGATGGTTTGTAGAGATGTTCTTTGAGGAAAGCCAGACAAGATCACCGTTTTTATATGAGGGTGAAGGTTGTCTTTTGAATCAAAAAACTTCTTTTGATTGGAGAAGGCCAATTCTAGACTTTCATGCAATTTCTCGAATAAAGAGGACATTTGAGAGATTCGATTCGATTCGAAGAGATTAGATGAAGAAACTGATGGTTGATGATGGACATGTTTCGATTTTTGACATGTAGAACAAGATTTGACATAAGATTCAATGGTTTGATCTTGACGAGGCCACCAATAGTATCTTTTAGACAATTTAAGGGTCTTTTCCATACCTGGATGACCTGCCAGAGGAGAATCATGAATAGTTTCGAGTACTTTGATTCTGAAGGAGGGAGGAACGTAAATCCGGTCTTTAAAATAGTAGAGATTGTTTTTCTTGGATAATTTAATTGATTTTGGAAGTTCAAGAGCATTTTCACTGAGATCCTTAATGTCGTCAATAAGAGAAGATAAGAATTCAATAAATGGAGGCAAAGGAGGTTCAATTTTAGTGTCCTTATGAACCCTGGAAAGGGCATAAGCCTTTTTGGTTCTAGACCCAGGTCTAAAGACGATTTGGAAGTTGAATCGAGAAGAAAAAAGATTCCATTTTACTTGTCGAACAGACAGTGTTTTATTGGAGTGAAGATATTCGAGATTTTTATGGTTAGTATATATGATTAAAGAGTTCTGAGCACCTTCAAGAAGGTGTCTCCAGGTTTCTAAAGCCACTTTGATACTTAGTAATTCTTTTTCCTTTGCAGGATAATACTTTTCGGCAGGAGATAATGTTCGTGAGAAGAAGGCGACAGGATGAAGAGGTTCTTGAGAATTTTTCTGTTGAGAAAGGACAGCTCCAATTGCAATTTCCGAAGTATCCGTTTCAAGGACATAAAAATATGAAGGATTTGGAAGTTGAAGAACAGGAGCTGTTGTAAACCTTCTCTTCAGTTCATTAAAGGCAGTTTGAGCCTTCTCGTTCCAATTAAAGGGATGTTTTTTTCTGTTAAGTAGATTGAGTGGGTGAGCTATCTCAGAGTAGTTCTTAATAAATTTTCTGTAGAAGTTGGCGAACCTAAGAAATCGTTGTAACTCTTTTACTGTAGAGGGAACAGGCCAGTTAATAATACAATCGACTTTTGAGTTATCCATACTTGAGGCATCAGGTATGAGGATTATAGGACAATCGTAAGAACGATGAGGTGGAAGCGTTTCAGCTTCTTTTTTACTGGATATGTCTGGAAAGTCGGAATAACAAGAAGGTATAGTTGGTTCTTTGGAGATCTGAAGAATAGGAATTTGCTGTAAACATGTTTCTTTACAATAATGTGAGTTAAAGGTGAGAGAGAATGGAGACCAAGAAATTTGAGGGTTGTGGTTCCTTAACCAGTTGATCCCTATTATAACGGGATATAAAGGTGATGGAATAACATCAAATACTAGAAATTCAGTATGAATATGATTGGTGGTTACCTTTAGAGGGATGGTTTCATGAAGAATCGGTCCCGATGAGATAAGGGAGCCGTCAATCACTTTGATAGGAACAGAAAAGGACTTTCGAACACAAGGAATTCTGTTCTTTGCTACAAGAGTTGAATCGATGAATACTCCATTTGCACCAGAATCGATGATGGCTTCAGTAATAATTCTCACTTTGTCCCACTGTAGTACAAGGGATATAGGAGTGAACTGAGCAATTGGTGTAGAAGGGAGTGCACTGAAGATCGCAGAGGTATAGGCTTGTCTGCCGGCCTTTGTCCGTTTTAATAAGGGACAATCAGAAACCAAATTATCTTGAGAAGCACAATACATGCATAGGTTTAATTGACGTCTTCGGTTCTTTTCTTCAGGAGTGAGAGGACTTCTTATTACCCCTATTTCCATAGGTTCACTTGGCAAGGAAGTCTTTTCAGGAGCTTTTGAGGGAGTGAAAGGTTTGCGGTCTTTAGAATGTAAGAAGGCTTTTTCGGCCTTTCTTTCTCTTAATCTTCTATCAATGCTAATTGATAAGTGAATTAGAGCGTTCAAAGTAGTAGGGAGTTCTGTTCTAGAGAGTTCATCTTTTACAGCTTCAGATAAACCAATTGGAAACTGATTGCGCAACGTGATGTCATTCCATTGCGTTTCAACAGCCCATCTTTTGAATTCAGCAATATAATCTTCAACGGGTCTATTTCTTTGCTGTAAAGTTCTGATTGTTAAATCAGCTGTAGCTTGTTTGTTAGGATCTTCATAAAGAAGAGACATGGCTTCAAAAAATTCATCCAGTGAGTCTAAGATGGGGTCATCGTTTTCCAGAAAGGAATGAGCCCATGACATAGGTTCACCTCTTAGAAAGGAAATAACCGAACAAACCTTAGTTCTTTCTGTAGGATAAGATCTAGGCTTCAAAGCAATTAATAGTTTGCAAGAGTTAAGGAACTCCCTGTATTTAGAACGATCTCCAGAGAAATTTTCAGGGTTACATACAGCAGGATCGCTAGCCGAGTGCAGAACAGTATGAGGAGTATGAGTTTGTAAATCTCTAACATAAGTAAGAATTCTTTCGTTAGTGACTTGCAGGTCTTGCACACCTTGGGTTAATGTATCAACTCTTTGATTTAGTGAAGTTATCGTGGAATCGAAATCTACTGGATCCATTACAAGGGCTGGATTATTCTGTCACGTCTAAACATTTGATATGAAGGAACACAACTGTAGATTTCGTATAGTTTGAAGTTTTTATTATAAAAGGTAAAAGATAATGGGACGTTAGTCCAATTCACAGGTACTGTAGCTTTAATTAGAAAACGATAACTGAAGTCCACAATTACAGACACTGTAGCCTTAAGGAATAAACGATAACTGAAGTCCACAATTATAGGCAATGTAGCTCTAAGGAATAAACGATAACTGAAGTCCACAATTATAGGCACTGTAGCTTTAAGGGGTAAATGATAACTGAAGTCAACAATTATAGGCACTGTAGCTTTAAGGAGTAAATGATAACTGAAGTCAACAATTATAGGCACTGTAGCTTTAAGGAGTAAACGATAGTAAATTGCGGATACTGAATCAAATAAAGTCTCTTAGTAGAATTAACGGTTTAGGTGATAAGTAGTTACAATAGCTGTTCCATAACTTTAACTGAAGCAAGACTGATGCAGATAACTGATATGAAGTATGAGTTGAAGTTAGCTGTAACGGGGTTGGTTTTACCGAAGGACTTTGGAGACAGGTAATAACAGCTTTTAGATGCAACGCTTATCACATTGGTTTTACTTAGCTTCCGGCACATAGAACACTGGTTCCCGAGATCTCCTCAGAGGCGGATGAAGAGTGTTTAAGCTTTAGTCGTGGATGAGGAGAGGTGAAGGGAACTTTGCAGAGTCTTTCAGTCCGGTCTGGTAGCAGAGGCTTTCACAACGAAGTTGTACCGGTTGGTAGGTACGGAACGTAGTTTAATAATCCAGCGTCGATCAGCTGGTGCGGTCAGATTAAATAGGCAGACCGTGTCATAAAGAGGTGTGGCTCGGCTCCGTGGAACCAGGAAGTAAGGGAATACCATAATTAAGGCATGACAGGGGAGTAGCTATTGTTTTGTCTAAAAACCTCAAATTTGAATTTATGCATTCTAAAAGCAATCCGAATGGTCGATTGTTTCTTCTAATTGCTAGGATAAATGCCAAGATTTTTACTCTGGTGAATATATATGCACCGAACGATTTCTCAATGAGCTGCCTGGATGATTGCATTTCCAGAATTGATAAGGTTAAGTGGGGAAACTTAATCGTGGGAGGGGATTTTAATTGCGTTCCCATTTTAAAATGAGATAAAAGCAAAAATAATGAAAATGAATGGGGCCCAAAAATGAAAACATCCACCAATAAATTCACCCTCACACACACAGCACCTTCAGACACACACAGCACCTTCAGACACACACAGCACCCTCACACACACACAGCACCCTCAAACACACAGCACTATTACACGCACACACACACACATATAATGTATAAAATAACCCTCAGTGAGTTAACAGACAAAGAAAATTAGAAACAAAGAATGTGACTGCAGATAAGAACACCCTCACACACACAGCACCCCTCTTACACACACACACACACACACATGCTGCACCCTTCACACATGTACACAGCACATCCAACACACTGCGCCCCTCACACATACAATACGTCCAAACATATAAATATATATACTACAGCACCTCTCACACTGCACCACTACACACATTACACTCCAGATACACGCTACATCCCTTACCCAACTCTGGATCAGCTAATCTACACACACATACACCCACTAGATCCTTATATGCCCTCTGAATCCTTTACACACACACGTTCTCCTATACACACTCTGGATCCTTTACACACTAGATCTCCTACACACACACACTGCACCGCCTACACACATTACATTCCTGACATACAAACTCTGGATCCCATATGCACACACTACATTCCTTGTAAGTAAACACATACTACATTTTCTAAACACACACTCTCTACAACCCCTACACACACTACGTCACCTACACACACACACACACACACACACGCTACAGCCCGTATGCGCACACCTGCTACATCCCCTATACACACAGGGCCCCCTATACACACATTCTCTACAGCCTCATGCCACACATATTACACCACAAACACAAATGAAATCAACCTTTTTACACAATACCACACCACAATCAGCTTACTCTACACACACGCAATCCCAGAAGCAGGTTCCATACACATGCATGACACGCTTTCCTGGCCCTTGGCCCACTTATGGAGACAACAGAGACAAGTTAAAAGAAAATACAGAGCAAGCATGTTTTCAAATTTGCTTGTGCTGTGCAGAACAAATACAGGGCCTTTTTCTCATGCTAGAACTCTTCAGCGGGGCTCTGTGCATTCAACCAACATGTTCACTTTGAGAGGGGGTGTGTTTGTCATTAGTGATGTCAAAACACACCCTCTTTGGCCCCACCCCCTTCATAGGGGGGGTGCACTGTGATTGAAAAATGCCCAGGCTGAATTTTTTTCCCAGTTCGGCCCTGTTTGAAGCTGAACAGGTCTGGTATACCACCTGAACAAAATTGTAATCATTTGCTCCTGCGATATTACGCAAACAGAAATCCAAGTGGCTACCTCACAGATGTCTTCCCATCCTCCCCCTCCAAGGTTGTACCCAAGTACCTCTCCCATTGCTTCACATGTTGCAGTAGACCGCAGGTGGATGCGTTTACATTGATGTGTTCGTATAGTGTGGAAATTGGGCTTTTCTGATATTTACCCTTATGACATAGACTCTCTACGAGTATTAGGTCACTGGTAGCTGCTTCCTTTATCCCGTTTAATTGTGGATTTGTGGATTTGTATAAACCTAGAGGTCCTCGGTAGCCAGAGGATGGACCTGCTTTAAATCTTGTAAGTGAATGATGTAACGGATCACCTGGCACCCCAACTGGGTACCTCAGTTGAAGGATGCTCCTAGTGCTTACAGAGGGCTCCAAGCGCTCCGCAGACACCACAACCACCACAGACCCCACGAACCGCCGCAGGTCGTAGGTCCTACCCACCCTGGGCCTACGACAAGGCTCCAGGTTCCAGTGAGTGAATCTCTCCTCCAAGAGAGTGAAGCAGGAACAAGCTCTTAAAAGATCTTAGAAGTGATTATCCAAGGGAGCATGCAGAGCATAGCAATCCCTTGTAGTGATATAGCAATTCCCCCAATAAGAGACAGGACTCTAGATTGAGGGTGAAGTAGAACTGATGTTTAATGGCAGGTACTCTGCTTTTATGCAGTGCTCCCCTGCAAGGGAGACGCCCACAGGCAATTAGACATTAACCAACCAGATAACGGTTACATCCCACAGATTCCCTCCCCTCTGCTTGGGAGATAATTGAGTTTCTTACTGTATCTATTCAATTATCTCCAAGCTAAAACTTATACTTTTTTATGAATTTTTATAACTCCAAAACTATACATCCAATATTAATAAAAATTATTATTATTAATCAGCATACTTGAAATATGAACATACTCAAAAATCATGCAAATCCTTCTACTAGTTCAAAAGTTAGTCAGAAGTCCTTTGTGACCGACAGCAGGCACATTTTCCTGCCCCAAACAGTTCCATAGATTTGGGCTGTGCGGTCGGTCAATTTCACACTCTGTGGCTAAAAACTCGGTGCAGGAGAAGGTAAGGGTCAGCGGTGTTCGTTGAAATGTGTAGCCGGTTTCGGGGGGCGGAGCCTGGCAGAGAACCGGAGCGGACACGCTTTTTCCGAGCTCCGTAATAATCTATGAAATCCGCAAGTTTTATGGGTGATATATGACAAAAAAACGGTCTACAAACCCTACCTACCACAGAGCAACCAACATGGGCCGCAAAAATAAGAAGCCGAAAGCCGATAAAGACTTTCCAAGCCGGGACATTGGGGAACTGTTCTGCAATAAGCAGAAGGCCGCGTGGGACAAGATGGCGGCCCTCGGAGAGGGATCCTCATGTTCCTCAGAGGACTACTCCGCTGACCCAGAAGAAGGGGCTACCGCGATTCTCAATGTGGGCCCCAGGCACAAGATGCTGGATGACAAGGAGCATGTTACCGCAACTATGCTGAGGGCGATGCTTGCAGAGCTACGCGCCAATATCGCAGGTGACATGGCCCACTTCCAAAAGGCGGTAGAGACCGCGACGACTAAAATCGCCCAACTAGAGGCAGCGCACAGCACCCACGACTCAAGACTATCAGCAATGGAGAAGAGAGTGGGAGAGCTAGAAGCACTACACGCCACTACAACAGGAAGATTAGACACTCTTGAAGACGGAAGGAGACGGTACAATCTCAAACTCCGGGGTGTGCCGGAATCGGTGGGGGTCTCGGACTTACCTCACTTTCTCCGAATATTCCTTGCGGCCCACATGCCGCCCAAACAAGCAAAAGCGATCAAACTCGATGGTATGTTCCGTATTCCATTGGTATGTGGTATGTTCCATAAGACATTGCTTACCGCTGGGGGATGCCGAGGACCCTCCTATACCAGGTACAGGGAGAATCGTACCGGGTGAACACCGTGCAAGAACTCGAAGACCACCTGGGCAGGCTTGGTTGTCTCTCCCCGAACACTGCTTCTGGGTCCGGACTGGCTCGTATTGACCCGGCTAGAGTCCAGGAGTTCGTACCCCGCACCGCACGGGCCTCCCCAAAACTGGACCTAAGACCTGACCGCACACTCTGAGACCGTCCCAACAACATTCAGCTGGAGTTTGACAGCTCCTCACTATATTGGGACTTACCTAACGATACCACCTAAATGGACTCTTTTCCCTATTGTTGCCTTATAGTAGTGGTTTTTTTTTTTTTGCTTCTTTTATTTCTCATCTCGTATACTTTGCTCCATATACACACTCACAACAGCGAAGACACATAGTCACATATCGGGGAGAACCCCCCCCCCCCCCCCAACACCCTATAAAGGTCCTTAACCAGTTCGGAGAACTGAACTAACCGGCCCCTAACAATCTGACGCTCTGATACTCTGTCATATGCATGACACATAATCAAACGAACCACCCCCCCCCTCTCACTTGTATCACCCTACAGGGTCACTGGAAAGACCCTAATCCTGCCCCAGCAGAAGAGAGAGGGAGACCTCATAAGTGGTGACACCTCTTGGCTCTTATACTGGTTCACCATACCACCACTGTAATGCCTTTCAAACACTTCCTTTCTTTTTAAAAAAAAAACTGCGCCATGACCATAATGTCACATATATGTACCACTGTTTGATTAAGAAGCTTACGTACGCCGTTGTGGCAATGTACGATACCTTGTTATTACATGCGCAACCAAAATAAAGAATTAATAAAAAAAAAAAAATGTGTAGCCGATTTCAGTTCCATGGATTTGGCTACACATACCGCTGACTTTGTTCGAATGAACAAAGATGGCCGCCGCCACGTGTTCGTTTGTCGAATGTCGGCCACTTCGACTACTTCGGCTGTATCCGAAGTGCCAATTTAAAGTTGCAACACTGCTCCAAAGTAATTAAGGGGCCAGGAACAGCATTATAAAAATTAATTATGCCCAAATACAGTTCTTAAAGGGTCAGTAACAGTATAATATCAGTCCATAAGCCCCAACTCAGTTCCTTAAAAGGCAATACATCCCAGGGCCGTAGTCGCAGGGTAGGAGGCTGGCAAACAGGCCCCTCCAAAAACCAGTGGCGAGGTTACTTTTGCCACAGATGATAGCCACACTGTCCCATAAGTGAAGGTATCTCTGAACCACTGCTTCTACTATATTATCAAACATTTGAGGCCTCATTCCTGGTGGGATGAGATGCCACAGTAAAGCAGTATCTAATTCTGTCCAAAATTCTAAGGGAGTTTAATATCATTGCACATTGTGTGTGAATGCTCACCCTGTGTGGTTTTCTAGCCATGTGTAGGAGGAGGGGATGTCTGAACCCATTAAACTAGATTTAAGGTCAACCCATCTAAGTTTGCCTGGTGGTACATTAATTATTAGTTCTGCCACTTGGGTCACATAAAAGGATATTAGGTAAGCCAAGTCCCCAAGTCCCCCTGCTGTCTTAAATTTGCCAGATGAAAGAGTCTATGGTTCCTGTAACCCTTCTAAATCATCCCTTCCTGCTGGGATTGGGAGGGCCTGGAACAAGAATAATATTCGTTACAGAACATTCATTTTGATACGATGTATTCTGCCTTTCGAAGAAATGGGCTAATTATCCAGCACTCTAGCTCTTGTTTTAGGGACCCTATTTGGTGCTTAGCAGTTATTAACATTGATTAAAGATAACAGTCGATAATTCCCCAGTTTATCCCCTTTCGGAAGAAGAATGATGTTGGCTAGTGTCGTGTGAGGAGGTAATGTACCTCACTGTCTGATTACCCTAAATCCGTCTAAATGTGGGGCTAGTATTTCCCTAAATGATTTGTAATAACTGCAACTCAACCCGTCTGGGACATGGGCATTAGCCTGCTTCATAGTGACTATAGCTGCTATCACTTCATCTTAAATGACTTCTGGCTCTTGTGCCTCCTTCATGTCTAAAGGAATGGACAGGAGTGTAAGAGAAGCGAAAAAGTCTGTCAAGTCTGGAATAACTCTCATTTGCTACCGAATGATTTGGGGTGTAATTATAAAGCTTCTGATAAAATTCCCAGAGTGGTGCAGCAATCTGGTTTGGGGAGGTCACTTGCAAATCCTGGGAGGTGTGTACTGTGGGTATTCATTTGGGTAGATGTATATGATGAAGATTATGTGCCACGGGAGTGTTAATCTTGTTTGCCTTCTCATAAAGAAAATGGCTACCCTTTCCTTTGTTGAGCAATATCCTATAAGAATAGGTGTTTAATTTGGGAACATAACGCTCTCAATTCTGCCTAGGAGTTTGCGGAAGGAACCGTTTTATGTTTGGCTTCAGCCATTCTATGGGCTTTCTGGAAGGAAAACAACTTTTGTGATTTTGATCCTTTTCCTGTAAGTGGTTGTTTTAATGAGAAGTCCTCTAATACCTGATTTGTGGGCTGCCCATATTACAGTCCTATGCATTTCTGAGGTGGCCTTCTCTTGAAAAACCAAATCTAAAGTTTGGGTATCCCAGATATCACCTCAGCATCTCTCAATAGGGATGCATTTAGATGTCATGTCCAAGATGGACGGTCTGTAAAGTCTTTAAAAAGATGGCTACATCTGCATGCTTGGATCAAGTAATATTATTTATTTCTCACCTATCAACAAACTGGACTATCTTTGGGCTAAGTTAGAACATGTGAATTCTTGCATACGTATTGTGGGGGGCTAAGCAAAAATAATAGTCCGGGGGTCTGCACCTTCCATATGTCCACAAGGCCTAGCTTGTCCTTGAATTTAGTGAGAAGTTTCTACTGACCCCCTTTCCCATAAGACCCCACCAAACCTAGTCCAGAGCTTGTCAGCTGCTAGGCAAAGGACAGAATTACAGTTTCCTGTCTGTCTGTTACTAAAAGCTGAGTGACAATGGCCACACATCTCCAAAATGCAGCACCCTGGACATTTGGGGCAAGAAAGAAAATATGTACAATAACTAACACCTGGTCTCACAAATTGCCAGGTAACTAAAAGGAGTGATCTTCCCCCCAGAGTCACTAAAGACCAGGGATAGGATAGGTAAGACACCCTCAACAGATCACCAATTGTGAATAGAAAAATGAAACTGAGTTGTCAATAAAAATATTAATTTAATCTGTGTTCCAAGTTACCCATTAACCATGTTAAATTGAACTGTCCACCCAACAGCCCTTCAACATTATAAAGGTTGTTGCCTCAAATCCTAAAGGAGATGGCACGGTAGGGTCTATTCTTCACCTATCAAGAGCATAAAACCTCTTCGACACTGCACCAGAATTATCCCGCTTAATACCTCTCCCTGTGGTGGATTTGCTTTCGGGATGAAAATGCCTAAGTAGAAGTGGGGTCTGATAACGTATCTGTGCTATGGTCCACTCAACCCCCTTCCCACATAGACCCTCCTACTACAGGCTAGTGGGTGCCTAAAAGTTAACCATCATTAGGTGTTTGAATATGTCTAATGTTATAGCTAAATATGTTGTGCAACCTTCAAGGAAATATGTGTTCAATGGAAAACGAAATGTAACAGTTAGGAACATAAACAAGTTGCATTATCTTAGGTGTAAAAAACACAATACCATACATGTTATTTGTATATGTTAATTGTTTTGCATACAGTAATTTGAAAACACATTATTATTTACCAAACTGTTGACTTGGGAACAAACTTTCTATATCTGTTTTATTTTTATTTTTAATATAATCTTTATTAAATATCTTTTTTTTTTATGAAAACAGACATCATTACATACATATACACCATTCTGCGGGGATTTTCCTCTTCTATATAGAGCCATATAATATAATATCGATGTATCTCCCTCACTCACAGACACTAAACATTAACAACAAGTTACAATTACCATACATCTCTACGTATACAAGACAATGCAACTAGAGAGAAAAAAAGACACTTTCAAATTTTTCGGAGGAAAGGAGAAATTTCGTATACAATATGAATTATCCAAAATATGAACAATATTTTGCAATAATCTCATAAAAAATATATTTTTAGCAGATATAAAAATTCATTTCTATTTCTGTTTTAAATACCTTGACTCTTTGTCAAAAAAATTCAATAGATAATGGATAATGAAAAA
This sequence comes from Pelobates fuscus, assembly GCF_036172605.1. Lineage (NCBI taxonomy): Eukaryota > Metazoa > Chordata > Amphibia > Anura > Pelobatidae > Pelobates > Pelobates fuscus. The sequence continues at coordinate 127,081,654 of NC_086321.1, forward strand.
ATATATAAAACAACACAACGACATTTTATTGCTATGTAGTTATTCCATGATCGGTTTCCACAGCTTTCTCCTCTGCAGGGTTAGTGGTGCTAAGTCTTGGGAAATCTGCAAGGCTATGCCTTAGATTGAGGCCTCTGAGCCTCAGCATTTACAAAGTATGGCTTACTTCATGGTGAAATAGTGAAACCGAACCGATAAATAACTCCACGCATCTGTAAGTTATAACAGAGGGAACGGTTAGCAAGGTCTTCTATAGATGTTTTAATCAGTGCTATACGTGTGCTGAGGTCATTTTTGTGTTTGTTTAATTGCCTCATTACATGCCTTTACTACCGACTCTATTCTGTTATTCAGCTGTGAGGGCCCCTAACGCATTTATTTCGCCTTTACCTCCTCCGATGTTTGCTTGATCTCCCGAGCTAGTTACTGCCTGTCCACTTTAATTTGGTGTAAAATGCGGGCTATGGCGTCAGCGCTCTCTGCTTACACGTCTGTCCTCCAAGATAACCAAGCCACGCCCGCTATTTTTTTCTATTTAAAAAAGGATCAGTAATCTTATCTAGTAAGTAACAAATATCCTTTTTTTTTTTTTTTAACAGAGGGTTTGTTGAAAAGTCTCATCACAAAGTACACCAATGGCATCGCTCTACTTCCACTAGAAGTGTCACAGTCACCACTAGAATTTAAAGTACATCTGGAAGAAAGAAAATGAAGGAAAACTGAATAAAATAACATACATATAATCCACAACAAATTCTCTCCGTTGGCAGGAAGTGAAACTGCCCACATTCCCTCCAACCAGCAGTTCAGGCCGAGTGCAAAATTAATGCTAGCTGTTATTTGATACTTATTTACACTAGTAATTAAGTTAATATTACCGGTTGTTGCTGAACTGAACATTAATGGCTTTTGCTTGGTAATGTTACAAAGATATATTGTTTAATAAAGAACGGATTTCATCACTTGCCGTGAAGATTTGAGAAGCTCCAACCTGAATGGAATTTGTCCTATAAACACAGTTTAACAGTGTTTGGGACAGGCATGTAGAGTATGAAAATACATGTATACAGTGAACTAGCTAAATTGCCCAAGCAAATGTGTAGCTATGCAGAAAAATAGGGTTATGTAGCTATTTGTAATATTGTAGCCTTCTATGCTTCTATCAAAGTTTTACTTTGCCGTTTAATGCAGTGTCATACATTACGGTTTCAGCAGCATGCTGACATTTTTTCAGTTATAAAATTAGCTCAGTAACCATTCTTCTTTTTCTAATATAATTCATACATCACACAAATGCTACGGGACATGTTTTATTAGTCTCTTCTAAAATGTCCGTGGGATCCCCATTACACTGTGGAAGCAATTCTGGTTTGGTACATTATTACTATAGTTAGGCAGTGCCCTAAGTCTGGTTGCAATGTCCCTGTCCTATAAACACTGCAATGTAAAATAGTGCTGTTTTTGACAAACTACAATATGTATATTGCAGGGTCAAGTCTACCTCTAGTGGCTGTTAGTATGACAGCCACTAGAGGTGCTTCCGCTGCACTGACTGAATACAACTTGTATTGACCGAGTAAAGGATTGATTAAATGCTTACCTATGAAAGATTGATGATTGTAGTTGGGAAGCTAGGAAAGCATTGGGAAGCTAGTGCGCATGTACAGTAAAATGCAGCACCGTGCCAATCAGATGATGGAATTGATCAGGCTTTGACAGTTCTGTCATTAACTGTGGAGGATCACAATTGTTGTGTGGTTGTCTGACATGGCTGCAGTTTGTGGAAGTTATATTGTGTTGGGGCAATCTGGTGTCTGTCCATCTAGTGCCTGAATGACCTGCTACGCCTACAAGCAGTGGATTAGCTATTCAATGACATTTGCAGGAAAGACAGCTTGCAGGAACCCATACACCTACATATTTTTCTACAAGTAGACTATACATACCGTACCAGAGAGGTCACATCCAAGCCAAGCAATTGCTAAATCAATACTACTAAGGTGCACTTATGTTCTGTGCCAAACATCAAATCAGAAGACTCTAGTTGCCTCCACATGGACATGACTGGTGTTACATCTTTCACAATGGAGGTAACACCATGCAGGACATCTGGTATGCCACAGCTGATGAATTAGCTACTTGCACAGAGGACTTGATTGCACCATGTAATAAAGCAAGTGATGAATCAGCCAGTGAGGATAGTCAGAGAAGGATTAAGATTCCGTAGGGTCCTAGACAGGTTACCAGTTTGCCCCTCTCTCCATTCATTATTATTATTATTGCCATTTATATAGTGCCAACAGATTCTGTAGTACTTAAAAATATAAGAGGGGGAATTATGGATGGTTAATGGGGACAAGCAAATTTGAGGTCCTGGGGCCCCTATCTAATTTATGGTCCAGCGGTGGCTAGCTAGAGTCACGTGGATTGAGGACAGTCAGTAGCTACTGGAATTGCAATGTCCGAGGACAGTGTGTTTCAAACTGTATAAAGAAACTTCTAGAAATTTGCTTGATCACCTCCAGCCTCCTTAGGAATGTATAAAGTATGGGTATATTGAGTTGTGATCAATTGAAACATGGGGAAAATCACCATACTGCTTGGCACCTGTCTTTTTCTACATGTTATGTATCCTCATTTGTATTCTCATCATTAACAGGTCAGGTTATCATAAATGTTAATAGTTAATTTCTTTTTTTCAGTCTATGCTGCAGTTGTCCTTCCTAGCTGATGATTTTCCAGGTCTGGCCCTGACTTGCTGCTTGTTTTATGCAATGCAGTATTTGCTTGTCACCCCATGGATTTACACTAAATGCACACTGAAGCAAAAATGCATCCATCACCTGTCTGTTGAGTCATGCTCCATGAATGAGTAAATATGTGACTTTGCTCTAAACTAATCTAGGACATTTGCATATAAGACGACATTGTTCAGCTAGCTACATCCAGATAGCTGGTAGGTGGCTTGCAAATAGAAACATTTGGAGGAGCATGTACTTAAAAAAAAATAATATTTATTTTATTGAGATGATGGCGTTATACAGAAGAGAAAAATATTAATTCAGAGCATCATGGTCAACATACAGGGTTAGCCGTGCATTACTCCGATCAAGAAAGACATCTCTTTTTTGTTTTTGTTTTAGTGTATATCACAGGCTAGGTAACAGGCTACAGCTATGCATCTAGGTTGATGATATAACACATTCCTACACAAGGATAAACTGTCTAGACTAAGGTAAAATTAAGACAGGAATATAAAATTAGCAAAATGGGGGGCGTGGCCAGCAGAGCAGCACACCAGACGTGTTTACTTGGAGCTCCTGCTTCACGAAGACAAAACTGACCCAAAAGCCACAAAAAAGCCGAACTAAATCCCACAAAAGCAGACAGCAATAAACCCCAAACCCCCGACATAGGGATGGGGAAAAAAAATAAGAAAACCGTCCGCCAAGAGAGCTCCTACCAGCCCGACATTAGGCGCTCCTTTGAAAGGCCGCAACCAGCTATGCAAGCCAAAATGGCGCCGAGTAGGCCCCGCAGCGAAAGTGACTCTGACTCCTCGGTGGAGAGAGAGGAAACCCAGACCGCAACCCCGACTCCCGCGTTATACGGGTCGGAGACCTCGGACTCTGATGATTCACCCTCCACAAAAGGTGACATCAAGAAGCTCCTCATCGATCTCCGGGAGATGTGGAAATCCGACTTGGCCGGAGTGACGACGGAGGTCACTGGACTGAAGGGGCGCCTAGACGCAATAGAAACCCGAAAGGGTAACAGAGATGACTCCCTGACAGACACCAGAAGGCAGGTGGAGGCGCTGACACTCCAGCTGCAGGGGCTCACGCGCACAGTCACGATGATAGACACACGCCACCGTAAACGGAATGTCCGCATACGCGGAGCCCCTGAGGACATAGACTCAGAGGCCCTACTAGATTACTCAAACCAAGTGGCAGCGGCAATGGGAGCACAACCAGATGGAGACACAAGGCCGATAACGGCCGCGTTCCGAATCCGGAAATCCCCGACCGCCCCAGCGGATGCCTCAAGAGACATAATAGCAGTTACCCGAAACGTCGCAGTTAAAGCGACGCTGATGGCCCACTCCAGGAAAACCCCCACCGTCACCGTGAACAACCACCAAGTAAGAGTATTCGCAGACATTCCATTCACAACTCTGCTTGAGCGGAGGAAACTCTCGCCAATCACCCAACAACTGCGAGACAAGGGAATCCGGTACAGGTGGGGCGCAACAGGCACATTGGTGGTCCAACAAAAAGACTTGATACTCACGCTGTCCGCAGACGAAGACCCTTCAGGGTTTATCCAAACCCTCCAGCTACAGCAGCAGACACCCATGATGGGAGAAACGGAGATCCAGGAGGCCAAGAACCGGGGAAGCGTCAGCAAGGCAGAGAGGAAAAGGAGCAGACAGCACCCATACAACCTCCCACAGACCTGAACGAACAGGTGACTTCTGACTCTTACCGCAAACCAGCTGCACGGCTGCAAACGACATATGAGGACTTTACGGCAATACCTCCAGATAAAGACTCTAAGCCGGGACTTTATAGTTCTACGTTTTTTATTTAACAATTCATTATGTTTCCTTTATTATGTTTCCTTTATTTGCATTTTATCTTACTATTATATGTACATGATGCATACAGCTAAGAGAGGGGAGTCTTGGTACGAGAGGCATAGGCGATCCTTTCCCGGGCGCTAGAGACAACCAATCTGACCCAATAGGCCATCACCAGCGGATACACGCACCCATTAGGTTATTATCCCTCGTTAAGCTACACTAATATGAGTGAGCCATACGGCACTACTTGACCAACTAAATACTGTTCCTTGTATCTCATTTTGTTTAGAGTACCCCACTGCAGGACTGCCCGACATCAGCAGCATTATATTGGCAGTTAGTCGAGTGTCACTAATTCAGGGGTAACCCATAACTTATGTCTCCCACTATGGCATTGACGCCGCATAGATACCAGACATACTAACAAGCAGACGAAGTTGCTCGTTTTGTGACCCCAATAGTCGCTCGACTTGCAAACAGATAGGCCTTTAACTTAGCTTATCCCCTTGTCATACTGGCTACCAAGCTTTTTAATTACTAATGTAGCGGGCTGGCAGTACCAGGCTGGGGACTCACCATCCAAGCCTAACCTATCAGAATTAAATGACCCAGTACCCACATAACATAACACCCGCTACCTCTCCGATTATGTATCTGTGGTTGGGCAGACAGTTAAAATGTACCACGCCTTGATGTTTATGCCTTGCCTGATATACCTAAATGAGCCATAATGGATGTGCAGCATCCGAACAAGCTTGCCCCCTTAAAGACTCTACCCTTTATTAATGCTAACCATGCGTAACAAAGAATGTATCATAACCTTTTTTTTAATTATAAATCTTTGTGTCTAGATAGACTCGCTTTCATGCCAACTTAATATTCATTAATCGCTTTAGCAGTATGATGTATACCTGTCTTTCGTACAAAATGTGCAGTTTATTTTTTCGACATGTAAATACTGGATACTACTGTCACTAAGCAATGTCATGACTACGGATATCTTGTGTATTACATTGAAACCCAACAAAAATAAAGAATTACAAAAAAAAAAAAAAAATTAGCAAAATGAGCAGTTAGAGTGCTAAGTGAGTACGCTTGTGAGCTTGAGGCTATTAGGTAACAGGCTATCTGTAAACATGCATAGTGTAAGAAAGATTATAGAATTATAAACTTGTAAAAGTAAAATAGTTAAACTTGATGGATCATCTTATTCATCTTATAAGACTACAAAGCTTTGTTGCCACTGGGTTCTATTGAAATGTATAGGTAAAAGACTTTATGCATTGTATATGAAAGGTAACATGTCTATTATGTCAAATGGTGTCCACTAATCTCAGATAGGGCTCAGAGTTTGGACCTGCATACAGTGAGGGAAGCGTGGCCAGCCGACTCCACTAGTCGGCAAGTATAGGGTGCGCACTGAAAGTTCACAGAGGCTCCGTTTCCCCTTTACGGTCTTGTGCTGGATTGAGGTTATGGTCGTCATGTGGATAGGGAAGCTCGGGTGCAAGACGATGGCTCCATGCTTAAGTGAGGATTTCTTCTGGCCACAGGCCTGTAGGAGGGCCTGCTTTGTAGGTCCACTGATTCGGACACTCCTGGGGGTCGAGATCTTTCCCCCTCCTGAGACTCCGAATGGTGCGGTCCGCCGTCTGCGTTTGATTTTCCGCACGTGTGGTTGCTGAATCAAGGCAGAGCAACAGGTGGCTCTCGGCCCCGGCAGGTAGGGAGCCATGTTAGAAGGCATTGGTGGTCAAGTCTTGAGTGGTGGGACCTTTTAAGATATATATAAAACTTGATGTTAAAGGGCATCCCAGTCAAATAACGAGGTATAAGAAAGGAAGTTGTGTCCTTAGGCACAAACGAACTCCAGAGAACAAGATGGATTGTAAGACATGATAGAGTATAACAGGGGATTAAAAGACTCTTCTCTTCTTGAACAAGATGGTTTATCTAAGTTGATTCCAGAACGGAAAAAGCTGATGTCAACTCCCATCATAGCTCACTGCACAACAACTACAACGTCAATAAGCTTTTAATGAAACTCTATGTACGCAAATATAAATAGAACTATGTATCAACATTACTTGGGTTTGACAGAAGAGGCTAATAAGTACCTTAGCATCCCAGAAGAAATAAATCTGATTCCATGTTGGCAAACAGACTAAAAGACATCAAGGTTCCTACAAAGACCGCAGAGATAGAAAAGGCTAAACAAAGCGATTCATCAGGTCCTTATGGAAAATTTTCATAAATACGGCCTTGTCTCTTGAGACATGGTTTTTGTCTTGATAAAGGTTTCAGTAGAATATTTTTTTACTAGTAATGAATCACCAAATGCTTGTTCGTAATCCCCTATTGTTTTCTGGAATCAACCAGGATTGATGTTCTGTATTAGACAATTTGTTACATAGTCAATTAAAACCAATGGCTTGGACTAAGGGAGACAGCTTGTTCTGCTCAGACACCGGAACCTGCATGATCTACTTTTCAATATACTTTACATTGATCAAGTATGAAATGGCATATCTAGACATTTTGGGCAACTGTAAACCTGGAACACGCAATTAACATACATGTGAAGATCACTGAGCAACCAACATTAGCTGAAAGTGTTACTTGGGGTTACCAAACAAACAGTGTTTTAAAAAAAATAAAGCTAAAATGCTCCTCCATTTCAGTGCTGAGGCCAAGTTCTCCCTGCAGCTATATCCTCTTCCACTGATATCACCCCTTTCTCCAGTGTAGGAGGAATGTCAGGGAGAAGAGGCTGAGGGGGACAACAGACATCCAATATGTGCAGAATTAACATTGTCCCGTCTGGAATTCTTGTTCCGGACTGACTAATGACACCTTAATGATGCTTCCAGAAGTGAATGATGCTTCCAGAAGTGGAAGTACACCTCCGGCAGCAAAGGGCAACATCTCTATATGTGCAGTATTTCATAGAAAAAAAGCCAAAGTGAATGGAAGATGGCGCAGGTTCACTTTAAAAAGTGCGATAAATATTAAAATATTAGAGTGTTACAAATCTCTGCATGCAACAACCACATAAAACCCTGGTAAAACGGTTCAAACACAACAAAATATAGATAAGTGGGTGCGCAAAAAATGATACCATTATACATTTTTCATAGTATAATTGTTTGCGTACGAATGTATCTATGTTTTGCAATGTTTCATAGTGAAATGCTGAACATACAGATTCCAAGTACCATGACCACTTCAAATCAATAAAAACACTGAAGTAGTCATGGTCCTTGGAGTAACCTTAACCCCTTAAGGACACATGACATGTGTGGCATGTCATGATTCCCTTTTATTCCAGAAGTTTGGTCCTTAAGGGGTTAAATCTCTTTGTTCTTGTCTCCTAAAATTTATAAAAAAAAGCGCAGTAATTCCTAAACAGTTCACATTTTATTGATTTGAATTCTTTTATGTTAACACTGACAGACATATATGATTTCCTCTTTGTTTATGGTTTCATTTCAAATGCAGCAAGATGGAGTACAGAATAAAAAATATCAAACTGTGTTACTGTCCATATTCATACGGCGTGCACTATAACTCGCCAGCCATTTATATCTTTCCAAGTACTAACACAGTGTGAAGAGCACATTTTTTTTATCTGTGTTCAAAGCTGACATGACATCTGACACGCAATCCAACAGATGCTTTGCTCCTGAGCATCATTGTTGAAAGGTATGTATTTAGAGGTCATCTTGTTTTTATTATGGTATGTAGACAGGGGCTAGGGATTAATTGTTCACAGTTTTTGTGATCAATATCTGGGAGTTGTTGATGTTGCAAACAATGTAAAAAAACACCATCAGCTGTATCAATGTGGTAGCGGGACTGTGATTATAACTGAGTTGTTATCTGTTTTTTTTTTAAATTCACTTAAAGGAACACTATAGTCACCTAAATTACTTAAGTTAAATAAAGCAGTTTTAGTGTATAGATCATTCCCCTGCAATTTCACTGCTCAATTCACTGTCATTTAGGAGTTAAATCACTTTGTTTCGGTTTATGCAGCCCTAGCCACACCTCCCCTGGCTATGATTGACAGAGCCTGCATGAAAAAAAAAACTGGTTTCACTTTCAAACAGATGTAATTTACCTTAAATAATTGTATCTCAATCTCTAAATTGAACTTTGATCACATACAGGAGACTCTTGCAGGGCGTAGCAAACTATTAACATAGCAGGGATAAGAAAATCTTAATTAAACAGAACTTGCAATAAAGAAAGCCTAAATAGGGCTCTCTTCACAGGAAGTGTTTATGGAAGGCTGTGCAAGTCACATGCAGGGAGGTGTGACTAGGGTTCATAAACAAAGGGATTTAACTCCTAAATGGCAGAGGATTGAGCAGTGAGGCTGCAGGGGCATGTTCTATACACCAAAACTGCTTCATTAAGCTAAAGTTGTTCAGGTGACTATAGTGTCCCTTTAATTTCCCTGATATCCCTGTTGTGTGTGTACTGGTTCTCCATCCCTATCGTGTATTTTCCCTATCATGCTCCTGTAGTTTACTCTGTGTTCGGGAGGGCCGACACGAAGGGAGTCCATTCCCCTCCCAAACGGGGACTACTTCAAAAATCTAATTTAGAATTTTGTTGTAGAATGTTCGCATCTCCTAATGAGGTGTCAAAACCACAAACTGCAAGGGAAGCATCGGCGCGTGCCTCCCCTAGGTGGCAGCCTGTTCATTAGACGAACGCCACCCAGGGGGAGCATTCGTGGACTGCTCACCTCCTCGTTGGTTCCCGATCGAGGACCTCCCCAGTGCCCCTTGGAGTGTTCGCACCAATCAGTTAGAACAATGGCAATTGGCAACATTAGTGTGAAACCACAAGGGAAGTAATTAATGAGTGCTTCCCTGGGTGGCCACCATTCGTGCAGACTAACGCCGGCCAGGTGGATTATTCATCCCAAGTAGAGACGCTTCTCTTGCCTGGTTTCACCCAGTTACTGTCCTGGGGGTCCCTGAGATTGATGGGGACAATGGTGGTTTTGGTGGGCTTTCTGTATCTGGGAGCCAAAGAGGCTTTCCCGCACTGGGGCTCCCAGGTACAGAGGCTCATGGGATGAAGACCCCTTGTCAACGGAGGTGGGAAACCCTGAGGATGGGTGTGGAAGAATGGGGGACAAAGGGACTGGAGTTCCGTTTCCATCAGGAGACCCCTGGGAGTGGGAGGACCCTGGGAGGGGACACTGAGTGGCTGGAACAGAGGGCAAAGGGATTGGGGTTCCGGATCCATTATACGACCCCTGGGAGAGGAGGACCTGGGAAGGGAACATTGTCTTTATGTACAACCCACCCCTTGCATGGGGAAAAGTATAAAGCCGAGTGTGGCCAATACAGTTTTTGTGGTACCCCTGGAACTGTGTGTCGTCCAGTTACTGGGGGCGGGGGGGACATGGGTCTCTTCATTCATTATAAGCAGAGGTAACCAGCTGGGTTACCCAGGGTCCGCTACAAATGTTATGTAAGTCAAGCATCAGCGTTGATAAAGAGAGATTACTATGGTAATTTGAATAGGCTGTTTTAGGTAATGACAAACCAGTTATTTAAAACACTTTATCTAGAAATCATATTAAATATCAGCTTGTTGAACAGTTTGTACTTTTGTAACATTGAACAGGTGTGTGTTAGAAATAGGTAAATAGTTATAAACAGTAGAGATCCCTCAGTAATTTAAATAATAATCTAGTGACCAGATTACTGAGCATGAACAAGGCTCACAGATTTAAAGCAAATGATTATAATGGTCTGACACCCTCCCCCCAAAATTAAAACTAAATTAAGCATCCTAGGTATTGCTATATTCCAGTGTGGCTCCGTTTGATATGACGTTCACACAGCTAAATGTGTTTTACACACAGCTAGAGGGGGCAAAGTTATAGTCATAACTGATACCAGGTCATTTCAGTTGCACCACTGTCAAGTACTATTCTGAGACTGAGCTACCCAAATTGTTTTTTGTTCTCATTAAGTCCTTCTAGATTAAGCATCCCATCTCTTCACACACAGGTGCCCATTAGAAGTGGCTTGAGTGGCATATGTATTAGATGAGAGCTTTTGGAGCAGTTTACGCAATAAGCAATGAGTTAGCTTATCTTAACCATGTACAAACTAGTTTACACCGCTTAATGTCTGACTAAACCATTATTATAGTACAGCTGTCATATTTATTTGTTGTTTTTAGGAAGGCTGTTATAAATCATGGGTTTCTGACAATAATGTTTGCTGTTTATTATCAATATGACTAGAGGATACATTTGTTAGGTATATGAATTATTTTATTATGTCTCAAATACAAGCAGAGGTTGTTAGGGGGGCTGACAGGGTGTGGAGCCAGAAGTCCCAAGTTTAGAACCATTTAATTGTTAATCCCAAATCTGATGTAATACTGGGAGAAAAACAATATCTCCAATTACATGATATCTGACATTACCACCTTAATGCACCATATCTAGAGTTATTTATACAGCACACAGTGCAACATAACATGGCCAGAGATTAAGACTTGGAGTTTATAAATATATGTTTATATAAATAATTTAAAGATTTGGTGTCACGATTATAAGGTTTGCATTTGGGGGTGGTATAGGGCTGGTTTTAGTCAGGGCTTTAATATGTGTGAGAGCATTACATTTACTTTTGGGCTGAAGCTCCTAGTCCAGGGGTAGGCAACCTATGCCACCAGAGCCAAACAGGCTCTGGCCTATCAGGAGTCAGGTATCTGCTACTACAAAAAAAGGTAGTGAAGCTCTCTCCTGGTGCTCCTCCTACCTCACCCAATGCTATTTTACTGTTTCTTTCTCTGGCTCTGCTTCTTCCACCCAACCTCTCTCTGTTGGTGTTCCCCAAGGTTCAGTCCTTGGTCCACTACTGTTCTCGATCTAGACTGCCTCCCTTGGTAAACTCATCAGCTCATTTGGCTTCCAATATCACTTCTACGGAGATGACACGCAAATCTATCTGTCCTCCCCTGATCTCTTCCTGCTCCTCTTGACTAGTGCCTCTCTGCTATTTCTAACTGGATGGTTGCCCACTTCCTTAAACTCAACTTGTCCAAAACTTTTGGTCTTTCTTCCCTCAAGTGTTGCTACTCCCGTCTCTGTCTCCCTCCATGTTAATGGTGCTACCATCAGCTGCACCACACAGGCTCGCTGCCCACATGTTCTCTTTGACTCCGACGTCTCCTTTACCCCTCATGTCCAGTCCATCACCAAATTTTGCTGCCATCTCAAAAACATTGCGTGCATCTGCCCCTACCTAACGTGAGATGCGACTAAGGTGCTGGTCCATGCCACTGTCCTCTCTCGCCTTGACTACTGCAATCCGCTTCTCAGTGGTCTTACGTGCTCTTAACTTGACCCATTGCAGTCTATAATGAATGCGACAGCGAGGCTCATCTTCTTGTCCGCCCGCACCTCCCATGTCTCACCCCTCTGTCAGGCCCTGCCTTGGCTTCCCATAAGGTATAGGGCTCAATATAAAATGATGGTTCTTGCTTTCAAATCTCTACATAATGCTACTCCCACCTATCTATCTTCCCTAATACACAAGTCTGTCCCGTCTAGGCCCCTACGCTGTACAGAAGACCTGCGTCTATCCTCTGTTCATACTCCCACCTCTGATGCTCGCATTCAAGATTTCTCTAGGGCTGTGGAACACCCTTCGCTTCTCTGTTAGATGCTCACCTAGTCTCCACTACTTCAAAAAATCATTGAAAACTCACTTTTTCACAAAAGCAAATCAATTAAACTGTTAATGGCTAAAAAAAAAACCACACTAAGTCTTCAGTGACTACTCCACTGTGGACACTCTATTATCACCACCAGGAGTTCCATATGTATATGGAGAGATGCCTTTTTATGCTGCTATTTTGTAAGTGCAACGAATAAATGTGATTTTGTAAATTCTTAACTTACTTCACTATATTGCATTTTTTACATTTACATATACCGTGTTGGAGGATATCTGCACTCATCACATAACCCCTGAGAGGATGAAAGGCCTGAATTATCATTTGTTTATTCGATTTAAGGACATTTGATCTGCATCAGGTTGTCCCACTTTATTTCAACATTCATACGTATTCTGGGTGGTTTCCACTTTGTTTGTTTGCTATATACTCAGGAACATATACAATATAATAGCTCATATACGCACAAATACAACGATACCAAGTAACTGCAGGATCAATAACACTAGCAGAGTACACGGCAACATACACGCCTCAATTTAAGAAAAAATAGGACTGGCACGCTACAGGACATCACAATCCTATTTCAGCACAGTGCTGCTAAAAGGTTGCCTACCCCTGTCCTAGTCTATTTAACGCCTAGCAATTTCCTTGAATATAATACACAGAAAAAAAGTTGAGCTTAGGGCCCACCATTATTTGGATACAGTGTGGCCATAAACAGATCCCCTTATTCATCACTTATGTTAGATATTTTTTAGATGTAAAACTGTATATTATGTGAACGTTTCTTGTGTGCTTTTATTACCTGAGGTTATTTCAGCAGCAGCTCTGTTAAAGGACCACTGTAGGATCAGGAACACAAACATGTATTCCTGACCCTATAGTGTTAAAAACACCATGTAGCCCCCATGGCCCTTCTTTGCCACTCTAAATATAGTAAAATCTTACCTTCATTCCAGTCTGCTTGTGCTGGTTCTGCCTGATCTACCTTTTTGACTGACATCACCACATGTGCTGATCTCAGTCAATACCAATGCTTTCAATAGGAAAGCATTGGATTAGCTGAGATTGTCAATTCTGATGAGGAAGTTCTAAGGAAGCAGGTCGAGGGAGGGGGAGGGGTGCTGAAAATGCTTCCCTGGCCAATCAGCACCTCATCAGAGAGATGAATGAATGTATATCTATGAGGAAAGTTCAGTGTCTCCATGCAGAGGGTGGAGACATGGAAAGTCAGTGCTGCACACGGTGTACACTGCCCCAGGAAGCACCTCTAGTAGCCATCTGACACTGGAGGTGTCCCAATGGTTGTAATTTCTATGAAAAGACAGTGTTTACTGCAAAAACACTGCAGAGGCTGACTATACCCACCAGAACAAAAACAATAAGCTGTAATAGTGTTCCTTTAAGAAAACATGTTATATTTATATTTTGTCAACTCTCATGAATTAGACACATGTCACTGGCCATAATAATAAACAAAATGAACAATGAGGACCCTCAAATACTGCAAATTAATTAGAGTGGTTCAACCTGTCTTGCAGCTTTAAAAATAGACAGATAGGAATTAAGTGCTTCTGATTCAGCAAAAACTGTACTGGCAAGACCAAAAATAAAGTTATTTATTTTAATATGGGATGTTTAAAATGTTGTACAGGTATTGCTGTTGAATCATTTAAACAATCCGTTTCACTACTATCTGGCATTGCTTCTGTCAACATACAGCAATGATGGCCAAAGTGCTTCAGGATTCTAAAGAAAAGAAAAAAAATCAGTTCTGTTATGAAACATAACCCAGCCAGTTAGAGCGTATGGTTGCTGTTTAATTTGCTGGCTCCATGCAGTATAGTTTACATTTTTCATTGTCATTGATGCTCTGCAGTTACATTAAATAACATGCAAATTAACCTTTTGATATCTCAGAGTTATATTTCATCTAATGCACATTACATATATATATATGATTATAAGAATGTATCAATAGTTCTTAATCACTTTTAATAAGAAAGGAGGCAAATTAATCTCCCGTGTCATTACAAAGCTTGCCAAAACCAAAGTGTGTAAGATTGAGTTTACAAATTATCATATTTAAACCTGCTCTCGTCTGTCGTTATATAAACAGCAATGTATAGGAACCTAACAGTATGTTGGCATTGCATCACGTTCAAGTCATTTGTTTACTTAATTATATGTCATTGCCTTGTTCCCATAATCTTTACAGATAACACACCTAGAGCGAGGCCTACGCTGTCCAAGAAATAATAAGGATTGGTACAGATTGGAGTTTAACAGACAAAGCTTTATTAAAATAATTAACCTAGTTTCACCTGAATTGAGACGTCAGCCAAATGGATCACTCCCTTGTTCTGTGTTTACAAAATTAACAAATTTCCAAATCCTTCAAATGCCTTAAAATATGCATTGAAAGCCATGTGTTAGTGGCTGCAGATGACACTAAATTGTGTAAAGTAATACAATGTGAGCAGGATATTGCTTTGCTGCAGAAGGATTTAGATAGATAGGGAGACTGAGCAACAAAATGGCAGATGAAATGTAATGTAGAGTTATGCACTTCGGGGTAAAGAATGCACAAGCAACTTACACCTTAAATGGTTGTGAATTAGGGATAACCACCCACGAGAAGGATTTGGAAATTGTTATAGACAACAAATTAGGCAGCAATATGCAATGTCAATCTGCAGTTGCTAAGGCCAGTAAGGTTTTGTCATGTATAAATAGGGGCATAAATTCTTGGGATGAAAATACAATTTGCCTCTTTATAAATCGCTGGTAAGACCACACCTTGAATATGCTGTGTAATTTTTGGCACCTGTTCTAAAGAAGGATGTTGTGGCACTAGAAAATGTGCAGAGATAAGCTACAAAATTTATAAAAGGAATGGAGCATTTTAGTTACAAACAAAGGTTAAAACATGTTTATCTCTTTAGTTTGGAAAAACAAGGTCACGCATTTAGGCTTGAAGGAAGGAGATTTAATCTAAGACAAAGAAAAGTTTTTTTACAGTAAGAACTATAAGGATGTGGAATTCTCTGCCTGAAGAAGTGGTTTTATCAGAGTCCATACAGATGTTTAAACTGCAATTGGATAAATACTTCCAAAAACATAACATACAGGGATATAATTTCTAATTAGTGGGGTAATAGCTGCTTGATCCAAGGAAATATGTGACTTCCATTTTGGGGTCAAGGAGGTATTTTTTCCTAGTTTGTTGCAAAATTGGAAGCGCTTCAGACTGGGTTTTTTGCCTTCTTTTGGATCAACAGCAAAACCATATGTGAGGAAGGCTGAACTTGATGGACACAAGTATATTTTAAGCTATGTAACTATAACTATGAGTCGAAGGACCAGAGGGAGCTTACTATTTCATTTTACACCATACCAGACTGGAAAGGATTCACAACAACAGCTTGACAATAAGAAAGAAAACCATGTACAAAAAACATACAACAAGGACGACCTAGAACAAAAGAGAGTTGTCAGGTTTAGGGATGCTTGTCTTCTGGGTGGGTCACATAAAACATACCCAGCCAATAAAAAAGTGTCTTGACCAATGATGAAATTATTTCAGCATATCAATACACACAAATACATACACAAACACATAGCTACATTCACATACACTGACACATCACATAATTATAATCACAAATACACTAACTGACACTACAACGTTATAGTGTTCCTTTAAAGCGGCTATGTTATCAGCACCTCCAAACTGAGTATTACGTAAAGATAGAATATTTATGGAATTCTCACATTCACTGTGTTGGAATGTCATTGAAATTCCAACCAGGTCAAAAGTCCTACGCTTGACAAAGCTTGACGAAAGGTGGAGCTACCTTTTTTTCAAGCTTCTCATTTCCCCCAGCCATCACCAGTGACAGTGGTAGGGATCCTCCATAGGCCCCAGTGCTGTACAGGTGCCCATGCACAAGACTACATCGCTGACGTGAACGCTTGACAGCTGAAGCAGCAGATCAAAATGGTGGTGCCCGGGTGGGACAGGTTCAGGTAGGTAAAATTTCCCATCCCAACCCAGCCAGTGGACGCTCATCTGAGCAGATACCATTGGGGATTTTTGCAAATTTGAGAAAGACCCCAGACGGCAACAGAGCCACTTTAAATTTTAGTGATTGTACAAATGGTCGGTTACCACGATTTGCCTTTCAACATTACTAATTCTAAAAAAATAAAACACTATATAAAAGTTCCAACCATTCCTTGCACTCCTTCCTGACATCTTTGGATCCTTAGCTACCAAGTTCCCATTTACTCCTTTACCAATGATACTCTTTTAGTTTTACTTATTGCCATCCGTGACTGGAGACTCTCGAAAAAGTGGTGGCTCCTCCTTCAGAGAGCTTTGCTGTTGCTTTATCTTTCTTTTAGTAACTTATTATTTATTCATATTTTGACCCTTCACTGTATTATTTTTATTCACATACACATCACATTTATTCCTTTGACATTTATGCTTTTTTTTTTGTAAACTCCACTTACATATCACATTTAGTCCTTTGACATTTATGTTGCTGTTTTCTGTAAACTCCAAATCAATAATAATTTTAAGAATTTCTACAAAAAAAAAATCACGATAAGAGAGTTCAGTTAAGGCTGCAAAATTAATAAGTGGGTGGAAAAAAAATCTAATGAACAGACTAATCTGGTTTGTTTAAATTATAGATGAGACTGCAATTATTACTTTAAAAGGTTACACTGGGCACTCAAGGGAACATTTTATCCCAGTGTATTTCAAGATGGTCATAATTTGAAATTATAAGAATGATGAATTCAGAGTAGGTTGAAAAGACAGAAAATTGGCTTTTGTTTTTCTTTTAGTCTTATTATCGATGCATATACCTGTAATGCACACTTTGACCCAATGGTGCTTTCTGTGTTTATCTTGATTATGTAATTACATTAGTTTAAAAAAGGCATATCTACTACTTGAATCAATTCTAACCCAAAAATGGAAAAAAAAATATTTGACTCAAAATAGACAAGATTTACTTGTATGAACAATCAGTTAATAACAACTATTATAGCCATAAATACCGTACTGACCTTTGCAGGCTCTGAATAACAGTGAATCTTGTTGCTTCGCCTGCTGTCTACAATAATTCCCATGTCCTTCTTATATAATGATATAACATAATGATATCCAGAACTCTACCTTACTTAGAGGATAATTTGCAATATTTTTCTCACATGTTTGGTTTTCAGGGGCATAGCTGAGGGGGGACTTATCCAGGTGGTGCCCTGACTAGGCTCCCGAAAAGCCTTGGGTTGGAGCATGGCGAGGGTATGGGCTTCAGCTGAATTGGAATCTTACTGTGATGGTGGCTATTTACCTTCTAGTTGGTGTTCCTATTGCCTCCTGTGCCACGGTTCTAGGCAACCCCTCTCCATTTCTGAAATATTCAGGGAAGACTAGATTACATGCATAGAGGCTTAGGAGTTAGCCTCCATTGCAGAGACTGTCAGCACTCTTTTGTTATGACTTTGAACTAAACTCTGTGACTCTAACTCCAGATTCTCTTGGATCCTGAAAGGAGACCAGTTGTCTGCCTCCTATTTATGTGGACACAGCAGTCTTATCTCAGATGCAATTTATGGTCATTGCCAGTCCATGTTATTTAAATATTATACTGTATACAAACCCTGTGTTCAGTACAATAAACCAGCATTTGGTCCAGCTACACTAAGCTGGACCACAGTACTGCTACACTAAGTACTGCTATTTAGAGCATGCCAAATAAGAATCTACGCCTTGACAATAAACATTGCTAACAAAAAAAAATCTTCATAGACCACAATCAAGCCAGTTTGACATAATCTATCCTTTAAAAAAAACATGTTGACTTTTATCAATATTCTTGTACATAATTTTCTGTATACTGTTGTACTATTTCTCAATGGGACACTGTAGGCACTATAACTATTTAATCTCATTGAATTGGTTATAGTGCCTGGAGTATCCTGTCACTAACACTGTATTCAGTGTTAAAACATTTTTGAGCAATTTAACACTGAATTAGTGTCCTTGGCTTCCCATAGCCCGGCCCCCACTGGAGGTATCGATAAGGCAGAGATTACACACTCCTTGTAGACACAACAATTCATACAGGCAATGGGCACTGCAATAGGCTTACACTCTCAGCCAATCACAGCTATCCATTGCTGCTCATGCTAATGCTTCCTTATTAGCCCAAGCAAGACTCTTGTTTAGCGTTAAAACATTAAAGACGGTTTACTTTTTAATAGAAGAACTCTTGACAATATAACCACTTCAATGAGATAAAGCAGTTCAAATGCCTACAAATCCCTTTAATAATAATTTTCCCTACTTCCATAAGTTCCTCACCCAAACACAACATTCTAACAAGCACTACAAGTGACCTCGTGCAGCCCCTGTCCAAACATCTGACACCCATCTTTTAGACAACATTATCATAAAATCAGTTCAAAATTACAAGCTTTTCAGGGGTTCTCAACCCAGTCCTCAAGGGCCCCCTACCAGTCCAGGATTAGGGATTACCTGGGTGTGTCTAAGCCCTTGAGGACTGGGTTTTGAACCCCTGCTTTATATGATGTATGTGTATCCTGACTGTATGTGATGCGTGTACTAGCTGTGTGTGGTGTGTGACAGCAAAATGATATACATACTAATAACAATAAATAAATACGTATAATAGTGTGATCCCAAGTGTCCCTCACACACACCAAATACCAAATAAAATACAAAAAAAGTGGTAAAACAACAATACGTATAAAAATAAATATAACCACCTGAAAAGGTAGGATATTGAAAGATCCTGAAAGTCACTGGGATCTCTAAAAATCGATAATACAACATAGTGTAATACTGTATAGAAAATATAGAATGTGAATTATACGAAAAAACTCACAAACATATGGTAAATTCAGGCTTGTCACCCTCCCAGGGGTACACACAGATGTAGTTGCAAGATGTCGCTCGTTTATGGGTAGTCTTCCAATAATGCATAAGGAGAAAAGAAAAGGCCGCTATGGTGAAGTACAGTAAAATCACAAAAGAAATGTATTAGAATGCACTTACAGACCAATGTAGACAATAGGCATATCTCCACATGGAGAGGAACTTTGATGGAAGCGTGGTACTGGAAACCAGGCATAGATCGAAATAAACCAAAGTCAGAAAAACTAAAAGAATAATAGTACATAAGTCCTCAATATATCCAATGCGTTTCGTCCTACAGCTTGGACTTCCTCAGGGATATAAGTTCTTCTCACCAGGAATGCTTCTTAAATATGCTGGGAGTGGG
Organism: Pelobates fuscus; assembly: GCF_036172605.1. NCBI lineage: Eukaryota > Metazoa > Chordata > Amphibia > Anura > Pelobatidae > Pelobates > Pelobates fuscus. Next base: position 127,101,280 of record NC_086321.1, read on the forward strand.
ATTGATGGTCATATTTCTTTTTATACGCATTGTTGTTTTCCCACTTTTTTGTATGTGATGTGTGGTGTGTACTGGCTGTATGTAATATGTGTAGTCTTGCTCTGTATAGCCTTCCCTGCTTGGCTATGATCTCTGGGGGTTAACTCAGTCCCTGATAATCCAAAGGAAGAGCATAAGGTCTGCACCACTGATGGATGCAGATTCAGTAATCACACTCTCACATTTCGGCACTCAGTGAATCAGAGTGCAAGATGGGAACATCTGGCAGCTGCGCTCTGACTCACTAGAGAGCGCCAGACCACAAGGGAGCCATTATTGAGGTCTTCATGCACCAGAGGTGCAAATTTCAAATTGTAAGCTCTGATCTCTGCAACAAGTCACCCCTGCCGCTTGCCCATGGCAGGGCTATAAGAATAAAACAACCTGCCTGCCCAGCCATTGCTCAGTGGCACCCCTTCAAGGACACATGCCATTCAGGGGTACATGCCACCCAACTCTTCAGCTCACCTTTGCCAACCATGGTTTCACTGGTACTGCCCTCATCTGGCTCTTATCCTACCTTTTGATTGATCCTATCAAGATTTCTTCAACAATGCATCCAAACCAACAATGCCTCTTCCAGTTGGTGTCACTGCAGGATTTTACACCCCCTATGTCTGACTTTATCATCTCGCTTGACTTCAATGCCAATATTTGTGCAGATAACATTCACTTCTCTTTATCTTCATTTATACCCAATGTTTTCTCTTGATTCTCTTTGTGCCTATCTGATGTTGCCCAATTGATGCCATCAAATTTTCTTCAAATTAAACAAGCCAAAGCTGAAATACTCTTCATCCCGGCACCCTCCCCTTAAGTTACTTGTCATGTGTATATATATATGACATTAGCTAAATTTCCCCTAAATATAATCAATCAAGTGGTCTGGGTGCCAGGTCCATCTAGGGTTAACCATGCAGCTGTAAACATAGCAGTTTCAGAGAAACTGCTATGTTTACACTAGGGTTAATCCAGCCTCTAGTGGCTGTCTCATTGACAGCCGCTAGAGGCGCTTCCACGCTTCTCACTGTGATTTTCACAGTGAGAAGACGCCAACGTTCATAGGAAAGCATTGAAAAATGCTTTCCTATGGACTGATTGAATGCGCACGCGGCTCTTGCCGCGCATGCACATTCGGTGGATGACGTCAGAAGAGGGAAGGGAGCCCGGCGCTGGAGAAAGGTAAGAGTTTAACCTCTTCCTCCCCCTTCAGTCTGGCGGGAGTGGGACCCAGAGGGTGGGGGGGACCCAAAGACCCTATAGAGCCAGGAAAACGAGCTTGTTTTCCTGGCACTATAGTGGTCCTTTAAGCAGTATTTAAAGGACCACTATAGGCACCCAGACCACTTCAGTTTAATGAAGTGGTCTGGGTGCCAAGTCCATCTAGGATTAACCCTGCCTGCTGTAAACATAGCAGTTTCAGAGAAACTGCTATGTTTACAAATGGGTTAATCCAGCCTCTAGTGGCTGTCTCATTGACAGCCGCTAGAGGCACTTCCGCGCTTCTCACTGGGATTTTCACAGTGAGAAGACACCAGCGTCCATAGGAAAGCATAGCCATGCATGCGCATTCAGCCGATGACGTTGGCAGGAGGAGGAGAGTCCCCAGCGCCGAGGGAGCCCGGTGCTGGAGAAAGGGGAGTGTTTAACCCCCTTCCTTCCCCTTCAGCCCGGCGGGAGTGAGACCCTGAGGGTGGGGGCACCCTCAGGGCACTATAGTGCCAGGAAAACGAGTGTGTTTTCCTGGCACTATAGTGGTCCTTTAATCATTATATCGGCACAAACATGGATACATTTCTGTTACTTCACAATTGTATTTTCTCCCCCTAAACATTTGTCTAAATATACAATTCCCTTCTAGATTGTAAGCTCACAGGCAGGATTCTCTTCTCTAGTTGTTTCAGTGTGCCTAATTATTTATCCTGTTTGTAATATTATCTGTGTTATTATTGCATACATTGTAAACTGCCTTGGATAAGGGTGCTATATAAGGACAGCTAAATAATAAATGTAAATTAAGAATAATCCAGGCACCATCATTGCAGGATTAAACATGATGGGCCCATTGGAATAGGCAGAAGCCTAAGAACCATGAAATTGCTTGTACCCAAAAACTATCCTTATGCGAAGAATAAATGGGGGGCACAAACTGGTACCCTGCTAGATTTACACCAAGGCAAACCTAGGAAGCTATAGACATAAAGTAAGTATATATGTGATTTTTATGTGACTTCACTTACAGGCTTTTTTATGTTCTAGGCACGGTAATCTATTTTTTGTATTTGTCTTCTGTCTTTATTCCTACAAGGTTTTGGGAATCCTTGTAAGATTGGCTGCTGCCTTTAAATATATAGTGAGCTTTTTAAAACCTAGGAAGCTGCCTAGGGCCCAGGGGTTAGACAGGGGCCCCCAAACCTTGAATTTGCTTGGATCCATTAACCATTCCAATATGAACAATGAATGGGATGGACATCTAAACTAAACCTGCCAAGGGCCCTGTGAGATCTTTGCCCTTGCCTGGGCACCATAGCAATTTCATCAAAACGCAAAATGGCTTCAGAGAAATATGTAAGTTTCTCAAGTATTTTGTGAATGGGGAACTGTTGATTCCGAAGGCTTCTTGTTTCAAGCATTGGACTTGAATGGATGTGTAGGTGGCAGAGCTGACCAGACGTTAAAGGTAAGCCAGCTCAATGGACCTCCTGGCTCCATAAAAACTTCATTCCGATTTAAGTTATCACAGTGCCTGGAGTGTAACTTTAAGCCCATGGAGGTTGGTTATGTAAATTTGAGTATTTTTATTACCAAGGACAGGAGTGGTGTGTGGTGCAGAATGATAATGAAGAAATAATTCACAAAAAGACATAGAAATTAATAATTGCAACACAAAAATACTTATCACCATCACTCATAGTGTAATGATAGCTTTTAGCAAAGTTAACAAAAGGTTACCTTTAGTCAGGATTTGGTACTGTTTTTTCACATTAGAACAAATTCCTAAATCTACTGTGTTTGTAAATTATAAGGAAGCTATCTGGGCCCAGGTTGCCTAAGATATCATAGGCAAAACATACATAAGACACACTTTCTTAAACTTGTAGCATACACTGTCTCATGGAATGGGATTTCTCCTAGAATTTGAAGCCCCCTATTTTTTCACAGGTTGGTACATAATGCATGCAACCCTCTCTGGATGATCACTAAATGCTACTAGATGTATCTTTTATACTGCCGGAAGCTAGGAATTATCTTCAATAACCAGTGCTTGCCAGAGCTTTAATTAGCAGTAAATCCAGTGTTCCCACATGAGATCAAGCAAATGCTAAAAGTTACAATGCAAGATGCCATTATCTGTGGCTTTACACTTCAGGAATAGGACTTCGGAATTGAAAGGAGGAAAAACAAATTACTGACTCACTGGACAACTTACTGCATTTTAACTTTAACCCTAATTACTTGGAATTTGCATTCATTTTCTGTAGTGAAAGCTAGCTAGTTATGCCACAATTATCTAGTAGTTGCTAAAGGTTCCTGGGAAGCACCAATATTGAACAAGCCAGTATCAGATATTTTCCAGATTCCAGGTGTGAATGGTTCAATATCAACACTAAAAAAAAATGTCTGCTGCACTTAGGGTGGAGAAAAAATGGAGAGATGAGAAAATTAATAATAAAAAGGGGTAGGTGAGGGGTAAGTAGGAGGATAGGTTGGTGATAGGTTTCAGCTAAATGCCATGTTCCCATTGGTGAGCTATGTGCCCCTATTATGGTTGGCTTGAGGCAAAACCCAATTGGAAACCAATTCAGACCACAGGAACCAAGTATCAACAGAGCAGGATTAGCTATAAGGTAGGTAGTAGCCTAGGGCCCAGGAATTAGACATGGGCACCAGAACCATGAATTTGCTTACCCCCATGTGAAGAATGAAGGCAGGGTGAAAACCTGTGGGATCGTAATCCTTCTCTGGGTATCAAATATATTTTCAATGCGTTTAAATATTATTTGCCTTGCTATAGCATAGGAAGTTAAACAGATTCAATCCTTCTGAAGAACTTGCGATCCCATATACAGGGAGTGCAGAATTATTAGGCAAATTAGTATTTTTACCACATTTATGCATGTTGTCTTACTCCAAGCTGTATAGGCTCGAAAGCCTACTACCAATTAAGCATATTAGGTGATGTGCATCTCTGTAATGAGAAGGGGTGTGGTCTAATGACATCAACACCCTATATCAGGTGTGCATAATTATTAGGCAACTTCCTTTCCTTTGGCAAAATGGGTCAAAAGAAGGACTTGACAGGCTCAGAAAAGTCAAAAATAGTGAGATATCTTGCAGAGGGATGCAGCACTCTTAAAATTGCAAAGGTTCTGAAGCGTGATCATCGAACAATCAAGCGTTTCATTCAAAATAGTCAACAGGGTCGCAAGAAGCGTGTGGAAAAACCAAGGCGCAAAATAACTGCCCATGAACTGAGAAAAGTCAAGCGTGCAGCTGCCAAGATGCCACTTGCCACCAGTTTGGCCATATTTCAGAGCTGCAACATCACTGGAGTGCCCAAAAGCACAAGGTGTGCAATACTCAGAGACATGGCCAAGGTAAGAAAGGCTGAAAGACGACCACCACTGAACAAGACACACAAGCTGAAACGTCAAGACTGGGCCAAGAAATATCTCAAGACTGATTTTTCTAAGGTTTTATGGACTGATGAAATGAGAGTGAGTCTTGATGGGCCAGATGGATGGGCCCGTGGCTGGATTGGTAAAGGGCAGAGAGCTCCAGTCCGACTCAGACGCCAGCAAGGTGGAGATGGAGTACTGGTTTGGGCTGGTATCATCAAAGATGAGCTTGTGGGGCCTTTTCGGGTTGAGGATGGAGTCAAGCTCCCAGTCCTACTGCCAGTTTCTGGAAGACACCTTCTTCAAGCAGTGGTACAGGAAGAAGTCTGCATCCTTCAAGAAAAACATGATTTTCATGCAGGACAATGCTCCATCACACGCGTCCAAGTACTCCACAGTGTGGCTGGCAAGCAAGGGTATAAAAGAAGAAAATCTAATGACATGGCCTCCTTGTTCACCTGATCTGAACCCCATTGAGAACCTGTGGTCCATCATCAAACGTGAGATTTACAAGGAGGGAAAACAGTACACCTCTCTGAACAGTGTCTGGGAGGCTGTGGTTGCTTCTGCACGCAATGTTGATGGTGAACAAATCAAAACACTGACAGAATCCATGGATGGCAGGCTTTTGAGTGTCCTTGCAAAGAAAGGTGGCTGTATTGGTCACTGATTTGTTTTTGTTTTGTTTTTGAATGTCAGAAATGTATATTTGTGAATGTTGAGATGTTATATTGGTTTCACTGGTAAAAATAAATAATTGAAATGGGTATATATTTGTTTTTGTTAAGTTGCCTAATAATTATGCACAGTAATAGTCACCTGCACACACAGATATCCCCCTAAAATAGCTAAAACTAAAAACAAACTAAAAACTACTTCCAAAAATATTCAGCTTTGATATTAATGAGTTTTTTGGGTTCATTGAGAACATGGTTGTTGTTCAATAATAAAATTAATCCTCAAAAATACAACTTGCCTAATAATTCTGCACTCCCTGTAAGTGTTAATTTAAAACTATTGAACTGATGTCGCCAGCATAGTTATATGAACCCCTATGATGAGACCTTTGTAATTAAAAGATTAGTAATGTCAATTACTCTGGTTATGACATTAATCAGTTTTTGAGTCTGGAAAGACCAGGTAATTTCACACTTAAAACTCCAATACAGCATGTCAAATCCCATGTTCATTTCAATTTGCATGCAAAGATTACTTGTGAATTTTATAGTTATTTTTTTTTAAATTCTTTATTTTTGTTGTGCATGGATGCAAACACAGACAAACTTGTTGTGCCCCTACAGCATCAACAAGAACGTGGCTTTGAAAATTTCTGCACAATTAGTATTATGATAATAAACAGGCTAATCACACATATTCAAAAAGCCATTTTTGGTTAATCAGCTCCTGGAACAATTACACCAGGCTAATCACACATGTCTCACACAGGTTCGATTGTAGCTGCTGAAAAACAAATATTGTAGAAAAGACATGGTAGGAGTAGGTTAATAGCATAGTGTAGCACCCTAGAGACATGTTGGAGACATCCTTCGTAAATGGTAACACATAAGAGTGCGTTTCATCTGGAGCTTATGAACAAGAAGTATAGATAAGGGAGAAAAGAAATAGCTTGGATCTGCTAGAGAATAAGATGGAGGATGTAATAGGCAGCAGACATGGTTGTAACATGCAGTCAGAGGTTCAAACATGGTGGTCAGTCTATCCCAAGTACAAGCAATTCACTGGTGGGGACCGATATCACCCCCGCTGGTTCAAAACGGGGGAGTAGCATGGAATCATTGGCAGTTTTGGTACCTTGTCAGCATCAGGTCGGAAGATCGGCCGCCTCCTACTCTCCCAGCGCCCACTAAGCCACGCAAGTATACGCTGGAGATTGCAATTAAATGGGCCTTTTTATCAGTTTATTCTGAGGAGCTCACTGGAAACACATCTAGTTGCCATGATAAGCAAGCTCCGTCCCCGCTCCCGGCATTTTGCAGTTTTTATAAAGCACTCCTATAATATTTACAAATGGAGATATTGAGCTATTTGGGAAACATATCTATCTTTTTCAGTTTGTGGCTTGTTCTCCGTTCTCCATTAAGATTTTACATAGCTGTATATGTACCATCCAATAAGAGGGAGAATTTAACATAATTTACACAATACGAAGACATTGGGGCTGCCATTGACCATTGTTGGATTTCAAGATGGAAGAGGAGACCTCTAAAAACAAATTTAAATAAGGAAAAGGGGCAACATAAGATCTTTAGACAACAGGATACTTACTTATATAATACAAGTTGGCATGGATGCACTTAATTTCTTTTTTGTTATTTTCTTTCTTTTTTTGGAACGATGTGAGGCAGAAGGAGAGCAGTGCATACTGGGACATGTTTGTACTGGACTGTGGGAAATATATAAATAGAACCAGCTGACCGATTTAGTCAGCATTTAACCTCATATCCTGGCTCTCACTACACTCCCGCTTCGAAAAAAACTATGTTTGGATAATTTTATTTCTGCAGCATAACTATATGTTATTCTTTATTGTTTTGTTTATTAATGAAGTCTTTGTTTGTTACAGCATGGTTCAAGCTGTCTGGAATACGTGTTTTAGTCATTGTGGGAGGCTAAATACAGGGGGAAAATAGCTGTGATGTTTGGATATGGTTTATGATAAAGTCACCTACAATGCTTTAAACAGTGAAATGTATTTATTACAACTACCTACAGCAACCTATAACTACCTGCTATGCTTGTTTTTCAATTAGTGTAATTATTGGTTATGATGTGATACTTAGGTTTAATATAAGGACTGTTTTTATTCTATCTTAGGTTAGGGTGTATGAATAAAACATTTATATTTTAAAAGAGCTTAAAATTCTATGTATACATTGGAATAGCAGTTTTGCTACCAAATGTATAGATAGGTTAAAAAAAAACGATAAATTGCGGCCTAGCTCAGATACTGAATGGAGGAGGCAGCCTGTCTATACACCTTTAACTTATCATGTGCTGACTTATGGGCAAAGTTGGAATTGTTCAGTTCCTGTGACAGGTACCTCCTATACAGCACTGTATTAGGTGACCTCAGTTGCTACAGCGAGAAGTAGAGTTTTGGCCCACACCAGAAGCACACTCCTTGATGTAGCACACTGGGTTTCAGCATGCTGATCTTCACCAGGAGATAATTAGCGAGATTTAAACAACTTCTACATAGCCTCCAACTACTTGATCCCAGCACCTGCAGCGGCCAATCCAGAAGGTATTGTGTCCTTAAAGGTACTGTGTCCATGCTCATATACCCTCCTGTTGGCCCATTGGCAGGTTCTCTTGGGCTTCCTTGCTGGTGAGCTTTAAGGCACTAGGTAGGTGACTGGGCTCACACTTTCTATATACTCAATGCCACACAAGCCATAAAGGTATCGGTTGAATTGCTGGGGTTTCCCATTTAGACTGCTCCTATGCTTAATGATCCCATAGTTACAGATTTTCCAACTCCCGGCTGTTCTTGTGCCTCATGACTTCACAGTGAAAGTCACATGTGCTAAACTGAGCTCCTGCTATTATCATTAATTGTTTTATTTGCTATTTGTTGTTTATTAGCCTTCTTGACTTATTCTTTTTAATTTTAATGTATAACCAGGTGCAGAGTCATTCTGATTTCACCCTTTTTGCATCTCTCTGCACAAATTTGTACCTTGACATAGTTCCACTAATCATTTGTCTGACCATTTTTTTGCATTCTTTCATATGTCTTTATCTTTACAGAGAGACGTGCATCATTTTGAAATAAGTCTCATTCAAAAGCTTTAGCCTGGAATGAGACAGTTGACTAAAAAAAAGCAGGTAAATATGATTAATCTTTTTTCATATGTACCTGCTTCTTCTTTTCACACCCACTCCTGGGGGACATTGAACTAACCAATCACTGTCCTATCCCTAGGAATACTGGAAACATGCATTGGGCATGCCTGACAGATTTACACATGAGCACTTGGAGGATCTATTCACCTTGCAACATCTGACAGGGGGAGAAGAGAGGGAGTGTGATCGGTGTGATCATGTAGAGCAGGCTCCAGTGTCTTGTTTCTCTCTCCTGCTGCTGCATAATGATGCCATGTTTCTGTCTTAGTGGACTGGTTTGAAACTGAGAAATGTGTAAAAGGGGGGTGGCGAGGCTGAAGAAACTCTTCCTCTCACCCCCATCTGAGGGCCTATTAAACTTCAGAGTGTACGTTTTCAAGTGTTCCAAGTTTTTGCTGCTTTGGCAAAATAAACTCATCACTTATCTCCTCCTGACTTCACTTGGAATCCTGCTCTTTTCCTTACTCTCTTGTACTTCCTGGCTATTTAGACTCGAGCCAGTTACCCACCAACGCTACTTAAATGCCCACCCTTATCCACAGACTTTGCCATTGTCCCTTTCTTTATTAGACTCTTTGGACTCCCCCTTATCTACCAGGTTCCTTATTAAAACCCCTTTCCCTTTTCTTCTTGAATTCCTGATTATAAACGTAAAATTTAGACAGTCTACTGCTGCATGTACAGTTTAAAGGACCACTCTAGTGCCAGGAAAACATACTCGTTTACCTGGCACTAGAGTGCCCTGAGGGTGCCCCCACCCTCAGGGACCCCCTCCCGCCCGGCTCTGGAAAGGGGATAAATCTTACCTTTTTCCAGCGCTGGGCGGAGAGATCTCCTCCTGCTCTCCTCCTCCGATCCTCCTCTTCTCCTCCTCTTCTCCTCCCCGTCATAATGCTTTCCTATGGACGCTTGCGTGCTCTCACTGTGATTTTCACAGTGAGAATCACGCAAGCGCCTCTAGCGGCTGTCAATGAGACAGCCACTAGAGGACATAGGGGGAAGGCTTAACCCATTCATAAACATAGCAGTTTCTCTGAAACTGCTATGTTTATGAAAAAATGGGTTAACCCTAGAAGGACCTGGCACCCAGACCACCTCATTAAGCTGAAGTGGTCTGGGTGCCTAGAGTGGTCCTTTAATACTTATTGTACCAATTGTGATGATGCTTTGATATACAAGGTCTTCCACTCTGTGCTAACTATATATAAAGAAAGAAAAAAAAAAAAGAAAACATACAACAGGTGGATAGTGGTATAAAGAAGAACACGCACGTACCTGATATAGCCGATGATGACAGCACAAATTTAAAAGGTTAGAAAGAAGATAAAGAGCGCCAACCAGGATTCGATCTTTCTACATGGAGCATGCTGATTTGTATATTTTCCTGCTGGTAAAGTAGCATTTGTTAGAGAGATTTCAGCAGATTCATTCAAAGAGAAGGTCAATAAGTGAAACTAGTCTGTTCAGTTGCCATAGCATTTTATATTCGTTATTAAACAAGTTATAGAAAATATAAAAGCAAACCTATATGTTCCTTTCGTTCTATGCATTGTGTCTCTAAAGTCTAAATAGCCTCCTAGAGACCCTGCCACTGTCTACATTCTATGGCCGTGTGATTCTAAAGTGGAACACACTGTTTTTAAAAAGACCATATGTTTTACAGTGTGAATGCCATATCGTACCCAGATGATAATGGGCATTATGCTGGTGGGTATTATTTATTGTATATTAAATGGCTCTGTCACTTTTGCAGAATTTGCTTTTAAAATTTACCTTAGTTTTCTAGTTATATATGAGAGAAAGTAGGGACTACTTTATCTTATGGGGAGCATGATCTTTGGCAAATTAATTTTGTCAATAGTCAGAGCTTAAACCAAGTTCCATTTCAGTTGCTAAGCTAATTTACCCATAATCCATCAGTCAAAAGAATACCACAGATGCGCAAACTGCAGATATGGTGGAGAGAAGAACAAAATGGTCACACCCCAGTAATGAGATCCCATGCGAGGAAGAAAATATAATAAATATACATATATAGGTAATCAGTGTGTAATTAGGGTCGGTGCAAGGAATCCTGCCGCCCCATCGCAAAGATCAATTTTACAGCCCCCTAATGAGATACTCTTCCATTGTGTTTATTCACTAAACTCGAAAAGGAAACATTCCTCTGACTTTTTAACAATTTAGTGCATGTTTTTCTGCAAGCCCTCAGTGTGTGAGAGGGAATACTGCAATCAGCAGGGGGCAAATCCAGTCAAGTGGCCCATTGCACCACCAAATCAGCTCACCATCCATGCCCACCTTGGTTTTATAATGGATATTGATGTTATCAATATGATACAATGTGGTTTATGTGGGGGTGATGGTATGAGTGAAGGGGGGGAATGATAGTAGTGATGGTGTGAAGGAGGGGGGGTGTTTGTTGGTGTGAGAGGAAGGGGGGTAACGGGGGTGTCACGATCTCCATTGTGACATATGGAAGGCCAAGGTGTGGTTATCTTCCTGGTGGCTTCAGGGGGATTTGAACTCTGGACTCTTGTTGCTTTGGTCCTGCTATCTTGCCTCTAACCACTGACTGAGGACCCAACACAGTGTGCCCAAAGGCGGTTTAGGTGGCTGCGAGCCCTTAGACGGTGTCAGGGTCCCCCCTCCCCTTACCGGTCAGCGAGCGGCGTCCTCTCCCCTTGACATGCCGCTCGCGTCCTCCTCTCCTCCTCCCAGCGGCAGCATGTCTAACGCTGCACGCTGGGAGCCGGCACTGATATCAGAACGCCGGGGTCACTCACGTGACCCGGCATTAAAGCTACAGCGCAACAATCACAGTGGGGGTATAGATATCCTCCACATGTGTTTGTTAATTCTGATTGGAAGTTATCCAATCAGAATTAAGACAAGGATATAAATACTTACCTTTCCTGTCTCTCAGTGCCCTGTTGTGGTCTTTGCTTGCTAGTATTGATACTGAACTTGTGTTTTCTGGTTACGTACTCTCTGGCTTGTTTATCGGACTTTGTGACTTTCTCCTACCCTTTGACCTCTGCTTGTTTCTCGTTATTCTGTCTTCTGGTTCCCCTTACTCGGCTTGTCTCCTGACTATTCTGTGTGTGCTTAGCCCGGCCACTCTAAGGTCAAGTACTGCACCTTTTCTGTGTGTGTGTGTGTGTTAGCGTGTTGGGTTCCCCGAATCGTGACAGATGGCTGCCTAAACGGCTTAATTAGCGAGCCACCTGCCGCCGTTTTTAAACTAATTTAGGGCGGCCGGGGGGGGGGGGGGCAATTGCCTCCCTGCCCCTTGTCCTAGCCCGCCCCTGCCAATCAGACTTTTTATTAAGAAGCCTCTGTGGTGGAACTGCAAGTGTGCACAAGCACACTCGATCATGGCTTTTCACTGAGTTCAGCTCATTAAGAAAGGGGGAAGGCAGGCACACACTAGTACAGCATGGCTGCCTCTTCTGTTAGCTCTGTGGACCTAAAGGAAATGGAAGGAAATTTTTCCTGGCTGTGTGACAGACAGGGAAGTGTTATGCCCTCAATTATAAAAAAAATTCTATTGAAACAAGCACTTTTATAAAATGTAAAGCAAATAAGACTCCAGACATATAAAGCCCTTTAGCAAGCGGAAATACTTTGTGTGTGGAGTAATCCTCTCTCTTAGCAAGACTAGTGTTTATTCAGTCACTCTCTCATTAACTGTTTCTCTTTTTTGTGTTTTTTTTCCTTCACATCTCTGCTTGCAGTAGCCGAGGGTCTATGAGCCGTGTATTTTTATGCCCCATCATTGGAGGAAGAGGGTCTGCTCAACCGGTGTAGCACAAATGTGGTTGGAGTTAGCAGTAATCAGGTTTATTTCTGCGGCTGGCACAGAGCTGTTACCAGACACGCCCAGACAGTATGGCTGCTGGATCCGCCCCTGTTCCAAAGATTTTAACTGAAACTTATCTTTACTGAGCATGTTTACATTAAAACGTTAATATAAGTTTAGCCTCTATTTCCAGAGAAATAAAAAAACAAAAATATTATTTATAGCAGAGACTTATCTTGGTGTCCTTTTTATTTATTCCACATAAAAATAGGTTATTCACAGTCATCTGTGAAAAAAGCCAAGCTTTATGAAACCTATAATAGTAATGAAAGTATACTAAAGACAAAGGTGAGGATAACTGGTTTAAATCAGACAACATGTCTAGAATGTGTACAATAAGCTATTTTATTGTTAAGATGAAATACAAACAGCAAAAAAAGTTAGCTTATATTTAAAGGTGAAATATCATTCACATAAAACTTTTAATTAGGAAGTCAGTCATGAATCCAGTCCAGTAGACCGTCACTGCTGAAGATAACCTGGGTATAAAGTCTCTCCTCATAAGCTGGACACAGCCAAAGGGCTCCTTAAGAAGCACAAAAGTGCAGCCTGCAACTATAGTTATTTAAGCTGGTCCTTGGATAGGACATAATGGTGCATCATAATCCAAAATGGCATTTGTGTCGGGTAAAATCAACGCGTAATCATAAAATACTTTTTTTTTTAAACGTTCAAAACCATGTGATAATTTTCAAATCAATTCAGCAGGTTTTATTTTGAATTAAAAATATAAAACAAAAGATTTCCAGTTAAACTTAGCATTTTAAGCAGAAAACAATATCAGACAGTTTAAAGAATCATTGGCTGCCGACATCAAATGTTTCCTGCAGCCTTGTTTTTATTTCTGTTTTAGACATTGTCCCAGAGGGTTTGAAATTGGGTTGCAATTCCAATATGGTCACCTCCATACTGAAACACTGACCGATCCTGTAATGATAATTCTAGCTAAACGTATTCATTTGATTAGATGAAAAAAATCCTAAACTTTTCCATTATTGTTTTGAACAGATTTTTAGGGAACAATCTTCCTTTGACATTATCATTTTAATATATTAGCAATAGCTGATTACTTTATACAAACCCAAGCTCATATTTGTACTAGTATCCATTTATACAATTTTAAGCACTATTTTCAAACACTTGGAAAAAGGAATAAAAATAGACAACCGTTGTGCTATGGTATTGTCATAGAAACAGAAAAACAGAGATTGTGATGGCAGATATGAAGCAACTGGCACATGTTACATGTCCATTATTATATCTCAGATAAAGTTTGTCTATTTTCTCTACATTTGTTTCAGTATATTTCTGTGTATTTTTGTTGACCTTTCACTAAAGAATGTCTGCATAGCAATTATACTTCAATGTAAAATAATGAGACACTACAGAACACATTCAAACAAACACAAATTATATATCATTGTTTATTCAAGGCGTACTACATGATTTCTTTTTTTAAAAAGTTTTAATTTTAAAAATAATAGACTTAATAAATCTCTTGTCTGCCACTCCCCAAAGGCTATCATGGAAATGATTCCACTCTGAACTCTGGTGTTTGAATGTCACTATATCATGTGATTTGAGCAAGCAAATCATACATTGTTTCCACATTACAATGCTCTGAATAGATGCTCGGATTAGCCTCGTCTCCCTTGAGGCTTGTACAGGCTTGGTTCCAAGTCAACCTTGCCCACACAACTCTAATCCTTTTATCGCAGAGAATTTCAAAGTGTAAACACTTCAGTACCAATATATCATTTACAAAAAATAATAATAATTGAGGTCTATAAGAACTTAAATTGTTTAATTTGTTGTGTGGTATACCAAATAAATTCTATAGATTTTTCCCATTGGACGCAGTAATATTTGTACAGAGTATGGGCCAAGATGTAAGGCATGTCTTTACTGTCTTTGGGATTGAGTGATGTGCCAAAATGTATTATGTTGTCAAATCTATATAAAACTATATTGCTGAATTTCTTGTGGAAAAATACTTTATTTGCTCTTCTTTTGCAACATAAGGCTGTAGGACACTGTCTTTCTCTAATCTTTCTCTTAGACACCCTCAGCCTATCACCAGCTCCCAAGTGAAAGGCTCATGCATTGAAGCTGGGGGCTGGAGGAGAAAGCAGAGGGGGTTAGAGGATGTGCACCATCCAAAGTTCTATGGTGTAAACTGTTCAAAAATGGTTTAATTCCGTAAATTGATATGCCATCCAGGACCTCCAGACACTGTAACAGCTTCACTGAGATTAAGCCATTACGGTGTCTGGACAATTCAGTTTTATGTTTGAAGAGTGTGTCCTCTTTTTTCATTTAAAATAAATAAATAAATAAAGGTGCAGATTTCAATAAATCGACTCTTTTATAAAATAACCTCGTACACCCCCTGACTGTCCATCAGACAACAGGTCCTGCTACTTCCTGGTTTGGTTAGCTTATTGGAGTGAAACTCAAGAGGTCGCAATTGCTTAAAGCACCTACCTTCCAAAGACTTCTAATTGAGCTGCATTGGGAAGTGATTGGACTGACACAGAAAGTCTGGGCAGGGCTGGACGGGGAGGGCTTGCATAGAATGCAGACAAGAGATCTGCAGCTTTTAAAAGTGGATTTTAGATATACCAATAACAAAAAAACACAATTAAATGCATGCATTTAGTCATAGTCCTTTAATCACTGTGGCTGAAAAGCCACAAGGTCTTAAAATGTCCTAATTGGGTCTCCGAGTATGTCTCCCCTTCAAATGTAAGCAGTGCTGGCTGCGCTGTGCATGCTACTCAGAGACTGCACAAATCTGCAACATCAGAGGGGGATCTCACTGATTCAGTCATGTAGTACAGAGATCTCTGTAAGCACTACAACGCGCAACTAGTGTGCTATGGCATTGTCATAGAAAAACAGAGACACTGGAGGCAGACTTAGAGCTGCAATGTGAATGGTGGTTTCTCTTTATTATGTTATTATTTATAGAGCGCCATCAAATTCCGCAGTGCTTTACAATGGGTGGACGAACAAACATGCAGTTGTAACCAGACAAGTTGGCATTTTTATTTAGTAGCACTTGTTATGTAGAAAATATTATAAGCAAAAAAAAAAGCCTTGATTTAATATTTTTGGAAACGCTTTTGAAATGATTTAATATTTTTGGATAAACCTCGTTAACATTATGAAAAATATGTTCATTTTGTAATATTTCGTTTTTTTATAGTTTTGTTTTTAATTTTTAATATTTTGGGGGGAAAATTATTATTTTTAAAAATTATTTTTAAATTTTTTAAAAACAAATTAAAAAACCATTTGAAAAGATTATCCAACAATACTAAATCGAGGCATTAATGTTGTGTTAGGTATATATTTATATATACATGAAACCAGGGGGCTGCACTCACCTGAACATGCATGAATGGGGTGCCGCAGGGGCCAAATTATACAATACACAAGATCCAGCGCACTCACTCAGCCACCAAACAGCAACTTCAAAGCGCCCAGATTTTAATAGTTTTTTTGAAAACACCTAAACTAAACGAAAATAATGGGGGTTTAGTTACATTATATGATCACACATTGCATAAGCCTGCCACAATGTCAATGTACCCCATTTTTGGCAAAATATAGGCTAGCAAAATAAGTCTCAATCTATCCTATACAAATTCTATATAATACATGTGAGTGCATTTTATGAGAGAGAAGAAAATCATAACAAATGCATAACACAAATATTAGCAGGGTTATCCACTAAAGCGAGAATTCAAAGTGAATTCCAAATGTAAGGTCAAAATAGCCAAACTGGAGAAATTCTGTCACCTGTGCTTTATTTTTAGCTACTTTGGCTTTACATTTTAAAATCCCTTAAATTTACTTTGAATTATTACTTTAGCACATTACCATGTTGGTTTGACAGTTGTATTAGTCTTTAAGGGGTTGAATGATTTATTAAATTGCTTTTACAAAAACATAATAGTGGAGAGTTAATGGGGTTGTCTATGTAAAATGCAACCGCATATTTTAATGTATTATGCAGATAATGTACAGTATTAAGAATATTACAAATCTGAAATTAAAAAAATACAAATTATAAAAGTTGCGTACCTTTAAACTGTGCCTTGGCATTATTTTACTTTAAAAATATAAAAATCATATGCACACACTGTCAATGTTATGATATTGCCATACCATGTCTGAAAATACAGGACTGCTCCGCTGTCGTGGCGAGACAGTCCCAATCTGTATATTCTTTGTGCAACAAAAATAAAGAATTATAAACTGTGCCTTGGTGCAATGGTTAGTGTGTCTGTCGGCAGCTGCAGGAACATGCTTACATGGACACTCCACTGCCCAAATAAATAAATCACTACTTAGTAGACATAACCGAATGAAAATGTGCAAGCCTATAACGTGCATGCAGTTGTGTATTCATTTTAATTGGGGTATTTCTAAAAACTGCTTGCAAAACCTGCAGATCTCTCATCTGCAGCATTTGCAAGCCCTCCCCTTCTAACTCCGCCCAGACTTTATGTGGCTGTCCAATCACAGACTTCCCTATACAGCTCAATGAAAAGTATTTGCAATGAAGGTGCTGTCAGCAATTACTTCCCTCTTGAGTTTAGCTTCACTGAGCTAACCAAACCAGGCAGGCAGTAATAGGACTGGAAGGGGGAGCAGAGCTGGTGTGCAGGGGTGGGGTTTTGATGACATACTGTGCTGGTGTGAGAGGGTAGATGCAGGGCCGGACTGGCCCACCGGGACACCGGGAAATTTCCCGGTGGGCCGGCACACTAGGTGGCCGGTGTGCGGCCGCCTAGTGTGCACCAGCCCGGGCCGCAATTACAGGGTGACCGGCAGGAGGGGATGCGCTCTCCTCCTGCCGGTCACAGAATGTAGCGTGGCCGGGCTGGCAGACCGGGTAGGGGCAGTGGCACTGGGCCAGCCTCTTCTCCTGGGGGGCCCCCCGAGGCTGGCCCTGCTTACACCCGGCGGGCAGGCAGGCTGGCCGGTGCACGAGGGAGCACTCTCCCCTGAGTGCTTCCTCTTCAGCTCCCTCGCGCACCGCACTGATACCGGAGCCGGAAGATGACGTCATCTTCCGGCGCCGGTATCAGTACGCGGCGCGCGAGGGAGCTGAAGAGGAAGCACTCAGGGGAGAGTGCTCCCTCGCGCACCGGCCAGCCTGCCTGCCCGCCGGGTGACCGGCCCCCCTGGAGCCCAGCAGCACCACTGGACCCCAGGGAATCCCCTGAGCACTCCAAAAGGTAAGGAGGCTGGGGGATTAAATTAAAAAAAAAATGTGTTAGTGTGTGTGTGTGTTAGTGTTACTGTGAGTGTTAGTGTGTGTGTGTGTGTGTGTGTGAGTGTTAGTGTTACTGTGAGTGTTAGTGTTACTGTGAGTGTTAGTGTGTGTTAGTGTTACTGTGCGTGTTACTGTGAGTGTTAGTGTGTTAGTATTACTGTGAGTGTTAGTGTGTGTGTTACTGTGTGTGTTAGTGTTACTGTGCGTGTTACTGTGAGTGTTAGTGTGTTAGTATTACTGTGAGTGTTAGTGTGTGTTACTGTGTGTGTTAGTGTTACTGTGAGTGTTACTATGAGTGTTAGTGTTAGTGTCAGTGAGTGTGTGTCTGCTAGTGATTGTCAGTGAGTCTGTTACTGAGTGTGTTTGTGTTAGTGAGTCTGTTTGATGTCTGTTAGTGAGTGTGTGTTTGTCAGTGAGAGTGTATGTTTTGTAAGTGAGTGTGTATGTATGTCTGTCGCTGAGTGTGTCTCTGTCAGTAAATGTGTGTGTCTGTTAGCTAGTGTGTATGCGTCTGTTCGTGAGAGTGTGTGTGTGTCTTCAGCACTTACCTTTCTCCAGCGCCGGACTCCCTTGGCGCTGGGGATCCCTCCGCCGCTCAGCTCCGAATGCGCATGCACGGCAAGAGCCGTGCGCGCATTCAAACCGCCCATAGGAAAGCATTACTCAATGCTTTCCTATGGACGTTCAGTGTCTTAGAATCGCGGAAGCTCCTCTAGCGGCTGTCAGTGAGACAGCCGCTAGAGGCTGGATTAACCCTCAGTGAAACATAGCAGTTTCTCTGAAACTGCTATGCTTTTAGCTGCAGGGTTAAAACTAGAGGGACCTGACACCCATACCACTTCATTGAGCTGATGTGATCTGGGTGTCTGTAGTGGTCCTTTAACCCCTTAAGGACATGTCATGATTCCCTTTTATTACAGAAGTTTGGTCCTTAAGGGGTTAAGTGTGTGTGCATCTGCATGCACTGGTGTACATACCGCGGTCGCAGTGGTCGCAACCCTGCAACCCCTGCGACCAGGTGCCCGCCGCCATGTGTTGCGGCCCCGGCCTGCGCAGAGTAAGCGTGCGGGGGGGGGGGGGGCCCAGGGATCAATTTTCGCACCGGGGCACCATAGGTCATGTGTATGCCACTGGGTAGGGGAGCTTCTGTTCCCCTACCCGGTCTGACAGGAACCTGCAAGCGAGAACACTCCTCCCGCGAGCAGGCAGGTTGGAGCGTTGCCGTGCGTTACCATGGCAACGCTCCGACCTGCCTGCCGTTCTCGCGGGAGAAGAGCGAAGTCAGCCTGCAGCCAGAGGAGCTGCAGGCTGAACAGCACGCACCACCACTGGGCCACCAGGGATTGAAAAGTCCCCCCTCTCCCCTGACCAAAGGTAAAGGGGGAGGGGATTAAAAAAAGTTTTTTTTTATATAAATATATCAATGCTATAACCCCCCCCCCCATACACACACTACACTCCTCCCCCCCTCCAACAGCACCCCTCCACACACACAGAACCCCCCCCCCCACACACAGAACACCTTCACGCACACAGAACTCCTTCATGCACGCAGAACCCCTCCACACATAAAAAGCACCCCTTCACGCACACAGCACCCCTTCACGCACACAGCACCCCTTCACGCACACAGCACCTCTTTACGCACACAGCACCCCTTCACGCACACAGCACCCCTCCATGCACAAACGATTTCTTTCATGTTTGAGTGCTAGTTTTCAGTTTTTTTCCCGCTTCCATATCTGCACACTATGCTGGCGCGATGCATTACGGGGCTGGTATGGAATTTTTTTCCAGGGCTGCTTTTCATTCCCAGTCCGGCCCTGGGTAGATGAGCTGCTGTGCAGGGGTGTAGGGTTAGATTAGCTGCTGTGCAGGAGTGAGGGGATCGATGAGCTTGTTTGTGATTCGTTCAGGTGCGAGCCAGTGTCAGAGCTGGGAGAGCAAACTCCTATGATGCCACCCTGCAAGACTGGCTTGAAAATTCTGGGGCAACATTCTAAAACTGAATCAGTCATCACTTCCACTATAATCCAAGTGTCTGGACAGCAATACTCTTCATTTCACACTACGCTCTGCACACAGGTGCTCAAAACAAGACATGTCAGCAACATGTAATTTCATTGGCTGGCAGTTGGATGCGAAAGACTGCGTACTACGACTGGAAGAAGTTGGCAGTTGGCAGTATTGGCAGTATTGGCAGTATCCGTAACTTTGAACACCAAATCCAATTATAAGAAAAAAAATGGAATATTGGCTTAAATAACTGGGAAAAAATGACAATCTGTAGATTCAAATTAATATACTGACGGTCTTTTTGTTAATCCACCTTAAAACTGTTTGAAGAAAATGGGAAGGATTGTACCTAGCACCTCCAAGCACCATAACCACTACAATAATCTCTCAGGGGTATGGTGCTTGGAATAGGCTTGTAATATTAGCATATTATTTTTTCCTTAGCACAGATATTTTGTTATCCTTTTATACCTTAAAACCTTGCTCAGAAATATCCAACATAAAACTATTATCATTCAATCATCTTTTTAGTGCCGTCTGCATGTTGGAAAAGGTTTATTTCACCACAGAAGTGGAATTTCAGCAGTTCAGCTTGGAGCAGTGAGCGTGAGCAAGTTAGTATTCTGCGCAGTAACTCAGTATTTTGTATTCCACTCCCAGCCTTGCAGCACTGCATGTAATAAACGTTTTTCTTTGAAGGTTGAAGCGTTTGTCATCACAGGTTCAATGCTTTCATTGTTAGCTGCAAAGCAAGTCTTTCTCTGAACACACATTTAATTTGCAGTCTATTAAAGACAAAATGGGTAGGTATGAAAATGTAAATGTTATGTCTCCCAAAATATAGCTTGTCTTTCTCAGAAGAACAAATAGGCATTTATAAAATCATCACCTTCTTCGTTTATAATCTCTGCATCGCATGTATCTAAAACTATGTCCACACGGCTATATAAACTGGATATCGCTGTTAACAAAAAATGGCTGTATTATATATGTCCTTGGTTTATGCTAGAATACAATCCATGTAAGTTTAAAAACTGTATCAAATCCTTGTGTGCTTCTATCGACATGCATGTTCAATGTGTGGAAGCATAATCTCCAAAAAAAAAAAAAGACAACCAACTTCTGCTAAAATCATTCGACATATACCCTAGATCAGTGATGGTGAACATTTTTGAGCTTGAGTGCCCAAACTGCAATACAAATCAACTTTTTTTCCTCAAAGTGCCAACACGGCAATTAAACCTGAATACTGAGGTTTAAGTTTAGAAAAAACAACTCATACAGTTGTCCGAACTAGGGGTGTAGTGTGTGCATGGGAGTGCAGTGTATACATGGGGTGCAGTGGGAAGACTGTGTTTATGGGGCCAGTGTGTGTATGAGGGTGTAGTGGGGGCAGTGTGTGTGGGGGGCAGTGTGTGTATGGGAGTGTAGTGGGGACAGTGTGTGTTTGGGGGTGCAGTGTGTGTATGGTGGTACAGTGGGGGCAGTGTGTGGGGTGCAGTGTGTGTATGGGGGAGAAGTGTGTGTGTATGGGGGTACAGTGGGGGCAATGTGTGTGGGAGCAGTGTGTGTATGAGGGTACAGTGGGGGCAGTGTGTGTATGGGGGAGAAGTGTGTGTGTATGGGGTGCAGTGGGGGCAGTGTGTGTATTGGGGTGTACTGGGGGCAGTGTGTGTATGGCGGTGCAGTAGGGGCAATGTGTGTGTAGTTGGGGGCTGATTAAAACAAATAATGTTTTTTTTACTAAAAAAAATATACTTTATATCCCCCCTCCCTTCTTATCTTTGCCCAGGGAAGGGGGATATCGATTGTGAAGCCCTGGTGGTCCGGTGGAGAGTCTTCCTCCTGGGCTAGTGTTCACTCTTGCGAGAACGGGTCATTGCCATGGTAACAGCAGCAATGCTCCTTGCTCGCGAGAGGAGACTCGCCGGAGGTGCAAGCTAGAGCTCCCGGGTCTCCTCTCCCTCCACTGCTGGCAATGTGTCTGCGGACTGGTGAGGGAGTTCTCCGATCTCCCCTGGGGTCCATGAAGGGACCCAGCAGGGCCGGCTCTTGGATAGCACCGGCCCTGCAGGAGAGAGCAACGGCTCTTGGGGGAGGAGGGGGCTCGGCGTGCCAGATGTGGCACGTGTGCCATAGGTTCGCCATCGCTGCCCTAGATATTTTAGCAGTATATAATAAATGCATTTCTACAAGCAAGCCAATGGACAAATCCTGTTTGGTTTTTTTTTAACTCTCTCCCCTTCCTTTTCATTAGTTTGCTTACTCTCCTCCTCCCCCCCCCCTCCCCAATCTTAGCATCTTTTAGAAAATATTTATTTTAATTAGATTTTTCCTTATAGTGGTATGGGTAACATTCGAATTGCAACAGGCACTCTAAAGGGTTAATGCTTCCTCTATGCCTCTCCTCTGGCCTTTTGAGCATATTCTTCAAGCCTCTGGCTCCAAAAGTTTGACAGGAGCAAGCACTCATCAGAGGTTTTAAAATCTGTAAATCTCATTCTCATGCAGGGCACAGATGCCCCCTGAAGTATCACGACCAACAAAAACCCAGCACTAGTGCGGCATTAGTTTAACCCTATATTTTTCTGCACCACTGAAGAAGCATAGGAATAACGTTCAACAGCAAAATCTTGCTCAGACTGCATATACAGGTCATTCCCAAACAGAATTGTGCACAAGAAAAAATTAATTTAGTCGGACTTGATTCTTCCAAAGAAAGAATTCTATTTTGAATTTCATGCATGTAGTTGTTTCAGGAAAAATGATTCGGAAGAACCAAAGAGGAGCAAAATGGACAACGTACTGCAAAATAATATAAATATGATGTATATATTTTGCAGAGCACTGATAGGTGCATTTTCCTGCCATCTGGTTCACAGATCAAGTTATCAAGTTAGGAAAAGTAACCAAAAGGGGGAAAAATAGGAGGAGCAGTAAAAAAAAATCTATTTATATATTATATATCTATTAACTATATATAAATATAGACTGTTTATATATATATATATATATACTGCTACTCCTTTTTCCCTCTATTGGTCTATTATTCAATTATCACTTGATCTGTGAATAAAATCAACATTTAGCGGCTGTCCGCTTATAGTCAATTATCATTTTTTTAGATTAATCATCTTTTTTTTGGTGCCACAGACAGAACTCCGAATCACAAATTTAAACAAGATAATTTAGTGCATTGCCTGGCAGCCTGCTTTGTTTGTTTAGTGATTTGTTTTTATAGCACTTCAGAGTTCTGGGTTTCGACTGAATTGCCAAATGCTAACACTTAGGACGAATCGCAAATTTGTTTGAAACCGAAAGCACAAGTCTACACCCAAAATGAGCAATGTGGGCTCTGTGGATGACACTTAATAGACATGTGCAATTTAAATTTGGATGAATTTCAGCAATTCGGATGCTTCCGAATTGCCGAAGTCCCGAACGGAAATTTTTTTTTGCAAATGCACATTCCTAACACTTAATACAATGTACCTGCTTAATCACAAAGGCAGCAAATCATCCAAGCATCATCACTACGACCATTTTGGCCATGTAGAAAAATGCAGCATGCATCATTACAGGAGAACACAAAAAACTCATAGCTATAGAAAATCTATGTTTTTACCCAACCTACCAAGTCATATGATCAGTTCACGTGAGATATGTTTTCTTACTATTTTACCTCCCAATAACCTGACTGACAGGCTCTGTCATACTTTAGGGTGATGTAATTACGCATTCAGAGTGAATTTCAGGGCATTTAAAGGAAAACTATAGCGCCAGGAATACAAACGTGCAGTACTTTCTCTGTTAATACACAACTTAAAACTACAGCTTGAAGTACTGCAGCACTGTGGACCATTTTATCCAATACATTTAATGATAGAATACTCAGAGCTGTAGATCCTCTCCAATTCAATGAAGTTTGGGTTTCCATCTCCCCAATACATGTTGTGTCTATGCAGTTAAAAAATGTAATCTCTGCAATAACATACAATTTCAGATGCGCTATATATAACTTTTTCTCACATTTCCAAAACAATGTTTGCACATATGACTAGATTTATGCTGTCGCTGTGTGTGGCATTTTAAAAATGCGATCTATAAATATTTTATTTATGCTGAATAAAATTAGCTATACATGGTTTGAATACTACGCTACTCGCTCTTATATTTGTGTTGAATGCTGAACAAGGTGTTGAGTGCTGTTAGCCCGATATGCTGCTAAGTGGAAGTGCTTTGTCTAGAGCTTGCACATGTACTTATCAGAAGATAGCTGGTATCCTGGGATTACTGTCCCAGCCTGGAATCCTATGCCTTTTTCTAAAGAGTTAGAGATAAAGATAAAGCTCCATTCTGCGCTTAGCAGGAGTGTGGGTTCACTGATCTTGTGCAGTCTATTCAATTAGGTTATTCTGAGGGTCTGGAACTGGAATGACTGTCACTCTACATGCTGCATGTCAAGGTTAACAGGAGTGGAGTAAAGTCTGACTCTCAGCCAAAAACGTGGACAAGTGTGTACAAGCAGTCACAATGATAAGCTAGAACAGTTTGTCTTCTTCTGACTTTGTACGCTCAAAGCATTGCATAACACTTCTTACCCTCCCCTAAATCCTTTTTATAGGATGAGGATAGGATAGGAAAGGATATTTAAAGGGACACTATAGTCACCAAAACAAATGTAGATTAATAAACCAGTATTGGTGTATAGATCATGCCCCCGCAGTCTCATTGCCCAGTTCTCTGCCATTTAGGAGTTAAAACTATTCGTTTATACAGCCATAGTCACACCTCCCTGCATATGAGTTGCATAGCCTTCCTAAATACTTCCTGTGAAAAGAGAGATAATGTTTAAACTTCCTTTATTGCACAGTCTGTGTTATCTAGAATTTCATATTTCCTTCTCCTATGTGATGTTTGAACAGGGCCGGCCTTAGGGGTGTGCGAGCTGTGCGGCCGCACAGGGTGCCATGGAGCAGGGGGCGCCGTGTGGCCGACATATCTCACACATGGCCGGCCGGAATTTAAAAATAAAAAAATTTGTGGCAGGGTGCAGAGCTTCCCGTGCGGTGGGGGCGGAGCTTCTGTGGGCAGGGGCTGAGCTTAATGTGCTGGATAACTGCTGCAGGGGAAGCAGGAAGGAGTCCCTGCTTCCCCAACAAACAGTCTCCGGGAGCTGCACTGCCTGTCTGCCTCCACAATGAACAGAGATATCTATGTGTGATTGTCAGTGTGAGTGTGACTGTGTGTGTGTATGTCTGTCTGCCTGTGTGTGTGTGTGACTGTGTGTGTGTGTATGTCTGTCTGCCTGTGTGTGTGTGTGAGACTGTGTGTGTGTGTGTGTGTGTGACTGTCTGCCTGTGTGTGTTTGTGTCTGTGTGTGTGTGTGTGTCTGTGCGTGTGTATATGTCTGTCTGCCTGTGTGTGTGTCTGTGTGTGTGTATATGACTGTCTGCCTGTGTGTGTATGACTGTCTGCCTGTGTGTGTGTGTATGACTGTCTGTCTGTGTGTGTGTGTGTGTGTGCGTGTCTGTGTGTATGACTGTCTGCCTGTGTTTGTGTGTGTGTGTGACTGTCTGCCTGTGTGTGTGTGTGTGTGTGTGTGCATGACTGTCTGCATATAAGTATGTGTGTGTAAGACTGTATGTGTGGGTGTGTGTCTGTGTGTGTGTGTGTGTGTGTGTGTGTGTGTGTGTGTGTAAAACTCTGTGTGTGTGTGTGGCTGTCTGCCTGTAATTGTGTTTATCTACCTGTAACTATATGTGTGTTACTACCTGTGTGTTTCTGCCTAATCCTGTGTATGTGACTATCTGCCTGTGACTATGTGCATGTGGTGGATTTGATAGTGTATATGTATAGCTGTGTGCATCTGACTGTGGGACTGTGTGCACATAACTCTGCAAAAATATACACCTGCGTTCACATACAGGCCTAAATGCATGTTTTTATCTCAATTAAATAACCATCACACACAGGCAATAAACCCAGCACAAATATCACATACAACTAAAACACGCATATCACACACTGTAAATACACCCATTACAAGTATCACACACATCCAACACAGCTATCACATACACAGACAACAAACATTACATCATACATGGATGAGGGGGGGGGGGTGCTGTGAAGATTTTTCGCACAGGGCACCTAAAGGCCTAAGGCCGGCCCTGTGTGTGAAAGTTCCATTTACATTACATGAGACAAAAACTACTAAAATAAGTTAACATCTAACTGAAAAGGAAACCATTTTTTCCATGCAGGCTGTGTGTGTCACAGCCAGGGGAGGTGTGGCTAGGTCTGCATACACAGAAACAAAAGTGACTTAACTCCTAAATGGCAAAGAATGGAGCAGTGAGACTGCAGGGGCAAGATCTATACACCCAAACGGCTTCACTAAACTAAAGCTGTCTTGATGCCAATTTAGTTGAGCAAACCAAATTACTTCACCCACAAACACTTATTCAAAAGTAATGGGACTAGTAGTTGCAAAAGCCCTTGGTCCTATGAAAGGGATCCAGTAACGGATTTAGGGCTGCTAAATCTAAGTATGGTTATTACTATATGAGTGAGTAAATGGTTATTCGCATGTGTGTAAATTTTAGGGTGAATTTACAGTGCATATTGGGACCAATGGTGTTATTCCAGGACATTAGAAGGGAGGAAACATTTATATTTCATAAAATTCAGAGTATATGATGACGGCCTGTGCATATTATCTCCCATCATGCACTGTTAAAATCAGTTAGTGCTAGTGGAGAGCCAATCAGAGAGTTGTATAGTAGTGTATGTGCTTGGAAGATACATTTAAAAGTAGATACATTTTTGCAAACAATGAATAGATTACTTGAACAAATGAAACAATGTCTCCAACTTTTAATTTACTTAATTTTATAAATGAAATTGTTTGTGGCGGGCCAGCCTTGGCCAATTTAGTCATTATTTGCACACAAAAAAAAATAGTACTGTACTTAAAATCTAATGTTTACGGAATATGTACAGTGCTCCCAAAAGAAACAATGGGAAGGCGTGAATTAGATAAGATATCTCAGACAAGTCTTGTTCACTAAAGGGGGAGTAGATTGTATTCCATTTCAATTTATTAATATATTATTTAGATAATGCATTCAAAATAGGGGTAAATATGGAAGCACGTAAGATACTTTAAAACTGAATTTAGTTAAAATACAGTAAAAATAAGTGGAAACAATCGTTATAGCTTATAACTACAAATCATGTGGGCAGTGGGAAACTCAGACCACAAGCACATTGTTTTGAGTGCACTTTGCCCTGCTACTTACATCTCTCTGGTATTAGATACCAAAACGTTAATGTTTAGCTGTAATGTATGCAAGTGAGATAATGAAGCAGATGGTTTAAATCGCAGGAATGTTCCACAACTGGATTCCGTAGAAGTTCATAGATTTGTACCTAGCCCTATTGGTTGTCCGGTGTATGAAAGGTATATATTACACACCTTGTATATTTTGGAATGGAAATAGTGCAAAGTTTTCTTAATGAAAAAAATATGCGAGAATGCCTGCTGATGGAGACATTAGCCTATTGCCAATCTAAGTTATTGAAGCCTAGAATATAACACATATTGCACCGTTAGAACCACAATCAGTACTCTACCTTTAAACAATGAAACTAGCAAATCACAGATCTATAAAAGAGTTACATATATTCCTATAATGACTTGAGTCTTCCAGGAGAAAATAGAGATGTAAAGGAAACAATTTTATCTCCAGACCTAGAAGGCCGTCTATTACATAGTTACATCAAGTTCAGCCTTTCTCACATCTGTGTTTGCTGTTTATCCAAAAGAAGTGAAAAACAAACAAACAAAAAACCTACAATTTGAAGCACTTTCCACCTGTATTTATTTCTCCTTTATTAGTGAGTAGACCTCAAACGGTATCTTCTATGATCAGTAATAACTTCCTGTGTTATTATGTATTTTTTTTCTCTTTAAATGCTTTTCTGGGGTTCCTTATAACACATAAATGCCAGCATTGTCAAACACTCAAAATGTATAATCTTAAAGCCTTACAATTTATACAGCTAGCTTGGGGCCGACCACAAGAAGTGAGAAGTGGTGAGGCTGGGGACTCCTGTGAGCCAAAGCCTGCAGCAGAAACTGAAGCACCAGGCACAAGGAGAGGTGCAACCGACCACAGAAATCACCAACATTTATCACCATTCCTGGTGGCTGAATGAGCTCAAATGGAATGGCTTTCTGCAATGTGTGTGTTTGGACGTGTGTGTATCTGTAAGCACATGAGTGTGTGTATGTGCTGTTAATGAGTAAATATATGATATATAACATTCTGTGTGTATATAACAATGTGTGTGTATTTGTGTACATAGTGTGTTTACAAATGTGTGATATTTAGTATGTGTGTATACACAGCTTGTGAAAAGAAATGTCTTGTATACTGAGGGAAATATATGTGGGCAGGCTTCCTAACACACTCTCCATATCCTTCTCCTACACACAGCACTTACATAGGAGTATTCCTTTAAATCTACATGTTAAAGCTGGTAGAGCACTAAAACAGACTTTTTAACATTATTTTTTAAATTCACAGGACATCACCTTGGCATTTATAATGCAAATGTGACACATATTTCATGCCTCTTCTGAACAGGTGGTTCTAGAAGTTAACTGGCCATATTTACCCTGTCCCCATTTAGACTACATCAAGGCACAGAGTTCTTTGGCTTGGAACCAAATTCTCATGTCAGTAACAATAGACAAATGTTAACTACATTGTGGTTTTGCTGTTTTTGTTTTGTTTGTTTTTTCCTTCAGGACTGGATCACGGCACAAAAGAAAACAAACGGCCTTTAAACCCATATTCATATAAGGAAAACATTCTAAAATACAAACCTGAAGATGTATTATTGTTTAAACATACGTTTTATGAAACAAAATCAAATCATTTACAGGCAGATAATGACAAACATAGCAACAAATAAAATACATAAGTGAGAGATATATTTATGTATTTTATAAAAAAAAACATTAAATATATATATTCACATTAATCTAATTTTATACATATATATTAATTATAGGACACATCGCACTCCTAAAATGGAAAAGCAGCTGAGACCAAGGTTGCTTCTGTTGTTTCCAAAAATAATCTTGAAACAAACACAGCAAAGGGGGGCTACATTAAATGTTATCTAGACATATATAGTTTCAATCAAATTCTGACTTCTGGAAGTGCCAGTCCAAAATGCGTTTGACACTGCCAAACCACCATCGAGAGGATCCCTGTAAAAGGCCAAGGAGAGCTGGCTGGCATAAACAATAAGAGCAATATTTTCATGATGAAAACAAGATGTCCTTTTTAAATGCCATTTGATTAAAGTAGATTCTGTCTCACAAGCAGGGGCAGCTTAATGATTTTTTTCTGTATATGTTTCAAAACAGGACATGGAAGTGGAAACGTACAAAAACAAGAGCAGTGATAGAGAAATTACAAAGAGTAATTTGGGTTTGTATAACAATCGTGTTTTTCCACTAATCGAGAAGATACAATTACTTACGTCAATAATAGCATTCCTTGCAAGAGTCTGGTTTTATTCCAGTACTAAATAGCAGCTGGTGGCGATGCTGTCCCAATATAGATTCTACACCGAAAAAAACACAAAGGCCCATGTGTTGTTATACTGGCACAAACTGCAAATATATATCTTTGGAACTGAGTTTAGGCAAAAGGATTTATTGGCTTCTATACTATGCCAGTCAAGGAATGCATTAGTACTTCCAGTTTACCATTCTAAATTTCTATTACCGGTAATAATAAGCATGTTTACATGCATTGTGCGCGGTATAGACAATGCAGCTTGTCTATTTACCTGGCTCACACTAATTTTAAAACCATTTAAAAATGGTTTAACGTACAGGTGATTGAAAGAGAGATTACCTGTGTTAATTAACAGTTTATGAACATAGCATATTATATAAAAGACACATTGTTAATGCGTTTTAAAATAGTTTATCACTCGGGTGACAACAGATATTATGGTAAAGAAACGTTGTTTGTAGTAATACGCTAGCTCGGACACACTCTTTACACATACCTTTGATCTGCAAAACGTCAACATTTTTGTCATTAAACTAGGACAGCGTCAGCATAATAGATCAATGATTTTCTGAATTAGGGATAGATTTTTCGATATACCCAAAGTTGAAATGGGGAACTTGTTGTTTTTTAAATATATACATATTGCAACAAAAACTTAGTTTTGTGATATCATTTGTTATTTAGTGAAGTGTGAACTGTTTGGAATCAATGTGAATGTTTCCAATTCAGCTATTTTTGCCTAAAATGTAAAGTTGACTTTCAATACCCGACAATTCCCTCTTGAATAACCCTGGGAAGCCATTTCTAGGAACAGTAACATGCAGACAGCAGGTAGATTCTATTACATTCTATACAAATGGTTTTTATTTAATTTTAATTCCCCAAAACAAGCATTAGCTAGTAAAAAATCCCTAAATAAGCATTTTATCAAATTAATTTAGCACGGAAGGAGCACACTGATATTTTTGATCATAAACATCATAGATTAACCCATTAAGGAAACATGACCGAGAGTTCCCTTCATGCTTACCTTTTATTTCTGAAGTTGTGTCCTTACGGGTTTTACTAGAATAATCAGGACTCGAAAATTTATCTCGCCCTCTTGTCAATAGCGAACAAAAACTGAGCCCTGTATAGGAGGACTAACTTATGCCATGGACGCTAGGTAAAGCTAAGCCAATGTGGAAAATAGAAAATCTACAATACAATAACAACAGAAAAACATAGTGCAATAATGCATTATTGCACTATGTTTTTCTGTTGTTATTGTATTGTAGATTTTCTATTTTCCATGTTAATCTGAGGACTGTGAGGAGTCCTTATCTACAATACTTCAGTACAAGGGTAATTGTTTTTAGAGTTTTTCTCTATCTATTTACCCACTAAGTGTGTGTCTTTTCTTATCCACGCTCTGGTGTATCTGGACATTTCTGTATTTAGTTAAAGCTAAGCCAATGGCATCTTAATGTGTTCTAGGAACTCCAGGACCAGAGACACTGCCACCAGTAACATGCAGATTGTATAATCAATTACCAATTAGTGTAAACTACCTCAAGGCAGCACTGATTTGAACTATATTATACAGAGATCTATAGAATTATCTCCTGTAAGGGATGGGTGGAGAAGAGGTGGGTGGGTGTATATAACACAGTGATAGTGAGGATTTTGAGGACTTGACATGGGAAGAGGTTGTTGCATAGAAGATTGAATTGAAAGGGATGGGTGTAAGTGATATCGTGAGTGAAAACATGGATGTTGAACGTAACAGGAATGGTAACAGGGTATGAGTGACATGGGCACAATTGATTGGAAGTGACTTAGTTAGTAGGACAGTCACATAAAATATGGGGGGGTATAGGTGCAAATTTGCTAAAAAAAAAACAACAACAACACATTCAGACACACACTCTACATACATATCACTGCATTCTCACACACATGGACATTCCACATACCTATCCCTGCATTCACGCAGAAACACACTCTACATACATATCCCTGCATTCACACAGAAACACACTCTACATACATATCCCTGCATTCACACAGAAATACACTCTACATACATATCCTTGCATTCACACAGAAACACACTCTACATACATGCATTCTCACACACATGGACATTCCACATACCTATCCCTGCATTCACACAGTACAACACTCTGCATACATATCACTGCATTCTCACACATACACTCTGCGTACATATCACTACATTCTCCCATACATAGACATTCCACTTACCTATCCCTACATTCTAACACACAGACATATTGCTGCATTGACACACCGACACACAGACACTCCACATACATATGCCTGCATTCAAAACTCACTGAGCCTTAACACAAATACATCTCTACAGTAACATACATGAGTCAAAAACATAATGTTGTTCACATGCTTTTGAGGTGGTGAGTACATTTTAAGCATGACTAGTAAGTGAAGACTTCAAATGTAATAATTTAAATAAAAAGAAATAATTTTATAAAAATACAAATGGAGGTGTACTAAATGATCACAGAGGGGAAACAAATCATTGTACTTGGCTCTTGTATTGCAGAAGATGAATGCAAATGCTAATACTTGGGGAAATTTACAATGAAAGTAAGAATGTAGAATTGTTCTATACAGATATAAAGATTCTAATTTGGAAAAGAATTACAGATTCAATTTGCTATACATATCCAAGTGAACACATTTCTTTATGTATGCACTGTATGTATATTGATAAGTCAGTTCTTGAATGTCATGTGTTAGAAGCAGGAAAAATGGGCAGACGAAAAGATGAGTGACTTTGACAAGGGCCAAATAGTGTTCGCAAGACGGGAATAGCATCTCTAAATTGGCCCCAAGTTTCGTGGGGTGTCTCTGGTATGCAGTGGTTGGTACCTAACAAACATGGTGCAAGAAGGACAACTGGTGGACGCAGTGTCATGAGCGTCCAAGGCTCAGTGATGCACATGGAGAACGAAGGCTAGACTGTCTGGTCTGATCACACAGAAGAGCTACTGTAGCTCAAATTTCTGAAAAACTTAATGCTGATCATGATACAAAGGTGCATCAGACTTTGCTGGGTATGGGGCTATGTAGCTGCCGCACGGTCAGAGGGCCCATGATGACACCTGTCCACCAGCAAAACTGTCTTGATGGGGATGTGAGTGTCAGAACTGGACCATGGCACAATGGAAGAAGTTTGCCTGGTCAATGAATTAAGTTTTTTTTGATCAGGTGGATGGCTGGGTGCATGTGTGTCATTTAGAGATGACATGAAGATGCACTATGGGAAGAAGGCCAGCTAGCGGAGGCAGTGTTATGCTCTGTGCAATGTTCTGCTGTGAAACCTTGAGTCCTGGCTTTCATTTAGATGTTATTTTGACATGTACCAAACTACCTAGAGATTGTTGCAGACCATATACACACCTTCATGGCAATGATGTTCCCTGGTGGCAGTGGCCCCTTTAAGCAAAATAATGAACCCTGTCACACTGGAAAAAAAGACCAGGAAAAGTGAGGAATATGACAAAGTTTAAGATGTCACATCTGTGTGGTGCTGGAACAACAAATACGATCCATGGAGGCCCTACCTCACAACTTTCAGGACTTAAAGGATTTGCTGTTAATGTCTTGGTGCCAGAAACCATAGGTCACTTTCCGAGGGCTTCTGGAGTCCATGCCTTGACTCATCAGAGCTGTTTTGGCAGCATGAGGCGGGCCTACACAATATCAGGCAGGTGGTTTTAATATTATGTCTGATCAGTGTATATATGTGTGTGTGTGTGTGTGTGTCTGTGTGTTTTTTCTGGGTTTTTTTAATGGTCAAAAAAGATTGGATAACAAGATTTGTAAGAATTGTCTAGCATTACCCTTTACTGTGGGCTGATCTAGCACAGGGTTCATCTAGCTGGTAGATTTATTAAAGACACTAACAGAGTTATTCATTACCATCAGAAAAAGGTTACAGATCATCTCCAACCCGAGGAATTAGAAAACGAATCTAAAAAATGCAGTGTATTATGTGAATAACATATTTTATTTACTTTGAAAGACGTACTTTTAAAAGAATGTATTATGCATATATTATAACTAATTAAATTTAAAGTGGTTAATTTCCTATATCCCACAGAAGCTTGTTAATACTTTAGCTGTACCAAAGTTGAAATCTTGCATTGCCAGCCAAGTGCTTTCTGTTCTTTGCTTATGCCAGCACAGTTATAAAGTGCCATGAAATACATCACATTTAACAGGTTCACACAGATGTATTAAAGTTTAATTAAGAGGTCTTGGCTAATAATTGCCAAGTATGATGAATTGTTCCCAGCACACAGTCTTTCCACACTATGTTAATAAATAAAATTCAGTTACCAAAACAGGTAAACTCAAGTAAAATGCTGTAGTATTTTGTGGTTTAACAAAACATAGTTTGGAAATTTGGCATTCTGAAAAAACTGAACTACACATAGAAATATGCAGAAAAGAAAAGTGATATAAAAAGTGGATTTATTTGTTTTATATTTATTTATTTATGTGTTCTATAACATTCCATATCATCAGATGATAGTTTGACTGCATTTACGATTTTGTATGTGATGAAAGGAAAACAGGAGGAAAAAAAAAACAACAAAGCACATAACATCAAATCAAGTTACATATAGCTTATTTTTTCTAACATTTTAAAAGTATACTGTACTCATCAGAACAACTACAGCTTAATGTAGTTGCACTGGTTTTTGTATCCTGTCCCAGCAGGCATTTTGCTGTAAATATTGCCTTTTTAGAGAAAAGGCAGTGTTTACATTGCTTTCTAGGGTCACCTCCAGTGGCAGTCACTCACTTGGTCACTAGCGGTGCTTTCATGGAGATGCTTAACTTTCTTCATAGAGATGCATTGATTTGCCAGGGCTGCGTTTCGCTCCACCCCGGACCCGCCCCTTCGCTGAGATCATCAGAATTGACAATCTCAGCCAACCCAATGCTTTCCTTGTGATTTGCTGAGATCATCAAGGACGCGGGTCAGGGGTGGAGCAGGGGGCAGAGCAGACCCGCAAGGCACTAGAAATAAGGTATGTCTTAACACAATTTAAGGGGGTAAGGGAAGGCAGGGACCTAAATTGTGTTTTTAACACTGTAGGGTCAGAAATGTATCGTCATTGGAGTAACATGAGAATAGCTAAATGGAATTGCAACCTTCCCTACTATTAGAAGATTAAAAAATATGTTTCTAAAGTGCCTCTGCCAATAGATATCCTCTAGTGCACGGTCATATAGAATTATTTTAATGGTCTACATCTTGCCTTGGTCATTTTTAAAGCTCTGGATTTTTTAATCCATCAGTGGCATGAAGCATCATCAGACAGTTCAAAGAAACATATGCTGTTTCCTGCATAGTGTAATGCTGAGAGCTACTCTGCAAATCACAGACTCTGATTGGCTGCTTTTTTCCTTTTTTTGCTACTTCTAATTGTTATTGATTGTTTGGAAATTGTGATGGAATTCTTAACTGGTCGACTTCATGTTCAGATATTTAAGTGGTAATTACAGCTAAACGTACCATAGCTAATTCATTAGATGAAATATTGTTGATCTATTTGTATAATTATTTTAAAATAATTTACAGATAGACCTTTTCAGATATAGCAAATTGTTATATGGCATCTCTGGCAGGGGAGGGCTGGCAGCCTTTGGCCTGGGGGGCAAATCCAGTCAAGTGGCCCTGATGTGGGATTATTAAAAATCCTTATTGTACTTGTATTGAATTATTGCACTAACTCCATTTTAACTTTATACTGTGACAATCCTCCATTTTGTCCCCCTAACCTGACTTCTTCAATCCTCCATTTTGTCCTCATAACCTAACTTGTTCATTTTAAAACTACCTTACATGACAGAATTTCCCAGCACATCTAATACAATAGACAAAGACTGTATTTTCTATAAAGACATGATTAACACAGGAATTGCTGACTTTTCCTTAAACTTGCAACATAGTATAATTTGAAGGCCATGAGAACACAGTAGTAATGAAATGTTCTATTCATAAGAGACCTTGCACCTGGCCACGAGGCCTGAGATCACTGACTGTGTAAAATGACGCTCAAGACCCCCTTGTCCCCACCCGTGTCCAGAATAATCCCACCTCTTGGTGGGTGGACACGGGACTAACCACTTAGTTTTTGAGCCAATTAATAATATTGATAGGTGGACACTAATCTCGACACTTAACAATTAATCCAATTAATGATGTTTATTTGCTGATATTCTAATAATCAATGATGACGTAAAATGTCTCTTAAAAGGGCCTGCGCGTCCGCTTTTTAATCACTTGCCAATAAATTTTCTCGAAGTTATTTTAACCTGAACCTTGTGTGTCAGACTTAATTACTTCAGCGTATATACGCAATTTAATTTTATTGATTTGGACAGGAACAGATAGACATTTAAACATTTTGGTTTACTGCTAAAAAGTACCATAACAACTTGGCGCCCCAACGTGGGGCATCGGGCTATGTCCGGCCGGTGAGCCGTCCTAAGGAAGACAAGGGTGGACGGAGGAATCCAGGGGGAAGGAAAGGAGATTGATCACCTCCAGGTACACGGTAGAGACTTCTGCAGAGCCACCGGTATGTTCCGGCCCCTTTGATTGACCCGTCCACGTGTCTGTGACTGCTTCCCGGGAGGACATCAAAGACAGGTAATATCTTGCCCGGTGCCTCGTTACTCACTTGTTTACCTGCATTTTAGTCTATCTGTTGCCTGGGTGTGTTTGAATTGTTTGCCTGTTTCCCCATTTTGAGATAAAGGGGGGGTGGACCTGCAGGGGATTTGCCTGGGGTTCTGTCTTGCTTGTTTTCCCCTTTTTGGGATAAAGGGGGGTGGACCTGAGGGGACTTGCCTGGGTCTTCAGTATATCTGTCTATCTGTTTGTATTTTACCCCTTTTGGGATAAAGGGGGGGTGGACCTGAGGGGATTTGCCTGGGTCTTCTGTTGCCTGTTTTACCCCTTTTAGGAACCACGGTGCTGTGGTTGTAGGGAAAAAGGGGGGTTGACCTGTGGATGTGTTCCTGGGGGTCATCTTTTCCTGTTTAACTCTTTTAGGAGCCTCGTGGCTGGGGCTGTAGGGAAAAAGAGGTGTGTTGGATCTGTGGAGATTGTGTAGACT
Source organism: Pelobates fuscus (assembly GCF_036172605.1). Classification (NCBI taxonomy): domain Eukaryota; kingdom Metazoa; phylum Chordata; class Amphibia; order Anura; family Pelobatidae; genus Pelobates; species Pelobates fuscus. The sequence goes on from NC_086321.1 coordinate 127,137,735, forward strand.
CATAGTTTCCTGGGGGTCCTTCTTGTGTCACTCTGATAGCCTAGCTAGCTTCTCTGTGCACGTTACTCTGCTTGCAGAGTGGTGGTACCCTCCAGCTTTGAGCGCTGAGCTGGAGCCATTCCAATTTTTTATTTGTGGTGGATGAATTCGGGCAGGCATTGCTGTTTTCATCGCCACTGAGTAGTGAGACTTATAAAGTGGTTTTTTTTATAGGGGCACTACAAGGGTGAGGGTAGCGCAGACACTATTAGTGGGCTGCTGTGTCGAGGGAGGCTGGCGGAACTCGGACCGGTGTCAGTTGTTTTCCGCGGCTGCAGGTAGTGGAGACACTACGGGGTTGAGGGAGGTGACTTTGGAGTAAGCACACGAGTAAAGGAAAGGAATTACTGTTGATTTTATTTGAACTGTGATGCATGCACTGTATTTCAACTGTATTGTTGTCTTGTTTGTTTAATGAGGAGTCTCATGAACTCCTGTGTCTGTCTCTAAGGATTTTTCCTTGCCTTTCATCTTTTCTACACTTTCTATATAATTATACTATCCACTCCCATTCCTCTTAAAAGAGAAGTGATTGGTCACACACTTCTCACTTCGCTCCAATCCGTGTCTACCACCCCGGGTAGGCGGATTCAGTGACTGGTCTACGTTTTGGGAAGACGCACCTGAGAAAGTCCCACGGTTCTCGGGTGGCAGTCGAGCATTGTAGACGTTCCTGTTCAATTTTCCTTCTCTCTCTCTATATCTAGGACGCTGGTATAGGGGTAAAGGGACTATGGGACAGGATTTAGATAAGCCCAGCAAGGGCTGGTTAGCATGTGATTTAGTAGAGAACAGAGAGGATGAAGAGATGGTTAAAGGTGTTGAGAAGATTGCAAAAGTATGTAAAATTGCTGTTCCGACATGTGGAAGATTGCAACCAGAAAGTTGGCGCAAGTTACTGGCAGAAATGAAAGGCAAGCTTACAGATAATGGTTTATTAAAGACTGCTGAAGCATGGTACAGAGTAGCGAAGGCTATTCAGTTAGAAGGTTGGGTTGAGGAAGAGATAAATCACAAAGGTGTGAAATTGTTTGTGTATCATAAGAATTGTGTTGCTGGGGTTTACCCTCAGCCGGCGCCCCAAAATGGCGCCCAGGGGATGTCTATCCCCAAGGTTCAGTCAGCAATAGGTGATAGCCAGCTGACTATGTTCCCCACTCCCAATCCTCCTGAATCCCATCCCATCACCTCCCCTGTCTGCCCGGTCCTGAATTCTGACGGATCTTTCTTTACCCCTTCCCCTTCTCTAACAGTCCCATCATCCTCATCCATCCCCACGCTCCCTTCCATGCCTAATCCTAACATCTCATCTGCCATTTCCTCCCTGCAATCCCTCTCCATGACTAATCCCCTCCCGTCAGCATCCGCCCAAATAACTACCCCTCCCTCCCTTGCTCCGACTCCTCCTTCTGCACCCATCCTTACCAATCCCGTCCTGTCTCCTCCCATAACCAGCTCCGCCCCAGTCCAATATCCTACCTCCTTAAATGTACCCACCCACCCTACTCTTCTGCCCTCCCCTGCCTGGCCCTACCCCTTCCCATATCCCATGGCCCTGCCCTACCCCGGTTACCCTCCCTTTCCCCAAGCCACTCCCCAGGTTCCGGTCATGCCCAGTCCGGCTCAGTCTGCCCCGGAAGTGCCCATATCAAACATGGCCGCCACCTCTTCCCTTAATCCTAATGCAACTCCTTTCCCCGCCTCCAATATGGCGGCCCCCAGTTCAGCCCTGATGCCGGTAATCCCAGGTGACTACCTGTCCCCAGGTTATGACTCGCTAGCCACCCCTGCATCTGGGGCTCATTCTCAACCCCCGATCCTTTCACCTCACGCGGGCCCTGCACCGCGTAAGAGAGCCAATATCATAGAATTCGATGACGAAGAGGAGGACAGGGTGTCCCATGTCTCATCGGAGGTTGCTGCGGGAGCCTCAGCTCATCGTTCTATCGATGACCCCTTTGGCCACAAGGGTCGGGGAGAACGGGCCCCTCCTAAATATGTTGCTTTCAACCCCACTCAAGCTAGTGCTCTAATGAAATCACTCCCTGATCCAGAAAAGCAGCCTATGCCCTTCTACCGAGGGATAGTTCAAATTCAAAAGACTTATTCCGCCGCATGGCGTGATCTACTGAGCATTTGTGCTATTAAAGCAGGGGATGCATATTGGCCAAGCATGGCCCGACACCTCAGTACAGATCTGCTCAGCAGTGACGTTGATTACCCCTCTGGAGTAACTTTTTGCACCCAATTAAGAGAATGGGCTAAGGACAAACTTGCAGATCAGGCTGCTGGCCTTACTGATGTTATTCAAGATAAAGGAGAATCAGTGGAAAGGTTTCATGCAAGACTGTATCAAATGTTTACAGATTTGGGGTTTGATCTTACTGACAAGATTCATTCACAAATGCTGTCTGGTGCGTTTGTCCAAGGTGTTAAAGACTCTATACGCAAGGGAATTATTGCTGCCCGCCCAGAATATAAGGTTGTTCCTCTGGATACCCTGCTCTTAGTTGCCAGAGGGTTAGAATCTGCTCAGACCCCAAGAAGACCCACTTCAGCTCCTCTCATGGTCTCCCGCTCTACCCCTGTTCCCAAGGGCGTCCGACCGGAGGATGGCCATTGCTTTAATTGTAAGGCTAAGGGACATTTTAAAAGTGATTGTCCAGAACCCAAGAGAGAGCCAAGAAAGCCATCCAGGCCTGCCCCGGCCCCCAAGGCCGAGAAAGAGGTTCCGATAATTGAGGAACCCGATGATTAGGAAATTGGCAAGCCTGTGTCTGTAACCCCTGTAATGGCAGTGACTACAGGGGATAAGGGGGGGCCACTTGCCACAGTGACTTTGCCCATTGAAGGCCACCCTACCACATTTCTAGTTGACACAGGTGCAGCCCGTAGTGTTCTGCGAGAAAAAGACCTGCCAGACCCATCCTTCCTGTCAAATATTGATGTCTCTTGTGTTGGAGTGGATGGCCAGCCAAGACATAGCCCTTTAACAACTCCACTACGAGTTGGCTCTAGCCTGCTTGCTCGCTTTGTGGTATCCTCCACATGCCCAATTAACCTGTTAGGTGCTGATGTTCTCTCACGCCTGCAAGCATCCATCACCTTCACCCCGGATGGGCAGGTAGAAATGTCCACACCTCTATCTGAATCAGACACCTCAGCCTTGTGCTCCTTGCCTCTAATGCTGCATTTAGAAAAGCCCCGTGAGAAAGCAGCAGAATTAAGGTCCAATTTCCCAGAGGTATTGAAAACACAGGTGCCCGCCAAGTTATGGTCCTCAGGCCCAGAGGACATAGGTCACCTAAATGTTCCCCCTGTGGTGGTAAAGCTTATTCCAGGAGCTAAGTTACCAAGAAAACCACAATATCCATTAAAACCAGCACAGGCTGCTGCCATTTCTATCCACATCAAGGCACTCTTGGAGAAGGGTGCCCTGGTGAAATGTAAATCTGAATGCAACACCCCATTATTCCCTGTAAAAAAGAAAACTCCAAAAGGTGAGCCAGAGAAGTACAGGATGGTTCAGGATCTCCGTGCTGTCAATGAAGCTACCGTCCTGGACACCCCTCTTGTACCAAATCCCCATACTCTGCTCTCTGGAGTCCCACCATCTGCAAAATTTTTCACAGTCATTGACCTAGCAAATGCCTTTTTCAGTGTCCCACTGGACCCATCCTGCCAATACCTGTTTGCTTTCACCCATGAGATGCAACAGTATACCTGGACTGTCATGCCCCAAGGGGCACAAAATTCACCAAGTCAGTTTGCAAAGGCCATGGCCACCATCCTTGACCCATGGCAAGCTGAGCACCCAGAAGTTGTTCTGCTCCAGTATGTGGATGATTTGCTGCTCTGTGGAGATGACATACCCACTACTGAAAGGTGCTCAATTAGTCTTCTTTGTTATTTGGCAGAACAAGGATGCAAAGCTTCGCTCATCAAGCTACAGTTCTGCCAACCCTCAGTAATTTTCCTTGGACATTGCCTATCTCAAGGTACCAGACATCTTACTCGGGACCGGGTAAGAGCTGTACTGGATATTCCAACTCCAAGGACTTCAAAATCTCTCCATGCCTTCCTAGGCCTCATTTCCTACTGCAGAGCATGGATCCCAGAAGCCTCCCTGCTCATGCAACCTCTCTATGACGCACTTAAGTCTGACCCTTTCTGTTTGACTAATGAAGCTCTGGACAATTTCAATGCTCTCAAACGTGCCATTGCTTCTGCTCCTGCCTTGGGCCTACCTGACTACTCCAAACCTTTCAAATTATTTGTCCCTGAAAGACAAGGCCACGCAACAGGAGTTCTCACCCAAACTAATGACTTAAGAGGCCGCCAGAGGCCTATTGGATATTTCTCATGTCAACTGGACATTGTGGCCAGAGGGACTCCTTCCTGTCTCAGGGCTGTTTTTGCTGCAAGAGAGCTCATAGAAAGAACCTCAGACCTGGTCCTTGGCCACCCTCTGGTTGTTTTGGCCCCTCATGACATTTCTGCCATCATCAACCAAGTCCAGCTCAAGCACGTGTCTCCAGCCAGACACCTACGCCTCCAGTGCCATCTTCTTCTACCTGACAACATTTCCATCCAAAGATGTCAAGTTCTTAACCCATCCACTCTTCTTCCACTCCCTGAGGGGGGTATCTATTATGGATTTATCACAGATGAAACCTACATTTACCTGCTTTGTGGATGTATTAAGAAAGTCATGCATCCACATTTGACATTTTATGAAGATGAGAAGCCTCTCTGTGAAGGCCCAGATTACGCCTTCTGTACCATGTGGTACAAACCAAACATTACTCCCGAACCTTGCTATGAACATGAGCTTTACCACTGGACTGATGTGAAGCTCACTGCTCAAGATTTCTATTGTGACTCTGAAGGCAATAGCATGGTCTTGGTCCAACTACCTCAACAACTTAACTACCTCTACCGCCATTGGGATACTGCTATCCCACATATTCCTGTTACCAAATTGAAGACAAGGTCATGGAATGATCTTGGGCCCATGGCAAAGTTATGGGCCACCATGGATGAAGAACAGCTACAGGAAAATGGTATTGTCAAATACCCAACAACTGACCTTCTGGAAGCATGGCCACGCCACTTCCTAGAAAAAGAATTTCAAGATCTGGTCATAGTGAATGATTATGACCCCGAAACACCTCATGACTGTTTTGAACAGATGAAAATGGAGACAGTGCACCTACCAACTGTGCATGAGAATCCATTACTAGATCCAGATTTTACCCTGTTTGTGGACGGCTTAAGATATGCTGATGAAGAAGGAAGATATCATACAGGATATGCCGTAACCACAACAGACGAAGTTATCAAATCATCATCCTTACCGCCAGCAATGTCTGCGCAAGAAGCTGAATTACAGGCTCTGACTTCAGCATGCAAAATTTCCGAAGGAAAACGTGCCAACATCTATACAGATTCAAGATATGCTCTGGGCGTGGCACATGACTTCGGCCTAATTTGGAAGACAAGGGGATTTCTCACCACCGCCGGTACACCAGTCAAGCATAGTACTGCAATCAAGGAGCTAATGGATGCCCTCCTACTCCCAAAAGAAGTGGCCGTTTTGAAGATAAAGGCCCATGGGAAATTGGATACAGATGAAGCAAAGGGCAACCATTTGGCTGATCAGGCTGCTAAGCTAGCAACCAGGGATCTGCAGGAAGTGGATGAAGAAGTGTCCGGACAAGAAGAAGAAGTCCCTATTTTTTGTTCTGCAAACTCTTCCTACTGATTTGCGAATTCTGCGAGAACAGCAAGCTGCAGTCACTCCTGAAGAAATCCAGAAATGGAAAAAGAAAGGAGCTGTCCAAAAGGACGGAGTATATTACAATAACTTCAAATTTTGTCTTCCAAAAAATTTATATCCAGCAGTTGTCCAATGGGCACATGGGCCTGCACACCTGTCAAAGGAATTGATGGCCGCCCTCATACAGAAGTATTATGAAGCACCCGGAATCACAACATTGATCAGCAGCTTCTGTAAGGCCTGTGTCATCTGTGCAAAATGCAATCCAGGAAGACCAATCAAGGTGCCTGCAAAACACCTGGCAAAGCCCATGTACCCCTTCCAGCGAATTCAAATTGACCACATCCAAATGCCCAAGAGTGGGCCCCATGAATATGCACTAGTCATAGTGGACATGTTCTCAGGATGGCCAGAGGCCTACCCAGTGGCCAATATCACTGCAAAAACAACCGCAAGACGCCTACTTACAGAGATAGTATGTAGGTTCGGACTCCCAGAAGTCATTGAAAGTGATCAAGGCCCAGCCTTTACAGCAACAGTGACTAAAGAAATTTGGACTGCTCTAGGGGTGACCCTAGCCTTCCACACCCCTTACCACCCACAAAGTAGTGGTAAAGTAGAGCGCATGAATGGCACTCTAAAAGCCAGAATGTTAAAAATGTCACAAGAAACGAAAATGCCCTGGCCAGAAAGCCTGTCAATAGCTTTATTTAGTGTTAGGCACACACCTAGAGGGAAGCATTCACTGTCCCCATATGAGATTCTATTTGGGACAGCACCCAGACTAGGTTGTTATTATCCGCAGCAGTTACAGCTCCAATCAGATGTTTTAGTAGATTATGTAACTGAACTTGCAAGTGCCTTGAACAAAATACATGCCCAAGTTTTCTCTTCAATTCCAGATCCCGAATTGGATACAGGTACCCATAACCTGCTTCCCGGAGATTGGGTTCTGGTCAAGAAATTTGTGTGGAAAAATACCCTGGAACCAAGATTTGACGGTCCATTCCAAGTTCTCCTGATTACCGCAACCTCCGTCAAACTGGCCGGTAGGCCAAATTGGATCCACGCTTCCCACTGCAAGAAATCTCCAGCCCCTGAGGAAGCAGATACCGCACAAGCATGTACCTCTGGTACACCTTCTCCTTAATTAGCCTCATAAAGGCCCAACAAGTAGCCATCACCAAAGATATTAGTGGGTATACCTTCTGGTACAATTCATCGTGCACCCATGTGGCTACTTACACCTTTGACTATTGTGATATTGTAGAATGCCCGTTCCCCACATCACAAATCCAGAGTATTTACAGAGATATCCCTCATTCAAAAGACCCATATGTTTGTGTAGTTGACAAACAATGGGGGCACAATTGTAACCATTGGGGGGCGGCGGGATGGAATGCCGGGCCTGCCTGGGGTTACAAACCAAAAAGTGCCTTATCTAAAGTAGATGATCAAGGTAGATCCCTTCTCCAGAGAATGACTTTGAGAAAGCCTGGGGGGGGTACACCAATGAAATTAATCCTTAACATTGAGCATCCAAGCCCAACGGATGCAGACCAGTATGTGATGGGAATGTATTGGAAAAAGGGTTCCTACCGTAAATTAGGGCATTTCTTCCTAAAAGATATGTGCAACTCTTCTGAGTGGCAAGGGGCCACCCATATGGTCCCTAACCCATTAAAACCTCATATCCAGACCTTCCAAGACATGATGGCCATTGCTAACCCCACCTTTGAAGATACCATGGCCGCTGAAACAGGTTTTAATGATGTAAATTTATGGTTAGAATGGATGAAATATAATGCTAATAAGCATAATAAGACTGCATGTTATGTGTGTGGCGGTGCCCGGCCTCACCTGGGTACTGTACCTCTAATCCTGCCAGTAGATGTAGAGGAATGTGTTTTAAGCCTTTTTGCCTATCACTATGATTTTAACAGGTCCATATGTATTGCATGGACAAAGGAGTATCCTCTCCTAACAAAGGATGTCAAACCCCCAGATGGTATTACCGTGTATAAAGGTAATTACACTTGTTATGCTAATTATGATGGAATTGGTAAATTCTTGGGTAACTTCTCTAAGGGGTATTGTGCTACCTACAGAAGTGTCTCTATGAACTTGTTGCAGTTTCACACCAGGTCATTAGGGGATATCTACTGGTTGTGTGGGGATTTACAGCTAAGATCCAGAATGGACAAGGAGTGGTGGGGGGAGTGTACTTTGGCTAAAGCCATTATGCCTATACATATCATCTCTGACACACACCTCGTCACCCATGAGTCCAGGCACACTAAGGTTAAGCGTGACGCCCCAGTGAAAGGAAGTTTTGATCCTCATGTGTATATTGATGCCATTGGAGTGCCTAGGGGGGTGCCCAATGAGTTTAAAGCAAGAGATGAAGTTGCTGCAGGATTTGAATCACTTTTCGCCATAGTTACCACAAACAAGAATTTAAATTGGATAAATTACATTTATTATAATCAACAACGTTTTGTTAATTATACCAGAGACGCCCTCCAGGGATTGGCCGAACAGTTGCAGGCCACATCCCAAATGGCTTTTCAGAATAGAATGGCCCTAGATATGATCTTAGCCGAAAAAGGAGGGGTTTGTAAAATTTTGCCCGACACCATGACATGTTGTACCTATATCCCAGAAAACACAGGCCCTAATGGTAAAGTTACATTAGCCATAGAGAAATTAAATGACCTGTCTGAAGAGTTAAAAAGGAATTCTGGGATAAAAGATCCCTGGGAAAGATGGTTTGGTTGGATGACAGGATGGCAAAAGGCTTTAATGCATATTGGTATGGCTATACTAATTTTTCTTTTTATCTTTGCTCTTCTCTTTTGTTGTATCCTCCCATGTCTGAGAAAATCCCTCATGAAGACTGTTGACCAAGCGGCACCCACTTTCACCCATCTCGAAGTTGATGACCAAGATTTCCAAGACATCAACTCACCCTGTCTGCCACTGCAAACAATCCCTTTTGTTGATAAAGTGCAGGAATTCTAGGAAGGGACTAGCTTAGGGACAGCATCTGTCAGTGAATGGTAAAGGCCCCGTGTGGAGAAGTGGTGGGTTAGCTGCCATGGGACACCCATGGGTGTGAAGTGTTCGAGAGCCATACTGACGGATGAGTTAGCCTATCAGGGTCAGATCTAGGGACAGTCTTGCACTTTGCATTAACACCTAGCTAGTGGCCACGGGGTTTCTGTGCCTTTGGATTAACACGTCTTCCTGGTACTAACTTAATAAAGTTTTATCTCTTAGAATCTAACATTTCATAGGGGGGACTGATGTGGGATTATTAAAAATCCTTATTGTACTTGTATTGAATTATTGCACTAACTCCATTTTAACTTTATACTGTGACAATCCTCCATTTTGTCCCCCTAACCTGACTTCTTCAATCCTCCATTTTGTCCTCATAACCTAACTTGTTCATTTTAAAACTACCTTACATGACAGAATTTCCCAGCACATCTAATACAATAGACAAAGACTGTATTTTCTATAAAGACATGATTAACACAGGAATTGCTGACTTTTCCTTAAACTTGCAACATAGTATAATTTGAAGGCCATGAGAACACAGTAGTAATGAAATGTTCTATTCATAAGAGACCTTGCACCTGGCCACGAGGCCTGAGATCACTGACTGTGTAAAATGACGCTCAAGACCCCCTTGTCCCCACCCGTGTCCAGAATAATCCCACCTCTTGGTGGGTGGACACGGGACTAACCACTTAGTTTTTGAGCCAATTAATAATATTGATAGGTGGACACTAATCCCGACACTTAACAATTAATCCAATTAATGATGTTTATTTGCTGATATTCTAATAATCAATGATGACGTAAAATGTCTCTTAAAAGGGCCTGCGCGTCCGCTTTTTAATCACTTGCCAATAAATTTTCTCGAAGTTATTTTAACCTGAACCTTGTGTGTCAGACTTAATTACTTCAGCGTATATACGCAATTTAATTTTATTGATTTGGACAGGAACAGATAGACATTTAAACATTTTGGTTTACTGCTAAAAAGTACCATAACAGCCCATTGCACCAAGAGGAGAGTAAAAACACCTTTCCCATGTGATTGAAAGAGGGGGTGGGGGGGAGCAGTCACCTAAACAGACACTCAATGACAAGCACACACACACTTGCTGATTTGGCGCACAGTAAAAAACACAAACTCACTGACAGGCACACGCACACACTCACTGACAGGCACACAGACACACACAGAAAGACACACTGTTACAGGCATACTAACACACACACACACACACACACACAGGCATACTGGCTGACATACACACACACAAACTGGCACACACAGAGACATACTTGCACGCACACACAGACATACTGGCGCACACACACACACAGACATACTGACACACACATACACCCAAACTTTACACTTTTAAAACCAGTATACAGTGGCTGAGTAAAGGGACAGGGCTGTAGTGGGGGACAGGGGCTGTAGTGGAGGGTATAAACTGTAATTTGGGGGTTTAGGAAATGTAGGGGGGGATAGGGGCTTAAGTAGGTTGATGGCTACAATTTGGGAAAGGGGTTGTGGTGTGGGTGATATGGGTTGCAATTGGGAGAAGAGGAGCGGTAGTGGGGATGTTATGGGGCTGTAGTGGGAGGCATGGGGCTGAGAAAGGGGGCAGGAGCTGATAGGGGGAAAAAAAGGAGCAGGGAAAGGGTGGGACAGAGCCTTACTAAGGGACCAGAGCCTGACTAAGGGACAGGGGATGGCTGAGGAGGGGGACAGGGATTGAGGAGGGGGGAAGGGGCTGAGGAGGGGGACTGGGGCTGAATAGGGGGACAGGGGCTGAGGAGGGGGGCAGGGCTGAGGAGGGGACAGGGGGCTGAGGAGGGGACAGGGGCTTAGGAGGGGGGCAGGGCTGAGGAGGGGGGAAGAGAGGGGGCAGGGCTGAGGAGGGGGGGCAGGGCTGAGGAGGGGGGAAGAGAGGGACAGGGCTGAGGAGGGGACAGGGGCTGAGGAGGGGGGAAGAGAGGGGGCAGGGCTGAGGAGGGGACAGGGGCTGAGGAGGGGGGGCAGGGTTGAGGAGGGGGGAAGAGAGGGGGCAGGGCTGAGGAGGGGACAGGCGCTGAGGAGGGGAATAAAAAAAAAACCTAAAGTGTATTTCCCCCTCCCTGAGTCTTACCTTAGGCCAGGGAGGGGTGGGCAGCAGCCAGCATAAAGCAACGGTCAGTGAAGTCTGGAGCATGCAGTCAGTGGAGTCGGCCGGCCTCTACTGATGATGTCAGGAGGAGGGGGCGTGGCTTCCTCTGCTCTTCTCCCAGACTCCCCAGCGGTCCTGGGAGAAGAGCAGTGAAAGTCACGCCCCCTCCTCCTGACATCATCAGGAGAGGCCGGCCGACTCCACTGACTGCAGGCTACAGGAAGAGTGAGGTAAGTTGAAAAATCTGAGTCCTCAGCCAGAGGCAGGGGATTCAGATTTTCCTTTTTTTGCTGGATGTGGGCAGCCCTGGCCCCTGGGTTTAGGGCGGCCTGGGGGGCAATTGCCTCCCTGCCCCCCTTCCCAGCCCGCCCCTGATCTCTGGTAAGTTAATCATGTAGTGAATTTTAACAGCAATGTATTGAAAGTGTAGAAAAGGGGAATTTGGTAACAAAATTGTAACTTTTTTTAGCTTTGTCAAACTGTAACTCCTAAAATTACATCTATTGATGCTGCCACTCAAATATTCAATATAGTATAGAAGTGCTGATACCTGGTTAACCCCCTCAAAATAAAATTTTTACATTTAATGAAATACTATCATTATTCCCGACAATGTTACCGCCTGGAGTTCCTGAATGTGCTGGTGTATGGAAAGGGATCTCAATCCCCTGTCTCTGCCATTCTGAACTATTTGTCAGGCCTTATCATTCCATCAATGTGGTGTGATCTGCCATTTCTGCTGTCCACGTTCTGATTCAGGGTATCTCTGTCAACAAGGATCTGCTGGTTTACCGGTTGCTGCGTGGCATATGTCTTCAATGCCTAAATATGTGTTACTTTTTTGGGGGGACGAGATTGGCCGGTCAAAGAGTGCCTTTCTGTGCGCCAGTTATGTTTAGTTTTGTATCGTCTGGTTTTGGTGTGTGTGCCTTCGACATCAATGTTTATTGCTTTTCAAGAAACACTCCTGGTATCAAGATAACGTGTGTTGCATTAGGTGGTTTAGGACTCAAATTTGTGCTATCATTTTCTGCCTGTTCAAATTGCTTTAGTTTTGATTTAAAAAAATAAATTCAAAAAGAGTATATAGGGAATTAATACCCTTTGATTAGTTATTTCTTTCTTTTTTACGACCTGTTTTTACAGCACTGTAGATATATAGAAGAGGGGAGGTGGCAATCTGCATCTCTAAAGGGGTGTTATTGGGATGCAGGCACTGTTATCTGTAGAGCCCAAATTTTGTCACATTGGTGACAAATTCACCCAATGAGAGCCTTTTCAACTGGTTCTTTTGTTGTCTTCTTTGTGTTTTTAGGTGACGTACTGGTATATGTGAGCAGCATTTTCTCTTTATCCGCCCATTTTATTTTGGAAAGATTCAGTTCCAGCTCTTTGATGAAAAATAAACATTTATCTAAGGCTTTTAATTTTTTCAATTGTCTCTCCTTAAATATGATAAACTCCCGTAGCCAGCATGCTCGTCTACTTAAGAATTTTGAAGATAGGAAGAATTTATTCTGCAATTAACATAGCCTTTATCCAGGAAACACATTTTAGAGATAATTATCTTCCGAAGCTTGATATAGAGAAGTATATCATTAATCTTTCTAGTTCTAATTCATCCAAAAGGAAGGGGGTAGCAATTTTGATCTCTAGAAATACTCCTCTGGATGGATACGATTCGTGGCACGATTCCAAAGGTAGAATGTTTTTTGTCTGTTTTTTTTAAAGGCATCTATTGCTGGACAGAAGGTTATGTTGGCAAACATATACCATACTTTTCCGTGTAAGATGCCCCCATGTATAAGACAACCCTTTTTTTTGAGCCGAAAATTAAGAAATCGATATTTTAACCCCTTAAGGACCAAACTTCTGGAATAAAAGGGAATCATGACATGTCACACATGTAATGTGTCCTTAAGGGGTTAAACATTAAATAGAACAACTTTGATAGTTTAGAGGTGACTTAAGAGGAGAACAACTCAGATCTGATTTCTATACCTCTCCTGAGCTATGGTACTCTGTAAATTTAATGGCTCCATATTGCATGCTGGGAGACTACAGGTCCCACAATACAGCAGGTGGTGTGAGGGCATGCTGGGACATCACAATAGCATTCCCTCTACTCTCTGATCCTCATTTCCTCTCCCATAAATATAAGTCAGAAAGCAAGACCTATCTGAGGTAGAGCAAACCTTAATATGGCTGCACCTTTTATGGTGTGGCATATCTCTGGAGCTCCGTTTGTGGTAAGTGCTGATGTCTGCTGCAGCTCCCATATATATAGGGACCTCTTTCTCCTTGCCACATCATTCAGAAGGGGATCAGCGGGAGGGAGGCCAGGTATGTGTGTGGGCTGTGGCACACTGAAATGTGACGGCACACTGAAATGTGACAGGAGCCATCTTAACTTAGGCACCACGCACAAGTGTTTTTTTTAACCCTTGCAGTGACATTCCGTGTATAAGACGACCCCCAAATTTAGACTCTTATGTCTTCTACATAGAAAAAGACGGTAATTTATGCACCCATTGTTAATCATCGTGGATTTATTTGACAGTTTCTGACCAAGACATCTTAATATGTGGAAGGGAAAATCTTGATTAGGGGTGATTTAAATATGATCCTGGATCCCCATTGTTGGATTCCTCAGATGGTCATGCATATTTACCTTATGCTAAGATTAGGAGATTTAAGAAAGCTCTAGTAATCTCACTAGCAGGGCCCTATATTTTTTGTATTGGACTGTTTATATTCTTTTGTCTTTTTCTCAATTGTACAACACTGCAGAATATGTTGGCACATTAGAAATTCCAGATATAAATAAATAAATAAATAGGAGCTCAATTAGTGGATATCTACAGGATCCAACATCCTCAAGATAGGGACTACTCTTTTTATTGTAAATTATTCGATAAATATACTAGAATTTACCAACTAATAGCGTCCAACCGTTTTTTAGATATGGTTATGGAATCCAAAATAGCTGTTATAAAATGGAGAAATCATACATACATAAATACATACATATACATACATACATATACATAAATGTATAATTCAACTGTATAATAACTGTTGAAAGAACTGGAACTGGAAACTAAATGAAAGACTATTTAACAAGGATAAACATATTGAGGAACAAGCTTATTTAAATTTGTGTTTGATGGAAAATGACTCAGTGAGGTTTAGAAATCTTCAGTATGGGAGGCAATAAAGTAATGATGTGAGGTAATTTGATATGAAACTTGGCTCTTCGTTTAACCCCTTAAGGACACATGACATGTGTGACATGTCATGATTCCCTTTTATTCCAGAAGTTTGGTCCTTAAGGGGTTAAGAGAATAAGGAGATCTCTGAAATCTTGACTCTGATCGTGAAGTTGGAAATCTCTCATAAAACTTTATTAGATAAAAAGCTGTTAATGGAGATAAATAATTTTAAAAGCTAGATTAGCTATTTTGATAAATAATAACTTAGCTAAGGATCAAAGTCGTTTACATGAAATAAATTATTTATATGAGAATAAGCCGAGCAAGTTATTATTGCGAACATTAAAACAACAACAACAGAAAGCATATATATCCATAATTAGAAAAGAAAAAGAGAAAACACAGATCATACACCTGTTCTAAGAATAGATGTATTAACCTGAGTAAATCTGGAGCTGATAAAGTAGTCTAGAATAAACTAATAAATAAATATATTATGAAAAAAGACTAAATATCCTTATATATACAAATAGAAAGTAGATAGAAAGGACATATTCCCTGAATGATGGTAATATACAGTACTCTGTCAAAGCAATATTGTGAACAACTACTATGAGCTTTAATAAGTCTGGCTCAATATGGTCACTGCAATATTGACATTAATATCTCTGATAGATCAAGCAGGGAACAAAATAAAAATAAATAGCTACCACTACAAAAGAGCCTCTAAGGTGCAAAAAAATGCTTAGTATCACTCCAAAGGACTCCTAATTAATATATGATCTCATATGATGCCCTAGGGACACAAATATAGCAGGTATTGCACACTATCAACTCAAAAAAAGAGAAAGAAAAGAGGCTATAAATAAATTAATAGTAAGAGGTATAGAACATAGATATTGTGAAACTTAGAATGTTCATGGCATATCTATGGATAGAGTAATAGCCAGAAAAAAACTCTGGGAGAAAATAGGAGAGACAGCTATTAAGTAACCAGAGCTGCCTGTAAAGCTAGCAGTCAAAATAACAATATAGTATCTGAGTACAGATATATATAACAATATCTGTCTATCACAATATAGCTAAACCTCTATAGTGGTAGGGTAAGATAATAGAACTAACTATCTACTTAGACATAGAAACTAAATAATGAATAAATTAAATGTGAAGAAAATCCTGTGCCATGCCGTGAGTTAAATTGTAATGTCCATAGAGGACAAAAAGAAACGCCTGACGCGCGTTTCGGTGCTGTACATCAGCACCTTCGTCAGAGGCAAATGAATGACTGCTTGTGTAGTTCTTTATATACCTTGTTACAAGCTCCAATGACTGTCCTATCTATGCGGGGGGCGTTACCAATGTTTCCCGCGCCGGATACAAACCACTGAGTGGTATCATGAGAGTTGGGCGGGCGGAATAATAATGAATCTATTAGGCTCCGCCCCCTCATCTCCGTTCGAGATAGCTGTATATCACTATTTTTATATATATACCGAGGTAATCAAAATTTTGTTATTTATAAAAAAAAGGGATCCAGTATATTGCCAATATGCAGGCAAGTAAACAGTACACCATCATTTATGTCAGATAGAGAGTCTACTTTAACCCCTTAAGGACCAAACTTCTGGAATAAAAGGGAATCATGACATGTCACACATGTCATGTGTCCTTAAGGGGTTAAAATAGAATCCAAGTCTATATCTACAAAAAGTATCCATATGTATATAACAAAGATACTTTAAGAGTTCACAGTATTAGTGACCAGGTATAAAATAATAGTAGATTTAAGAGTGTATATAGAGAGTCTTGTAGATGCCAAATTACAATATACAAGGTAATGAACTACATATAATATTAAGCAGACACAAAAAAGAAAAGAAAAAGCCCTAATCATAATTAATAATAATAATACATAATAATAAAGGATCTTAGTGTATGAATGGTGTGTAGTTAAATTCCTAATTTAGACCAAGAGGAAATAATGTTTTAAAGGAGAAAATCCATTGGGACTCTTTACGTAACAGAGCCTTGTTGAAATCACCCTTTCTAGGGTTGGTAAGTAGTTTTTCAATAGCTTGGAATTTTAAATTATCAGGTTTACCCTCATAAAAGTTTTGAATGTGTCTAGCCACCGGAGTTGGTGTGACCACGTTGTTGATGGACGTCACATGCTGTAGGATTCTGCGTCTAAATTGTTGAAACGTTTTTCCAATGTACTGGATACCACAGCTACAGGTAATTAAGTAAATTATTCTTGTAGTGCTGCAGTTTACTAGAGCATTTGTCTCTACAGTGATATGAGTTTGTGTAGATGTAGTGGACTTGGAAGGTAGAATATACTGACAGGCCTTACAGTGCCCGCATCTGTAGGTTCCTTTTGTCTCTGTTAGCCAGTTCATAGCTGGCAGAGGGGATGCTAGAGGGCTCCGGACAAGTCGGTCTTGAAGGTTACATGGTCTGCGTGCTGTTAATGGAGGATGTTCTGGTAACATTTTAGAAAGTACAGGGTTATGGAGGAGTATTGGCCAGTTGGTTTTAAAAATCTTGGACATAGGTTCCCACCCCTGGTCATAGGTGGCAATAGAGCGTGGGGCCTTCTGTTCTTGTCTTAACGTGGTGGAAAGAAGGGTGGATTTTCTGTCCACCGTACACACCAAATGGAAAGCCCTTTTCAATACTCGATTCAGGTAGCCAAGTTCCTTAAAGCGAGACCTTAGGATTTGACATTCCTTATAGAACGTTTGGTCTACCGAGCAGTTTCATCTTGCCCGTAGGTACTGGCCATAGGGAATAGAGGCTTTCAGTTTAAACGGGTGGTGGCTATCCCAGTGTAACAGGCTGTTTGTGGAGGTAGCCTTCCTGAACAGTTCTGTTTGGATAGTCCCATCCAATTGTAACAGAATTTTGAGGTCTAAAAAGACCAATTCGTGTTCATCAATGACATACGTTAGCTTTAAATTAATGTCATTGTCATTGAGAGACTTCACAAAATCCTGGAACAGGGGGACGGATCCTGACCACATTAGTAGCATATCGTCTATATATCTATGCCAACTTAAGATATATTCATGAAAGTGGCTAAACTATGGTGTCATGACGACACACTGCTCCCACCACCCCAAGAATAAATTGGCATAGGTGGGTGCACAGGCCGTCCCCATGGCTGTCCCAGAGATCTGTAGATAGTATTGACCATTGAAGACAAAGTAATTGTGGGCTAATATAAACTCAAGATTGGCTAGAATGAAATTAGTCTGAGGGTCACTATAAGCAGTATTCTCCAGAAAAAAAACTGCAAGCTTTTAAACCCTTGTCATGGGGGATGTTCGTGTATAGTGCCACTACATCCAGGCTCGCCAACTGAGTGTAAGGTGGAACCGTCAGATTCTGTTAGGCAATTATTTCCTGATCCAGTGGGTCTGCCAGGAGGGGGGCAAGTGCCCTTATGTATCTTTGGCAAACAATAAAATGTTGCGATGGTCGGATTTTTGTGTGGTAAGAGGAAGCGGAATCAGGGCCGGACTGGGTATGAAAACCAGCCCTGGAAAAAAATACATACCAGCCCCATAGCATTGCGGAGTCATCAGAATTCAGCTTAACAGCCCATTAAAATGCGGTCGCATATAACGCCGTAACAGCGTTAAAGGGACAATATAGTCACCCAGACCATTTCAGCTCAATGAAGTGGCCTGGGTGCAATGTCCCTCAGGTTTTAACCCTTCACATGTAAACATAGCAGTTTCAGAGAAACTGCTACATTTACATTTGCTGTTAATCCAGCCTCTAGTGGCTGTCTTCCGGAAAGACACTAGAGGCGCATCTGCGACGCTGGAGGCACATTTCACCTCCATCACGCAGAGTGTACATAGGAAAGAATTGAGAAATGCTTTCCTATGGACACTTTGAATGCGCGCGCGGCCATGCGCATTCAGCTCCAGTGACGTCGGACGGGGAGCTGACGTCAGACAGGGAGGAGAGGTCACCAGCGCCGAGGGAGTCTGGCGCTGGATTAAGGTAAGTAACTGAAGGAATTTTAACCCCTTCAGCGCCACGGGAGGGGGACCCTGAGGGTGTGGGCACCCTCAGAGCACTAAAGTGTCAGGAAAACCGCTTTGTTTTCCTGACACTATAGTGATCCTTTAAGAGTTTAAGGGGTTATTTTGGCCTGGGGAAGCCAAATGGTTATACACCTATGCTCTAAACCAGGAATAGACATCCTTTGCCACTCCAGATGTTGTGGACTACACCTCCCATGAGACTTAATGGAGATGTAGTCAAAAAACAAAGGGAGTGTTGAAGGTTACCTACCCCTGCACTAAACCAAAAATATATAATACAGTTCCTACCCCATAACTATAATATTTAATGCTCTCATCCAACCCCCTTCCCTCCACAGTTCCTAATAAATATATTACAAATATAATTCCCTCACCACTGTAGCCCCCTCTATTTACATTTCCTTCTACACATACACACATATATATATATATATATATATATATATATATATATGTATAAAATATTAATTGGGCCACAAATATAAATGTAAAAAATATAATTATTGCCTCATCTCAAATTCCCAAGTCAGATCTTTCCCGTCCCCCTCTCCCCATCTAATACACTGCTGACCCCCTCCCCCTAATATACTGCTGTCACCCCCTCCTATAATATACTGCTGACCCCTCCCTCCCCTAATACACAGTTGACCCACCTCCCCTAATACATTACTGCCCCCCCTTTTCCCCTCCCCAATACATTACTGCCCCCCTTCTTCCCCTCCCCAATACATTACTGCCCCCCTCCCCCTCTCCAATACATTACTGCCCTCCCCTCCCCATTACATTACTGCCCTCCTTCTTCCCCTCCCCAATACATTACTACCCCCCTTCCCCAATACATTACTGCCCTCCACTTCCCCAATACATTACTGCCCCCCTCCCCTAAATACATTACTGCCCCCTCCCCAATACATTACTGCCCCCCCTCCCCTAAATACATTACTCCTCTCCCCAATACATTACTGTCCCCCCTCCCCAATACATTACTGCCCCCTCTCCCCTTCCCCAATACATTACTGCCCTCCCCTTCCCCAATACATTACTGCCCCCCCTCCCCTAAATACATTACTGCCCCCCCCTCCCCTAAATACATTACTCCCCTCCCCAATACATTACTGTCCCCCCTCCCCTCCCCCATACATTAATGACCCCCCTCCCCTCCCCCATACATTAATGACCCCCCTCCCCTCCCCCATACATTAATGATCCCCCCTCCCCTCCCCATACATTAATGACCCCCCCAATACATTAATGACCCCTTCCTCAATACATTAATGACCCCCCTTCCCCTCCCCCATACATTACTGACCCCCCCTCCCCTCCCCAATAAATTAATGGCAACCCCCCTCCCCTCCCCAATATATTAATGACCACCCCCTCCCCAATATATTAATGACCACCCCCCCTCCCCAATACATTAATGACCACCCCCCTCCCTAATACATTAATGACCACCCCATCCCCTCCCCAATACATTAATGACCCCTTCCTCAATACATTAATGACCCCCCTTTCCCTCCCCCATACATTACTGACCCCCCTCCCCTCCCCAATACATTAATGACCACCCCCCTCCCTAATACATTAATGACAACCCCCCTCCCCATCCCCAATATATTAATGACCACCCCCCAATACATTAATGACCACCCCCCTCCCCTCCCCAATACATTAATGACCACCCCCCTCCCCTCCCCAATATATTAATGACCACCCCCCTCCCCAATACATTAATGACCACCCCCCCTCCCCAATACATTAATGACCACCCCTCCCTAATACATTAATGACAACCCCCCTCCCCTCCCCAATATATTAATGCCCACCCCCCTCCCCTCCCCAATATATTAATGACCACCCCCCTCCCCTCCCCAATATATTAATGACCACCCCCTCCCCAATATATTAATGACCACCCCCCCTCCCCAATACATTAATGACCACCCCCTCCCCTCCCCAATACATTAATGACCACCCCCATCCCCTCCCCAATTCATTAATGACCCCTTCCTCAATACATTAATGACCCCCCTTCCCCTCACCCATACATTACTGACCCCGCTCCCCTCCCCAATACATTAATGACCACCCCCCCTCCCTAATACATTAATGACAACCCCCCCTCCACCAATATATTAATGACCACCCCCCTCCCCAATACATTAATGACCACCCCCTTCCCCTCCCCAATACATTAATGACCACCCCCCCTCCCTAATACATTAATGACCACCCCCATCCCCTCCCCTCCCCAATACATTAATGACCCCCCCCTCCCCTCTCCAATACATTAATTAATTAATTAGGTCCCCCAAACCCCTTTATTCTTACCTTTACAAGTTCCAACAGCACAGGGAAAAAAGGCAGCGATGCAGTTTCAGTAGAGCCGCCGCCGCGCAGCCGCCGGATGTGACGTCATGTCGTCATTTGCCGCTCACATCCGGCGGCTGACAGGAAGCAGCAGCGGCCGGCTCAGGTGTGGCTGCGGCCGCGCGGTTGTGGCTGCGGCCACGCGGCCGCATAGGGTAACAGAAATCTTAACGCGGCCCCAGGGCAGCCCAATGTTAAAGCGGCCCCAGGGCTGGCGGCCTACCGGGAAATTTCCCGGTATCCCGGTAGGCCAGTCCGGCCCTGAGCGGAATTCATCTTTGTTGATGACTTGTTCGTTCAAGGCATCGTTAAGAAGTGTGTCCAATTCATTTATAAAAGTCTTGGTGGGGTCCGAGGGAAGAACCCTATAGTATAGTGAGTCATCAAGATGTGACATACACATCTTGATGTACTCAGAGCGGTTCATAAGGACTATGTTGCCCCCTTTGTCAGCTGGTTTTATAATTATCTCTGTCTGTTGTTGGAGATCTTTTAAGGCCTTACGTTCCATAAGGCTTAGATTACTTATGACAGGGACTTGATTAGGTCTAGTTTCCAGCTCTTTTAGTGACATCTGGACAAAGAGGTCAACATGGGGTGTATCCACAAAGTTTGGGGTAAAGTAGCTTGATGGTTTAAGATCCGTAAGTGGTCTTGAGAGGTCGTTTTCAACTAGAAGAGTATCTAACGTTTTTGCGAGTTTGTAAACCTGTAGAGAGAGACCCATTTCATTGCCCATCAATTGATCTTTTTTAGCGTGAAATATATTCAAAGCCAATTTGCGGCCAAACAGATTAAGGTCCTTGGACCAATTAAACTTATTACAACTAGGAGTGGGCACAAAAGAGAGACCACGATTGAGTAGAGTGAGGTGATGGTTTTCTAGTTGAAAGTCCGATAGGTTTATGACTTTTTTCGAAGTTATTGCCTCGGGGTGCGACTCTGGTTCTTGTATGCCCAGCGATCCCTGTCTCTCAAACGCCCCCGTTGTTGTCAGGGCTGATCCTGATCTAAAAAAGGAATTGATGAGGAATTGGTAGAACTCTGGGGATTAGTAGTATCCGTAGATATTGGGATATCAAGGAACGAGACTGTCTTGTCTGTATTCTTTAAAATGCTTTTGTTATTAGTGTTCAAATGGGAGCTTACGTCTCTTGGGCGATCAGTGTTGCGTTTGAACGGGGATCTACGTCTGCTTTGAGATGACTGGTCCTGATCGGACCAGTCAGTCTCCCCTGAAGAGGAGCCCCGGTAGCTGTTACGATGCCTAGGATATTTGGTGGATTTCCTAAAAATTCTTCTGTTTTTAAAGTCCTTAGAATCCCTCTGAAATTTGTTGTGTTTTTTAACTTTAAGATGATGTCTAAAGTTGTTAATATTTTGTTGTAATTTGTTTTCCATCTGGACATATAGAACATCAGTTTTATAATTTTTGATCCCAACAATGTCGTTTTTGAGTTTAGAATTAATTGCTTCAAAATTCGTGGATTCAAGTCTTACCAGAAAGTCCATTAATCTGGAGGAGCAGTCAAGTAGGATGGAGTTCCATTCAGTCAACTGCTCGTCCGTCTGGATTTTGTCTGGCAGTAAAATCTCTGGGCGTAGTCCTCTAGGGACCAGTTTTTGTTCTAAATATTGTTTTAGACTAGTGAGTTCCCAGAAACTTCTAATTTGGTCCTGATAGGTTTTTTGAATGCTAAAGAAAGCAGTATTAATATTGTCACTGGTGGCATCATTGCAGTTTAGTGGGTTAATGGAAAAAACATTGATAATTTCATCCTGACCTAGGTTAGGGTCACCTAGTCAGTCTAAGAGGTCAGTCATTCAAAGATATTTTGCACTACCGTAATATGACTCAATGTAAAATAACTGTTGTAAATTGGTATGATATCCAAAGTTCTGAAAAAGGCCAGTTGGTATTAAAACCTTGAGAGTAATAGATAAATTTAAAAGAAGAAAAACTACCACAACCAGAGGACATAGTCTAAAATTAGAAGGACAAAGGTTTAAAAATAATATCAGGAAGTATTACTTTACTGAGAGGGTAGTGGATGCATGGAATAGCCTTCCAGCTGAAGTGGTAGAGGTTAACACAGTAAAGGAGTTTAAGCATGCGTGGGATAGGCATAAGGCTATCCTAACTATAAGATAATGCCAGGGACTAATGAAAGTATTTAGAAAACTGGGCAGACTAGATGGGCCGAATGGTTCTTATCTGCCGTCACATTCTATGTTTCTATGTTTCTAAATAAAGAAAGATGGCCAAACCAATCTAGGAGGACAGAACAGGGGGTAACCCTAATGGTATGAATAAGAGACAAAAGAAGAAAAAGATCTGTCCTATAAGGTATATAACAATATACACAATATTAAAAAAAAAAAAAAAGTTAAAAGAGTATCCTTTATTAAATAAACATAACAAGAAAAAGAAAACTTAAGTTAATTAATTATATGAATAAAAACTTCAACATAAAATTGCTCCATAAATATTTTTATATGTATGAGTTCACTTCAAAGTCTACATTTAGACCATATGGAGACAAAGTTTCCATGTTAAAAATCCATTTCATTTCAGTTTTGTTAAGGAGGTTCTCTATGTCTCCTCCCCTCCAATGTACTTTAACAGCCTCTATCCCCATAAATTCAATACCATCTGTATTGCCTCCATGAGCTTCTAAAAAATTTTTAGACACACTGTGTAGGGTATATTTTCTATTTATATTATAAATATGTTCCCTAATTCTAATCTTAAGTGGTCTGGATGTTCTCCCAATATATTGATACCCACAGGGGCACGTGATCATATAGATTACATTTCTAGAATTACAGGTTAGGAACGATTTTTTATCAATTGTATAATGGAGCAATTTTATGTTGAAGTTTTTATTCATATAATTATTATTTTATAAATTAAATAGTTTTTAAAGTTATTTTATAAACATAGTAAAAGGATTTATATCAATTTAAATGTCTATATAAATTGTATAGCTATATCCCTCTAATCTAATGATATATTTTTTCTTTCCCCTCTGTTTTTCACTTTTTAGAAGGTTTTATACTAAATGTTTTTATTCCTTCGTGTTGAAATAAATGTAACTGTTAAGGACTGGCAAATAAGACATTGTAAAGCCTTTTTAAAAATGGCGCCGACAACATTTCCGGTATACAGCGCTGGAATGACGTCATGACGTGCGGGACACGGCGGACGCTTTTAGATGACGAAAGCGGAAGTAAACGAATACGAACACCGCGAAAAAGGGCGCCAATCTTTTCAAAGCATATAAGGAGACATTGGAGATGAACACACAGCACCACTTGAGAAAGGCTTTCCTGCCGAAACGCGTTGTGGTATTTCTTATGGACAATTTTTATCTTGTATTTGCATTTTATATTTTTGAGTTTATATCAAATAATTTTATTTTGATTTTGCATCCTGGAATAATTGATACAACACATCCGGGGACAACTCATCTATATTATCTACAGCAATACAAGACGTCCCGCCTAAAGATTTTTAATCTCCTATACAAGTTCATAGTCTGAGTCAGCTTTTATAAAGGTTACCTTTTAACCAAGGTCATTTATTTATTCAAGACAATATTACCCTATGTCTCTTCTCTTTTATGTTTTATTGTTTTAGATACATACCAAGGACAGTACTGGTAAAAAGATAAAATTGCATGTATGGAGTGCTCTCACCAATTTTACTTTCACGTTGGTTTATCTAACCCTCAGCACTACATCCAGCTCTACCCTGAAAGCGCCTCTGCTCTCTACAAACTCCAGCTAAGTCCTCTTTCTAGCCGCGACACCCGAAGTTAATTCATATCCGTAGAAACTTGATTTGAAAAAATAGATTTCAGTTGAAAACCAGGAAGCAAAGAAAGAACCTTTGAATATGTGATGTTTAGTAAAATGCATTGATGTTCCTGATGTCTTGTACCAAAACAGTCAAGTACTCATTTTATACACACACACACGTTTATATATATATACACCCACAACAGGATCTTCATATTGCAGCCTTGTTACACAGGGTTTCTGCAGCCGCCATTTCAAATCCCTCGAACATTCCACCAACTGCCAATAGGCAGGAACAGGTGGAAGTTATAACTGGTATGTGAGCGCTCCAATTAATTATGCAGATTTACATAAAAATCAAGATGACAATATCAATAAACTTGAAAATGACCAATCTAGCCGAGATCACCACAATGACCACCATAAACCACAATTGAATGTACTGGGTGAGTCTTATCTGAATTCAGATAAGACTCACCCAGTACATTCAATTGTGGTTTATGGTGGTCATTGTGGTGATCTCGGCGAGATTGGTCATTTTCAAGTTTATTGATATTGTCATCTTGATTTTTATGTAAATCTGCATAATTAATTGGAGCGCTCACATACCAGTTATACCTTTTCGGTTTCATTTAATAAGTCGCTCCCTTGTATGTGACGCAGCCCTACTGTTATTTCATCCCATTGGGTATATTTATTTCTCACTGTCAGTCCATATTACAGGAACAGGTGGAAGGACCTCTAGTGGCCGTATGAGTGACTGCCACTACACGTGTTACTAGGCAGCAATGTGAACATTGCCTTTATTTCTGAAAAGGCAGCGTTCAGATTGAAAAGCCTGAAGGGACAGGCTATAGACACCAGAACCACTGCTTTATGCTTTAGTGTCCCTTTAATGGCTTTGAATCAACCTCTTTGTTAGTAACACTCCAAGTCAATTTCTTTTGAGGTCAAAAAGATCAGAAATAAGGTCAAAATGATCAGCTACTCTGGCTTTAAATTTTTAATTTACTTGGATTTTTTACTTTAGTAAAAAACCCTAAAAGTGTTGATGTATTTGGCAATGCTGACGTTGCATGAATCTTTGCATACTTAACAGCAGGAATCACTTGGCTTTGTTTTTAATGGTATGCGTACATATGACAGGTTGTGGCATATATAAGGGCAGGGAAGCTGGCACAGAGCCTTACATAATCCGTTTGGGTGCCTCTACCAGGTCTTTGCCAAACAGTTTGGAAGTGGTTTTACTAAAACTGGGCCTTTCCTCCTTTATCACATTGCTAATTCAGAATTTTCACTTACACATTATAATCAATGTCAACATCTTGCACTGCAGCGCTAGTCTGCCATTTGCTTCACACATTGTTGTTTAATTTAGTGTCAAAAATACATTTACAAACTCGTATAACACTAAAAACAAAATTAGACTGTAGTGAAGTGAAAACAGAACAGCAATATGCAGTCCAAAATAGTGCTTTTGGCTAAATATCCAGCTCACAGATTAGCCTGAATTTTAAAGTTTGGGTTTTAATTCACTGCAATTTACTGTGTAGTAAATACATTATGAAGGCGAGTAATTGACTCGACATATGCAATGTTTACCTCTACCTGCAGAATAATTTATAATCTCTTGACTTGCGCAGCAATCAACAGCTTTCTAATAAAGGCCTTGAATTAATATTGTTTGATAAGCTTTCTAAACGATTTAATATGTTTGGATAAACATAAAAAATAATTTATAAGCTTCTTTTGTTATGTTTTTTACAATTTCGAATGGAATGTTGAAAAAATCATTTGAAAAAATATTAAAATATTAAATCATTTGGATAGCATATGTAACAATATTAAATTGAAGGTCTAAGTAATAGAAACAGAAATAAATAAAAGATGTATTGGATTGTTCGAATGTAACACACAAGGCTAATTCACTCTATACACAGTATTCTAGTGGCTATATGTGTGCATAGTGTTCTTCAAATTTCTCTGTGTTCTTGCTGCTCTGAAATCTGTAGGCTTAGAAAACATTGTGAGCAAAAATCCAGGGATAAAATTAGTAGCAGAGTATATTGTTTTTACAGTGTAAAAATTCCATTACACATGGAAAACAAAATTTGATTTCAAAGGCAAATCCTTACATTTCATCACTATAACCACATAAATGTATACAATATTTAAAATAAACAGTGTACATATTTCAAACAGGCTTAGCTAAGAATTTTGGCTGAAAGTCAGTTTTGTAGGCCTTACTGATCTTTACAGTTTTTGCATCTCGTAGAAGGGTGAATTGTTTTTTTTTTTTTTTTTAATTCTTTATTTTTGTAGTGCATAAGTTTATAACATTTGCTTGGAGGTACCCCAAAGGCAATCCTCTAGCGCGTTTCAGACAGTTAGGCATAGAGGTACATGGTAATCCTAGCACATTTTTTATATAAGGTTAAATCAAATAGTAAGCAGTATATATTGTAGTAGCTTAATCACTTCCAAAACGCAACGGCAACAGTGCACATTTTTATGTTGAAGTTAAAAGTTAAAAGTTAACATTTAGTTATGATTTAGTTCACCGCAGTGGTGTCTTCTGTGCAAAGGATAGCAAACAAATATTCCATTAATACATCACCTTTCCTTTTGTTCCTATTCTGAGTAACGTATCTTGAGTTAAATAACTACCTCATACATGCATACCTTGTAAAAATAAAAAGTGTAAAGTAAACGCAATGTGAAATCAAGGGTTAATAGTCCTTTTGTTTTTCTTTGTCTAGTGGTAACTATGGAGTAGCCGTAGAATAACGTATGTACATGCTGATGAACTTATTAGTCACAATGTCAGTGCCCATTCGCAGATATGCAGATTTATTTTTCTCTTTACTTTCTCCATCCTGAAAATCTTTCTCTCTCTATGTACTATCTTGCAGTGATTTAGCTTACATTTTTTATCTACATGAGTGTCCATTAAATGCTTTTGACACATAGGCGATATCGCCTTTATAGATATAGACATAAGTTAAACTAAGTTTGTCATGTATCAGGCTAGGTCTAAGCAGGTTACACATGTGCATATAAGTTATTGTGGTCTGGAGCTGCAGTGTATTAGTATTGGTGCCTGCTAAGTGACTAACAGTGCGAGGACATTAACTAAGCATTGCTAAGCATAGTGAAGACGTGTTTGAGTAGTGTCTAAACATTCTGCTCTTGAGTCGGTTACAGACTGGCCTCTAGGCCGTCCAGCCGCAGTGGCTGCATGTTATTTGCCAGGTGAGGTCCCAGGAAGGGCAAAACAGACATATTTTAACTTGTTAGGATTAACATAGAGGGTTCCTTATCACCAGCCTGCGTCACTAGTGTTATGCTGCTATGTGGTGTTCAAGGAAAATAGAACAAATTTAAGGCACCGGGAAGAAGGAATGGCGCTATGTGGCCTTAGCTTGTGGAGCGTTGCCTTTTATACCCCAGTGTGTGGGGGGGCCAAGTCAGGGTGAGCTCATGTGGCTATCCGATGCCCATCTATGGCTGAACCTAGTTGTTAGATCTATATACACTTTTGTAATGCTTTTATGTCCTATAGAGGACTGTGCTTTCCTTTGGTAGATTAAACAGGCTTATATATGCGTTTCTGTAGTGGTAGCTGGACTTATGTGTAGTAGCAGACTTCAACAATATATTGAGAGATGCATGCTAGGATGCTTGGTGTATGATCCATATAAAGGGAAGACAGGGACCATGTCTGCAGGGGTTAGATAATGCAGCGATCGTGTCTGGTGTGACCTTTAAATCTAATTTCGTTGCGGGCATATTGTGCCTATGCGTGTGGGGTATAGGGAGAGGGGCTAGCCGAGCACCCCGACAAGTGAGTGTTGAGAGGGATGTTGGTAACAACGCTATCTGTAGGTTTAAACAGCAAAAACTAAAATACAAGAGCTGTATATTTACGGCATATCAGCAATATTCAGGTGAGAGGGTGAGTGAGTTTCTATAAGTCCAACTGGGTCTCGGGGGATGCAAGTTTGGTCTGTACCGGGTGTTGTCGTCGGGCAGGGGGGGTAGGATATGCTTTTCATCTCCTTGCGGTGCCTCGTAAATGGGCATGTTCTTTTCTGGGGGGGGGAGATGTGGTTGTCCGTGTAGAAGTTTACCGCCCGTGCCCTCAGGTCTTTGGTGTCCATTGGTGCTGTTTGAGCTGTTTTGACATACAGTCCGGTAGGAGCTTGGGCAGTAGGGTTGTGTCCGTGGGTTTGCGCTGTGTCTTTACCGGCGTCCGGCGGTGAGTCTGAGTCTCTAGTGGGTGCGCGGTGCGTTGCTCCTAAGTTGTGATCGCTGCATAGGAGTCTGGTGTGGCGCCCTGGGGGATGAACGGGGTGATCCGTCCCGGATTCCAGGTGTGTGCACGAGTTGGTGAGTTATTGTTGGCTGACCCCTCTTTGGAGAGAGAATCTTGTGGCAGCCCCAGGGTCTGCAGAATGGCCGGGGCTTCCTGGATGTCCTGGATGGTATATGTAGTTGTCCCCTGTAGCACCGCCAGTGTTCTGGCGGATCTCCAGCGGTAAACTATCTTGTGATGTTGGAGCACTGAGGTTAGTGGTCTAAGCGACCTGCGCCAGGCTAGCGTGCCCCTGGACAGATCCGCATAGAACGACAGTTCCATGTCCTCGAAGTGGAAGGGGGTTCTGCCCCGTAGGGCGGTGAGGATCGCTGCCTTGTCTCGTGTGTTGCGAAGGGTGATGATGACATCCCTTGTGGCTGTGGTCGGTGCGCCTGC
The DNA here is from genome assembly GCF_036172605.1 of Pelobates fuscus. NCBI lineage: Eukaryota > Metazoa > Chordata > Amphibia > Anura > Pelobatidae > Pelobates > Pelobates fuscus. The sequence continues at coordinate 127,166,957 of NC_086321.1, forward strand.
CGGTTTAGGTATACTAAAGACTTCTTCTGGGATAATTGGTGTAGGCTGCTTGTGTGGTATCGCCAGCAATAGGCGCCCCATAACTTTTGGCAGTTCGGCCTTCGGAACGTGGTCCGGGACTCCCCTTATCTTAATGTTAGTTCTCCGCCTGGCATCTTCTTGATCCGCGAGGCAACGCTCATAGTGCTGGGTTTGCTTTTGCAGGTCCTGCATGGACTGTTGCAGTGTGGCAATCTCCCGGGCTTGAGATTGGGAGGCTCCCTCCATTTTGACGATGCGGCCTGTCAGGCCTCGTAAGTCTGCGCGGAGCGCTGTCACATCCTCGTGGATGTTTCTTTGCAGGTCCGCTAATAATGCTTTTAAGACCGCTGTGGTAATTGGCTCTGAGTCTGCCTCTGTGCCTCGTCGTTTAGCCTTCGGTGGCGGGTTCGGAGCCCGTAGGTGGTCTTCCTCCGCGTCGTCCGACAGTTCCACCGAGAAATCTGAGCACCCGCCATTCAATGCTGCCATATTGGTTTCATTGGCGCCTTGTGCTTGTCTCCACATTTCCCCGATTGTGAGCCCCGAGGTGGGCTTGTTGGGTATCATTTTTTTCCCCTTGCGCCCCATTCGGTTCAGAGGTATTTTATAGCCGTTTAGGGGTAGATGGGGGGGTTGTTTTTAGCGTTTTTCCCCGTGTAAAGGTCGGAGCTTCCTGAATTGTTTTTTTTAATCTGGTGGGCATCATTCTTACATCAGGATTTGTCTTTGTGTAAACTGACGATAAACAGCAGACACTCTACTTGTAAATTATTCCAACAACACCAGGAGTGGCAATGCATACATAATAGAATCATCTACATGATCACATTGTGCAGAGAAGGATTAGATCCCGCAGGGCGGGTTACCAGTTTGGGACCCCCCTTCATTCTTTACAAAGGGATGTTTAATGGGGTCAAGCAAGTTCATGGTTCCGGGGCTCATGTCTATTCTCTGGGCCCTAGGCAGCCATACAATGCTACCTTAGGTTTAATCCTGATTTGTCATTGTGACCATCCCGGAGATCTATTGTTGGTGAATGGAAAGAGAAAAAATCAGCGCTAGATTGCCACACAAGAAAATAATAGTAAGGCTGCAATCCTTAAAGGGGAGTCCCCTATAATCCCCTAATGATAAGAAATGATGCAAAATAGAACAAAAAAAGGTTGCGCCTAAAATATACAGTAAAACATATAAGAGTGTATATAATAAATAATATAAAATAATACAATTTAATATAGAATATTAAATGAAATATAAATGGATAATTGGCAATAGTCCAGAGCACTTATCATAAGTCCATAATGGTAGATGCCGTGTATAAGAACAGGGATCCTGAGGCGTAAAATGGGGTGTGTCTTCACAAATGGGTACTTGCAATCCAGTGAGGTAATATGTGAAGAAAAAAAAAACAAGAGGAACTCCAATGGCACAGTATATAGATGAATAAAATGTTAAATAAAATAAAATAAAAGTAGTCTTACTCACACTTTTCAGAGCTAGAACCTAGCTCTGATATAACGCACGTGAAGTGGAATAATCCCCACTCAAGGATATGCGGCGTAATATTGATTGGCGAGTATCTGGCTCAGATTCAACGTCCAAGTTGGTATTATTCGACCCAGGGAGATAAAATAAAGTATATAGTGCTCTCTGTATAGTAATTAAAAGGTATAAAAAGAGAATAAATATACTACTCACAGTATATAGAGCAGGCTTGTACTGCTCAATGTAGGCGCTTGGGTGGTATCATCCCCACCTAAGGATTCTTTAGGCTTCTCGTCAGGTAGATAGTATATGTATAGTCCAGGGAAAAAGAAATCAAAATGGCTATAAAATGTTTTATGCCAAAGTATTTTCTTTATTGTAAAATAATCAAATTAATATCTAAACGCGTTTCGCCGCAAGGGCTTCTTCAAGTAGATAATAGTAAAAGAGGGACACACCTGACATACAATGGTTTATATAAGATACAGTAATGTTTGTAATTTTGAAAATCCCGCCAAAATGACGTCATCAGTAGCATAATATAAAGATACAAATCAAATAGCTGAATAAAACATAAATTATTGTACATATAAAACATATAATATAGGTACATTCATTTAAACACAAAAACGAAGGTTTAAAAGACTTAAAATAACTATTTTAAAATGATCACGTGACGTGCAGCTAAACAGCACTTCCGCGTCACGTGATCGCAATGTGGAACGCATATTACATTAGAGGTGGCTATTTAGTCTGATCAGGAAAAGATAAGTAAAGCTGTTTGCACAACCACACAGAAGCAGGAATGGTGGCTCAGGAGATAAGCTATCTGCCTGCATAAGCAAGCAGACAGTCAGTCCAACAAAGCACAAGTTCAAACCCCAGCTTGGGCACCCATGGAGACTTAATACTTTTAATTTATTTGTAATTTTTAATTTTAATTTAGGCATGGGATTAAATAAATGATTATTTAAAAAGATAAAACAAGGTGTTTTTGGGGGAATAAAATAGAGTATATGAAATAAAAATGTATAATAAAAAGGAGCACATAGGAGGTATATAGGCATAATAGGTGTATATAAACTGGAAAAAATTAATATAAATTCAATAAAAATAAATAAATAAATAAATTGCAAATATAAAAATATATGTGTATGAAATATAAGAAAGTAAAATAGTAATAATAATCTGTTATAAAAAATTAAAAAGATCAAAGTCAATATTTAGCCCCGTGGGAGCAAGGGTTTTTAGATTGTATGCCCATTCCATTTCTTTTTTACCTAAAACTTTTTTAATGTCTCCTCCTCTCCATGGAATATTACAGGTGTCTATACCGATACATTTAAGATATTTTGGATTCTTTCCATGTTGTAGAAAATGTTTTGAGACTGAATGATTCTCGTAGCCTTTTCGAATATTTCTACAATGTTCGGCTAATCTCGTTTTTAAATCCCTCGTGGTCATACCCACATATTGGAGCCCACAAGGACATTCCAGAAGATAAATTACGTTTTTCGTATTACAATGAATAAAATGTTTTATTTGATACGTTTTCTGTGTGATTGTTGATGTAAATGATGTAGTTTTAGATTTAACGGTATCACTAGTACGTTTGCATACAATACATCTGTTACATTTAAAGAAACCACTCGGTTTGTTTAAAAAAATAGAGGGACTAGGGGATAAGGTGCTTTGCTTATATTTAGTGTAATTACTTGTAAGAATAGACTTAAAGCTGGGTGCTCCTCTAAATATCACATGTGGAATATCGGGAATGATTCCAGCCAAAGTGTCATCTTGTTTTAATATATGCCAATGTTTTTTTATTATCTTCTTCATAACATTGCTTTTGTTATTGAAGTTAAAAATGATTGGCAATATTGGAGCGTTTTTTGTGTCTTTTGTAGTCTTATACTCTAATAAATCAGATCTATTAACTGTGCTAATGTCTTTTAATGTTTTGTCTAGATTATTTCTGGAGTAATTCTTTTGAGAGAATTTATTAGACAATAATTGGGACTGTTCCTCAAAATCTTGTGTTAGGGAACAGTTTCTTCGTAAACGGAGAAACTGACTTTTAGGTATCCCTTGAAGCCAAGGCTTGTGGTGGCAGCTGGTCACATCTATAACATTGTTAGTACACACTTTTTTAAAAAAAGTTTTAGTTTGAATTCTTTCATTTTGGATAAAAATTTCTAAATCTAAAAAATGAATAGAGGATTTACTATAATCCCAGGTTAAAATAATACCTTTATCATTTTGATTTAAATATTGTAAGAACTGATTAAGAGAGTCTTCTGGGCCATCCCAGATAAAAAACAAATCGTCTATATATCTAAAATAGGTGACCAGGTTTGTTTGCCAGCCATGCCCTCCCAGAATGGCAGTGGTTTCCCAATCTGCCATAAAGAGATTGGCATAGCTGGGTGCAAACCTGGTCCCCATAGCTGTACCTTGTTTTTGTAAATAAAAAGAATCTAAAAACCAAAAATAATTATTTTTTAAAATAATATTTATACCCTGAATGATAAAATCAATTTGTTGATCTGGAATATTATTTTCGTCTTTTAGAATTCTTTCAACCGCTAGACAGCCTTGATCGTGGGGGATGATGGTATATAAAGATTGTACGTCACATGTAACTAAAACATATGAGTCTTTCCATGTAAAATTGTTTAAAAAACGGAGTAAAGTCATGGAATCTTTTAAATATGACTTCATACGTTTCACTGAGGGCTGTAAAAGAATATCAAGGTATTCGGATAAATTAGATAAAATCGAATTGATCCCTGAAACAATAGGCCTACCTGGGGGATTGATGATGTCCTTATGAATTTTTGGTAAAAAGTAAATAACAGGGATAATAGGGTGAGATACTTTTAAGTATTCAAATTCCTGTTTACTTAAAACATTCTGTTCGAGACCACTAGTTAAAAATGAATTTAACGTCTGTTGTATTATAGATGTAGGGTCTTGTGTTAATTTTTCGTAGACTATAGTGTCATTGAGTTGTCGCATAGCTTCTTTTATATACATCTCTTTGGTTAAAATAACTATACCACCCCCCTTATCTGCTGGTTTTATAATGATATCATCGTCTTTTTGTAGTTGTTGTAGAGCTATACGCTCTGATTGTGTGAGGTTATCACGGTCATATTTGTTTTTATGAATCTTTTCTAGATCTTTTGTGACTAGTTTTTCAAAAACTTCTAAGGGGCCTGATTTAAAGCTAGAGGGAAAGAATGTCGATTTTTTCTTTAAAGAGGTAGAGATAATTTTAGGTGATTCTGATGATGAGGTAGCTATAGGTTGTGAGGTAGAAATGTCTGTATTCTTACAGGCAAAGAACCTTTTGAGAGTGGCTTTTCTCACAAATTTATTAATGTCTATGAAAGCTTGGAAGGGTTTAAAAGGATTTGTGGGAGCGAATTTAAGGCCTTTGGTTAGAACTGATATTTGAGTAGATGTTAATATCTTTTGAGATAGGTTAAAAATACCAAGGTCTTTTTCATTAGGCTGATTTGTTATCTTTCTAACCTTTCTCTTTTGGATTCTTCTTCCACTTCTCCTTCCTCTAAATTGAGACTTCGCTTTCTGGTTTTTATAGGATGTGGCGTTAGTGCGTGTGCATTGTTTTGTGGATATTGGTGCTCTGAATATATTGGAGAGATGCGTATTTAGTGGTCATGTCCAAAGCAGCAAGACTTTTGGACCGTTTTGGATTATCAGCAAACTCTCACATATCCCACCCACGATTTCAGTTTTGAGTCAGCTACCATGGTCCTTTACCATAGTGCTTTTCCAATAAAGATCTAAAAATAGCTAAGACTCCTCAATGCCACAAAGACTATGATTTCCCTCACGTGGAAGTGAGACTCGGTTCTGTCTTTAGCGACATGGTTTTGTTCAGTTGAAGAGAGAGTTTTGAGGATCCAGCGGTGGATTCGCCTTTCTTAAGGGAAAAAAATATTCCAGATGGTTTTATTGGTTGGATTACAGTTCTATTCCTGAGGCCTATTAGTTACTCCAGGTTTATGGACAACCTTTCTAACATAAGTTAGTGCCTGGTCAGAGGAGAACGGGCTTGTGGCCATGGACTCATGAAAGATTATGCTACACAGCAGGGCCGGACTGGGAGAAAAATTCTGCCCGGGCATTTTTTTATCACAGCGGCCCACTAAGAAGGGGGCGGGGCAGAGAGGGTGTGTTTCATCATCACTAATGACAAACACGCCCCCTCTCAAAGTGAGCATGTTGGTTCAATGCTCTTCCAGGGCAGACCATGCGCAGAACTCTGCTAAAGAGCTCTAACATGAGAAAAAAAGCCCTGTATTTGTTCTGCACAGTGCAAGCAAATTTAATAACATGCTTGCACTGTGTTTCCTTGCAACTTGTCTCTGGTGTCTCTATAAATGGATACCAGGAGACAAAATGAAAGAGTATTGTGCATGTGTTTGGAACCTGCTTGTGGGATTGCGTGTGTGTAGAGTGAGCTGATTGTGGTGTGGTATTGAGTAATAAGGTCGGTTTTAGTCGTGTTGTATTTTTGGTGAAATGTAGTGCATATGTGGCTAGGGGCTGTAGAGAATGTGTGTATAGGGGATGTAGTGTGTGTGTATATAGGTGATGTAGTGTTTGTAGGGATTGTAGAGAGTGTGTGTTTAGGGGTGTATTATGGGTTTGTTTACAATGAATTTAGTGTGTTTATAAGGGATCCAGAGTGTGTATTTTAAGAATGTAGTGTGTGTGTGTAGGTGGTGCAGTGTGTGTGGATACAGGAGTCTAGTGTGTGTTTGAAGGACCCAAAATGTGTAGGAGATCTAGTGAGTGTGTGTTTATAACGGATTCAGAGTGTATAAAGGGATCTAGTGTGTGTATATGATCCAGAGTTGGGTAAGGGATCTAGTGTGTGTCTGGAACGTAATGTGTTTAGGAGTGCAGTATGTGCGTGAGGGGTGCTGTTATGTAAATATATATATATATATATATATATATACACACACACACACACATATATATAAATATGTTCGGAAGTATTGTGTGTGTATGTGTGAGGGGTGCAGTGGGTGTCTGTAAGGGATGTAGTGTGTATGTGATGGATGCTGTGTTTGTGGGGTGCTGTGTGTGATGTGTGTGTGGCTGCTGTGTGTGAGGGTGCTGTGTGTGATGTGTGTAAGGGTGCTGTGTGTGATGGGTGTGAGAGTGCTGCATGTGATGTGTGTGAGGGTGCTATGTGTGAGAGTGTTATGTGTGAGAGGGCTTTGTGTGAGAGTGCTGTGTTGTGTGATGGGTGTGAGAGTGCTGTGTTGTGTGATGGGTGTGAGAGTGCTGTGTGCGATGGGTGTGAGAGGGCTGTGTGTGAAAGTGCTGTGTGTGATGTGTGTGAGAGTGCTGTGTTGTGTGAAAGTGATGGGTGTGAGAGGGCTGTGTGTGATGTGTGTGATGGGTGTGGGAGGGCTGTGTGTGAGAGTGCTGTGTGTGAAAGTGCTGTGTTGTGTGAAAGTGATGTTTGTGCTGTGTTGTGTGAAAGTGATGTTTGTGCTGTGTTGTGTGAAAGTGCTGTGTGTGATGGGTGTGAGAGGGCTGTGTGTGATGTGTGTGAGAGTGCTGTGTTGTGTTAAAGGGCTGTGTGTGCTGCGTGAGAGTGCTGTGTGTTAAAGGGCTGTGTGTGCTGTGTGTGATGGGTGTAAGAGGGCTGTGTGTTAAAGGGCTGTGTGTGTTGTGTGTGATGGGTGTGAGAGGGCTGTGTGTTAAAGGGCTGTGTGTGCTGTGTGTGATGGGTGTGAGAGGGCTGTGTGTGCTGTGTGTTAAAGGGCTGTGTGTAATGGGTGTGAGAGGGCTGTGTGTTAAAGGGCTGTGTGTTCTGTGTGTGATGGGTGTGAGAGTGCTGTGTGTTAAAGGGCTGTGTGTGCTGTGTGTGAGAGTGCTGTGTGTGCTGTGTGTGCTGTGTGTGCTGTGTGTGAGAGTGCTGTGTGTTAAAGGGCTGTGTGTGCTGTGTGTGATGGGTGTGAGAGTGCTGTGTGTTAAAGGGCTGTGTGTGAGAGGGCTGTGTGTTAAAGGGCTGTGTGTGCTGTGTGTGATGGGTGTGAGAGTGCTGTGTGTGCTGTGTGATAAGGGGCTGTGTGTGATGGGTGTGAGAGTGCTGTGTGTGCTGGGTGTGAGAGTGCTGTGTGTTAAAGGGCTGTGTGTGCTGTGTGTGATGGGTGTGAGAGGGCTGTGTTGTGTGAAAAAAAAAAAGTAGGCATTATGCCCCCCCCCCCTTCTTACCTTTAGCCTGGGAGGGGGGGGGACCAGCAAGCTGGTACCTGGGAGAGAGAGGGGGGGGGGACCGGCAGAATCACACAACAGAATCCCTGGTGGTCCAGTGGTAAGTGAACTCTAGCCTGCGGGCTAGAGTTCACTCTCGCGAGATCCGGTCGTTGCCATGGCAACGCACCGGATCTCGCGAGAGGAACCCGGCGGAGCAGCAAGATAGAGCTCTGTCGGGTCCTCTCCCTCCCCAGCCGCATGTGCCGCAGGTCTGTCCAAGTGGGCCGGTGAGGGAGAGCTTTGATCTCCCCACCGGCCCGTCATGGAATACAGCGGGGCCGGCGCTCGGATAGTGCCGGCCCTGCATAGACCGGCAGGGGAGATCCTGGGACTTCCCCTGCCGGCCTCGGCCCCACGGCCACCGCGGCCCCACGGGCATTTGCCCGGTGTGCCCTATGGCCAGTCCGGGCCTGCTACACAGTATGAGTTTGTTGGCAGGCGTTCAGTGGGTATCCCTTTGTGCCTGGCCTCTGGCAACTCAGCTGGCCATGATCTCATTTTTTCCCTTCCCATTTTTCTAGCCATTCTTTATTTGTCCAATTCCTCATTCTTTCCACTTATCCCTCTCCTCCCCATCACTTTTTTTCTTTTCACCTTTACTAGACAGTGCTAACATATTGTAATTAGCTATATAACTGCTTTATGGCTTTTTGATTTCTCACCCATTTTATTTGTATTTGTGAAACTTTTATCAAAGTTTGTGCATTCAGAAGTTAATACCTCCCAAATGTCATGTATCGATGGAGATGGTGCTGGAAGGAAACTCACAGGATGCAGCTATAAGAAAACACAAACCCTATGCTAATCTCTCTCTAATTTATGCTTTCATCTTTCAAGTAAATCCATAGCCGCTAACAGCAGTGTCCAGTGAAGCAGGAAGTCAATGGGCAGGGTGTGCCACTGTTGCAAATCACGTAACCAGAACTGCCGAAAGGGGCACACATGCCCAAGAAGGGGGCATGTCAGCCCAAAGAATTGGAAGGCCAGGCATGAATGCATGTCAGGCTGCCTGCCAATCATGCAGGCTGGCAAACTAAGGGCATACTATGCAGACAGCACCCTGAGCTTGGCATAAATAGGTTAAATGATGCACCTACTCCACGCTTTCTAAGAACTGGCCCCTAACACTCACATGTCCACTTGCTTCTTACCTTCATACTAGCAGGCAGAAGCTCCTGGTATATAGTCTGGGACAGAGAAAAGGTGTATGTAGTGAGAGTAGAAGAAAGGGGACATACCACAGTGTTAGAGAGACCAAAGTCAGCATTACAACTAATTTCATTGTCAGCCTGTCCACATAGGTTTTGTTCCCATACATCCCTTTTAAGCTTCCATACTTAAGCAAGAGTATATGAAGAGTAGTTAGGGTTGCCACCTTGGAGGCCTTAATTATTTATGTATGTGTGACATCACATGATGTAAATCACAAGGAGTGACATAAGGAAAAATTCAGTAAAATCATCAAACAGCTACTTACAGTTTGATTCTGCTGTATATATGGATTGTTCCCATTGTCTCAGTGTCCCCATGTCTCCCAGTCCCATAGTCTTCCAGTGTCCCCATTTATCCCAGTGTCCACTAGTGTCTGTGTCCCCAGGTCTCCCAGTGTTCCTATGTATCAGTGTCCTAATGTATTACAGTGTGTCAGTGTCCTCTCTTGTCTCCATGTCGCCCAGTGTCCCCATGTCTCCCAGTATCCTATAGTGTCTGGGTCCCTATGTCTCCCAGTGACCCTAGTGTGTGGGTCCCTATGTTTCCTAGTGTCTGTGTGCCCATGTCTCCCAGTGTCCCCTAGTTTCAGTGTCCCCATGTCTGTATCCACAAGTGCCCCCATATCTTCCAGTGTCCCCAAGTGTCTCAGTGTCCCCAGGTCTCCCAGTGTTTCCTAGTGTCTTTGTGTTCCAATGTCTCTGTGTCCCCTAGTATCCAAGTGACATGGGAATACTGGGACACTGGGAGACTAGTGGAAGCAAGGAAACATGGGGACACAGACATTTGGGGACACTGGGAGACATGGGGACACAGAGACATGGGGACACTGGGAGACATGGGGACACAGACACTTGGAGACTAGGGGACACTAGGAGACATGGGGACACTAAGATATTTGGAGACACTGGGAGACATGGGGACACAGACCCATGGGGACACTGGGAGACTAGGGAACACTGGGAGATATGGGAACACTGAGACATTAGGGACATGGTGTCCCTAGTGTTTCCGAGCTTCCCCATGTCTCAGAGTGTCCCTTAATATCTCCCAGTGTCCTCTCATGTCTCCCAGTGTCCCCTAGTGTCTGGGTCACCATGCCTCCTAGTGTCTGTGTCCCAGTGCCCCATGTCACTAGGACACTAGGGGACACAGAGACATTGGGACACAAAGACACTAGGAGACACTGGGAGACCTGGGGACACTGATACACTTGGGGACACTGGGAGATATTGGGGCACTTGTGGATACAGACATGGGGACACTGGGAGACATGGGGACACTGAAACTAGGGACACAGAGACATGGGGGCACAGACCCAGGGAGACTAAGGGACACTGGGAGACATAGGGGCACATAAACACTGGGAGACATGGGAACACTAAGACATTTGGGGACACTGAGAGACATAGGGACACATACACTGGGAGACATGGGGACACTGGGAGATATGGGGACACTGAGAGACTAGGGGACACTCTGTCCCTAGTGTCTCAGTGTCCCAATGTCTCCAAGCACCCCCAAGTCTCCCAGTGTCCTCAAATCTCCCCTAGTGTCTCAGTTTCCCCATGTCTTACAGTGTCCCCAATTATCAGTGTCCCTATGTCTCCCAGTGTACCCAGGTGTCTCAGTGTCCCCAAGTCTCCCAGTTTCTCTCAGTATCCCCTAATGTCTCTGTGTCCCTATGTCTCACTAAACTGTGGGCTGTCTCGGCAGGCTAGGAGCTGCTGTCTGGACTCTGTCCTGTGTAGCTGCTCCCCTGCGGATCAGTGAGTAGAGAGAGGCAGGCATATGCTGTAACTTCCTATCTTTGCCTTTCTCCACACACAGGGACCCCTACTGGCCGGTGCTTGTATTGCAGAGTAATCTCAGTTTGTATTGCCGGTATTACTGCAATACCGGCACGGCCAGGTAGCCTCAAATACTGTATGTGCCAGCAAAATACCAGCCAGGTGGTAACCCTAAGAGTTTTTAAATCAATGGGCCTATTCCATGGACATGGGCTAGGAGCTGCAGCTCCATCAGCCCCTATGTTAAGCCGGCCTTGAACATGCGTAAACTAGAAATGAATATCCTTAAGGTAAAAATGGTTAGCAGTCCATTGTCATTGAGAAACATCACAAAGAATTCTGTTCAGAGTAAGAGGCTAAACAGGCTGTTTCAAGCAGTAGACTATACAGTGGAATCTCGGTTAACGCACGCCTCGGTAAACGAAAAATTCGGTTTACGAATGAAAATTCGTAAAAAAAAATGCCTCGGTTTACGATTTTTTTTCGCAATACGAAACAAGTGTCCCAGTTTATAGCTCCGCCCCCTGCATACTGAAGTGTGGGTAGAACGTGAGTGTGTAGTGTGGAGGTGTTGGCGAGGTTTTGGAGCCATTTGCAGCAAGTTGTTGAGCCTTTTGGAGCCATTTGCAGCACGTTGTGGAGCCTTTTGGAGCCATTTGCAGCAAGTTGTGGAGCCTTTTGCAGCAGGGTTTGGAGCCTTTTTGGTGCATCTCAAGAAGTGGAAAGGTAGGGAGCTGAGCTTGGTTGTTTGAATGCCTTTTACTGTGTGTTCTGCATTCTGGGGGTGATTTCCATGCCAGCTCATGTGCTGTGCATGCCTGTTACTGTGTGTTTTGCATTGTGGGGTTGCTTTTCATGCCAGCTCACGTGCTGTGCATGCCTGTCACAGCTCATGTGCTGTGCATGGCTTTTACTGTGGTTTCCATGCCAGCTCACGTGCTGTGCATGCCTGTTACAGCTCATGTGCTGTGCATGCCTGTTACAACTGTACTGTGTGTTTTGCAATGTGGGGTTGTTTTCCATGCCATCTCATGTGCTGTGCATGCCTGTTACAGCTCATCTGCTGTGCATGGCTTTTACTGTGGTTTCCATGCCAGCTCATGTGCTGTGCATGCCTGTTACAGCTCATGTGCTGTGCATGCCTGTTACAACTGTACTGTGTGTTTTGCAATGTGGGGTTGTTTTCCATGCCATCTCATGTGCTGTGCATGCCTGTTACAGCTCATCTGCTGTGCATGGCTTTTACTGTGGTTTCCATGCCAGCTCATGTGCTGTGCATGCCTGTTACAGCTCATGTGCTGTGCATGCCTGTTACAGCTCATGTGCTGTGCATGCCTGTTACAGCTCATGTGCTGTGCATGCCTGTTACAGCTCATGTGCTGTGCATGCCTGTTACAGCTCATGTGCTGTGCATGCCTGTTACAGCTCATGTGCTGTGCATGCCTTTTACTGTGTGTTTTGCAGTGTGGGGTTGTTTTCCATGCCAGCTCATATGGGTGTAAAGCATCTTTAATTTTTTTTTGCATACTTAGGGACGGTGGTGTCATGGCACCCAAGAAAGCAGCGGAAGCTGGGAAGAGGAAGAAGGTGATGATTCTGCTTGAGGACAAGAAGGAAATCATCAGGAAGCATGAAGGAGGAATGCGATTGACCGACCTTGCCAAAGAGTATGGAAGGAGTGCATCCACAATCGGTACAATCCTAAAAATGAAAGAAAAGATTACTGGGAGAGATGCAGCCAAGGGAGTCACCAGGGTCTCCAAGCAACGCCCACCTGTTCTGGACGAGGATGAGAAGTTGCTCCTGCTCTGGATTGAACAGAAGCAGCGTGCAGGGGACTCAGTGACCAAGGCGATCATCTGCGAAAAAGCCAAGGCCTTGCACGCTGACCTCCTCAAACAACAGCCAGGAACGTCAGCAGATGCAGAAGGCTTCAAGGCCAGCAGGGGGTGGTTCGAAAGGTTCAAGAACAGATCTGGCATCCACAGTGTGGTCAGGCATGGAGAGGCTGCAAGTTCCGATGTTGCTGCAGCTGAAGAATTTGCTACGGAGTTCCTGGAGGTCATAGTTTCAGAGGGCTACCTTCCTCAGCAGGTCTTCAACTGCGACGAGACTGGACTCTTCTGGAAGAGGATGCCAAAGCGTACCTTCATCACAGAAGAGGAGACCTCATTGCCTGGCCACAAGCCGATGAAGGACCGTCTTACCCTCCTGTTCTGCGCCAATGCCAGTGGGGACCTTAAGATCAAGCCTCTGCTTGTCTACCATTCAGAGAACCCACGGGCCTTCAAGAAACACAAGGTGAACAAGGAGCAGTTGAGCGTTTTGTGGCAGTCTAACGCAAAGGCTTGGGTCACACGCCTCTTGTTTGTGAAGTGGGTCAATGCGGTTTTTGGTCCTGCTGTGAAGAAGTACCTTCTGGACAATAACCTGCCACTCAAGGCCATGCTGCTCATGGACAATGCTCCTGCCCATCCTCCAGGCCTCGAGGAAGACTTGCTGGAGGACTTTAATTTCATCAAGGTCATGTTCCTTCCGCCTAACACCACCCCACTACTCCAGCCAATGGACCAGCAGGTCATCTCCAATTTTAAAAAACTCTACACAAGGGAGCTTTTCCGGCGATGCTTTGAGATGACAGATCGCTCAAGCCTCACCCTCCATGAATTTTGGAGAGAGCATTTTGACATTGTGAGCTGTCTGCAGATTATCACCATTGCCTGGGCCAGGGTCAGCCAGACAAACCTAAATTCTGCTTGGCGCAACCTTTGGCCAGACTGTGTTGTAAAACCTGCCTCCAGTGCCTCTGCACCTGCACCAGAGTCAACAGTGTTGGAGGAAATTTTTCCTTGGGGAGGACCATGGGCCTGGAGGTGACTGAGGAGGATGTCTACGAGCTGGTGGAGGAACACAACCGTGACCTAACCACCGAGGAGCTGGTGGAATTGCAGAAGGAGTCGATGGAGGAGCAGATCGCATTTGAGGAGGAGGAGGAAATGAGTGAGGAACAGCTCTCTTCCACGGAACTCAAGGAGGCATGCCAAATGTGGGTAAACCTACAGACTTTTGTACAGCAGCACCACCCAGATAAAGCTCTAGCCCACAGACTTGTGAGCAGTTTTGACACAGACATCATGTCCCCTTTCCGAGGGATGCTTAAAAGGCGCCAGAGGCAGCAGACAATGGAAAGGTTCCTACAAAAACAGCCTAGACATGAAGAAGAACCTGCTTGTGTTAGTGCTGCCCAATTGCCCTCGTCCTCCTCATCTTCCAAACAGTGTTGAAATTGTTTTGCTATTTTCCATGTTTTCCCTGTTGACGTGTGATTTATGTACAGTTAAAGTGTACTGTACCATGTTACCAACAGTCTGCCATGTTTTAAAAGTTGATGTGTGATGTTTTAAAACATAAAGTTGGATGTTTGAAATGTTATTTCTTGATTAACCATGTCCCTGTACAGTATTTATGCCTTTAAAGTGCACTTTATAAAGAGTTTTGAACAGATAAAATACTTTATTTGACTTTATTCTCACCTCCGGAACGCATTAATTGGTTTTCAATGCATTCCTATGGGAAACCGTGTTTCGGTTTACGAATTTTTCGCAATACGAAACGTCCCGGAGAACGCATTCAATTCGTAAACCGAGGTCCCACTGTATATCAAATGCTGTATGGAAGAATGAGAGAAAAAAACAAGACACCATGTCATAAACTATCTGGTAAAGCAGAACTGTCACTACTGAGATTTTTATGCATATAGAAAGAATCCCAGGCACTCACTGTGATTGCTCTTCAAGCAGATTTATTGCAACGTTTCGACCTCAATGAGGTCTTCAATGAGGCCTTGCCCAGTAGCACCCTGTGTTTAAATTGATGTGATTGAGTGCGACCCTATTTCCTCTTTTCACTACTGAGATTTTAGCACAACCCAGTAGCTAACAAAATCATATCTTTGGGGTGTGCATTTATTTTCCTACAATTCTCATTAGTTTTATTGATTTAAAGGGTTGTTCCAACTGTTTTGTTTTTGGTTTTTACTTTGAATAATGCCCTATTTGGCATTATTCTTTAAGTCCTACCTTTAAAAACCCTGAAAAATGTATTAAAATAAGTTTTAATTAGTTTAATCCAGTGCCAAGCGAAGATTCCGGCACTGCTCAGCATGCCCCCTTCTGACATCATGGGAGCCGTGCAAAGGTCCAATTAAAGGCTTCGAATAGAGAAGTCTTTGATTGGAACATTTAACCGGCTCAAAGAGCATGCTTTGATTTAAAAAATAGGATAATTAGCGGAAGGGATAGGGAGGCGGGAGGGCTGCAGATAAGGAGGTAGGGGAGACACAAGCTTCCCGTTGCAGCCGGCAAGGGAGAAGCAGAGATCATTTGTTGCATGTGTGCAATAAGCAGTGATGACGGACATAAAATATGGGCAGCATTGACATTATGTAGCCCTGAACAGAGTTTTGGACCGTGTGGTGGGTGTGCAACTAGTCCACATAATTGCAAATAAGTTTGGATGTGCAGTGTTTCACTGCACACCCAGGCACCTACCACCATGATCACTTCAAAAGGCATAAGTGGTCATGGTGAGTAGAGTAACCCTTTAAAGTTACATGGCATTTCTTTTTGTCAGAGCATATCAGGAAATTCAATGCAAATTAAGATAACCCCCAACAGTTCCAGGATCACAATACTGAAAGGCTACCTGCAACACCAACAGTTACCCTGAACACGGATATGGGGTAGAGGAAAGCATGCTTTTTACTTATCTCTGCACTCCGCAGTAATGTTAGCATTACTAGCATCAATTAGCATTCATTAACTGGAGTGTTGGAATTGGGAACTATCTGTTCCAGAGAAGTGAATACATATATATTAGCAAAAAGTTATCTGCACTCATGATCTTCTGGTAAAGTATCTTTATATCTTGAAGAAGTAATATACGTATTTACACATCTGTACAAGTCGACATTTCAGTCCATGATTTGAACTTTCCTCCTGACATGTAAATAGCAATTATAATACACTCCTCAAAAAAATAAAGGGAACACAAAAATAACACATCCTAAACCTGAATGAATTAAATATTCTTCTGAATACTTTGTTCTTTACATAGTTGGATGTGCTGACAACAAAATCACACAAAAATTAAAAAATGGAAATCAAATTTTTCAACCCATGGAGGTCTGGCTTTGGAGTCATACTCAAAATTAAAGTGGAAAACACACTACAGGCTGATCCAACTTTTATGTAATGTCCTTAAAAACAAGTCAAAATGAGGCTCAGTAGTGTGTGTGGCCTCCATGTGCCTGTATGACCTCCCTACAACGCCTGTGCATGCTCCTGATGAGTTGGCGGATGATCTCCTGAGGGATCTCCTCCCAGACCTGGACTAGAGCATCTGCCAACTCCTGGACAGTCTGTGGTGCAACGTGGCGTTGGTGGATGGAGCAAGACATGATGTCCCAGATGTGCTCAATTGGATTCAGGTCTGGGGAACAGACGGGCCAGTCTATAGCATCAATGCCTTCGTCTTGCAGGAACTGCTGACATGCTCCAGCCACATGAGGTCTAGCATTGTCTTGCATTAGGAGGAACCCAGGGCCAACCACACCAGCATATGGTCTCACAAGGGGTCTGAGGATCTCAGGCTACCTCTGGCGAGCACATGGAGGCCTGTGCGGCCCCCCAAAGAAATACCACCCCATACCATTTCTGACCCACTGCCAAACAGGTCATGCTGTAGGATGTTGCAGGCAGCAGAATGTTCTCCACGGCGTCTCCAGACTCTGTCACGTCTGTCACATGTGCTCAGTGTGAATCTGCTTTCATCTGTGAAGAGCACGGGGCACCAGTGGCGAATTTGACAATCTTGGTGTTCTCTGGCAAATGCCAAACGTCCTGCACGGTGTTGGGCTGTAAGCACAACCCCCACCTGTGGACGTCGGGCCCTCATACCACCCTCATGGAGTCTGTTTCTGACTGTTTGAGCAGACACATGCACATTTGTGGCCTGCTGGGGGTCATTTTGCAGGGCTCTGGCAGTGCTCCCCCTGTTACTTCTTGCACAAAAGCGAAGGTAGCGGTCCTGCTGCTGGGTTGTTGCCCTCCTACGGCCTCCTCCACGTCTCCTGATGTACTGGCCTGTCTCCTGGTAGCGCCTCCATGCTCTGGACACTACGCTGACAGACACAGCAAACCTTATTGCCACAGCTCGCATTAATGTGCCATCCTGGATGAGCTGCACTACCTGAGCCACTTGTGTGGGTTGTAGACTCCGTCTCATGCTACTGTACTAGATTATTTTATGCAAACCAATAAGTTTGAATGCCTGTCTGTTCCTGTCCAAATTAAAAATAATAAAGTTGCGTGCACGCAGAAGTAAATTCACACTGAGACACAGGGTTCAGGTTAATGAAAGAACTTCAGAAAATGTTATGGCATCTGTTAAAAAGTGGGTGCGCAGACCCTTATAAAGGCATAATTACATCACTAAAGAATTCAAGATAACAACAAGTAAACATAATTAATTGGTTTAGGTGTTAAGTGGTTAGTTAAATGCCCTCCCATCAAGAGGTGGTGACATCATTGACACGGGAGTGGGCACAAGATGCAGGCGCCATCTTGTTACCATGAGGTGCTCACTCGATGGGAGGGGTGCTTTGGCAGCCATTTTGAGTAGTTTGGCACTGTTAGTTTCAAGGTTAGATTTCAAGGCTTTTAGTAACTTCACATTTTATTAAGACTAACATGTAGGCTAGCTGCTACAATGTTTCACTCTACAGGAATCTATGGTTCCGCTGACGCACACTTTCTTCTAACAAAGCACAGAGCATTCTTTAAGACAACTTTATGAGGCCTAAAGACAATTTTTATATGAGGCCTAATAATTCTACAACACTACCACTAGAGTAAAAGCACCACCAGCATTCAAAAATGACAAAAACACCAGCCAGGAAGCATAGGAACTGAGAAGTGGTCTGTGGTCATCAACTGCAGAACCACTCCTTTATTGCTAATTGCTTATAATTTCCACCTGTTGTCTATTCCATTTGTACAACATTTGTACAACAGCATGTGAAATTGATTGTCACTCAGTGTTGCTTCCTAAGTGGACAGTTTGACTTCACAGAAGTGTGATTGACTTGGAGTTACATTGTGTTGTTTAAGTGTTCCCTTTATTTTTTTGAGCAGTGTATATGTATAATATACAAGCACGATTAGGTCGTTAAGCAAGGATGCCTCAGACCGATGCGAGAACTATGTCTTTAATGCGCGCGAGAGCAGGTCTATGTTCTGAGAATTCCCTCGAACATAGACCAGCTCACAAGTGCGGGGAATACAAGGAGTCTATATTCGGAATATAGAATCAAGTGCACTCACTCAAACAAAATACAAAGCTCAAAATAAATTAATACCTTTTAAAAACACCTCACTAAGGCAAAAATAATGTTGATTAAGTTACAGCATATGATCCTACATTGCACAATATCAATGTACCCCATTTTGACAGTCCCTAGTCTAGTGACATATATGTCCACACTATCAATGTCTGCTTTTATAAGATTAACCCATTTACTTGGGAAATCCTTTTCCTGGAACTCTCTGCAGTGCAAGGCTAAATAGGGTCCTGTGACAAAGGGCATAACCAAGGGAGTTGGCCTTTCATATTAAAGATTTAAGTTTGCACCTGTAGCATAGCACCTATTACACCTCTATACATAGCTCAGAAGAAAAAGATATGAGAAGTGTGTGTCTTATTTTGCAATGGGCTTAAAGCCATAATGCTAGCACCAAACAAACCAGGATGATTATATATAATTTAATGTAAACGTGTTAAACTATTCTCTTGTGCACGGTGTGGATTATTACCCATATTACTTACCTGAATGCTACCTTGTCATACAGAGCTGCTCATATCTTGCTCTGCCAATAAATAATGTTAAAGGTGTCCCTGGATAAATGTACCCTAGAGATGTAGTGGATCCGTAAAACGGATTACATTAAAGGAACACTATAGTCACCTAAATTACTTTAGCTAAATAAAGCAGTTTTAGTGCATAGATCATTCCCTTGCAATTTCACTGCTCAATTCACTGTCATTTAGGAGTTAAATCACTTTGTTTCTGTTTATGCAGCCCTAGCCCCCCCTTCCCTGGCTATGATTGACAGAGCCTGCATGAAAAAAAAATGGTTTCACTTTCAAACAGATGTAATTTACCTTAAATAATTGTATCTCAATCTCTAAATTGAACTTTAATCACATACAGGAGGCTCTTGGAGGGTCTAGCAAGCATTAACATAGCAGGGGATAATAAAATCTTAATTAAACAGAACTTGCAATAAAGAAAGCCTAAATAGGGCTCTCTTTACAGGAAGTGTTTGTGGAAGGCTGTGCAAGTCACATGCAGGGAGGTGTGACTAGGGTTCATAAACAAAGGGATTTAACTCCTAAATGGCAGAGGATTGAGCAGTGAGGCTGCAGGTGCATGTTCTATACACCAAAACTGCTTCATTAAGCTAAAGGTGTTCAGGTGACTATAGTGTCCCTTTAACTAAGTTAGTGATTAATCAACTCGTGTTCACTGAAAATTTGCAAAAAATGGAAGTTCCATGATTAATTTTTTACCTTTCTAGAACATCAGTGATTTTTGTATATCAAAGCAGGATGGTGGAGTTTTGGCTGTTTAACTGTTTTGTTTGTGTTAGTACGTGACTTTGTTTACTAAAACACTGTTAGACAATGTCATGGCACCTCCAAATTGCAAACTTTAGCTTGGGTGTGTCAAATTCAGTTCTCAAGTGCCAAAATATGTTGACACTATATGAAAATAAGCTCTAGAAACTAATGTACACGAAATACCAATGTTCACAATCTCTAAAGCTTAATCTTTTGACAACTGAATTTATCTTTCCTCCTTCAAATGCCACACCTCCTTTGTCTATCTCCCAGCTTGTCTCCATTGAACATCCATTACCCCATCCCCTCCAGGCTTGCTGCCTTTGTGTGACTTTTGGTCTCACCTTTTCCCCCTGCATTCAGTCTGTCTCTAAAGCCTAAATTTTCAACATCAAAAACATTGCTCATATTCAAGATTCAACTAAGGAACTTTGTTTGTGCAACTATCATTTCCTTAACTATAGCAACTCACTCCCCAGCAACCTCCCAATGACTTGCATTGCCCACTTCAATCTGTAATGAATGCTGCCCCAGACTTATCTTTCTCACAACTCACCCTTTTTGCTAGTCCTTGCAGTCAAGGTCCACACCATTCCTAATGAATGTACTACCTCTTCTTATTAGACTTTCTCTGGCTTCTGCCCCATATATCATATCTCTGTAGAAAAGCTTATCATCCTGTTGGATAATGTCTCTATTGTACCCTGTAAACACTTCTTGTGTTTCCACAGTCCACATCACTCTCACTGCCCCAACACTACTGTTCCTCCAAAAAAAACACTTTACATGTTTCACTAGACAGATATCATATATATCAAACTCTCCTAACTCTCTAAAACATTGTTCTTCTTCTTGTCTCATGTTGCCTTCACATCTACCTAGATTGTAAACTTGTTTGAGCAGGGCCTTCTTAGCCTCTTGTATCTGTCAACATTTGCCTTGTCTTTCAATTACTTGATGTTACATGTTCCCACTGTATAACTGTAAAGATCTGTGGAATAAGTCGGCACTGTATAATGCAAAAAATAATACGAATAGTAAGTACTGGTCAGCATTATAATTTGGAGCTTTGAATCATTAAATACTGAGCAGATTTCCAATTTCTCCATCAGACAGACAAAGAATATACAAGCACCACCATGTTTAATGGAGCAAAGTGGTGGAACAAGTGAACATGGTTTAACATTTTCCACATTCTGTTCTGGCAGTGGTCCTGCTTCACTTGTTTGTATAAGACACCCACTACATGTTCCATCCACGCTAGTCTTGATAGAATATAGAATATATGTCAATATATTATTTTACAGCACTGCCTTAACCCTCATGGGCATGGAGTTCACCAGAGCTTCCCGGGTTGCCACTGGAGTCCTCTTCCACTCCTCCATGATGACATCAGAGAGCTGGTGGATGTTAGAGACCTTGCGCTCCCCCACCTTCCATTTGAGGATGCCCCAAAGATGCTTAATAGGGTTTATGTCTGGAGACATGCTTGGCCTGTCCATCACCTTTACCTTCCGCTTCGTTAGCAAGGCAGTGGTCGTCTTGGAGATGCATGTGGGGTCGTTATCATGTTGGAATACTGCCCTGCGGCCCAGTCTCCGAAGGGAGGGGATCATGCTCTGCTTCAGTAGATCACAGTACATGTTGGCATTCATGGTTCCCTCAATGAACTGTAGCTCCCCAGTGCCAGCAGCACTAATGCAGGCCCAGACCATGACACTCCCACCACCATGCTTGACTGTAGGCAAGACGCACTTGTCTTTGTACTCCTCACCTGGTTGCTGCCACACACGCTTAACACCATCTGAACCAAATAAGTTTATCTTGGTCTCATCGGACCACAGGACATGGTTCTAGTAATCCATGTTCTTAGTCTACTTGTCTTCAGCAAACTGTTTGTGGGCTTTCTTGTGCATCATCCTTCTGGGACGACAGCCATGCAGACCAATTTGGTGCAGTGTGCGGCGTATGGTTGGATAACTGACAGGCTGACCCCCCCACCCCTTCAACCTCTGCAGCAATGCTGGCAGCACTCATACGTCTATTTCCCACAGACAACCTCTGGATACGACGCTGAGCACATGCACTCAACTTCTTTGGTCGACCATGGCAAGGTGCCATGTTGAACTTCCAGTGACCAGTATGAGAGAGCGTGAGAGCGATAACACCAAATTTAACACACCTGCTCCCCATTTACACCTGAGATCTTGTAACAGTAATGAGTCACATAACACCGGGGAGGGAAAATTGCTAATTGGGCCCAATTTGGCCATTTCCACTTAGGGGTGTACTCACTTTTGTTGCCAACGGTTTAGACATTAATGGCTGTGTGTTAAGGGGACAGCAAATTTACTTTACACTGTTCTGTATGTGTATGTATATATATATATATACACACACAAAGCAGATATGTTGATCCTCTATCAGATGTATTGTGTGAATGTAGAATACATTGCTATTAGCCTGTATTAGACAGCCTATGGACCATATTTATTTGCTCCGTGACCACTTCATACGAGCTGCAGATAGCTAAGAGAATAAACGTATTTAATGTAATGCCAATAATATTCTTGGTTTATAAAATAGCGTCAGGTGTCAAACAAAACATCATAGCACGCAGTGAAATGTATATACAGGATTTTTTTTTTTCTTGCATGAATCTGTGTTCTGCAAATTGAGCTTGGGAAATATAACTGTGAGACGTAGCTGCTAGTACATGAAGAATAAACACCAATCAAGGGACACTTAGCTTTGTAACCAACACAGGATCCAAATTTAGATTGCGTGCAATCAGATAGTGCTTTAAACACAGTACTGACTGAAACAAAAAGCGACACATTGTACAAACCAGTGACTCTCCTTCCACTGGTCGTTATAATTATGTTATAATGGTATGGGTGCTTCTGTGAGTGTGTTAATGGTGATGGTAGTTTTGCAGCATTATTATATCGAGTTTTGTGATAAACTTACTTAAATTCATGGAGTAAAAAACACAGGCATCCCCTGACAGATACAATTTAGATGGCTGCTACTTAATACATTACAGGCCACTCTGTGAGCGAACTGGTTAGTATCTCTACATCTATGTATATAGTATAGAAAAAATGTTGACGTACCGTAACTACGGTAGAAAGAGAATGTGGAAACATTGCATGGCTTAATGGCTTACTGAATATACTTCCATCTACTGTAAAATGGCTAAGCATAATCCTAGTAACGTGGTTATTCTGCATGGGAATGAACTCTTCTTTGAAACTCATCTGCTCAGTGAAGTGCCTGGGAACTGTCTAATGGAGCATACTTTGAAATGAAAAAATCAACCATTTAAAAACCAAGGGCAAAAAGGAATTAAGAAAGTGGTATTGTAGTAAATGAATGGTTCTTCTATCAATTAACACACATACCCTAACTTGTCAGGACAAGGATTTTCACATAAGCACTGCCTACATTATACTTAAAGAAAGAAATAAAGTTATCTGCGCACTATCCCTATGCACATTTAAATAACTGGAGGCTTTTTAGTATCACTTCAGTGGCCATGAAAGCGTAAGCTTACCTGTCAAATCAATGCAAAACTTTGTAGGTGAGTCCTACACTAACAATTCTAACAATGCTGCTTTCAGCTAAAAGGCAAATGAGACAGAGAAGGGTGTTTGTCTAAACTCTAACACACTTATTAACCCTTAATAAGGAACACATGGGGTGGGGTAAAGTAACTTTTGGTTGTTGTTTTTATCCCATCAATCAAAACAAAAATTAACGCCGTGTTCTTCATAAATTGCTTATATTAAGAGATCTGCTACTACTTCCACTGTACTACTTTACACTTTGGTGTCTTCTTTAGACTATTAAGAAAGGCAGCCTATAGCTGTAAACAGAGCTGGCATACAAACCTTGCAAAGGTATTTTGATGTGTCCCAACCTAGATATTAAAGGGATACTCCATGGAACGGAGTTATATTTATGTAAAGCACAGAAAAATATGTAAAAAAAAAAAAAATATTAAACATGGAGGAAAAAAAAAAAAGATACTGACATTAACATTTGCAACAGCATACAGCTTTCATAGAAATAAAGATGAAGGAGCTTTTCATTCTGGTCTATGGGGTCTGATCTTATCTGACAAACTCTGTCCAGGAAATCAGATACATGAAACTGCTGAAACTGCTGAGAGCAGCCATAGCACAGCAGCTATGAGTTTATTGAGTTTTGTGAACAGGGTTGTGCCGTTTGTCCTGACTCACTGATCACACATACCTGTGCCTGTGATTTAGGCACTCTCTGTCTGTGGACTGTGGAGGGGTGGTGGGACTTGCATTTCCAAATGTAGTTGGCATTGGAGGACAAAGGTGCAGTTTTACATCTGCAGCATGAAACTACAGGTGCACAAGCACATAAGGCATTTTAGCATTTCAGTACAAATGTAAGTCACTGAAAACCACACTGTCAAATCACGTTTTTTTGATGAATCCTTCTTTGTCACTCTATTTTCTCTCGTGTTGTTTTTTGTTTTTTTCCTAAATTCAAATTCTACTTTTTGAGAGCTACTTTCTCTTATGCATAGCATAACCTTTGGCAATGGATGGATTAACGTTCCTTATCAATTACAAAGTTAAGTTGATAACCTATCAGTCAAAATAATCCCATAGCAAACTATAGAAATTATCAACAGAAGAGAACAAAATGGCTGTGTCCCGATACTGATATCCCGCACAAAGAAGATCAGAAGCATAAATAAAGTGGTAAATGGGATAGTATAATCTTTAAAGGAAAATTATAACGGGCTCCCTTGCAGGGCTGACACCAGCCTCCAGAGGCACAACAGTGGCAAGCTCAACAAACCACGGCTGCAGCCAAGGGAACCCAGCGAGATACACAATGTAAACCACGGAAGGACTATGCTCTGATGCCTGTTCTGATGGACACTCGCTCCCTGCTACACAGACACAGCAGAGCAGGTATCGGATGACTATGGGACTCCCCCTGTCTGTGAGGTCTCAGGACCACCACGAGGATGGCACATTCCCAATAGGGTGGCGCAGGCAACCCCAATCAACCAGGGTGACTACTTCTCTAAAGCAATATTATAAGCCCTAGCTTGTATGTTATTCTATAGTCTAACTGCACTAGCCTGTTTGCATATCTAGCGTTGCATACCTGCATTACTGGTGTAGATAATAGACTAACTCACGTACCGATTAAGCCAGTTTACAGCATAAAGTTATTATTAATAGGCTTAGCATAAATGTTATACTCATGTTTATCCCCAATATCCCCCCAAAAATTGTGCATGTCTAACTCGATACCCCAAGTGTACCATGCGATGCTTGTTTCGAGGATTGCCGTTGGGGTACCTCAAAATTGTATGTTTTGATTTTTTCTGCACGAAAAAAAAAAAAAAGATACAAGTGACATAGGAAAGAGCAGACTGAAAGGAACAATAATGAGAAGAGTAAATATTATAAATGTGCATTATTACTAGATTTTTGAACATAGCATAAACTATTGAGTACACTTTAAAACCATAATATAAATGCTACTACACACTACTATTCTTGTAATTGAATTACAGTCTGTTTTTCTAAAAAGAACACAACCTGCTTACTCTTTCTGCAGTAACCATGTGGTGTACCGTGCATGCCAAAGTAACGCCCTCTGTTTTAGCATTGGCAGGAGCATGCATGGGCAAAGCATCACCCTCAGGATGCTCTTCAGGAAGCTAGAGAAGTGTGTTGGCGAAACTGTTGGACTCTGCAAATCACACAGAAGCAGTATTAGAGTGCTGTGCAAGAGAAGATACAGACAATCTACAGACACAAAATAGCAACTTACTGCAATCACCTAACCTTACAACGATTTAACAAACCCAGTTTTCTGGTTCAGAAGTTGGTCTAGTGATGCATTGTCCATTTATCACGCCACGTTAAAAGAACACTGTAGTATCCTGTACAGAACACTGTAGTATCCTTTTCTAAGGATGCGTCATCCAGGAGGTATGCCTCCAGGATGACGGGCCAGTCCAACGCTCTTTGAAGAGGTGTATACTATTTAAAAAAGAGCAATTGAATGCAATGTGCTAACTGTCTTAACATGTTGAGAGACAATAGGGTGGATGCTATGGCCGTAAAAGAAGAGAGTGCAAAAGCTGGCTTGCTGTTAAAAAGACTAAGATCATAGCAAACAGTAATCTCAGTTCCTGGCAAATAGATGAGGCAGTGACAAATTTTATTTTTCTGGGATCCAAGATCTCATCAGATGGTGACTGCAGTCATGAAATTAAAAGATGTTTGCTTCTGGGGAGGAAAGCTATGTCAAGCTTGGACAAGCTGGTAAAAACTAAAGATCTTACACTATCAACAAAGGTCCGCATAGTCATAACTATGGTATTCCCAGTAGTAACATACAGATGTGAGAGCTGGACTATAAAGAAGGCTGAGTGTCATAGAATTGATGCCTTTAAACTGTGGTGTTGGTGGAAACTACTTAGAATCCCTTGGATAGCAAGAAGATCCAATAAATCCGTACTACAGGAAATCAAGACAAACTGCTCACTGGAAGCTATGATAGTGAGAAGGCAGGATTCTCTAGAGAAGACTCTGATGCTGGGAAAGATTGGAGGCACACAAAGAAGGGGACGACAGAGACGGAGATGGATAGACGAGGTCACTGAAGCCATGAACCTGAAGCTATTGGAACTCAGAGGGGCAGTGACTGACAGATGTACCTGGTGTGCTATGGTCCATATTGTCACGGAGAGTCGAACATGACTGAACGACTAAACAACAACAACGGCAAATTATTATCCTGTCCTGTGTACTGGGTATCAGATGCATTTTTGCGATTGTGGCACTTGGTATATCTTTTAACTGAAAAAAAAGCCATCATGCTGTTTTCTGTTACTCCCCACTTGTTCATCAGTCCATCAGACATAAAAACTTCTAGATCAAGATCCTGTTCCTCTGGTCAACCATCCGGTGACTGAAAAAAATCATCCTCCCAGTTGCCTACTCACAGATTTAATTCACTGTGAGAGTCATCTTGCCTTCTCTAAACAATGGAGAAGCCTAGACACCTTCACCATGTCAGCTCAGGCACAGATTTCCCAAAAGGCAGAGTAGGCACCTGTCCTGTCCACCTATTTACAGAACTTGTAATGGAAACACTTTTGAAACGTGTTAAGTGTACTGAATATACTGTTTTATCTATTTTTTTACCTTGCTATTTGCTTTTATTTTTAGCATTAAATTACTTTTTTATTGAATCTGTTTCTGCTGCTTCTGGATCCTTGGGCTACAGCCTTGGTGGGGATAATCCCACCTAAGTGTATTGTGTTTAGCATACTGTAGTTTGCTCTTAAGCATGCGAGTAGGTTTTTTTTATCTTTTTATTGTACTTTACACTACATACTTACGGTGTACACTACTGTGGTTTTATCTGTTCTTTTCCATATATATATATATCCATGGAGAAAGATTACCTACACCTATATCCCTGAGTAGGGATCATACCACTTCACACGCTAATTTGAAGTCAAACTTACGGCTCCATTAAATGTGAGTGCACATTTTATATTTATACCTACCGCTGCTCCAAAGCTCAATGTACTACACTATACTACGATTTATATCTATTTTATTTCTATGAAGATACCTCCTACAACCACAATCATACGAAGAATCAGCACTGCACTTTATCCTTAGGCAGGGATTATTCTGCCCAGGCACATAAGTTGGAACTGCATTGAAGCTCCATAAAGGTGTGAGTGCACATGACAGGTGCATAGCCGCCATATGGGCAGGTGGAATCCCCCCCCTCAAAACACACTGAAACTGATGTATGGGTTAATATGTCCACAGCTTTATTAATATTGATAATAATAAATGAAAGTCATTGCCCAGCACCCATCCCGCCATATAACATCATATGTCCCCAAAACAAAAAGCAATGACCCATCCATTCCGGAAATATAAATCACATAAACAACAGTAATAACAAACATCATAAGCATAATATAAGTGCCAAACTTTGTTAAATAACCACAGTAGGTGTATACCCGGATACCCCTACCACCCACCAGGTTCTGAGCCACCACGGAGCTCGAAACCTACCAAAGTTCATAACGAACCGTTTAACCCCTTAAGGACCAAACTTCTTGAATAAAAGAGAATCATGACATGTCACACATATCATGTGTCCTTAAGGGGTTAACCAAACTCTTCACCAGCAGCTTCACTGCTCTATTCTATTAACACTACCCCAGAGCCCATTTGTCCCATAACTTTTCTCTCTCTAGCCCCGCCGCTGTGACCAAACGGGAGGGTGGGAGGGACAACCTGTACAAATGGGAGGGTGGGAGGGACAACTTAGGCCAGGTAAGCAGATTAAAAGTGCCTACTTCTAAAAGTGCCTTCCCCCTATGCCTGCCTCCTAGCTCTGTCCAACCCCTTTTCCACTAAGCTGTGCTTGTTTCATAGGGTTACATTTCTTATCTTATTTATACTAACTATAGTTTTAATATACTACACTATTAGTTTCTTCATTTGTTTTCTTTTTGTCATTACATATCCCCAAATAAGGACTATTTAGGTGCTGCACCTACCTCCTTTTGTTTCCCCCAGCTTTTAACCGGACAGGAGAGAGTCCGCACTTGGTGTTTGAGCTTCCATTGCACTGTAATCATCTTACATATGTACCTTTATGGCCCTTAGCTGGACAGGTGAAGGGAGATACATACAAGGACCCTTGACAACAGACATGTAAATCTGGACCTGTAGCAACAGGACTCTTTATTTTCTCATTGGAGACTGACATAAACCATAGCAGTGACATTATCATGGTGGAGATGGACATGAGTGACTCCCATAGGACAGGCCACATTCTGAGAGTAGGACAAACTGCCCAAAGCTGGCAGTAATCCTAACACGCCACACTTGCCCATAGCCTATGGACTAGCTAGGCCTGCAAAATAAGCAGCTTTGGAGGGGTTGAAACCAACCTAGAGAGAGATGACTTGACTAGAAGGGCCATAGGGACATCTGCAGATTCCTCATTACACTTTCTGAGAAAGAAAAGTTGCATGGGTTCCAAGTGAAACTTTGTAAAGCGTACTGCTTCCAGAGTCTCTAACAAGAAACCCAGAAGCTCCATGCAGTCTGCTGCATATCTCCATATCCAGAACAGGGTGAAATTTTTTTAAAAATACCTTTACGATAATTCTGTACAAAACTGGACTACCAGCAAGCATAAAAATAACTCCCCTGCTTGCCAGTCCCTCAGGCAGAGAAAATGGCATGCGATAGACATTATGAACCATTACAGAGTCCCATCTACTGATGGTTTGAATTTATTCTCATTGCTGAGCATGCACAGTTATCTTACAACATCTCTCAAAGATTATCTTTCATTCGTCACCTGAGATTGAACAACCTATGTCCTCCTCCAATGTTGTCTGTTAATGGCAAGGGCTCTATTATTAATGAGGATGGAATACATTTTCAAAGATAACCCCCATATTGTGGTCTGTAGACAAACATCATTTCAAAAAGAATCGTCCGGGCAACAAAGTGTCAGGCTACAAACATCTCCATAAAGTTCCAACTCTGGAAGATTGGTGTGTTGAGAATGAGATATTGTTATTTGATCACCACAGAAGGTTTTTTCTGCATTTTGGGAATAGAGGGTTATAAATGATAGGAGTCAAAGGCAAAACTTTGTTATTAAAGTAATCTTTGTAATGTCTGTCTATACCCTAAGTGTGCTGGACAGTGGGGGAGCGATCTCTTCGATGTTTTGTTCCAAGGGCAATCCATGGCAAGGACGAAAGAGGTGATCAGCTTTGAGATTCTTCAAGATTATTCTTATTAGCATTTATATAGCGTCAAAATATTCTGCAGCACATTACAATTATATATCCAGGCAACAGACTATCTCAAGCTGTTCAACTGCAGCATCTCACTAAATTGTCCTGCTCTATAGTAAAAAGCAATCCAAATCAGCAGCTTAGGTCTATACACAATTAATCAGCAGCTTAGGTCTATACATTATTCTTGTCTTTTTACTTATATATTTGTCTGTAAATTATACCTAATCTGAAAATATCTTATGGTCTATAAAGCTATCCTCAGCTATTTAAATCCAAGCCATATGTATACAGTTGTAACATTTTCACCATAAAACTCATTAAATATTAAAAGATCAGGCATCAAGTTTACCTTCTTTAATTTTCTACTCTCTTATAATATTGAGAATATGTTTGCCTAAATTCACCCGTAACATATTAGTTAATCCATTTAATGCTGATATACCATCTCTCACTAATAACATTTACACAGAGTCCATCTGTATAGTTAAAGGAACACTATAGTCACCTAAATTACTTTAGCTAAATAAAGCTGTTTTAGTGTATAGATAATTCCCCTGCAATTTCACTGCTCAATTCACTGTCATTTAGGAGTTAAATCACTTTGCTTCTGTTTAGGCAGCCCTAGCCACATCTCCCCTGGCTATGATTGACAGAGCCTGCATGACAAAAAAAACTGGTTTCACTTTCAAACAGGTGTAATTTACCTTAAATAATTGTATCTCAATCTCTAAATTGAACTTTAATCAAATACAGGAGGCTCTTGCAGGGTCTAGCAAGCTATTAACATAGCAGGGGATCAGAAAATCTTAATTAAACAGAACTTGCAATAAAGAAAGCCTAAATAGGGCTCTCTTTACAGGAAGTGTTTATGGAAGGCTGTGCAAGTCACATGCAGGGGGGTGTGACTAGGGTTCATAAACAAAGGGATTTAACTCCTAAATGACAGAGGATTGAGCAGTGAGGCTGCAGGGGCATGCTCTATACACCAAACCTGTTTCATTAAGCTAAAGTTGTTCAAGTGACTATAGTGTCCCTTTAAGGTAACTGTATATGACACTTCCTAACAAAATAAGCAACTACAACTCCTCATTTACAACTTGATTTACTACACCTCAAATGTTTCTTGCAAAATTCAGTTTATTGTATGTAGCAATAGGGGGAAAAAATCAAACACCCAATGCTGTATCCTATAGTAAACAAAGTTACTTTAATTATTAATTGAGATTTAACTTCCACTGGCAATGAGGCCTGAACACAGTTCACAGATCACTGGAAAAAAACATGTCACAATGCTGAAAAGATATAAACGTAATATTTAACAAACATTTATAATAAACCTTGGAATGATTAATCTAAACCACATACATATTATCCTGAATGCACATGACCTATAATATAAGCCTGTCTTCTCCTCCCTCTTGAATAACCTGACCAAGTGATGCCTGGTTTTGTATCTTCAGAAAGCACTGTTTTTTACACTCCATAAGTTTCTCAAAATCACGCCACATCTTCACTTGTTTCATATTTAGGCCATGGCTTTCTCGAACAGATTTTTGAGTTTCTCGTAATTTCTGTTTAAAGTAAACAAAATACAAATATGGGTTAGTATTACTGAAAAATCATTTCTAAATACTATTTCTATATACGGTATCAACACAGTTCTTTTACTAACCTCCTCCTATATTCTAACACTTTTCAAACGCTTTTGAACTGCTACAAGAAGTGCAAGAATGGGGTATATTGACGTTGTGGCAGGCTTATGCAATATATGATCTTATAATGTAACTAAACTCCCATTATTTTTTGCCTAGGTGAGGTGTTTTTAAATAAAACTATTACAATCTCTAAGATTTGAAATCATTGTTTAGTGAAAAAGCGAGGGCACTAGATTCTGTACTTTGTATATTTTGGCCCCAGCAGCACCCTATAATGTATGCATGTTCAGGTGAGTGCAGCCCTCTTGGTTTCTTTTATATATATATTTGGGAGTCCAGGCCAACTCCATGGTTTTGCACCCCTCCCTGTTACAGGTGCCTCATTCTAGGACCCTATTTAGTCTTGACTTGCAGAGAGTCCCAGTAAAGAAGTATTTCCCAAGTAAGTGGATTAATCTCATAAGAGCAAGCATTAGGCTGCTAGAGTAGGATACTGAGAGGGTAGCGGATGCATGGAAAAGCCTTCCAGCTGAAGTGGTAGAGGTTAACACAGTTTAAGCATGCGTGGGATAGGCATAAGGCTATCGTAGACTTAAGATAAGACCAGGGACTAATTAAAAGTATTTTGAAATATTGGGCAGACTAGATGGGCTGAATGGTTCTTATCTGCCGTCACATTCTATGTTTCTATGTCCAGCTATCTGATTTGCCTGTTCATCAATTGTCCAAACCAGTTCCTACAGTTATAGTTACTTCCTTCAAGTGTCAATAAGGCCTACATTTAATAAACAGCTTGAGTGCCAGTTACATTACCCTAAAACTGACATGACGTCTGACATTTTGGATTGTACCTGAAAGTATTAATTGTATTCATTCCAACAAATGGTAATGATGTATATGGTTTTACCCACTTTTTATGCAAATCGACCAATTTTTCCCCATGATTTTTCCTGTGTCAGCTCTTGAATATAAGATCAAACTATCTTCAGTGGGGACTTATCTAGTGAGTTGTTTTGGAGACCGTGCCGCGCATGAGTCCACATTGATCTCAGTATGCACCCAATATGCCCAATATTGTGAGTTCTGAAATCTGAAAGACAGGAGACTGCACACTGTTGGCGACACATGGCAACCTTAAAGGTGGAGTGGCAGACATGTGAACAGTGCAAGTTTAACAACCGATTTCACTGTGTGGTTTTTGCACAATAATGATCAGAATGTTAGGATTCTTACATTGTAATTAAGCTTTTTACTGTGCAGTTTACTTCAATACAGCCATATAACCAACCACACCAGGTTCAACTGAACATCACATTTTAAATGCAGAGTCTGCAGAAAAAGAATCATACCATTGTATGCACATAAAGTCCTGTGGAAATATGTGTGTTATACATTGTACACATGATCAAGAACGAGCTACCATTTAAATTGAGTAATCACTCAATTGCTTAGCCTTAGAGAAAGACAGAGAGTGGAAGGGAATAGTGACCAAATTATCTCAACAAGGCCCTGTGTAAAATATGGTATTGGGAGCTAATTTGTCTACAGAAAGGAATATTATTGTAAGATAGAATTGGTTAGCAGTGATATAGCAACTAATTGTAAAAATATCCAAAATCACACTGTTAAACTGGGAGTAAAAGAAAAATACAGCAAATAAAAAATAAATTAAAAAAAAAACACAGAAGAGTTGAGAAACAGTGTGGTGGAGTCCTCATACTCTTTTTTTTCCATTTCAGCCTAATTCCTGTCTCAAAGTAATGTACACATACAACCTATAAACGTTTCTAAACGTTACTTCAACCACAATTGGTATGGTGGTATGGTGGAATGCAAGAGGCTAATGCAGGAAAAAAAAGAGGCAGATGGATCAGCAAAGGAACATGTGGAAGAACAAGTGTCTGTCAGTAGGGGTAGTATGGCTTCCATAGCATTATCTCCATGACTTTATATAACGTTGGTAGTATGGGCTAGCTCCACAACACGACCAATATCCCATAGGAGGAGGTGTGGCTATGCAGGGTCCAGCGTTATTGTCCATGATGTGATCACTGAACACACATTTTAAGCCCATAAACATGCCAGAGAAACTAACATGAGCATGAGAAGATCCTGGGATGTGTCAAAGAAGCGTTTGCATATTCAGTAGATTGTCTCACATGGGAGACCTCTAGTAGGCAAATTAATGTTTTCGGTCTCAACATGCTCTGACATGCACACAGAATTATAGAATGTCCATACTTTGTAAGTTCCTGATTGTTGCACCAATACTAATAGTGAAGTTTCCAGCTGTGGAGTAGATTATCAAATCTATCCCATTGTACAGCGCTACGGAATTTGCTGGTGCTATTTAAATAATAAAGAACACTCCTGAAATAGGCCTTATTAAGCTGACAAGCTCTGTCACTCTGATTTCTAACTGTTAAAAAAGTGTAAAGAATAAACAATTTAAATAATCTGAAATTAGATTTATGAATTGCAAACTTATGTTAGAAACTAATTTATTATACTTTCAAGTGCCAAAATGTGGGATAATGTGAAGAGTACTTCTAATATATAACATACAGAAAGTATACAAAATAATTGAACATATCCACACTCGCTATTTATAATAAATCAAAGCTGATAATTGCTTTAATTATATTTGATATAAATATGCCAATAGATGAAATCATTATTTCCAAATATAATTAAGAAAAATGCTCAAAGTGAACTGAAAAAAAAAACATCCACAATTAAAATTATTAAAATAATTAGACCAGAGACTAATGCAACATATTGTGATAAATCTGTTTAATCCCTCTTAGCAAAGAGCTAAGGCCATACAATAGGCTTAAATATAAGATAATTTCACTAGTCCTGCTCAAACAGCTACGCATGACTAAACAGTATCAAATAAAGCTACAGGTATAGTGCAGAAGAAACATTGTTTATAAATAATATCCTATAGTTATTAATCAGATCTATTATCTGGATTTTTCCAGACTACCTGAGAAAAACAATTCATCACGTCTGCTTTATTTTAAAGGTAAAATTTGGAATTTTCACCTCAGACAAAACATTTCCTGGCTGATGGCAACTTGTAATGTCTACCAATCTAAATTAATGGGGTTTCTTTCCAATTTCTACCAATCTAAATAAATGGTGTTTCTTTCCAATTTCTACCAATCTAAATTAATGGGGGTTCTTTCCAATTTCTACCAATCTAAATTAATGGGGTTTCTTTCCAATTTCTACCAATCTAAATTAATGGTGTTTCTTTCCAATTTCTACCAGTCTAAATTAATGGTGTTTCTTTCCAATTTCTACCAGTCTAAATTAATAGGGTCTCTGCCCATTCACATACCAAAGCATGGTCAGGTAAACAGGAGAATAAGAAAATTGCTTTCCTCACTTGCAATCTCAGACAAATACAATTTTTTATGTAACACAAACTATTTTTTTAGTTTCCTTAAGATATCCAACTAATACTTCACGTTTATGATATGTTTATTCTATTAGTACTTAAAATAAACATTCTGTATTCATGTAAAATTAAGGTAAAATATCCAAAGAGCATTTTACTAAATGAAATGTTTCTTCTTTTAAGATGTTTTGAATTATACAATAATAATTGTAATAATCCCTGTTAAGCATTCAAAACATAGCTAATCACAGATTCTTTTTGTGTTAAAAGGCAGCGCTTTGTGAATGCAGTGATGTTTTTGTGTGAAGGGTCAATGCAGGAGTGTATCTGTACCCCTCACCATATGCGCACCCTGCCCTGTCATACCCACGTCGTTTTCCACTCATCCCATTTCCTAGACATAATATTTAAATAAGCTACAGGTAGTTCAGCATCCATAATAAAGTACTGCTAAATGAAGGTCCTTGACAGCTTTCATGTAGGGATGTGACATTAAACATCATTATAGCATGAGCCATTGGTAAACAGCGCCAAGATCTCAAGCTGGTATTAACTCATTTAGTGCCTTTACAAAAAGAACCAGGGCCATTTGCATACCATAAGGGCGGTCAAGATTCAAAATGGAGGCCGTCTCTCTGCACAAAAGATACAGCAACCAGGGTTGGACTGGGGATACAAAGCAGTCTTGGAAACAAAATGTATGCCAGCCCCACAAGTCATTGTGCCACGTATTGTCACATGTAATATGTAAGGCTATGTCTTGCCAACCCAGATGATTGAGTAATATAAATTACTATTAATAATATATGATATTAATCAATATATAAACACATAATAAAGGGTAGCAAGACATAGCCTTACATATTATTGGTTAATATATAGGATTTGAAAAAGACCCATCTGGGTCAAAATTTAGTTTATTTTGCTGGATGTAATTATATTACATTAAATCAAATTTTATTCCTTAGAAGACCTGTGAGTGCATCCTTGAATAATATTTGGTTTATATATACATACATATTTATATATATATATATATATATATATATATATATATATATATATATATATATATATATATTATTTAGTTTTTTGTTTTTAGAATATAAAATATTGGTCCTTTCATAGTAAAACATTTCATTTTATAACATGACAGGAGGCGAATATTTTGCATTAAACTCTCTTTACTACACTCCAGCAGCACGAATTTAACCATAAAGCTTAGTGGAAAAAAAAAAACCTATTGTAACAGGGTATAAAAGACCCCTCCCCCTTTATCTCTTTCTCTTTCTTTGCTGCTCCTGCAGACACAGGTCAGAGTATTTTGTTCCATTATGTCTTACTACTATACCACTCTTTTGCCTATACCTTCTACTGTTTATAACTGTTATATGTGTTTGCTCCCCTTCCCTCCCACCCTGTATTTGCTAACATCTTCTTTCCACTCTCTCTCTAAAGTTATTTGCTATTCTCCTAGGCTCTTCAGGTTTGGGCTGCCACAGCTAGCCCTTACACCTGCTCCATCTGTGGACGCGTTTTTTATGACTCTTCCACAGTGATTTAATCCCTTTCCTGACCGCGGACGTATCAGGTATGTCCGACAAAAAACAGTCCTTAAGGACCGCGGACGTACCTGATACGTCCACGGGGAATTTGAGCACTGGAAGCTCTATGGGTATCGCAAAATGCCTTGATGTCGAGGCATCGTACAATACCCCCCCTCACTGCCAGGCACCCGAGTGATCCCTCCCCCCTGAGCGATTACTTCCGGGTTGCCCCATGTGGTGCCCGGCAGTGTAGAGCAGAGCATCGGAAGCCATCAGGCAGGCTTTCGATGCTCTGCCTGTACTGAGTGCCTTGAGGGGTCGAGCACTTCGTTGAAATAAAAAAATAGTTTAAAAAAATTAATAAATTAAAAAATAAAAATTCAGGTTTCATACTGTTGTTTCAATGTTGCATCTCTGTTCATGCCAGTTGTTTTTCACAATATATGATTTCAATCAATACAATTGTGGTATGTGTTGCTTGCCTATTCCTCCTGTGGCTACATTATATTAAGGGTGACCCCCTTACTGCTACTGGGGTGACCCCCCACGTACTGAGTGCCATAACAAATATGTTTACAAATACAAGTTACTTGGTGTCGCAGAGGTACAGCTCTGCTGTATATCTGGGGTGAACCCCACATTAACACGCCCCGACCAGTTGGCGGGCAGCTTTGGTACCCGTTCCATCCTACGGGACAATACAGGGGTGACCCCCCTATTTATTTAGGAGACTGTCAGTGTCTCCAATACTACCAAGGGAAACCCCCTAGCATAAATACACGACCGCTGGCAATGGTCGTTAGAGGGTGACCCCCTCTCATTTGGCACTCCAACCACTCCATGCATACTATATTACTACACTTATATTATGGGTGAGCCCCAGTTATACTAGGAGCCGGACACCCTGCAACATTACGTGGTGCACATGTATTGCTCCATGTATCCAATTCTACCATTACAGGAACCTTGTGGCACGATGTTTGAACCATCACAGACCCCGACTTAAGATTTCCAAAGCATGATAAATGCTGCAGTAGCAGCGTCAGTGGAGAAGGCACTTCCCAGAGTGCGAAACCTCCCATCTGAAAACACGGGACAACTCCCGTCCGATAACCAAGATGTGGAAGGAGCAGAGGGCTCTGAGACATCCAGGGTACCCACAGCCATTCCTAAAATACACTGGAAAGGCTCAGGCTCCATAAGCAGGACATTTAAAGGGAAAGCTCCACTCAAGAGACCTAAGTATGTAGAATCACACAACGTACTCCCTCTTCCACTTTCATCTTCCGAGGAGGAAGGTTCTTATCCCAATTCACCCACTATGGCGATAGTGGACGAATGGCGAGCAGTCGGCTCTTCCTCTGATGAAGACGACTGGCACGATATGCTGGGTACAGAATCACGTTACGTCAAAGAATACATAGTGAGGCATTCCTTACGTAGAAAGGATGGTCACAAGATTGCAAACATTGATGAAGAAGTCTTCATTGATACCCAGGGTCTACCTCTATTCGACCCACAGCAGTATGACACCCAAGATCTTCCGAATGGTGCCTACTGGACCATCTCTCACAATACGTGCATTTTTGCCTAAGAAAGCCGTTGGAGAAGGAGGTACACGCAACGCCTTTTGCACAGAATGCCCTCGTCCGATTCTCCCGGACAAAGTAGGTGCTACCCTGGAGTTTGGAAGGGGCGTGACCCTCTTAAGGGGATAGAAAAAAGGCTGAAAGCTACACAGGATTAACTCCAGGACATGTTGGGTACCCTGGCAAAGATCCTATACTTGCGCTCTCATGCACAACCCCACTAGATCCAAACGATATTAGGGAATGGCCTCAGTGAGTCATCTGTATGCGGAGTAACACAAACACTGCACTTTGCATGGAACTATGTAAGGCCCCTCTACTGAAAATCAACAACAAACTATGACCATTGGCAAATGGATTATCATTTGGTGAACCTTTTATCACTGAACTTAAAAATCGCTGAGACAAGTGTTTCGCCCTAACCCTGGCAGGGGTGTTTTTGACAGGGCTGGTCGGCACAGGGGCCGTGCCACCAGCCGCTTCTGGCACACAGGTCCCAGACACCAATTACCTCCTCCATCATTTTACCCTACTGTAAAGGTCGAATTTCAACTGAAACAAGTTCCGAGCAAGAGGCTCACGCAGCAGAGGTCACGGACTGTCCTTTTTTCACAGAACTGGGAGGCTATTTCAACAAACAGTTGGATTCTACAGACCGTTCGGGGATACGTTATAGAGTTCCATTCTCTGCCCTCGCAGGTAGGATGTCCTCCTCCTTTAACCCCTTAAAGACCAAACTTCTGGAATAAAAGGGAATCATGACATGTCACACATGTCAGGTGTTCTTAAGGGGTTAAGAGTGGCGGCAACCCACAGGTCTCTCATACACTAAGAAGTCTGTGCCCTGTCCGGAGCCATTTGGACTGCTCCTTTGTCGGACAGGACAGGTTTCTTCAGCAATATATTCGTGGTCAAGAAAAAGACAGGGGACTACCGTCCAGCCATCAATTTACGTCGCCTGAATGACTTTGTAGTATATCGCCATTTCAAGATGGAAGGTATTCATCTGCTGCGAGATCTCCTACTGGCCAACGATTGGTTCACACGTCTAGATCTGAAGGACGCCAATCTCTCCGTGCCCGTAGTGCCAGAGAGCAGACGCTTCCTGAGGTTCATCTAGCAGGACCGTTCTTGACATGCCTACCATTCAGACTCAGCTAGGCGGCCTTGGTGCTTCACCAAGTTTCTGAAACTGGTAATGGCTCATCTACGATCCCAAGGTGTCCGTTGTCTGGTCTACCTAGCCGACATATTGATATTTTGCGATCTTTTGCGATTCCATCTCCAGACTGCGCTTACAGACTGATTCATCATAAACAAGGAGAAATCATCTTACCCCCTTTACATCTTTTACCTTGTCTTTATTAGGGTCTTGAGGGATTCCCCTTTTTTGGGGTTGCTGCCCTTTATTCTGTTATTTGGCGCTGACTCTCCCCCCCTGTTTGTATTCTATGCAAGCACTCCATCCTTTTACAAATCCTGGCTTGAGTGGTGTGACTCCTGTCCTCATTCATCCAGGCGATTTTTCCAGATTCCACTGCACTATAGAGCTATGCAACGACTGAAAGCCCATTATCTACAGACGGGTCACTCTTACGACCATTGGATACCAGTAACAACCGAAGTAAGGACCAAACTCCATTGGTGGTTACTTCACATGCAGGTGTGGAATGGCAGAGCGATTTTCAGACACATGCCGGATTTCATCGTGGAATTAGATGCGAGTCTATGGGGTGCCCACTGCGCACATGCTTCCACAGGTGGACTGTGGGCCGAAGAGGAGACGAATTTCCACATAAATTGTCTTGAACTGAGCACAGGCTCGTTCGCAATTCGCAGTCTGGCCAAAGATGTCTCGGATTGTTGCATCCTCCTCCACTTGGACAACATATCGGCGGTTCAATATATAAACCACGATCCCGAGACCCGGGACCATAAACCACGATGACTGGAGACTGAATGTCTTGATATTCCACACACTGAGGACTCTGCAGAGACCGCTCCAGTTGGACTTATTTGCATCCCACACCAATAGACCGTTACAGAGATATTTCAGCTGGTTTCTGGATCCGGAGTGCGAGGCAGTGGACGCCTCTCTCCAGATTTGTCCGTTTAAAGGAGCATTGCTCCTTTCTCAATGTTGGCGAGAGTCCTCCATCACATATGGATCCACAAGATACATGCTGCTGCTCATCAATCCACGATGGCAGAGTCAAGCATGGTTCCCAGATCTACTGGAACTATCTCAGGATCACCCCCTCCTACTGCCATAAGTAGCACATCTGTTGACGAACACCCAAGGAGAACTCCACACACTGGACCACCAAAGAAACTTGGATCTAGTTGCCTGGATGGTTTCAGGGGTTCCTGGTCAGTCGAGGGCTTATCGCAATCGGCTAAGGAACTACTATGGGACTCATGGGTCCCCGGCACTAGAAGGAGCTACAGCGCGGCATGGAGTAACTGGTATATGGAGAGGGATCTCGATTCCTTTAATGCACCTGTTAACTCCGTACTAAATTTCTTATCCCATCTTTTTTCATTGGGTATGTCGTATCGGTCTATCAACGTTACGCGTTCGGCTATCTCGGTGGCTCATGTTCCTCAACAGGGCACTCCTATAGGCCAGAACCCTCTGGTCTGTCGCCTTCTGAGGGGAATTTGTCTGGATAAACTGCCTGCTCCCACGTATAAGGGATGTGGATCTGGTCTTAAATTTTCTTCGAGACTGGCCAGACAATACGGAATTGTCTTTACGCCAACTCTTGGCAAAACTTACACATTTGTTGGGTCTTATTTCTTTTCGATGGGTTGCAGACATTCGAGCGTTCTACGCGGACGTTTTACCTTCACTCCAGAAGGTGTGTAATTTTCTATCTCGCGTTGGACTAAGACGGACTATTTCTCCATCTCGTGTCCCTTTTTTCGGACAGTCCCTCGCCTCTGCGTGGTGGACACGTTACTACGATATGTTGAGCGTAACGGTCCTCTACGAGCATCCCCGTCGAGGCAACTTCCTATTTCATTTGCTAAACCTCTTCACCCAGTCACATCCACCATTCTAGTGAGATGGGTGCGCTGGTTGCCATCTCTAGTAGGTGTTTTGGCGCACACTCGGCCCGGGGCAGCGTTGAGGGCTTTTTTGGCGGATGCTGGACTAGAGAAAGTACATTCCTTGTATTTTATTTCCATCAGGTTGCTCATGCTTTTTTTTTTTTTTTTTTTTTTTTACACAGCTTTAAAAATGCAAAATATGAAGCCTCCTGTCATGTTATAAAATTGTAGATTATGCTAATGCTGTCTACCTATAATCTTAATTTTATTAAGGACATGAGGCAAATATTTTCCCACCCTTCTTTTTCCCCTCCCTGTTTATATGATTCATTGTTTTTACTTCATTTAAGATTTGAATACATCTTGGGTGTGTTTATTTGGATCTTATGTGGTTTTAATTCAAATCACACGTATTGAGATTTCTGATTAATTTACTTGTTTAGATTACTTATTACATACAATTTGAATATATTAATGTATATATAACAAACAGTTTATTTCCAAGTTCCTTTTACGTCTTTTTGTTTCTTTTCAGTTTGATTTACCTTCATGGATCAATACATGGTATCACCTCTACGCCCTGCGAAATCCTCATTCGGTATTTGGATCGTTTACAGTCGGAATCTTCATTGTTGTTTTTATTCACTGTATTTTAAGGATATATGTCTTGTTTTATCGCATCAAAGAAAGAGGAAGAGATAAAGGGGGAGGGCCTTGTATACCCTGTTACAATATATATATATTTTCACTAAGCTTTATTGTCAAATCTGTACTGCTGGAGTTTAGTACAGAGAGTTTAATGCAAAATATTCACCTCCTGTCCTTAATAAAATTAAGACTATAGGTACACTGCGTTAGCATAATCGACAATTATACAGTAAGCATACCAAGATGCTGACACAGACAATCTCACTGACACACACAGACAAGCTTATTGGTATACACAGACACACAAACGTAGTAGAGACAAACTCGGACACTCACAAGCTTACTACAGGCAAGCTCACTTTCACACATACATGCTCACTAACACGCACATGCTCCCTACAGAAAAGCTTACTGACACACACAAGCTCACTACAGAAAAACTCAATACAGACAAGTTCATTGACACACACAAACTCACTAAAGACAAGTTCATTGACACACACGCTCACTACAGACAAGCTTACTGACACACAAATGCTCACTACAGACAAGCCTACTGACACGCACATGCTCACTACAGACAAGCCTACTGACACACACGCTCACTACAGACAAGCCTACTGACACACACATGTTCACTACACACAAGCACACTGACACACACATGTTCACTACAGACAAGCACACATGTTCAATACAGACAATCTCACTGACACACACATGCTCTCTACAGAAAAGCTCACTGACACACATTCTTCCAACAGACAAGCTCACGGACACACACACACGCTCACTGACACACACATACAAGCTCACTCACTAGCAGCCACACACACAAGCTCACTCGGTAACAAGCACACACACACACACACACACACACACACACAACCTCACTCACTAGCAGGCACACACACACAAGCTCACTCACTAGCAAGCACACACACACAAGCTCACTCACTAGCAGGCACACACAAACTCACTCACTAGCTGGTGCGCACACACACACACACACACACACGTTCACTCACTAGCAGGCAGGCACACACACAAGCTCACTCACTAGCAGGCACACACACACTCACTAGCAGACAGGCACACACACACAAGCTCACTCACTAGCAGGCACACACATACAAGCTCACTCCCTAGCACACACATACACACACACACACACACACACAAGCTCACACACTAGCAGACAGGCAAACACACACACACACACACACACACACACAAGCTCACTCACTAGCAGGCACACACACACACACACACACACACAAGCTCACTCACTAGCAGGCACGCACACACACACACAAGTTCACTCACTAGCAGGCACACACACTCAATCACTGTCATGGCTGAAGCTTACCTGGCACTGGTAGGTAAGTTGCCATTTTGTGGCCCTAATTTCCAGCGAGGTTAGCAATGTGCGTGGAGGCGGGACTTGCATGCGGGAGGCGGGGTTATATTCAGGAGGAGGGGCTTGTGTGCAGGGGGGGCATCCGGCCGAAATTAAGATACATTTTGAAGGGAGACAGACAGGTCTCCCTCCGGACGTGGGCAGCCTAATGGCGGCCGCACCAGCCCCAAGCTACTCCCTCTTTACTCCCCTCGGACTGACACAGGATGGTACAGTCCGAGGGGAAAATCATTTAAATAAAATTAGCCTTATTTATGTATGTCTGATCGGCCCCAGGTGCCGCGGCCCACCAGGAAATTTTCCTGCTATCTCGGTGGGCCAGTCCAGCCCTGACAGCAACCTCAGACGATTGTTTCAATCTTGTTAGGCATCGTCAGTAAGGTGAAGCCGATAACTCTTTAACCCCTTAAGGACATATGACATGTGTGACATGTCATGATTCCCTTTTATTCCAAAAGTTTGGTCCTTAAGGGGTTAAGCACAATGAGTTCACATCTTTCCCATTCCAACCATCTTGCTAGGGCTCAGTTTCCACTTACCCATGGCAAGAGAACAAGTGAAACATTTGAGCAACCGGGTATGAGTGAAGGATACACAGACAGCCTCCATTACACAGCACATACACAGGTCACATACTACATATTCTATTGATTCTTGGACATACTCTCAACCCATAGGGAAGTGCCTGTGTGTAAATATAAAGCTTTCTCTTTCTGTAATTTTGACTTTGAGGTATGCCTATGAAGAAAAAAACATTCCTTAGGCTTGCCATATCAGATGTACAGATCTATTGTCATTTTACATGTAATTTTAATTCCAACTAGTTTTGTTGCTGCATCCTTTATTGTCTAGTTTAACCATGTGTGTTTATACATACAGCATTGTTGGTGTGTGACCATCGGTTAAAAGTGTGTGTCTATGGGGCTTTGAACACCATACTAGACATATGTTGTTCCACACACCAAATACCTATGCACACCTGTGGCCATGAGGGGTTCCTGCAAGTGGATATATTGTGAGATCTGTATTACAGGATACATTCCTAATCTGCAAACATAATGGTTATTGTAATGGACACCTAGAGGTGACAATCGCCTGCTTATCTATATTGTGCATATTATCTGAAGATCCCATCATAAGCCTTGAGCAGTTCTGTACAAACATATGCACAGTTAGCCTAGTTTGTTTTGTCAAATCATTATATAATGTGACGTGTCTCTATAAGAAACTCCATGAAATATGTTGGCAGAACTCGCAGCAGTTTTTCAGATACAGATTTTTGCAAGCCTAATGAGTATATAAAAGTATTTGGTATGTGTTGTTGCCAAAATTAATGATTACATATGTCTTAATGGCTCATCAGTTTCTTTAAAAAAAATTTAATAATACTATAAATGCTATTCTGGTTATCTACAGAGGTTTTCAGTGAAGCAAGCGTCTCTAACTACAAGTCCAAAGGCACGGGGTACCGCTTTTTTCTAAGGACTCACAGTATTTAAAGAGGCATGGAAGACATCCCAAGGTTTTATGCAAAGCACTTTTGGATTGTGTTGACAAAAATCTTGGCTCTCCCTGGCACTTATAGATTGGCTCCTCTGCAAGACAGTTAATGTATAAATTATACTTTTCCACTATCTAGTCTTTTGCGTAAACCTTTCACACATTGGAAAGCAATAATAGGCTGATAGAGCTAGGTGCAGATACAGGAAATGGGGTCAGTCCATATCTGCATCCCGGCTACTATTAAGCTCACGGAGTAATTACATAATGCTTAAAAGGACCCTGCAGGCACCCAGACCACTTCAGCTCATTGGATAATAATAAATACAACATATTTAATACTGATAATTTATTTTGGTCAGTTGGAGTTAACCATCTTTTTCTTACAGCTATAAAATACTTCAAGTTGTGAGAGTGAAAATGTCAAAAAATCTAGGGTTCCTTTTGCTTTTTTGGTCCTGTACTATTTGGACAGGGACAAAATATTTGTTACTCATGTCCCACTGCTAAATATATTGCCCCTGTGTTCCCCAGAATGGATTAGGTGCGGCTTCTGCTATGACTCTCTGTACATGGGATCAGGTTGGAGGGAACTCAGATCTCTTGGTTATTGGCATCATAAAACCCCAAACAATATGCAAAGTGAGCAATATAAGAGTGAAAATAAACACTAGGTATCACACGACTGCACTACATACAACTCTTCATGTGTATCTTTTTCTCCAATCAAAGCAATAGTCAATAAGGGTAGGAGAATATCCAACGATACCTATTAATCACCTAGTAGATAAGCTCAGCAAGGTATGTCCATAATAGATGGTT
The DNA here is from genome assembly GCF_036172605.1 of Pelobates fuscus. NCBI lineage: Eukaryota > Metazoa > Chordata > Amphibia > Anura > Pelobatidae > Pelobates > Pelobates fuscus. The sequence goes on from NC_086321.1 coordinate 127,211,953, forward strand.
TTATACAGCTGCAATGCAGGTTTTATGTGGATGAGTGCGATTACTCACATGTGAATACATTTCCTACCTTAATGTTAATAGGACCTTTTCTTCTTATAGAACATTTTCAGCTTAAAAACAGGTGTGATGTATAATGGGTTCTGAATAGGATACTTGCCTCTCTATACATAACATCTCCAAGAATATTGACTTTCCATTATTTATATGAAATACTATGAGGAGTTTCAAATTACACCTGATGAATCATTGTTTGAACGTATGCCGATGTCACTGCTCAGTCCTTCCACCCGGCTGCCTGTTTCTCACAGTTTCCATGAGAGAGCAGAGGGTTTAATACAATAATCATATGGTTTTGTAACTTGGGAAATGAAGTTGGTTTATCCAACAGAGGGCATGGGAAACCGACATTATCTAAAGAGTACAGCAAGTACTAGCTTTGCTAGAGCGGCTGTGGGTTATGATAAAGGCCCAGTTACTATATATAGACAGACAGGAAAATAGTCTCCCGCATTCCATGTATTCATCTCATGCTCCTTTTTTGTCTTCAGAAAAAAACATGTTTGCATGATGTCTAGTCATTCCCAGAGTCTGTTTATGCTACAATAATTAATCAATATGTATAAATGGACATCAAAATGAAAAATGTTTGGTGAAAGTGATTGCTTATTCTCTGCTGGATCACTTTGTAATAAAACATTGTCAGCTGTACAACATCCAAAGAATGAAAATTGGATATTCTTAAACGACGTAAAAAAAAAGAAAGAAATAGAATGAAGTCACAATTCCTAGGTTACAGGCACCTGAGCATAGTTTTTTTCTACTTTGTTAGTTAAGGGGTTAATCTAAGGAGTGTAGTGTGGCATTGTGATGTGTAGCTATCTAAAAGTAAAGATAATGTATGCGTACATTTTATCTGGGCTTAAAATATATAACCACGATGCAACAACTGTGTAACCAGATGGGCTCAGTCATGCCTTGTTCTAATATTAAATCTGACCACAAAAATAGGGGAAGTTAAAAAAAAAAAAATTGAACACAACACATATTTCATTCACAGTTGATTGCTATTGGCTGCATTAAAAAAAGATACCTCCCCTTTCATTACACCATTTTTAAAAGTCAATATGTAAATACTAATAGTTCCCTTGCTTAACCTAAAGGGGGAAGTTGTATTAGTTTGGCTTTATAAAATTATAGTTTGTACTATTATTATTTGTAAAGCGCCAACAAGTTCCGTAGCGCTGTACAATGGGTGGACTAACAGACAAGTATTTGTAACCAGACGAGTTTGAACAGAGGAATTGAGGGCCCTGCTCATTGAGCTTACATGTTAAAGGGAGTGGGTATAGTGACACAAAAGGTAAGGGTAGGGCTGAAATGTAGGTTGTAGGATAGTGTTCATTGAGGGCTTAGTGTTTTGTTTTGATGACCGTTTCAGGAGAGGAATCAGGGTGCGGGGAGAGGAAGCTGTTCACAGTTTAATTGATATGCTTTCCTAAAGAAGTACGTTTTCAAAGATTTTTTGAAGGAGTGGAGATTGCGTGAAAGTCTAACAGAGGGGGGAAGGGCGTTCCATCGGAACGGTGCAGCCCTAGAGAAGTCTTTAAGGTGAGGTTAGACCTAGGTGTCCGGCAGAGCGTAGGGGCAGAGCGTAGATGGGACATCTTTGTGTAAAAGTGAGGATACGTAGGTCAGTGCAGCATTGTGTAGAGATTTGTAAGCAAGTATCAGGATCTTAAATTGAGTCCTATATATTACAGGAAGCCAATGTAGGGCTGACAATGGGGGGAGGCGTGGGAGGTGTGGGCAGACAGGAAGATGAGCCTCGCCACCGTAACAGGGCAAGTTGGGAACACGTAAGACCACTGAGAAGCTGATTACAGTAGTCAAAGTGAGAGAAGACAGCACCATGGACAAACACCTTTGATGTATCAGGCGTTAAATAGGGTTGGATGCGTGCAATATTTTTGAGATGGAAGCGGCAGGATTTGACGAATGATTGGACATGAGGGGTGAAGGTGAGGTCAGAGTCAAAGAGAACACCTAGGCAGCGAGCATTAGAGTTAGAGCGGATGGCAGCGCCATTGACTTGGAGGGACACAGACAAGGGAGTAGCAACACTTGAGGGAGGAAAGACCAGAAGTTTTGTTTTGGACAGGTTCAGTTTAAGGAAAGGAGCAGCCATCCAGTTGGAAATAGCAGAGAGGCAGTCAGAGACACGAGTCAAGAGGGGTGGTAAGAAATCTGTGGAGGACAGATAAATTTGAGTGTCATCTGCATAGAAATGATCAAGGAAGCCGAAGGAGCTGATAAGTTTACCAAGGGAGGCAGTGTAGATTGAGAACAATAGGGGACCAAGGACAAACCCTTTGGGAACACCAACAGAGAGTGATTGGGGAGAAGAGGCTGAGCCAGAGAAAGAAACACTGAATGAGCACTGGAAGAGGTAGGAAGAGCACCAGGAGAGAGCAGTATCTCGTAGTCCAAGATTACGGAGAATGAGACGAAGCTGTTGATGATCAACAGTGTCAAAAGCAGAAAGGTCGAGGAGAATTAGGATATAGTAGTCGCCATGGGATTTTGCAGTGATAAGATCATTGGATACTTTGGTCACAGCTGTTTCAACAGAGTGACGAGCGCGGAATCCAGATTGAAGCGGGTCAAGCAGAGAGTTGGATTCTAGGAAGCCTGTCAACCTTGCATACACAACTCTCTCAACTATTTACAATCTAACTTGCATATATGTAGATTGGATACAGAAAACTACTATAAGGACTGCAAAGCATAATGTGAGTAATGGTTCGGCAACAGCTAAGGATCTATGTTACAGCTAGGCTTAAGCTAGGAAGTATATCAGGAATGTTAAACAATATTATGGTGTAACAAACATGTCCACAAAAACAATCACTAATCTTTTTGTTCCATACTAAAAGCGGCAATACAGCTTAAGAGTTTATTCACTTGATACCAAATGGCAGTACACTAATAAGGTAACTGAAAAATACAGGCAAAAAAAGCTAATTTGGAAAATTCTCCAACTTGGCTATAGTCACAGCAGTAGTGATGTCCCGAACAGTTCGCCGGCGAACATAGCGTGTTAGCAGTCGCGAACACGCGCAATGTTCGGTCCGCCCCCTCTTCGTCATGGAGGAGGAAGGGTCTGCTGCTGATTGGCTGGAATGTGACTGCTGACTGTGAGGTACAGGGTCAAAGTTTACTCAATGATGACGAATAGGGGGCGGACCGAACATCGCGCGTGTTCACGACCGCGAACACGCTATGTTCGCCAGCGAACTGTTCGGGACATCACTACACAGCAGGACTATTTAGCCTAAATTTTGCAAATCTATTTTGAATTTGCTACAATTCATAGTTCAGTTAATAAAACCCTTGCTGGGTTCCACCTCAGACATATTCTATGGAACATTTTATATAAAGCAATAATTGTTTTTTTAAATTATAGTGGGTTTCCAGGATGTCGCCAAACTCTTGTTCGTTTGAATAGTCTGTATTTAATTTAAATTGACTAAATTACGCAAGCCTGGCACCATCTCCTGGTAACTATGGAACGCTTTCTCTCATACGCACAAGCTGTTTAAATTAATGTTAGTGAACTGGATTTTCATTCTATACAATACAAACTCCTTGATTTTAAAGTACTGTCAAATACACTTTCAGTTCCCATGTTGAAAACCATTTAATATCACTCAGTTTATTTCTCTCAACATTGCTTATATTACACATTCCTTGAATGAGACGCCATTACACTAAATAACTAGGAGGCACTATCATTTCATAACTAAATGCACAGCATAAACAATCAGATACTTTCAGAGTGAAACACTCCTGCACTAATAAAAAAAGTTTCCAATTTAGTAATGGCTATTGTTACGCTAATCGAGTAGGCCAACAATTTACTGCATAGTACTTTACTCATCCAATATCTATAGAAAACAGGCGAAACAAGGGTCACTCCTTACCTTTCCCAAATTCTCTTGCTCAGCAATATTCCTTGTATATTGTTCTCTGTAAGCAACACAACAAAGATGAGTTAGTAGCTTCACTGTATATAGGATGCATCAAACTTCAATAAAGAGTGTACAATGATAGCACCACAGGTATATAAAGGGTTGGTACATATGCCTGTAATAATCAATGCACTCTGCAAATAGTTATACCCCTTTGTTTTTTATGTTGCAACCTCATGCTACAATTGTTTAACCCCTTAAGGACTGAGCCAAATGTACACGTTGTGATCAAAACAAAATGTAAACAAAACCTGGCATTTGACTATATGTCTGTTCAACCGTAATTCCGCACTTATTATATATCATTTTATTCTGGGGAAACAGGGCATTAATTTAACATTAAATATTTAGCTATGACACATAATTTAATATGAACAAAATATAAAAAATTGGGAGAAAATAAGACATTTTGTTATTTTTTTAGTTCTCCGTGACATTTTAACTGTGAATGTCATAATACGGTTTGCTTTTACTGCAATAAAATACACATATTTGTATTCAGCGATATCTCAAGTGTAAAACAGTACAGGGTCAAATGTAGCATGTTAAATTTTTCATTTTTTTCACATTGAAATTAACCAGCTTGGTTACATTGCCTTTGAGACCGTATGGTAGCCCAGGAATGAGAATTACCCCCATGCTGGCATACCATTTGCAATACTAGACAACCCAAGTAATTGCAAATGGGGTATATCCAGTCTTTTTAGTAGCCACCTGGTCACAAACACTGGCCAAAATTAGTGTTAATTTTTTTTCTTGTGTGAAAAATTAAAAAAATGAATTTGAACGCCAATTTTGCCCAGTGTTTGTGACTAAGTGGCTTCTAAAAAAAGACTGGACATACCCCATTTGCAATACCTTGGATTGTCTACTATTGCAAATGGTATGCCATCATGGGGGTAATTTTCATTCCCGGGCTACCATATGGTCTCAAAGGCAACGTAACCAATCTGGTGAATTTCAATGTGAAGAAAACTGAAACGCAAGCCTTATATTTGACTCTTACTTTTGAAAACACCATAAAACCTGTACATAAGGGGTACTGTTATACTCTGGAGACTTCGCTGAACACAAATATTAGTGTTTCACAACAGTGCAAGGACTGGACTGTCATATATATATATATATATATATATATATATATATATATATATATACACACACACACACACATATGTATATATAATTTTTTTTTTAATGATTGTTATATATAGGTATATAGTGATATATACGTATATACTTATGTGTATATATATATATATATATTATTTTGTTCTATGTGTGTTTTAATATCAATATATATATATATATATATATATATATATATATATATATATATAACTATCAAAATACAGTTAGAACTAAATGACACATATATTTTTAAATTTTTTTTTTTAATTATTTCTATTTTTAAAAACGTTTACGTATTTACATATTTAATTATTTTATGTTATATATAATATATATATATATATATTTAATCAATATCATTCTACGTGTATTTTGATATTAATATATATAATTATATATATATATATATTAATATTAAAATGCACTTAGTGTATATATATATATATATATATATATATATATATATATAAATACCTTGATAGAGAGTACTTGTAGGACTTGTCGTGGTAAAAAATATGCTTTTATTCAGCAATCAAGGGTGAGTGGAAATGAAAATGAGGTTTAGTGAGGTCATGTGTGACGTGCATCAGAACACTATACGTCATTAGATTAATTAACCCTGTGAGGTGTGGTTTCCAAAGAAAAGGTGAATACGGAAATAAATATTTACAACATATACACAAAGTACAGAGGAGGTCAAAAGATGATCTGTTGGTGGAACCCAGATAACGCTAGTAAGGTATAAATAAGAAAAATATCAATTTGTACGTATTAAGTTATAGGGTTAGAGAACCACCAAAGATAATCAGTAGATCTAGGAGGAGAGATCATTCCGAAAGATACAACTGTAAAAGTTGTAATAGCCACAGGGTATAGTAATAGAGAATCATGATAGTATAGTGGACATAGAAAAAATGCGATACGGGACATAATACCCTGAATGAATATGTGAGCAATTCTCAATGTATACATACACACAATATGGGAATAACATTGTATAAAAATAAATATTTATTTCCTTATTCACCTTTTCTTTGGAAACCACACCTTACGGGGTTAATTAATCTAATGACGTATAGTGTTCTGATGCACGTCACACATGACCTCACTAAACCTCGTTTTCATCTCCACTCACCCTCTAACGAGCACCATTTTTGTTTGTATATAAACTACTATGGTATCACTTATTTGTTGTCTTGATAAAAGTCCAGATGGACTGAAACGTCGACACTGACATACTGTGATTTTTGATTGCTGAATAATAGCATCTTTTTTACCACGACAAGTCCTACGAGTGCTGTCTATCAAGGTATTTTTATATGATGACAAGACTGGGAGCATTTGAGTGCGAGACACGAGATTATATATACCTTTAGCAGCTAGAGTTGTGAATAAGACAATAGATGTATATACTTTTGATGCCACTAATTCTGGTCACCATCATGGTAGTTTGGTTCATTAGGCCTCCCTTAGCCGTTACTTCCAACTCTAGGATATGACCGATTAGCACCCGGTACAGTATGTATGCCTGACACATACCGGGGTCCCGGTAGTGTACAATGTATGGATGACTGTAAGTGTCTTCAGCATCCTAATTTACTGTAGAACCACTTGGTTGGCTATGCGATCAGCTATACACAGCATCAGCCATTTAATAACTACATACAATAGAGGGAACTAGAATATATGGATATATCGCGCTGTATACCGCCAGGGCAAGTATTACCTATGTATCCAATTCTTCTTTTTTCCATTATCAGTATATTCACATATTTATTATGTAGTTTCTGGCACTGAATATTCGTCTAAGTTCCCCCGATATTACGTATATTGACCTTAGCTAACTATACTTACTAACTAGTACCTTGCCCTCCCTTCAAACCGTTGTATATTTGTATTGATTTGTGTATGGATTTGTTTATTTATAGCTTTGTATTTTTATGCCCGATCACACTGAATCTCTGTGCTAAGTGCTCCTCCTGTCCGAGCTTTGATGCTCGATCACACTGAGCCCCTGCGCTAAGTGTTTCTTCTTCCTGAGCTTTGTGTCGCTGCCGGGGCCGGATCACTGATCGCATTTGCGATCATAGCAACAAGTGTAGCCACGCCTCCAAGCGTCCCGCCCGGTTGCCATGACAACCCCCTGCACGCAGAGGTTCACAGCAGCAACAGCTGCTGAATACAATATGTAGAATTCGGCTTTTGCCCGCGTTTTTTCGGCGGGCAAAGCACTGGTGCACACACAGCCTCAGGTAAGACTCAGCTGTATCCAATGTATTTGAATTATGTTTATTATATAAATTGTTACACTATGAATGCACTGTTATCCTGATGAAAGTCCTGCTGTAGGACTGAAACGTCGATCACCTGTGGTTGTTGCTGAATAACGCTAAGTTTATTTTCACCTATATGAAGTCCTTGGAGTGCTTTTCAAAACTACTATATGTACCATTGATGCCGACAAGCACCGGGCCACATCACTGATTACACTGGAGTGCAAGCATTTGGACATTGTTATATATATATACACAATGTATATATATGATCTAAGTATCTATAATTTTATTTTAAACTGTATTTTATTTTTTCAGGCAGCAGGGGGACTACCTGTCATTGCAGGCACCCCCCCTGCTGGCACTGCTATGGATGTCGATGTGATCGTGAGGTCCTCGCAATCATATGGTCCAGGAGGGCCGGAACGGCAACAGAGCGACTCCCTGGGATGCCAGGTGAGACTCCCCACCGCGATCAACGGTGTGGGATCGCCGGCGATCGGGTAAGTACATAGGATGGCGGGGACGTGCTATGCTGCCCACCAACGTCCTTAAGTGGTTGAAGTGACACTATAATCACCAAAACAACTTTTGCTTAATAAAGCAGTTTTTGTCTATAGATCATGTCTCTGAAGTTTAACTGCTCAATTTACTGCCAACAAGACTCTGTGAATGTCCTTCAGTGGCCCAGCCAGAGAACAGACTTAAACTAACCTTTTTTTTCAATGCAACGTGGAAACAATAGACACGTGGAATAAATCTTATAGTATCACACATTTAGGTGTCAGCTTAAAGTTGCATAGTATGAGAAGTTAGAACATCAATTGCTTACTATATCAGCATATATTTGGGAGGGTTCCCTATCAGTTGTAAGAACAACATATATTGGCTGTCTAAGCCTCAGTTGGGTTCCGTTAGCCCAATGGTAAGCAATAATAAAAAGCATAAACAAAATATAAAATGAAAACAAAAGGAGAGCAAGAAGACATTGTTATCTATTCTTTAGGCATGTTTAAATCTAGCAGCAATTGAACAATGATGAGTTGTTCGGCCTTTAACACGTTCCAAGTAGTCGTCTGAAAAGCCTTCAGTGTGCCCGTGCCTTGGCTTGATCTTGGGATGAATGGTTGGATACTTTTAACGTCCCATAGCCTGGAGGAGGTTGTTGGTATTGGCTCCACATTAGGGATGGTAGAGGTGGCCGTTAAAGAGATGCCCAGAGCTGTAAAAAGCTTCTCAGAGTCACTTGCTTGTGAGATATGTAATCTCTTGCCATCTTGATATACAGATAGTTGTCAGCCAAGTCCCTATTTGTATGGTATGCCCTTGTTCCGCAAGAGCTGGGTAACTGCTTTCATGGAGTGCTGCCAGGTTACAGGTCGTTGCAGGAGGATAGTTTGGATCCTTCGACTTTGTAGGTGTTTGTATCACAGGCTCACCAATAGCTTGCCCCGCAGTGATTGGAAGCATATTAGCAAGTCCTGGCTGGGGCTCTAGAAGGTTTACAAACTTGAAAGTGGTATTCCATTAAAATGGATTTTGCTTTTGCTGGAGGAAGCAGGGAGGCCATCAGTCTCTGTAAGTAGTGTGTAATCTCAGGGTCAAGCACATCCTCTGGAACCTCTCTAATCCTGAGGTTGTGCTGGCGTTTAGAATCCTCCAATACTGCCACCTTATTTTCCATAATAGTATTTGCTTGTTTAAGTTGGGTCATATACCTCTGTAAAGCTTCTATTTGATCTGCTGTAGCTGCTTCCCTCAACTCCACAGCCTGTATGCGGGCCGTCAGTGCACCCAGATCTTCTCTAATCATGGCAATGCCAGCTGCAGATTGGGATTTAAGCTCCTTTAGTAGGTTGAGAATGTCCGCATTACTAGCTGGTATTTGCTCAGGATGTGGAATAGGAGCAGTAGGAGTACTCACTTCATGTGCAGCAGTGGTTGCATTCTCATTATCGCTGTCCTCCGAGGTACAGTCAAATGTCTCTCTCATCGGCGCCATCTTGATAGGCCTCTGCCTCGGAGTGACTCGGAATATTTCTGGATGCCGGCGTTGTCACACTTTTGGGTTCCTTGGATCTCCGTCCCATTGTGCCCACACAAGAGTTGAAAGTAAGTAAACTTTCCAAAATCGCCTATATTGTGGGTAATCAGCGGATTCTCCCAGGAGCTCAGTGCTTTTGCATCTGCTGCAGTTGACCGCTATCTCCACCCCCAGTTTTTCACATTTTTATGTTTCAGTGCTAAATGCCTTAGCCACACCTCCAGAAGAGGCCAGACTGTGGGTGGTCTGGATCCCTTATTTAGTGTTTAACTGACCTGAAATGGTTTAACACTGTATGGAGAGACAGTGCCAGGGGACTCCCAGAACTGTAACCAATTCAAAGAGATCACATTATTATAGTGAGTACAGTGTCCCTTTAAACTTTAAGAGTTTGCCATGGAGCCTCGAGGTTTTATAGTTGATTACTGAACCTCTTCAGCTCTATCCACAGCCAAAATTACAAGGTTCTCTACAATAAGAGTATGGGTACCCATTTCTGACAACTCAACTCACTCTTTTCTCCAGTCCCCCCATACCTTCAGAACTGAAAACAACCTCCATGGGATAATAAGCTGGTAGCCCTGTTATTAGGGGAATATCAGTTATGCCTTCAATGTCTAAATTATCTGATTATTCCTGATCTGTTTCTTATGGTCCATCCACTAATACAGCTGCATATACAAAATGAATATCTGAACCACTTTATGGCAGATGATTTAGTTATTGGAGCTCCCAAAAAAATGTTTTTAAAAAAAATCAATGACCAGCTTTCTTAATGTACAACATACCATTGCTTGTCGATAAGACTGGCAACTTTTACTTGCATTATGTGAAAACGTCCCTATAGGAAATTGTCATGGCAATGTTTTTTTTTTTCTCCTCTCACACTGCAGTTCACAGCAGTCCAGAGAAACATTTAGTCAAATGCCCAAAATAAAATGCGTGGTCTTAAAAAAATGGCCTTTCTGAACTGCTTGATTTTAAAGAGAACACAAAATTGCTAACCTTGACATCTAATCAAGGACATTGGAGGCAAAGCACATTTATTATTATTTTTATAGAACCAACATTTTCCAGGGCACATTACTATTATACAATCGGGTTATTTTACAACTGGCATACAAAAATAATGTTGCCAGACAAAAGGAGTAAATAAAGGAAAAAAAATGCAAACAATAGAAAAAGCTCTAATATAAGGCACAACACAGCGACACAGTCATACTCAGAAACATAAAAATAAATATAGGTATAAAAACCATATGTAAAATGCGAAGTACACCTCATAGTACAACATTTACAAAAACATGTGAGTTGTTACCATGAAGAACAGTTTTTTGATATTGCAGAGCCCCAAGAAAAACATGATCCCATATTTATTGTAAGAACACTACTGGCATGGTTTAAGGGAGGAGAAATGAATTCCACTCCCCCACTGTTTGCATTTCTACCTACTAGCCATATGTTGAGATAAAGTATTACGTGACACCACAGATTGACTTTAACCCCTTAAGGACACATGACATGTCTGACATGTCATGATTCCCTTTTATTCCAGAAGTTTGGTCCTTAAGGGGTTAAGGAGATTGATAACATGTTTTAATATGCTCCTAAACATTGTAAAGTTCTGTGGAATATGTTGGAACCATATACATGATAATAATTCCAGTCAAATTTCAATGAATTCCACCACTTACGAGAGGAAAAAAAAAAGTTGTAATTCAAAATCTCTCATATTAAGTTCCACAAAAATAAAATTAAATAAACTAATAAAAAATAACTTATAATGTCTTAACTCTTGATCTGTTAATAGCCATCTAGACTCTGCAGGAGCCTCATGTGTGAAATTAAAGTTTGATTTACAGAGCAGAGGACAAAACCTCCTAAAGCAGCTTCCTTAAGCTAAAGTTGTTTTGATGCCTATATTATCCCTTTAAGGCCTAACAAAATTAACGCCATAGTTTTGATTTTGTTTTTATAAACAATTGCATACCTCCCAACTCCAGCATCTTGTAAATCAGGGCTGGTGGGAGGGAGGTAAAGGGTGATTGTCACTTGCACTGCCAGAAAGTGACAGTCCACCCCAGTTAATCGAAGGTCAGCCTAGCATGCACTCACTGCATACTCTGCTTGTCAATCATGCAAGTCGGCCTATTGAGGACAGATCCAACCGGGTGCATAGCTTCAGTGCTCCCTGCAGGATCCTAGTGCCCTACTCATAACACAAGTGACTCATATGATGAAATTTGGGGACAGTTCCCTGGTCTCCCCAAAAGCAGGACAGCAGGGAATTAAGGGTGGACCAGAAAATCTGAACTGTCCTGCCGAATTTGGGGCGGCTGGGAGGCATGCAATTGTGGCAGAGCTGTGTGACAAAATGTCTGCATGGAAAGTATTAAAATATCCAATATGAAGTTGTAAAATATGTTTGTAAAATGTAAATTTTTATGGAATTAATTGAACTGGGTGGCTGATAAACTGCTTTAAATCAGACATGCACCCAGTAATGCAAAGTGCCAACACACTGATTTCTGAACACATTTACTGTAGTATAAAGACACATTATTAGGAGTTTTATTGCTGTGGGGGTTCCTTTTTTTATTTAAATGTATTTATTTTTTATTTTTGCAGTGCATAAGTGTACAACAGGCTTAAGGTGCCCCAACAGCATTCCCCAGGCATTTTCGACGACATGTATAGAACAGTGGGACATATGAGATATCATGCACAATTTTATGAATGAAATAGAAAAGAAGTTAGGCATTTGTGTCTAAGCTCATGGCAGAAATTGAGGCTCGGATAATAATGCAATGCTAAGACACTTGAGAGAACCACTAGGTATTACCTCAGGCATGAGCGACTTTTCTTTTGGATCAACAGCAAAAAACAGGTGTGAGGAAGGCTGAACTTGATGGACGCAAGTCTCTTTTCAGCTATCTAACTATGTAACTATATATGTAACTATGTAACTATGTAATGCTATATATCACACCATACCAAGACATTATGAAATAGCTTGATGTCAAGTAGTGAAAATATTGGACCAGTGAAAAAACATAAATAATGAGAAAACAGATATGAAACCAATTGCTAGGTAGTTGACATTTTCAAAAATGAACATCACTGCTGCTATTAAGTGGCAGACGGCTCATGCATTTGTCCCCTTTCAGGATCAGCCAACTCCGGTCTGCAGCATTGTGCCGATCCCATCCACCTGGTCTTCTTTACAGGATCAGGAGCCCTTCCAGCCCTAGGCCTGTGTGAGGGACGGCATCCATATACCACAGACTTGCAGAGGATGGTTGGAGGATTGTGATGACATCCTCCACTTTTCACAGATAATCCTCCTTCCTTGTGGGCGATGCAAGGCAGGTAAGCCTTTTATGGCTATCGGCTTAGGAGAGTGCGCGACAGGTTGTTCGGGTGTCGCAGATTGAATGTTGCCCTGAATAGGCCCCTTCACCTCCTGTCACTTGATTCTCTTGCGCTGGATGACCTCGGTGGTCAGAACTTGACTGTTATCCAGAAGCGCTGGAAGATTGCATCCAGCCTCCGCATGCTGTCCGCCAGATGATCACAGGAGGCCCTCTGCTTCGAGCTCTCGGCGTGGGACTCCGATGAGAAGGCATCCGCCATTTTAGAGTGTCAGGGGTGCTGCACAGCGACTTTGTCAGTGTAGTAAGTGCAGGTAAGTTGCTTGGGTCTGCTCTGAGGGGACAGGGATGACCCCCGCCGGTCAAGGGGTGTGGGGGGAGGTAGAAGTGCCGCTGGCACAGGCCCTGAGTTAAAGCACGAGGGGATTAGCTGCTTCCCCTTCAGCCTCGTCTCAGTAGGCCGCAGCAGAGCTCCCAGGCTCACAGTGTAGGGTAAGACTCAGGTGAGGCAGCCATCGATTAGCCCGGGGTCTCCTGACCATAGGTACAGCGAGGAAGTAGCATGGAAGCCCCACAATCAGGTATAATACTCCAGAATTAGTGTAAAAAAAAAAAAAAGTCAGGAGCTCAGGCTTGCCACGTCTGGTTAGCTCAGAGGTCAGGCTCTGCCCCCATGGGGTTCTTTTAAACACTCAGACACACCAACAATAAAGATCTCACATAAAAGAGGTACATTAGGATATAAAAGAGGGACAGAGAGATTTGGGCACAAAACAGGGACTGTTCCTCCTAAATAGGGCCAGAGACACTTGGGAGGTATTCTCTTTGTTCAATTATCAAGCCATACCTGAAATCATCAATTGGCACTGTCATGCCGAACTTACCTTTCCCCAAAGGATTCCTCTTCTCTCCCTCTCTCAGGATCTGTTCTTCATTTCTTCCTGTCTGCTCTAGTTTTCTTTAAAATATAAGACAAAGTAGGGACTATTTCTCTTCTGGAGGTTTCCTACGCCATGACCAGCGGAGGAGCAAAGTGTGCTTCGTTTCCGGTGGTCAGAGCAATTTTCCCACAATCCTTAGCTTTCCTCCCTGTTCCCACGATGCTTCATATCAGCATTGCCGAACGTCTTGTCACTTAGACAGAACGCCGGCAAAACTGCCGAATTGCGTCCTTACAGAATGAGAACAGTTTCTCCATTCGTGTTAGGACACAATTCGGGAGTTTGTTCGTATCGGAATTTCATTCGAATTAATGAAACTCTGATCCTATTCGTTGCCGCGGCTTAGTAGATAACTCCCTAATTCCCACGGTAAGAAAATTGGTCTTTCAGCCAAATGTACTAATACTAAGTAAAGATTACGTACTATTAGTAAATGATCTGCCCATACTCACTATACCGCGAGTAGGGGCATGTCTAGTAAACAGTTTTAAAAAAACAAAAAAATCCTAAAGGACAATGGGGGGGGGTTTAGACCTACTGTCCTCCCCCCGGTCCCCACCCCTGAGCGGTGGGTGGGGCCATAAAAGATAATGGGGGAGGGGAAAACCTACTGTCCTCCCCGCCGGCCATAAATGGGGAGGACCATAAATCACAATGGGGGGTGGGTGGGGGCCACAAAGCTAATGAGGGGGTGAGGGGGACCACACCCACACAAAATACAGCCTGGCATCCTCACCCTCCCCCCTAATGCCCTACCTCCGCAACAGAGCCTTTACCCCAGGCATGACAGCCAGAGATTTCCGGAATTTGGAACACACCGAGATACAGAGGATTTGCCACCTCTATAACGGCCCCGACATAGTGGGGTTCACTGACCTCTCGCAGGGGAGACACCTCACACCTAGCGATTTCTTTAGATACGTCCAATTACAAGACTTCGCCAAACAACCACATATCAAACGCGCAGCGTTGAAACCGCTTACATTCTTTGAACGCTGGTGTATATCAGAAAACTTGCCCCGGGGAACGATCACAATCTGTATGCCCATCTCTGTGCTGAGACGAAGGAGTGGGGCCGACTAACTTACACTGACCAATGGGAACAGGCGCTCGGAGAGGTCCTGGAGGGGACGGAGTGGCAAGAGATTTGGGAGGCCAATGCCACCACCTCTATATGCGTGACCCTCCAGGAGCAATCATTTAAGACAATGTTTCGGTGGTACACCACCCCAGTAAAACTACTGCGGATGCGCAAAACTATAAATGACGAATGCTGGAGGGGTTGCGGGCTAAAGGGGTCATATCTCCACATGTGGTAGGAATGCCCCAGTATGGTCAGGTTCTGGAAGGGCGTCGAGACCGTCATGAGCCGGGTTTTCTCCATAACCGTAGAGCTGGACCCATGGGTCTATCTGCTCAACAGACATATAGAGGGCTGGACCAGGGCTGAGCAGAAACTCATACATAAAATTACCTTAGCGGCCAGGAAGGCTGCAGCGGCCTCATGGTTAAAACCCTCAACCCCTAACGAGCCAGAAATAGTGGCCAGAATAAGAGAGATAAGGTTCATGGACGACCTAACAGCTAGACTCAGAGGGTCCACTAAAACCTTCCACAAGATATGGGACCTCTGGGATGCCAGCGAACTTGGTTGAACTGCCTCCCCCCCCCCCCCACTCTATGTTGGCCTCCAGACAAGGAAAGACTGGCAGGGCCTCAGCACCACGTACATCCCCCTCCCCTCCTTTCCTAGATCCTCCGCTCTCCTCCACGTTAAGACTGCCTCTATATATTGTCTCCCCTCTCTTCCCCATATGAGCCCCAGGGACGACCCTAAACCAAGGGCTTCCAGGTACCACACAATCCACATCCTTGCATGCGGACCTAGGATGTAACCTATCCCGCTCACTGAGGGAACTATCCTTTTACAATTACGCACTCCCTATAAAATAGAGCCTTGGACGTCACTGTCACGTCATAGGCAACAACTCTCCTTGACGAGAACAAAGACACAGGTCGCCCACGATACCGAGCCTGCTCCCATAAGCCCACCGACTGAACCCTTTCACGGCTGGTAACCTCATGACATGGGTCTCACCCACACAGGGAAGGGACCTAGACAACCAAAGCCTGGACAAAGCATAGCGGTGGAGGACTGCAGCATCATCAGTCCCTATCTCCCCTATCCCCCTACCCCCCTTTTTCATCTCTGTTCCCCGCTCCCTCTTACCTCTATCCCCACTTTCTACTTTTTTCCCCTTGCTGTACAAGGGAACCTCACAATTACAAAAACCTTGGTGGAATGCAAGGACACAAATCAATGTATATGCATATCCTATTGTGTCACTCTTTCATTACTCTTCTTACTTATGTACCGTATTAACTGACACAGCTTTATGTGACGCGGGCTTCTGCGTAAGCCTAAAAGTTGTTAACTGCACTCCCTTTCCTGCCGAGTGAAAAATAAAGAATTAAAAAAAAAAAAAAAAAAAAAGAATCCCTAGGTGGGGATTGTACCACCCATACGCTACTCATCGAGCAGTACGTCTGCTCATCATACTGTGAGTATATTTTATTCAGTTTTTATTATCCTAAATAGTTATACAGGGAGCACTATATATTTTATCCTGAGCTGGACCATTGTATTGAACTACTTCACTGAAGAATACTAGAGGAGCTTCACATATCCTTGAGTGAGGATTGTTCTACTTTGTGCCATTCATACCAGAGCTGGATTTAAGCTCTGGATATTGTGAGTAGTTCTATTACTTTACACATAATATCTTTTACTATGACATACTGTACCATTGGAGTCCTTTTCTGTTGTCTGCTTCTTCCACATATCAACTTCGGGACAATGAACCTACATCTGTGACTTCACATTCTACCCACTGTACCACTAGGATTGCTCCCTGGGAACGAGGACTACTTATATATTGGACTATTTTACAGTACTACTTGGACTTCTCAACATTTCTATAAGTATTTATTTCACTTGCCTTAAGGTGCACCCTTGTCTCTCCCTTTCTTCTAGTGGATGCAAAAGAATTGATCTTATGTTGCTGGACTTCTCTTGACTAAAACAGTCCTGATGGCTCTCCAACATTCTATAGTTGGCCCTCAGCACCATTTTAAAATCCCCCTCTGGACAATAGGAGGCGAGGCCTGAAACGTTATCTTTCCTAAACCACAACAACCAACTGTAAACCTAACATTGGTAAAGAGATTTTCTCTTGCAATTACCACAATTAAGATTTGCAGGAGATAACATCTCAACTGGAGCAGAATTTCAGAGATTCACCCAGTTACTACACTGAAGGGCCCACCAGAGTCAAATGAAGACATGTCATTTTGTAGATGTTATTGACACCTACAGGTAACTGGTGTATATACTGAAATTTTGCCTAACCAAGGGACAATCTTCTTTGTGTGGCAGTGTGGCTATATATGTCTTGTATAGGAAGACATTTAAAAAGCTAGAATAACATCAACATAACAGGGACACCACCATTCTTACTATGCACACATAAAGTCACATTTTTTATACAAATAAGTAAATGTATTATACTTTAAATCACTGATGTAAGCATAGATTATATAAATATATATATATATAATATAATATAATAGTAGTTTAAAGACACATTACAGTGACTATTATTGCTGTAGAGCTCTGTTATACAGTCAGACATACCAACAATATGAAGCTCCTAGAAAAATGTGACATTAGAATAGAAAAGGGGATAGAGGGACTAGAGGGATTTCTATTCTCCTTCCTAGATAGGGACATTTGGGAAGTATATGACTGCACCATATATACCCATCCTGCTTGCCAAGATCTTTGTTGTCAGATGGACATGTGCATGGTGAGATGTGGTGAGATGGACTTAGGGGCCTGCTCAGTGGTTCACGCATTCTGGAGATGAGTATTCAAATGCTAAGCAACATCCAGTGGGTGAGAAAAAAATCCTTGGACAGTGCTTCTCAACAGAAATATTAATAAAAAAAAAAAAGCAGGTTCAGCTTAATTTTTTTCCTCCAAATTTGTACAGCACCTAGACTTTGTATTGCACAGAGATAGAAAGCATCCCTTCCAACCTACTCCCATAACAAGCCTAAAATATGATACAGCGTTTTAATGGAAAAATAACATTAGTTTCAATTCAGTCTCCTGCTAGCTCAGTTCATCATTGAGATGTCTCATTGTTATTCCACTGTTATATGCGTTTTCTGTGAAACGCTAATGTGCAACCAGTGCTGTTCTATTGAGAAATGTTCATTTGTTAAGAAACCCAATCAACTTGGAATTGAGAAAGAAAAAAAAAGTCCATTTGACTTAATCTACATATTGTAAAAGAGACGAGAAACATGAAAGTGACAATTTAGATTTAAATTACTAATTACTATTTGTACACAAATTTTTCTTCACTGGTTGATAAAGCCTCTTAATTTTGCCTGATGCTGTGCAATGAGCTGACAGGAATACAAATGGTGTAGAGACTAAATTAAAGGACCACTCTAGTGCCAGGAAAACATACTCGTTTTCCTGGCACTAGAGTACCCTGAGGGTGCCCCCACCCTCAGGGACCCCCTCCCGCCGGGCTCTGGAGAGAGGAAGGGGTTAAACTTACCTCTTTTTCCAGCGCCGGGCGGGGAGCTTTCCTCCTCCTCTCCATCTTGATCGCGACGTCATCGGCTGAATGCGCATGCGCGGCAGGAGCCGCGCTCGCATTCAGCCGGTCGCATAGGAAAGCATTTACAATGCTTTCCTATGGACGCTTGCGTGCTCTCACTGTGATTTTCACAGTGAGAAGCACGCAAGCGCCTCTAGCGGCTGTCAATGAGACAGCCACTAGAGGATTTGGAGGCTGGATTAACCCTCATTATAAACATAGCAGTTTCTCTGAAACAGCTATGTTTATTAAAAAAAGGGTTAATCCTAGAGGTACCTGGCACCCAGACCACTTCATTAAGCTGAAGTCGTCTGGGTGCCTAGAGTGGTCCTTTAAGAAATGAATTTAATCAGGCAGTAACTAAGTATGTTGACTTTAAAAGCAAGACAGGCTGGTCTCTGTTATATGTATATAAATTAAGTCTACACATGCTTATCTAGGAACAGCCATCATTACTTTGCCAAAAAAAGTATGACGAACTCCTAAAAGAAAACAAATGTACAAACATAGTCACTGGAAATGGATGCAAGTGCCTGCATAGAAGCCAAAAGATTGCAGTCTCTTTAATGATGCACAAGCCATGCACTTGAAGGCAGGTGGCTGAATATGCATCCAGTTCCACCAAATTCTAAAAACCATCTTGGTGGAGGCATACACAATCTTCAGGAAAGCATAACTTTCAATCTATACATTTACATTTCTGTAATTTTGTGTGTCTGTTTATACGCCAGCAGACTTTATTATCCAGATTTTGGTGGATAACAGAGTCATTTAAACCTTTGTTTAGAAGGTTTAACCCCTTAAGGACACATGACGTGTGTGACACGTCATGATTCCCTTTTATTCCAGAAGTTTGGTCCTTAAGGGGTTAAAGGACTCTGTAGCAGTAGAAGGAAATCAAGTTGACAGCACAAGTTCGCAATACTACCACAACTTTTACCAAAGTATGGGAGCTATAGGAACAATACAAGGAATAATATATTAGATATAGTGGAAGGGACATGGTGACCCTCTTGCTCCCACCCACCCCAATCCCCGTGCCAACCACCCTGTTTTCACTCAAACAAAGATTTATGGCATGGCATTATAATCGTGCATTGGGTAAGTGTTCTTTTATTTGAGGAAATAAAGAGTATTCTAGAAGCAGGTGTGACAAGGCATTAAGATGGACAGGTATTGAATCTGGTAAGTCAACATGTAAGGAGCTGCAGTAGTCCTTGTAAAATGAGAATAGTGCATTTAGAAGAGGTTTGTAAGCAAAGATGTTATTGTTTGACAGTAGTATGAAAGAACAATGATTTTGTTTTTTTTTTATTTCAAAAATGTATTTATTTATTACTGGTATTTATAAAGCACCAACAGATTTCGCAGCGCTGTACAATTAGTGGAGAACGTACAATATACACAGACAAATACAAGAGGTAGAGAAAGCCCTGCCCGTAAGCAGTGGTGCTCTTTTATACAAAATGCTTAGCTAGATGGCCTGTGAGCTTACAATTTAAGAAAATTTGGAGGTGATGGCTAAAAGAGTTAACAGAGAGAAGCAGCAATTGGTAAAATATAAAGGGAATGAAGAGATAATTGAATGAGAATCTCAAACAGCTGGAGGAGCATACTATATATTTAGGGGGAACCTGGGTGGGCGGGAAGTGGGGAGAACAAAATGCAGAGCTTCACTGAGTTTTTAATTCACTTCACCACTTACCAAAGTTCATGCTTTGGAGAAGAAACCACAGGCGTCATTGCATGGTGTAACACAATTTAGATAAAAGGAGAAGGTGGTTGTAAGAGCAAGAGTGAGATATCATTATTGCTAATCCATGAGAATTAATACAAATTAATACAAAATTCTAGGATGTAAGATTAGAGATACCAAATTATAAAAGGTGACAGGATATATCGCCTTTGACTACAGCTTAAAGGGACTCTCCAGGCAGCCGAATTTACTTACCTGGTTCCAGCGCCGGGAGCTTCGTGAAGCCGCGCCCCCTATTTAGTCAAAATGACGAAATAGGCGGGCGCGAGCAGGGAGCAATCAGACGCTTCCATTTGGAAGCGTCATTGCTCCCTTGTGCGCATGCGCGGCTTCGCCACACATGCGCACATACTTCAGAGGGCGGCATTCATGCCGCCCTCTGAAGTCCTGAGCGCATTACCGCGCATGCGCACGGTGTGCGCGGCCGCGAGCAGAGCTGACTGACAGCTCAGCTCGCGGTCTTTGCCCGCCCCCTCTCCTCTCTGACAGGCTGGAGAGAGAAGGCACGCACACAGTGCCTTCTCGCTCCTGCACACGTCAGACGTATCTTAATACGTCTGACGTGTACAGGGCCTTTTTAGGGCCCTACATGATAGGAAGTCCCTCTGGTGGCCGTCTGAGTGACGGCCACTGGAGGTATTCCTATCAATCAATGTAAACACTGTATTTTCTTTGAAAATACAGTGTTTACATTAGATTGCCTGCAGGGAGCTATAGATCTCACCTGAACAAATACATTAATTTAGCTTGGAGGAATTGGAAAAGAAAGGAATTGTAACACAATGCTTGAGATGGGTTGAAGGAAAGAATGGCATTTATAAAATAGGCAACAATGGCTAAATGTGTACTAATCAATTATTGTTTACCAGAAGTGAGAAGTGTTCAAGCAAAAAAAAAAAAAAAAAAAAAGAGGGCACTATAGTGTTAGGAATATATATTTTTTCATTTAAAGCAGCACTTTCATGGCCGCATCCGTTTTTTTCTTAACCCCCCCTCCCAACTTCACTACCTCTAATTGCTCCCCCTATTTTTTTAAAAAACTTTATTTGGTGCCCGGACCTAAGACCTGGGCGCCGCCATCTTTGTGTGGGTAGATGAAGGCCCTGTTGGACACGTCATCTGCCAACACTAGAGAGCGCAGTAAAATTCCTGCGCATGGCCAGGTAAACACTTGGGCATTCGCTAATGTCCGAAATTCAGACAGGAATTTTGTCTATTCATTCGTCAGAAAGACGAATAAATAAATAGAAATTTCAAACGAACAAACAAACACTGTGTGTTCATTTGTTTCTTCATTCAATCGTTCTGTATTACAAGGAGGGAGCAACCGGCTTGCAGCTCACGCCATGTAATATGTTAAAATAGAAGCGCCCCCATGTCCTCCCTCACTCTATGGGGGTCAATATGACCCCTATAGTAACATAAGGATGATTGAAATCTCCCAAAAGCCCCTACTTGCTATGTCGAGAGTAGGGGCATGTCTACTAAGCAGTGAGCAGCCCGTGGCCTATTGTTACCCCCACCACCCATGAGCGGCGGATGGGAGCCCTAAATGACAAGGGGGAGGACCTATTGTCGTTGTCGTCTCCGCTCCCCACCCATGAGCAGCTGGGAGCCCTAAAAGACAGGAGGGGAGAGGACCTATTGTCATCATCCGCCTTGGCGCCGACCTATGAGAGGCAGATGGGGACCCTAAAAGACAGTAGGGGAAGGACCTTTTGTGTCTCCCCTGCCCCAACCCATAGGCGATAGGTGGGGCTAAATTTAAAAATACCCCCCTCCCCCACAGGTAACTAGGGGTTCCTAAGCCCCTAGACACCACCTCCCCCCCCCAAAAAAATAAAGCCCTACCTGCCCCCCCCTTATCCTAAAAATAGTGAGTGGGAACAGTAAAAATAACTCACTGTAAATAAAAAATAGAAAAATATAATTTGATGTCTTCTTTTTTCTAAAACCTTTTTTCAGGCCCAAAAAAGACCACTTTAAAATAGATAGGGCTTTATTTTATTTTTTGGGGACCGGTATTCATCTGTGAGGGAGGGGGTATTTTTTTACATTTGGCCCCCACCCATCAACTATGGGTGGGGACAATAGGTCCTCACCCCCATTATCACTTAGGGCCCCCACCTGCCGCTCATGGGAGGGGGGGGGGGGGAAGACAATAGGTCCTCCCCCCTCTAGTCATTTAGGGCCCTCACCCGCCGCTCATGGGTGGGGGCCGGAAAAATAGGTCCCCCCCAATTGTCTTTTAGACCCTATGTCCCCGTTTAGTTGAATAGACCCCACTCGCGGGGCACGGGTGGGGGTGGACGACACTATGCCCCCCCCTGCTAGTTAATAGATGCCCTACCACGAGAAGGGAGGAGGGCTTTTTCTCTACAACAGTGAGCAGCCTCAGGATGCTCACTGTTTAGTAGACATGCCCCTACTTATATTTTGACAATATTGCACTAGGTCTGTGTTTTATTTTTATATAATTTAGATCAGTGAGACCTACTAGAAAGGTAGAGTGCAAGTATATATTTGTTTGCCACATAATTTCTTCCACTCTATCACATTTTGATTGTCACTTCTTTTACACTGCTATCTCCAACATTGTTTGCGCAGCTACTATTTTTGTTTTTTATGCCCCTACTTGAGGCATAGCGAGTAGGGGCAGTCTCCCTCATTTACTAATACTAAGTAACTTTTACTTAGTATTACTAAAGTTAGCTAAATCTTAGCTAATCTTGGTCTTTCGGCCTTTTGGTAGATAGCTCCCTGATACCGTGGGAATTAGGGAGCTATCTACTAAGCGGCTGCAAGATGCAGCCACGGCACGGATCTGAATTGAATTCATTCAAATAAAATTTCGAACCGAACTAAAAGTACCGAAGGTCGTCCTAACACGAATGGACAAACTATACTCAAATTCGGTAGTCTCGCCGGCGTCCTGTCTAAATGGCAGGACGTTCGGGAATAGTGAAAGCAGGCTTCGTGAGATCACGGAGGAAAGGTTGAGTATTGTGGGAAAATTCCTTTGACCCACAGGAAGTAGGTCAGAGCTAGTCAAGTGTAGGAAAAATACATAAGGCAAAGTAGTCCCTACTTTGTCTTATGTTTTAAAGAAATCTAGATTAGATAGGAAGAAATGAAGAACAGATCCTGAGATAGGGAGAGAAGAGGAATTAATTTGGGAAAGGTAAGTTCGGCATGGCAGTTCCACTTTAACTAAGTGACACAGATTGTATGCATGACAAAGTAAAATGTTGGCAATGTCAGGTAAGCCATAAACATGTGCTATATTTCTATATCAAAATAGCTTTTTTTCTACATTTTTGTTTTCTACTTCTAGCTAAATTCATGCTCTCAGGGTCTACAAAACACACTTTGCAGTTTGCAATTATGCCATGAAGATTACTTTCATACAGTGGCAGATCTTGCAGATTATCCCTAGTTGTAGATATAATAAAACAAACAAATATTGGATAACGTGACTGGAAATGAACACAAAGCTATAACATTGAGCTATGGTATTATTTAGATTGCTTTTTCTACTATTTATAATTCTGACCTCGGAAAGAATGCTTCATAGATTTTAATATGTTCTAAATTTAGAAACCAAAATACACTGTTCACATTTTGTCAGTACTCCCATGATAAATGCATTTTTACAACGGAAAAGTGAACTCATTGAAGAGATTACACGCTTCATGAAATATGATAAAATCTTCAATTACTAACCTGTATGTTTAGTCAACAGATATAGTTTCTATAACTTCAGAAGTAACAGCCTGCGGCTGACGAACGTAGTCATTATCACATGAGAAAAACTAACTATAGGAGTTTATGCCCAAAAATTAAAGGATCACTATAGGGTCAGGAACACAAACATGTATTGATACCGGAGAAACTGACGGAAGCCAAGCACAGAGAGATGGACACAGGTTTCTTCAGGAAGGAAGAGATTCTTTATTGGATCACCGATCGGGACTCAGAGGGACTAGCGTCACCAAAATACAGCAAAGTCTGAGTACTGAATACATAGAGTACATTCCTTATATAGCACTGTAGCTCCTCCCACAATTAACTACACCCACACATACCCTTAACCTATTTAATAAATAGAGTCTAAACTCATCCATCCGGTCTAACCACGTGGCTCATCTGATACAAAGGAGAGGGACGCGTAATTCCAGTTCTTACATTCCTGCACCTGGTCAGTACAGTGATAACAGTATCTTAGCTACGTGTAATTAACTAACTGATACTACAAACACATATACATACATATGCCTTGTGGCAATCTTAGCCTGCTAAACTTGTATTTTACTGGAATTACATCACATTCCCCCCTTTGATGCCTCTGATATTTCACAATTACTTGAGGCATCACTTAACCTTGGTTTGCATATACCTCAGGTTACCATGAACCAGACCAGACTTATCTTATGATGTGAATCTTTTAACACTCATCTTCCTGCATTGGTTCTCCTTGATCTAGAGCCTTATACTTATATATCGCCATTATCTGTGCAGCAGCCTTCCTCTCTGCTATACTTCCTATCAGGCTTTGCACAGACCTAACTACTAAGGGTATAAGACACGGTAGGAGTAGACACAACAGTAAAATCAGTAGGACTCCACCTACCACTGCCTTAAGCCCTCCAAACCACTCATACCAGCTACCAAACCAACTACTTGGATTGTACCCTTTCCATACCTGAGTAGGCACATGCACTAGTTTAACCATATGGCTAGTAAGCTCAGCTATTGCTTGCCCTTCGTCATCTATTTGAAGACAGCAATTGCTCAGGTTAAACTTCCCACATACACCTCCCTCTACTGCCAAAAGGTAATCCAAGGCTAATCTATTTTGGTACACTGCTGTCCTCATCCTGGTATTATGCTTCGCTAGAAGATTGAGTGCTTGTGAGGTCTCATTAGTAATAATCTCAACCACCGCCTGTAATCTTATAATACGGTTGAGCATATAAATTGGGGTTCTATAACCAAAGGTACCATCTTCTGCCCACGTGGCTGGCCCATAATAATCTATGATACGCTGGGGAGGCCATTCATTATCTTCCCAGGTGCCTATCTCTAAGGGTCCCCTTTTCTTCCTATGATTCACATCATACACTTTAACACCTAAAGTCTCACCTGTTTCAATCGGTAACAAGAAGAAGGATGGTTTGAGCATACCCAACACACATGCCCCTTCCCAGTCCTGTGGCAACTCCGAATAGGCTTTCTTACCACAGATCCAGTACAAATTTGCTGGGGCTCTCCAGGTAGATGTGATGGATAAATCAAACCACACATCCTTTAAACTGGCATATCTAGCAAACGGGTTAGATGGTTCTGAGACATTTGAAGCCGACCACCAAGTTGTATTTTTAGTATCATCATCATAAGCTTTTTGCCCTAGACAAGTTAATTCTCCTACAGAAGTATTATACATTATTCCTTTCCTTGCTATGCAAACATAACCTATGATGGAGGTCTTTAATCTCCACTCAGATTTACCTCTAACACTCAAATGATAATCGGCTTGTGTAGATATTAGTTGGTCAACTGCCTCAGAACCGGACATTACCTCCTTTGCTTCCCAAGGCCATTGGTCTCCCATGTTAGTACCTCCACACACATAGCAGTTGGTAACATTAAGACTACCGGCAATACTCTCAGCTAGGTCAATGAACAGGTTTTTAGCGTTATGGGGGATCTTATTATCTATACTCATCTCTTCATAAAAGGAATGGTATACTTGATGAGTCTGGGAGGATACCGTATCAGTCTCTATTCCTATAAACAATAATGTCCCAGGATCTAAACCCGTCCCGTATATCTGAAACCCAAATAAATTTCCATACTTATCTAGGAACTTGTCGGGGTTATTAATAAGTATATGGACTGGGTTGCATTCCATAGACTTACAATAAGGGCTAGTCGGCAACTTAGTCACTATCATGTCTTTATCTACTGTCTGTCCCCAAGTCGCCCACCCCACACAAGACCAATATGGACAAAAGTTATAGTCTTTATTTGGGCATCTAGGACTCACATATTTATTTTTACTACTGGGACAAATATATTTATCATTAGACCCATACGTCCTCTCCCATCTAAGATCCCCACATACATTCCACGGTTTTCTACCACTTGATATCGCCTTACATGCATCAAATAGCAGAACACCCGAAGAATGTACGGATTCTAACACCGTCTTATTAATTAGGGTCCCCTGAGGATCTCCATTCCTGAGAGTCAACCAAATTGTACGAGGTTGATACTCTGGACTGAAGCACTTAGGTTCTCCTACTCCTAAATGGCACACACTATAGTCTATATTTAGGTATCTACATCTTGATACCTCTCCTTTACATTCGTATTGTGAATGCCAAATTAGGGTTTGGGAAATATGGTTACCTGTTCTCGTAGTCTTAATGCATACCTCACAGCTAGGAGTGTCGGTACCTCTACCTTCCTGAATATAAAAACACATATAAATAAACACAATCAAAAGCACATCTTTCGCCGTCATCCTCAGTCTTCGTCCGTGCGATGGAACCTCAGCTTCCAGGATGTGAGGGCTGCAGGGAATGGAGTTCTGCTCGTCTTCACAGGTGTCCCTTCGAGACTTTCCTGGCTTATACACTATGTGTTGGTAAGCGGACAGGCTTTATTATGGCCTTCTCACTCACACCTGTAACAATAAAATTTGTAATCCACAATAATTCCTCGTTACTCCGACTGAGTAGTGCGTTTCAACCGGATCTTGCAGGGATTCTCTGGATCTGCTGTAATTTGCCAAGAATCGACTGCTGCTGGTTTAACCCTGGAGTGATGTATCCACGGAGTTACTTCGGCTACTTTTATCGCTGTAGGGGTAGACAAAAGAACAACATAAGGACCTCTCCACTTGGGCCCTAACGGTACATTATTCCACTCTTTAATCCACACTTGGTCTCCTGGATGATAACTATGAACAGGGGGATAAATATTCACAGGTAATCTATCTTGTACCCATTTCTGTACCTCCTCCATAGTCTTACCCAACTCTACAACCTGCTGCCGGGTAATTCCTTCTCCCAACTGACTCAAGTCCCCCCTTAAGTTACCAAGTACGGGAGGTGGTCGCCCATACATGATTTCAAAAGGAGAGAGGCCCATCCTTCTGGTAGGGGTACTGCGGATTCGCAATAAAGCTATGGGTAAGAGAACGTTCCCCTTAAGTTGGGTTTCCTGACACATTTTAGCCAACTGGTTCTTTATAGTTCTATTCATTCTCTCTACCTTACCAGAACTCTGGGGTCTATATGCAGTATGAAGCCTCCACTTTATACCAAGCATATGAGTCAGTTGTTGTAGGCACTGATGAACAAAAGCTGGACCATTGTCCGATCCTATAGAACAGGGTAGTCCATATCGGGGTATTATTTCTCGTAGCAGGAATCTTACAACTTCTCCTGCTTTCTCTGTACGAGTAGGACATGCTTCTACCCAGCCTGAATAGGTGCACACAATTACCAACAGGTAACGATGTCCACCCGATTTAGGCATTACTGTAAAGTCTATTTGTAGATCGGACATGGGGAGTCCCCCCATAAACTGGACTCCTGGTGGCTTTACTGGTCCTTGTCTTGCATTATTCTTAGCACACGTTACACATCTGCGTACAATGGCCTGAGTCAAGTTGGACAATCTTGGTATGTAGAAATGTTTCCTGAGAGATTCTTCAGTACTGTCTCTCCCAGAATGTGTCCCGTTGTGATAATTTTGGACAATTTCTACCGCTAGTGATGCTGGTATGACTATTCTTCCATCTTCTAGCTGATACCACTTGTTCTCCAAATACTTTCCCGGTTCAGTCTTTAACCACTCCTCTTCTTGAGCTGTATAAACTGGAGTCCATTGGGACAGTGGAGTTGGTATAAGAGCAGCTATATGCCCCACATACTCCTGTCTTCCTGATTCAGCAGCACGCTTAGCTGCACTATCTGCCATCCGATTTCCCTTGGTTACATCACCATCTCCTCTCAGATGCGCTCGACAATGTATGATACCGACTTCTTTCGGCTCCCACACTGCTTCCAATAGTTGTAGGATTTCAGCTGCGTACTTGATTTCTTTGCCTTCTGAATTCAGTAGTCCTCTTTCTTTATACAAAGCTCCGTGGGCATGAGTGGTTAAAAACGCATACTTAGAGTCCGTATAGATATTTACTCTTAAACCTTCAGCCAATTGTAACGCTCGTGTTAGTGCTATTAATTCTGCCTTTTGTGCTGATGTTCCTTTCGCCAGTGGCCGAGCTTCTATCACCTTGTCTATTGTTGTCACTGCATATCCTGCATAGCGGATCCCTTCTTTCACATAACTACTGCCGTCGGTGTAATATTGAACATCGGGGTTCTGGATGGGAAAATCACGAAGATCTGGTCTACTTGAAAATACTTCATCCATTACTTCCAAACAATCATGTTGACTTTCAGTAGGTTGCGGCAAAAGGGTAGCTGGATTTAAGGTGTTTACAGTCTCTAAATGCACTCTTGGGTTTTCACACAACATTGCTTGATACTTGGTCATACGGCTGTTACTAAACCAATGATTTCCTTTGTAATCCAACAACGTCTGTACTGCATGTGGGACTCGTACATAAAGTTCTTGACCCAGAGTGAGTTTATCGGCTTCAGCTACTAGCAGGGCGGCTGCAGCTACGGCTCTTAGACAAGGTGGAAGTCCGCTGGCCACTGCATCCAGTTGCTTAGACATGTAGGCAACAGGTCTTTGCCATGATCCCAAGTACTGTGTCAATACTCCCACAGCCATTCTTCTTTGCTCGTGTACATATAAGTAGAATGGTCGTGTGTGATCAGGTAGACCTAATGCTGGGGCACTCATCAAAGCCTTCTTCACATCTTCAAATGCCGTTTGCTGTTCTTGGGTCCATAAGAAGGGGTCGTGCTCTGTACCTTTGATGGCTGCGTACAGAGGTTTTGCCAGTATCGCATAGCTGGGAATCCATATCCTACAGAAGCCTGCTGCCCCCAAGAATTCTCGCACTTGTCTTCTATTCTTGGGTATTGGTATTTGGCAGACAGCTTCTTTTCTCTCTGGCCCCATAATCCTTTGACCTTCAGAGATATGGAATCCCAGATACTTGACAGTTGGCAAACACAACTGAGCCTTCTTCCTGGACACCTTGTATCCTGCCTTCCAGAGAATATGTAGTAGATCGTGCGTTGCTTGCTGACATTTTTCTTTTGTAACTGCTGCTATCAACAAGTCATCTACATATTGTAACAATACACATTCTCCTGGAATAGACTCGAAATCCAGTAGATCTTGACTTAGAGCTGAACCAAATAGGGTAGGTGAATTTTTAAACCCTTGGGGCAGTCTTGTCCAAGTCATTTGGCGTTTTGAGCCCGTTACAGCGTTCTCCCATTGGAAAGCGAAAATACATTGGCTTTCTGCGGCAATTCGGAGGCAAAAGAAGGCATCTTTGAGATCTAAGACTGTGAAGTAAGTAGCCCCGCCCGGAATTAAAGCAAGCAGGTTATATGGATTGGGTACAACTGGATGTATGCTAACAACCGCATCATTGACTGCTCTTAAGTCCTGTACAGGTCGATACTCATCTGTACCGGGCTTTTGAACAGGCAGCAATGGGGTGTTCCAGGGGGAAGTACAGAATTTTAGGATACCATACCGTATGAACTTATCCAGATAGGATTGGATGTTCTTCTTAGCCTTCTGCGGAATGTGATATTGTCTTAGGCTCACTGGATAAACCCCATGTTTCAGTTCAATTTTTATTGGTGGAATATTGCGGGCCAGTCCTGGTGGGTTGTTCTCTGCCCAAACTCCTGGTATGTTAAACAATGTCTCATCACTCCTAGGGTTTTGGCTAGTCAACACTGTATAAAGTCGCCACTCTTCTTCCTTTGGTACGGATAAAGTCATAATACCTGAAGGTCCATTAAACTTTAAGGATGTTGTTCCATTTGGTAGGAACGTAATCTGCGCTTGTAATTTTGATAGCATATCACGTCCCAGCAATTGGACTGGACATTCAGGCATATAAAGGAATTGGTGTTTTACTACGTGGCCTCCCAATGTACAGAGTCGACTTTTAAGAACCGGTTTTTCAGCACTTCTTCCAGTTGCTCCTATCACAGTAATAGTCCTTCCAGATGGAGGAGCAACTAGATTAGTCACCACTGAATGTTCAGCACCAGTGTCGATCATGAACGCACTCCTTTTCCCCCCTATTGATACATCGACCATAGGCTCCGCTCGACCAAGGGGGATGGAGCCCGGTCGGTATCAATAGTCCTCCATGACCGTGTCAGCCAATCCTACAAAGTCCCTACCTTCTCTATCGCGGGACCTTTGCGCTGCTGGAATATACCTGTCTTCCCTAACACTTCCTCTGTTCCCATTACTCCCTCTATAACCATTACTCCCTCCGGGGCCTCCTCTACCTCTCGCTCTACCTCTAAAGTTTCCGTAGCCTGCCCTGGGTTGGTCTCTCTCGTACTGCTCTCTTTGCGGACATTCGTTCCTCCAATGCCCTTCTTCCTTGCAATACGCGCATTGATCCCTACTCAAAGGCTCCCTACTCCATCTATTATTGCCTCTATCTGGGCCCCGTTTATCTACGCCTGCGATCGCTACCGCTAGCATATCAGCCTTTTTACGCATCTTGCGCTCTTCCTCTTTCTTACTTTCTGTATCCCTGTTCATATAGACCTTATTTGCTACCTCCATTAGTTGGGTGATGGACATACCTGCAAACCCTTCTAACTTTTGTAGCTTGCGCTTAAAATCTCCGTATGCTTGGCTGACAAAGGCGGAGTTAACCATTCGGGAATTGTCTGCGTCTTCCGGATTAAAGGGGGTATACAAGCGGTATGCCTCCAATAATCGGTCATAAAAGACACTGGGCGCTTCATCGCTTTTCTGGATCACCTCAACTGTCTTCGACATGTTAATGGCTTTCTTTCCTCCGGCTTTCATGCCAGCAATTATAGCGTCTCTATAGGCTCTGAGTTGAACCATATCAGCACCATTTACGTTCCAATCGGGATCGGTGTTGGGATAGTGTGTCGCGGCCCATGCTGCTGGATTGGCTTGGTTCAAAGCACGGGCTCTATCCTCTAATGCTTTAATGGCTGCTTGATTTATTCTTGTCCTTTCCTCATTGTTAAATAAAGTCATTAGTAACTGCTGGCAATCAGCCCATGTCGGATTATGCGTCTGTACTATTGAGGTGAACAGATCAGTCATAGCTTGTGGTTTCTCAGTATACGAGGAATTATGGGTCTTCCAGTTTAAAAGATCGGTTGTGGTAAATGGGACATATACGAAGACTGGGTCAGCGTGTGCCATTTGACCTGCGGCATCGATATAAGCTGACCCGGGATTCAGACGAAGAGGCATCTGATAGTGCTTTAATTGTTGGGCACCAGTCAACTGTCGGGTTTGGATGGGGCTACGTAGAGAGGCGTCAGTCATGGGTTCCGGTCGGGGAGAGATAGGGTATGGGGATGTGGGAGGTCGGTTTTGGGAAAAGGTCGTAAATAAAACACTTCGAGCCGAGCTAGATGAAGCTTGACCGGAAGTCTGAAGTGGCGCCAAATCAGGATATTCGTTTCTAATGGGGGTGGATTCTGGTTCCGGAAGGGGAGATTTAGTACGAGGGGGGGGTGGATCCTGTACTGGAGGAGGAAGCGGAAGTGGATGAGGGTAATGAGGGGAGGGGTGCAGGACTTCCTGCGTTTGCGTCACTTCTTCTTAACGGAAAGTAAGGGGGCGGCAAAGGGATCTCGGACTCAGGGGGCGTGTCCAAAATGGGCCTAACACCAGTCCTAGTGGACGAACAAGTCCTAGCTACCATGAGGCGACACTGCTCCTCGTGGCATGTCTGGAGCCATTTTGGCGAGTCATTTACGGCCTGTCTCCAACAGTCAATATAAGGAAACTGGCCGTAAAGTTCAGGCCTACCCGATACAGCCACGTGTAAGCGCTGTACCAGAGTTGGATCCAAACTGCCACGTGGCGGCCATGCCGCAACCAAAGTAGGCCACTCCCTAGTACACAAAGTGACCAAACGTACAGGAGACATCTTTACCCCAAAATCACAAACTTTGAATCCCTTTTTAAAATTCTTAACCATACATCCTAAGGGATCCGGAATCGTTGACTGCGACGCACCCATACTTAACAATGGAACGTCGTCGACAACGAATACTATACACGCGTACTATTCAACAGTCACACCCGTTTCCTCTGGCAACAGCACCACGTGGTACGGTTACCAAGTGAAACGTACACAATAACAATAAACACTCAGGGAATTCCCGTACACACACAGCTGTTACACCAGTCACTATATAATCAATATTATGCCCTTTGGCGTAACTATACAGTCACCCACGCTATAATTCTCTATATACGAATTACCCGTCTATAACACACCCCAGTAACATCGTCTTTTACAAATAGCGGTTACAGTACGGTTAGCATAGGTCAAAGCACAAGTTAAGGTCACAATACAATTATTAGTGGTTATGGTGTTAAACATGCAATGGACGACAATGATTAGTACTTATTATATAATGTCAGTAAATATACAGGGTTATGGTACCGTGCACTCTAATACAGCAACACACTATTAACACTCTCGCTAGACGGCTGAGCTCGCGCTATCTAACAAGATATACACTTTACTAAAACAATCGTTAACACATTTACAATTCCCAACTAAACTATTGGCCAGTACCTTGAATGGACTACCTAAAACTATATACACCCGTTTTGGTTAGCCACACTGCCCAATCACCACATATATAGCGAGCTAGAGAACCGAATTTACACAGGCGCCTCTTAGTCGCACTATCAAAAGTCTAGTGGGTTCCAAATTTACACGCCTTCCCACTTAGCCCAGATAGGATGAGAACTAGCGAACCGAATTTACACAGGCGCCGCTTAGTCTCCCGGTCCCTCCGACCTAGCGAACGTAATATACACCCTAGAACGCTAGTCTAGACAAGACACCGGTGTCCGGCTAGGGCTATTTACACCAGGACCCCGCCTGACTAACCAAATCAAACGGTCTGACTAAAGAGCGTTCGATCGAGCGGTGCGCCTTCGCTCCTTCCCTCCGACAGAGGGGGCAGATACACAGATTCAAAACCCCTTTGGGCCTACCGCACAATCGGTATACCCCTAGTGGGTCCTGCCGTCTAAAACAGCAGTTGTCTTACCTCCTCGTTCCTGAACCTGAGTTCACACTCATCGACGGGGACACCCCAGCACTTCTCACGTAGAGGCCGATGATCTCCTGGACAACAGACCAGTGGCGCCGAGACGAAGGGAGGTCCACGCAGAAGTTCAGGGGTGCAGCCGTAGAGAACGTGGGCAAAGATAGACCGTCTCACGCCTCTGCCTCTCAGCTACCGTTGAACGATGAGCTTCCCGGCCAATGCACCAAATGATACCGGAGAAACTGACGGAAGCCAAGCACAGAGAGATGGACACAGGTTTCTTCAGGAAGGAAGAGATTCTTTATTGGATCACCGATCGGGACTCAGAGGGACTAGCGTCACCAAAATACAGCAAAGTCTGAGTACTGAATACATAGAGTACATTCCTTATATAGCACTGTAGCTCCTCCCACAATTAACTACACCCACACATACCCTTAACCTATTTAATAAATAGAGTCTAAACTCATCCATCCGGTCTAACCACGTGGCTCATCTGATACAAAGGAGAGGGACGCGTAATTCCAGTTCTTACATTCCTGCACCTGGTCAGTACAGTGATAACAGTATCTTAGCTACGTGTAATTAACTAACTGATACTACAAACACATATACATACATATGCCTTGTGGCAATCTTAGCCTGCTAAACTTGTATTTTACTGGAATTACATCACAGTATTCCTGACCCTATAGTGTTAAAACCACCATCTAGCCCCCCTGCGCCCCTCATGCCTCCATAAATATAGCAGAATCTTACTGTATTCAAGCCAGAAGCTGTAACTCTGCATGCTGTTTGCCTGAAAAAAAACAAGCAGTCTGCTGACATCATCAGAAGTGGTTTCCTGATCCAATCACAATGCTTCCCCATAGGATTGGCTGAGACTGACAAACAGGCAGACCAGGGGCAGATCCAGCATGATTCTAACACAGTCCTGGCCAATCAGCATCTCCTCATAGAGATGAATTGAATCAATGAATCTCTATGAGGAAAGTTCAGTGTCTGCATGCAGAGGGAGGATATACTGAATGTTTGGATGCATTTTAGGCAGCCATGACCCAGGAAGGATCTCTAACAGCTATCTGAGGAGTGGCCAGTAAAGTTATCACTAGGCTGTAATGTAAACACTGCATTTTCTCTGAAAAGACAGTGTTTACAGCAAAAAGCATAAAGGGTATGATTCTACTCACCAGAACAAATGCAATAAGCTGTAGTTGTTCTGGTGACTATACTGTCCCTATAAAAGAATACCATACACTTATAGAGAATTGTCAAAATTACAATTTTGTATACATCTGTTTTTATTTATAAGTGACCAGCAGAATATATTTTACAAAACCAAACTGACCCTAAACCTGAATTGTCAGGAATTAACCAATGGATAACGGTCAGACCTCTTCAAACCAATAGAAAGGCTACAAATGCTCAAATAAGCATAACCACTGTATGTTGATCAGCTCTAATGATTTAAAATGTCAAATCTGAAGTGGATGGATTGCAGCAGCAGACTATGCAGTAATACAGTAAAATCAACTATGAACAAGGTGAGACTACAGTGGTGCTGTTGCCATGTGAATCATTTCTCTCACAATGTTCTTCTCCCTGAACTCTGATGTCCACTTGTAACTGAATCCCATCCTTATTCCCTTCACCTTACTTTAAAAACCACGGTGATCAATCATCCACCAATAATACCTCCTGTCTCATAAAACCTTTAATTGTTCAAAGCTTGCACATTATATTCTATGATCTTCCCCAACCATTTGCTCAGACATTTTTGTCTGCTACATTCCTTTTCAACCTCCATTAGAAGTTCCCGGTCCATCATAATAAATATTTATATAGAGCTCTCTATTTCCTCTCTAACTGCATGTCCAATTATATATATTGTACCTGACCTATGAAAATGACCATCATGTTTTAGAACAAAGAAGATAATGTTGAATATATTATGTGTGGCAGCACTCATTTTGTGTACAAATCTATCTTTATTTTTAGCTATTCTAGCCAATGCCTACATGTTGAAATAAAAAACAATGCCGAAGAGATGTATGTATACATATAAAATTTATAAAGTTGTAAATACAAAAAGGTGAGTTACCTGATTGACTTCCTTCTTTCCTGTGAATCTGGAGAAACATACGCTTTCATTTCATCTGCTGTGCGCTTGATTTGCATTTCAATGCTCTAAGGGAGAACAGAGTGAATTGGTGCATGTTTTGTTTATAAAATGAACATTTTATCATATAAATCCACAAGGCAAACCTTTTTAATCAAGTTGATGTAGTGATATTGGCTTTCAGCCTGGCTGCACTCTTCCTGTAAGCTTCGCACATCCTTGGTTTTTAAGAAGAAGATAAAAAAAAATTAAAAAAATTATTAAATCCTACACATCACAGGACAACTTAAATGTTTTAAGAACCATAATCAATTTTAGGTCTCAAACGCTTGTGCTGTAAGCTTTGACCAGATGTCTCAGAATCCTGCTATCACTGGCCATTAAGCTGTAGCGAGAGGATATGTGACAAAGAGCTGGTGGTTCAGTAATATTACCCAAGCTTATATTTGTGCTAATGATATGTGTCTCATTGCATTTCAGTGGATTTGCAGTGAGTGAAGTTTCTATACACAATGAGGCTGTAAAAATGCAGTCATTTTAATTTATCCACCTCATTCAGCGATAAAGCAAAAGTTTACTATTATTTTATATTGGTAGTATGATATAAATTTCATCATCTTAATATGTAGTTAAGTTATTTTTAAAAATCTAATTACCGTAATCAAATAAGTCTACCTATAGTATGAAAACGAAGAAGTCTTTTACCTTCATAGGTCATGTGCTTAAACTCCTCAAGGAATTGGGGGTACACACACATTAATTTGCATACCATTCGAAACACAAGGAAAACTAACACTATAGTGTCCCTGTCCCTAGTTTTGAAGGTCTGCCCATCTGTCCCCCTTGGTGAATAAAGGGTTATAAAGTGGCTATAGTTAGCGGACAGGGGCTACAGTGGGGAGACAGGGGATGTAGTAGGGGGAAAGGGGCTGGGCAGGGTGGACATTGGCAGAAGTGGCGGAGTAGGGACTGTAGCCTGTAGGGGAGGGTATAGGGACTATACTGGGAAGACAGTGGCTGTAGTGGAAGGACTGGGACTGTAGTGTGGGGGATAGGAGTTGAGGCGGCTTTTAAAAAGCTCTGATACAATAGAAAAACAGAGGGCCATACTTGAGCGCTGACCCTGCTGGATATTTCCTATGTAGGCTTGCATGGCCCCAATGCAGGAGAATTGTCTGGCTGTCTCAAGGCCGTTGCCTCGGTGGCCTTATGGCAAATCCGGCTTTGAAACAAATACAAACTACTCTTGATTTGTGCAAAACAGATCAAATAAAACTCTTGAATAGCACAAACATTATATGACCTTATACCTGCTCTAACTTGGAACGATTGCTCTCCAGTCCGGCAGCACAGCTGTCATACTGTGCCTTCTTTTCATCATACTCCTGGGTCAGTTCCTAATGTCAAAAGGGATGATATTCATGTCAGTGATTACAGCCATCTCTCAGCACATAGCAGAGACGTTATGCATGCTCTTGTCAATCAGCTGCTTGAACCTGCCATCCTGGCATATGCAGCGCTGCTTACTTAAAGTAAGCAGATGTGTAGCATTTTATTTTCACACATGGAGAAACTAATAGCAGCTGGTTAATGATAAATTCTTTAAGCACACATGGCGTTTAATCCCTTTAGTACTTAATGAACAAACAGCAAATTCTTTCCAGTGTGTGGATTTAAAAACCAATCAGTGTTGGGTAATTCTACATATAAAGTCTCAAAAAAAACCTTAGAAAATAAATCACAGAAAGGAATAGAATCAACACTCTATCACCATTAAGTGTCTATTTATTTGATTTGTGTGGAACATTTTGTATAGAACTGAACTGTTGTTAAAACGGGTAAATTCTAATTAATCATGGCGTAATTTAATGGTGTTCCTGGCAATGACATGTTCACTTTAAAAGATTCCAGTGCATTAAGCAAAGGATATATCATAAAGATAAATGATGTATTGCATTTCCTAATGGATCCAGTTTGAGAGTGATCTGTAACACCCACCTACCTCTTGTCTGATTGATCCTGCTTTGGTAGCACAACAATGCTTATCAAAGCAGGTTGCAGCTCCTCTATCACACTGACCTACTGGCTTCATTGACGATGCAATGGGCTGCCAAAAGATTGACATTTAAACAAAAAAGAAGGAATTCAAAAGTCCTGGTGCAACCAGACCTAGGGTTGGCTAACCCTACCGTGATAGTTGTAGTCCAGGCACTCAAGGATCAGTTTAAACAGCAGATTTATTTGGAAAAGTGCAACATTTGAATCTCTAGATCATCTTTCTCAAGTTGATAAATATCTCCTAGCGATTGAAACACTTTTCCATATAAGTTTACTGTTTTAACTGATCCTTGAGTGCCTGGACCACAACTTTATTCAAAAGATTGACATTTGTCATTTGGAAAAGCATTATGGAAAAGCATTATGCGCACCATGGCTAGGACAAATTGATAGAAAACAGTAATATGGTTAGTTATAGCTATAAATTATTTTTAGGATTTTATATATACTTGCATATAAGGGAGGGAGGCATGTTACATTGCTAGACCCTGCAGGAGCCTCCTGTATGTAATTGAAGTTCCATTTACAGAGCAGGAGATAAAAACTTTTATAGTAAGTTACATCTGAATAAAAAATTAAACCATTTTGTTTTCATGCAGGATTGTCAGTCACAGCCAGAGGAGGTGTAGCTAGGGCTGCAAAAACAGAAACAAAAGTGATTTAGGTTCCAAGTGGCAGTGAATTGAACAGTGAAACTTCAGAGGCATGTTCTATACACCAAAACTGCTTCACTAAGCTAAAATAGTTTTGGTGGCTATAGTGTCCCATTAATTAAATTTAAAAGATGGATGCAGAGCTAGTCATAATTTTTTTCCGAAAGATAATAAGCTGGGAGCGGAGCCTGAACGCCATGCTGATCGGGCTCATATCCAGAGAGCTCAGAGGAAAAATCTAATATGCCTTTTCAGAGACCTAATGTCTGCATTTCAAGACTTGCACATAACTGAAGCTACATTGCAACCTTGCCTCCATCTGCGGGTCCAGTCGCATTCGGCAAATCTGGCTTGAGGCAGACCTGCGGCCTACTCACAGATACTGAGGGGGAAATGGACGATCCCTTCAACTTTTTATTTCTTCTAATCTGCAAGGCTTCCCCCATTCTCCCCTCCCCCGCCAGTGAGAGTTATTCCAGTATTTACTGCTAGTGCTGCAGTGTCTGACTACCAGCATCAACAGACAAGCTGAAGCCACCCTGTCAGCTCTAGAATGGCACACAACCATGTGTTCAATCGACTCCAGAAACCAGCTGTTCACTATCCTGGTTTATCTGGATAGGTTGTTTGAAGACTTTTGGTCCAAGCTCAGACACCACCTGAAGGCATCTGGGAATGAGCCCGATACCTACCTTACCTCCCCCTTTATGGTTGTGTAATCCTCACATCCAGGGTGAGGGTACCCACAAAGGGGCACCTACACAAAGTGAACAAAGGACGTATAGGTGTTGGAGACCACTGCATCATCGGTTGAGGCAAGTTTGGAGCCTGTATTGATACCACTCCTGCCAAAGAGGGCCTAGACCTCATACCAACCGGGTGACCAGCAACTACTTGGCGAAAACGTTGATGAAGTAGTCTGTGAGTCCCCTCTCATGCCAATATTTGCCTTTGAGCCACAGGCTACTTATTATCGACTGTGCTGTGCCCTTAAAGGGCATAAGTTGACCTGGGATCAGTGAATGGGCACATTTAACTGGTGGCATGCCTTCAAATCCTTCTACTGGCACATTTTACCATAGCAATACAACCACGTTATGCTTAATATTTGCATTACCTGCATGTGTTTTGTTTTCTCTATTCTGACTACTTGAGTATACCGTGCTATCTTACTTATGTAACGCATGCTGTTTCCGCATAATAAACTAAATATGAGGTATAATTTTTGTTGCTAGTGTGTCTGATGTTACATTTGTCATTTGATCCTAGAAATGACATGTACTATGTCTTTTGTGCAAACACCTCAATATAAAATGTAAATGTATATTTCAAATATATAACAAGCTAATGCAAATAAACAAAAAGCACAGCAGGGTGGATGACTGAACAATGCAGTAGAATGTGTCTGGGTCTACCTGGGACTCCCATTGCTCATAACATATAAATCACAGAAACCATGTATCTATGACTCTTGAAATAATTGTTGCTATGACTCCCAGAGTAACCTATACCTCACATACCTCTACTCTCTCCTCCAGCTCTGCTTCACTCCCACCTTACTTGATTGATATCTCCTGTCCTATTGTGTTTTGCACCCCACCTCCGATAGACTGTAAGCTCGTTTGAGTACGGTCCTCTTCAACCTATCGTTGCTGTAAGTTTTCTTATAATTGTCCTATTTATAGATTTATAGGTACCGTAAATTCCCCCTCTCATAATATTGTAAAGCGCTACGGAATCTGTTGGCGCTATATAAATGGCAATAATAATAATATGTCCAGAGTTTTATGCAAGTTAATATATAACCTTAATGTTGTATCCATTCCCAGATTTAACAGATGATGTATGTAACCTTGATCTATATGTTGTTTGTTATGGCGTGCACAGTTCACTAGTATGTGCCATTTTTGGTGATTTCAACAGCACCCTCTTAATATGTGTTTGTTGGGAGTGCTCCATCTCTTTTATTTAGATACATACTGGAAACATGATCCTTTTTGTCTGCGTTTATCAAGCCTACCACCCACATGTGCCTCATTAATGAAATTGGTTACACAAATACAAGGTTATTCACTAAAGTGAAAATTGTTGGGAATTCAAAATGAACTTCAAAAACACATACACACGTCTCTTTTAAAATGTGTCATCCTATGCTACTACCCAAGCCTTGAAAAAGTTACTCACCACTGCAAGCCATAGCATTCCTTGCTGGGGTGAATTTCTACTCGCTAATGGGTAGTGGAAATTTTGAGTCACATGCATATATACAGTATACATGCACAGACTGTGTGTGACCATTGATTGAGCTGAACCATGGCTGAGTGCTATATCTAGCACATCTAACTCCTAACATTATGCAACCCAGTTAGTGTTTTTACCATATTAAACTATTTGGATAGTTGTATGTATCATATAGAAATCAAGCAAAAAAATAAAAAGTACATTCAAATCATAAAAATATAACATTCAACTTACCTGACGTTTTTGACGTAGAGGTCTCAGTTCTTTAATAACAGGTGCTAATGCAGTCTTCTTATCTGCAATCATGGAATTCAATTTCTTTACCTGACATGGAAAACAGTTTTTAACTCCTTAGGGACAAGACCGTTTTTCAATTTTATTACTGTTTGGGACCAGGGCTGTTTTTACATTTCTGCGGTGTTTGTGTTTAGCTGCAATTTTCCTCTTAATCATTTACTGTACCCACACATATTATATACAGTTTTTACTACCATTAAAAGGTCTGTCTAAAGATACCATTATATCATATAATTTACTATAAAAAAAAATATAAAATATGATGAAACATTTTTTTTAAAACACACTTTTTTAACTTTGACCCCCATCTGTTACGCATCTACAACCGACAAAAAACACCAGTGCTAAATAGTTTCAAAATTTTGTCCTGAGTTTAGAAATACCCAACATTACGTTAACATGTTCTTGGCTTTTTTTGCAAGTTATAGGGCTATAAGTACAAGTAGGACATTGCGGTTTCAAATATATATTTTTACAATTTATCAATAGTGATATTGTAATACTGTTATCTGTCATAAATCTCTGAAACACACCTCACATGTACATATTTTTTTAAAGTAGACAACCCAGGGTATTCAATATGGGTTATGTCCAGTCTCTTTTAGTAGCCACTTAGTCACAAACACTGGCCAAAGTTAGCATTTATATTTGTTTGTGTGTTAAAAATGCAAAAATCAATTATGAACGTTTAATTTGGGCAGTGTTTGTGACTAAGTGGCTACTAAAAAAGACTGAACATACCCCATTTGCAATACCTTGGGTTGTCTACTATTGCAAATGTTATGCCATCATGGGGGTAATTCTCTTTCCTGGGCTACCATATGCTCTCAGAGACAACATAACCAATCTGGCAGATTTCAATGTGTTATATTTGACCCTGTAACTTTCAAAAACACTATAAAACCTGTACATGGGGGGTACTGTTATACTGGGAGACTTTGCTGAACACAAATATTAGTGTTTCAGTAAAACGTATCACAACAACGATATTATTAGTGAAAGTGCTGTTTGCGTGTGAAAAATGAAAAAAACTTCACTTTCACGGACAATATCATCGCTGTGATGGGTTTTACTGTTTTGAAACACTAATATTTGCGTTCAGCCAAGTCTCCCGAGTAGAACAGTACCCCCCATGTACAGGTTTTAGGGTGTCATGGAAAGTTACAGGGTTAAATACAGTGCTAGCAAATTAAATTCTCTGGACTTTCTCCCTGGGTTGTCAGGCAGGTCCCTCAAATTACAATCAATAAAATGACTTAAATATATAAAAATGTTACATAAATATGCATGTCGAATTTGAATATATATACATATTTATATATTTGAAGTCAATCTGTATTATTTATGTAATTATGGATATGGATGTGGATATATATATATATATATATATATATATATATTTCATATTAATTTTATTTATATATACAGGGATATATCATATATACATATTTTTTAAATTTATTAACTTTTTTTATTTTTATTTTAAAAGAACCAGGGAGATTGCATTTCAGTTAAGGCAGCCCCCCTGCAGACAGCACTATGGATGCCTATTGCAGCCATGTGATCGCTCGAGCACATGGCCCGCGGGGGCCTAATTTGCCTAGGGGGGACTGTCTGGAACGGTGGCAATCAGGTAAGTAATATATTTGCCTTTTATATATAAATATGTAATACATTTGTCCTTAAGGACCATTTTTATTAAGGAGTTATTAATAATTGCAATAAGCATATTTAATACATTTCACACATTTGGTAAAACAAAGTCAACAAATTAAATTTGTTTATAACTTAAAGTAACAATATAGTGGTAAGAATACAAAGCTGATGGTGTCCCTCTGGACCCTCCCCTCCCCCCATCACACCTGTTGATAGGTTAAAAACACTACAAACACTCACCTTATTCCAGCGCCACACCGCCTTTGCCTCCTCCAACATCAGCAGAGTGGGAACCTAATGTGCATTGCAGTGCTATATATGCTATACAATCACATACATGGTTAAAATAGTAGAGAGAGAAAAAAAAAAGCAAGTGCCCAATTACCATATCAGACATGTCATCAAGAGTCCGTCCTTTTTTTTCGTCCACCTCACTTTTTAAGGCAGATACCCTTTCCAACTCTTCTTGTGTGTCACTGTAGCCAGAAATACCCTTTTTTTGTTCCATTGTTTGCTACAAAACAAACAATAGAAAATGAATTAACTTTAATAGATATGCGATTATCCACACTTCTCTGGAAACGTACACAGGTGCAGTCCAATCACATGTGTTGTGTGCTTTGGAAGTGCATATTTAGTCATGTTAGTAATTTTTTTTTTTTTTTTTTTTTTTAAATTCTTTATTTTAGGTGTGCACAGAATAAACAGATAGCCGATATGCGCCACAACAGCGATATTCAGTAAAATAGGTAAACATAGTACAAGTCATGGCATACGTTATACAGGCACATTTTTATAGCTTTTATAGTAGAACAATAGTTTAGGTTGACGTTTAGTTTTCAATATGTGAACATAGTGCACATGCCATGTAGAAATAGGTAGAGGAGGGACAAAGGAGGAAAAACATGGCTCGTGCAGAGAACGTACATACAAGGGCATTCTATCACTCGACTTATGAGTGTTA
This sequence comes from Pelobates fuscus, assembly GCF_036172605.1. Taxonomy (NCBI): domain Eukaryota; kingdom Metazoa; phylum Chordata; class Amphibia; order Anura; family Pelobatidae; genus Pelobates; species Pelobates fuscus. The sequence continues at coordinate 127,255,411 of NC_086321.1, forward strand.
AATCTCGCTTGCTCGCCTATGCAGTAAGAAAATGGGAATGCGTACGTTTCTTATAATATTAACTAGCTTAGACAACTATATTGTTAAAGTAAAAGCATACAAAACAAAACAAGGGAGAACACCCGATGGGCAACAGCTGTAGACTAGGCACCCCGTGTCATATAAGGCTGCACACTTACACAGCAAATTAAACAGTGCTTATGGTCGACCAAGATCACAATAGCTGTGTTTACAGGTTAAGCTATGCTTCAGTAGATGTGCTAGGCTAAGTACAGGGTGTTTGTCAGGTGTCACATGTGAGTGCCTAACCGTCTATGGCATGGGGTATGGGTGTACATGTGGTGGTGTAGCATTGCTCACAGGTGCATATACAATAAGTGTGGTGTTTCACTAGGATAATAAACATGTATGAGTTGTTAAACTAATTGTGTTAATGTGGCCCTTGCTAGAGAGGCAAGGCTTGATAAGGATGGTGTGAGTCAGAGTCCTCTTCGGCTGCGTGGGCTTGGTGGTGTGGTGGCAGCCCTAGCCGTGTGATGGCAGTTGGAGTCAGCCTACTCCTGTCGTCGGTGCCAGCAGAGCACACAGAGAGTCCAACTGGGTTTCGGCATCGCAGGTCAAGTAGGTTTGAGAGTCCCTGTTTTGTAGGTGTTGCTTTAGTGACTTGCTGTTGTGCGATGGGTCTCTGGGTAGGCATTTATATGCATTTGCCAGTCTTTTGTGATGGGTGTTAGACCGGATCGATTCTCCATGCTTTTTCTTGCATGTCTGCAGGTGCAGAGCGTCCGCTTTCCTCTTTTGTGGGGAGCGGTTCAATGCTCTCCGGCTGCTTTTTGGAGGAAATCTCCGATGACTGTGTTTAGCGGTTGTCTGCCCGCGGGAGTATTGTGCTGCTGCTTTATTCCTGGTGGGCATCTGCCCAGGTGGATGTCTGTGGTCGGCTGTCGCTATGCTTGGAGTCGTCTCGCCCGGTCGGGGCCTCTGCAACTCCTCTGCATGCCGTCTCCGAGTCTCCCGTACCGTCTGAGCAGCCAGAGCCGCCATTCTCAAGCGGGCCTCCCATTTGGCCCAGAAGATCTCAAAAGCGGCATCCAGCGTATCCGCGGACGCCAGAGGTGAGTGGGTCGCATTCCGTTGGCTCTGCAGGGCCGGGTCCTGTGTACTGCTGTCGGCCATTTTCCTTGGGCCTCGTGGCGTCCGTCGGTTGGGGCCGCGCCCTGGAGGGTCCTGAGGGTGAGCGCTCTGTGTGAGTAAACGGACCGGGATAACCCCCACCGGTCCAGGGGGGGGAGCAGGGCTGTGTTGCAGGCTTGGGAGGGCACTAGGTCGCACAGAGCAGGGGATCGGCCGCCTCCCCTGTCCGGCGATACTGCTAGGCCTCACTCCCGTCACCCTCGACAGGCGCTCTGTGTACCCGCGGGCGGCAGACCCGGGGCACTTCGGCTGGTTCCCGAAGTAGGTGTGACTCAGGTCAGGCATTTGTGGGGGTCCCGGCTGGCTGGCATGCATTTACTCAGCCTGGAAGGGGCTATCGAGCTCGGAGCTCAAGCAAGACACGTCCAGCCGCCATGAAGTCCAGGCCCCGCCCCCCCATGTTAGTAATTTTATTGCATAACCATAGCTAAGCACAAAACTACAAACCAGTTCTATTTGCACAAATAAGTGAACGCCAAAGTCTCTGTTTAATAACGAATACACATGTGGTAATGTGGCAAAGGTGTCAAAATGAATTTGATAATCGGTGATCTTTGCTCACTGGTTTTTTTCTGACCATTTGGTATGGCTATTACAACATTACAAATTTGCGTCTAAGCTAGCCTTTATGATGGAAATATAATGTATCCTACTTTGCTAGCAAATTTGGTAATCCAGTTGCAGGTATTATTTTTGTTTCTCTTTAATTTGTCATGTGAAAGGTGCCCCTTTAAATAGCCAGTTAAGAACCATGTAATTTGAAGAGAGGCTGCATTTGCTGCCCTTAAAGGACATGAAGAATATCATCTAGTGTAGCACTGTATTTAAAGCTATGTTTGGCTTCTCTTCAACTTTTGAGTGATGCACTTTGTCTAAGCCACTCCAGAAGTTACAGAGCAATCAATTTCCATGTAAATCTCTTTGCACTTTGGCTTTTTAATATTTTACGAAGTGTTCTTCACACTTTTAACCAATTCTCTACTCTATGAAAGAAATCCATAATTTTACTCATCACTGTGCAACAGAAGAAATTGTAATGTTAGAACACATAAAGACCATAACTAACAGGTTTTTTTTAGCATTGAAACGTTATGAACATTATAAAGCTGTGTGTAAAGTATGTTTTAATGTTGTGCATTACTCTTACTTAACTCCTTACATTCTAATGAAAATCCATGCCATCAATAATATTTTCGTACATAAAATGCCAAAATGTTCTGCAATGCATTTAAATGATACATATATGTAATTGTAGGAAATGAGTTGTAGGAAAAAGGAGCAAGAGGTTCCAAGGAATAAGATGCGCACAAAGTCACACCCTGGTCCCTAAGAACTCTGTGCCTGGCTCTCATAGCCATCAGCAGATCTACAAAGTCTCAATCCTAAAGAAGAAGCATATTCCAAGTGGGCGCTGGGTCTCAGATTTTGATGAAAAAAACTATTTTTTGCCTTCAACAGGCTAAACAAAAATAAAAAGCATAAGAGAGATGACAATGCATTGACATATAGTTCTGCTAATACTATACTATTTTTATCTCTACCACTGTTGGTCATAGCTTGTCACTTAATGATGATACAATAGAATATGAAACTGTTAATTAGCTGACTTCAAAGATTCTCTGACGGCACATGCCAAACCTGGTAACCAAATGTCACTGATTCATGGAATCATGGACTCCCAAGTTATTAGGGCTTGCGATTAGATTACACTGGGTCACCTATGTTCAAACTGATATTTCTATGTGAATATATATATATATATATATATATGCAGAGAGATGTTAATGTGTCAGTGCAAGGGATAGCCCCCAAGGTCAACCTATTTTCTACCCGAGGAAAACCATTACCCGTTCTGCAGTCAGTAAATGAAACTGGAATAGATACATTCAATACACTCTGAACCTACAGCTAGGATGTATCTACAATGTTTCATTGATACAGATGTACATAGAGTTGTGCAAAAACTTGTTTGAGAGGCTCTGGGGTTTACCTGTGGAGTCTTATACACAGGTAAATCCTGGATGGATCGATTCATTCAGGTGTGGATAAAAACAAAAGCATATGATTCAGACGAACCGTTTTAAACTATTTTTTCACAACTCTAATGTACAACAACCTTGCAATAATATTCAGTTAACATTATATCTGCACTTAAAAGGCCACTGTACCAATGGCTTTAGTTTTAGGTACATTGTGAAATATGCAGACTTCGAAAAGATTATCACAGATCTGCAGAAATTCAGTCTGCCCAATCAATCTGCTAAAACAAACAGCCCTTAATATTGAATTGGCACTAAGTGATTCCATGTACACTGGGTCCATGAAAAATCAATTGTTATCATTTACAAAGAAAACTTTAGCTGACTGGTGAGGTTCCAGCAAATTGTATGGATAGTGGGAACCTCTTGATTCCTGATTGCTAAAATGTACACCAGTGACTGCTCATGGAGTAGAAGAGTGTAATTGGGACTCACCAGCTGTTGCTGCATGTGGTCATGGCGGTGCTTCAAAACTTGTTCCGTTCTCTGCAGGACTCCGCATTCTGCACTCAGTTCTGCCATTTCTTGACGTTTTTTCTTAAACACAGTGCTCTTCCCACGAAGCTTGCTGACATAACGTTTAAACTACAAAACAAATTAAAAACAAAAAAAAATATGTTAATGGAGACATTTTCTTATCTTTCAATTCATCAAATAACCTATAGAATATTATAGACAACTCTGTATCAGACCAATTCAACCTAAAACACATAGAGGCACTGCATTTAAAGAAAATAAAAGAGATTTAAAATAAAATGCATCAATAGACAGAGATGTATGCTGAACTTTGTATTTTTATTTGGCTCACATGTATGCCACTTCTAATTTCGTAGTCAGCATTCAGAGCATACCTCTCTTCCACTGCAGCTGATAAATCTGGCTAGGGCAAGCAACCAAAATGTACGAATACTATTACAATAATGAATAAAATGTCATCAAAACCTGCACAGATGTATCCAAAGAAATTCTATCTATGGTTGATAACACAATGTGAAAGAAATGTACAGGGATTAATGATGCATTTTATATCTTTAGACTGGTGAGTGTAGAATGGGCATATAAAAATGCCATAATCAATTATACAGATGATATGATTACACACCGAACAATCTGAGTTAATAAAAAGCCTGGTTGTAGGTAAAAAATGTAGCCCACAGAGAATTGTTATTCCTAATTGCGTCAGAGTGAAACACTTCTCAGTAAGGAACAGGCACCAAACTGGGTAAAGCACATTTCCATTTCATTATTTATAATTCACTTGCTTGGTCATTCGATTTCTATATAATAACAAATGGTTCCTGGCTTCAACTCTGCAAACTTTGTATTCATGAAGAAATCCAAATGAATAGAAGTAGCTGATTAAAATCAAGGAACATGCCGTTATTACCCTGCATCGGCACAATGGGCTGACTGCACTTTGAACAGACAAAAGAGGTTACAGCCCCCTTAAAAAAAGAATATTTCAATTCAAATCAAGTAGGCAGAATACAAGGGAAATATACAAACTGAATGTGTCTAGGACTAAAATGGTTAAAGAGCAAATCAAAAGTAAATGCAAATCAACCTAATGTATTATGCCAATAAATCAATGCCGGCTGAACATTGCCAATTGAATTAAAAAAATATGTATATTTAGTAATCAAGCGATATTATTAGATCATGACTTCATAGAATAAAAATAAACACAGCTAAAAGTACCCTGGGCAGGAAGCCTAAAATAAAACCAAACCTTGTCAAGAAATATCCTTTGCCATGTGGAACCAACTTTTTCTATTTTTTTTTAATCTTCTTGCTATACTCCAGAACATCCTTTGAAGTACACTGCAGTAAACACTTTTGATTAAAGGACAAGCCTAAAACGCTAAACTGTGTTTCTGTAACAGTAAAACATAAATGTTATTATTCAATCAATGTGATTAAATGAATATTTTTTTAATGCTTATTGGCTGTTACCAGAACATTCTAATGCTAACCACAATCCACATTTGTACAGCTGTTATTAAGGGAACTAAAAAAGGCAGTACAGAGCAGGTTTTGGGGATATTAAAATGCAAATCTCTACATTAATTTATGTGTGTGTCTATACATTTTGGTGTTTTATCCACTAATCAGTAAATTGTGGAAATTAAAAATCATATTTGCAAAAGGTCAAAAAAAAGGGGGGGGGGGGGGGAAGAGAGGTGGCGCTAGCACGCGAGCAGAGCAGACACCATATCTCAGAGCTCCTGTGGGTTTCACACAATTTTATCACATGAATTGTGTATTGTGAACCATCCAACCTACCACTTACTCATCCTCCCCGACTCAAGTCTTTACTTGTCGATGCCAGGGTGGAAGATCTCTACCAGCCGGCCGAAACAACTCTGCCGGGACGCTGTATACTGGATATACATAGTGGTCGGCCCACATATCACCTCCTGAAGTCCCCTACCACACCGTCTAATGTCCCAGGGGATGTCGTGGTCTGCTGTTCCTCATTCCACAATAAGTGACATGTCATGGCAGCTATTCATGACAAGACAATTTACTTGTTCAAGTACTCACACCTCACATTCAACCATGACATTGCGAGGTCCATGCTTCAGTAGTGCAGAATGCTTAAGCCTGTGACATATCAGTTGAAAGAATCAGGAGTGGCTAACAGATTGAGTTCTCCCCGGTCCCTGACAGTGACCCAGCAAGGGACTCTCTGTAGTCCTTGTCTTTCTTACAAGAATTAGAACTGTCCGCACTGTCTCCTGTAATAGGTAAGCCACGCACCACTCCTACATGTGATCCTAGCCTAGTGGCTCATTTTGTTCAGAGAAGATGAGTGGAGGTTCATCCAGGAACCTGAATGGTGATAAGTAAGAGAAATCTAAGGACATCGCCTACTGTCATTTTCTTATGTCTTGAGCCTTTTCTACTGTTGTCACATTTCACTATCATACTACAGGTTGCTTTCATTATTGTAGTCTCCCTAACAGAGACAACACACATTAACGCTCTATAGAGCACAGTTTAAGCCTTTTACACTCATAGTATATGATGAAATGGTTAGGGGCACATGAGTACTTATGGCAGATCTTTCATTGAGCAAAGTTTCATGTTATCTATACAAGTTCTAATCTTAATTAGGCACACCTTTATTTTTCATTATGATTACGCTCAAGGCGAATATGGTTTATGGCTCATGGTGTTTTTTGAAATTTGACAATTTTTATTTTGTCAGTTTTGGAGTGATGGGGTTACAGAAGAGAATAAGGGGGACGACGTAGTCATACAGTATTCATGCTTAGTACATGTACACATAGTCATTTTTACAACCAGCATTTTGATTCAGGTATGCAAGATTCGACAGATATGCACATTTGTAGTGGTTTGCTGCTAGCCCCTTGTTCGTTTGTACCTCATGTTGGGTTTTCTGCTTTTGGTGTGTGGTTACAGAAGTTGTGTGTTCTTTAGGGTGTTCTAGAGTCGGGGGGGGGGGGGGGGGGTGTGCCTGCGTGGTGTTGTCTTTGTGTCTCGTCTCTGCTGCTTTTGGGGCCGTACCTAACTTGCTTGGGTTCATTAGCTTATCCCTAGGAGTGTGGGTCGTTGTATGAGGGCAGCATGAGCTAGTATGCCTGTGTTTGTATTGTTCCCATGGGGAGGGAGGGGGGGGGGGGGGATGGGGTTGTGGAGGGGGGGGCAGAGGGGGGTAGTGACGTAGAGTGAGGGTTAGATTCATCTTGTTTTCTTTTTTGGGGTGGTGGCATGGAGAGATAAGTGCTGCCATTGTGGAGCTTATGATCAGAGGGTGGTTCGATGCCCATATGTGGTGTTTTGGGTAAGAGCTCTTTATGGAGGTCCCGACTTATTTTTGTCCCACATTTCCTAAGCTGTAGAGTAGTATGTTGCTTTTGGTCTTGTTTTCCTTGCCATCAGTTCATAGCATTTGGAGTCGTCTATCGCTTTGATACATTGGTCTATTGTTGGTGGGATTGTTTGTTTCCATCTTCTGCTTATGGTTGCTAGTGCTGAGATGATGATGTGGTATAGGAGATATCTGTGGCTTTTTCGTAGTTTGCGCGGAAGTAGTAGAAGGAGAAATATTTCAGGCAAGAGTGGTAGGTGCGTTTTGGTGCATCTTGCTGCTAATTTCGCCACCTCTAGCCAGTATGTCGTGAGCTGTGGGCAATGCCACCAGGTGTGGATCATAGTGCCTTTGTCCGCCTGGCATCTCCTGCATTTGTCCGACGAGCCGGGGAAGCTTTACTTGAGGCATGAGGGCACCAGGTACCACCTGTAGAGTACTTTTCGGGAGAGTTCCACATGGTTCATGCAGAGGGTCATTTGTTTATGTGCTTTATAGATATTCTGCCATTGGTCTTCAGTGAGTGGGTGTTTGATATCTTTGTCCCATGCTGTTTTAAAAGAGGGGGGGGGTGTTGTGAGGGCTAGTTATGTTCCGAGGCATAGATCAGTGAGATCAGTTTCTTAGCCGGTTTGGTTTTTAGGCAAATCTTTTCTACTTCTAGTAGGGGTGGTTCCGGTGAGGTTATTGCTGATTGTTTTGTTTGTAGGGCGAACCAGGCTTGCAGTTGCCTGTAGGAGAAGGTGGCTGTTGCGGGTAAGTGGAACTCTTGTTGGAGGTCAGGCAGATGTTTACGGTGAGCATCTGTCACAAGTTGGGAAAGGGTTCGCACGCCGTGTTTGTTCCATATTTTGTAGTTGAAGTTCGTGATGATTACGCTCAATGCTTCTAGCGGGAGGGCTGGGGATATTTTCGTCAGTATGCCCATCTTTTTATGGTAGTCATCCCAAATTGTTAGGGTTAGTTGAGTTGTCGGTAGTAGTGATTACCCTTCCATCCTTGTGTGATGGATTTGATTTCCCCTAAAAGTTTAGTGTAGTTTGCTTTAAATAAGGTGGCAGGTGTGGGCGTAAAGTTAACCCCTAGGAATTTTATGTGGTCTTGTCTCCATTCATAGTTAAATTGTGTTTTCAGGGTGTTCAGGTCGTGGCTTGGGATGTTTATTCTTTTTTGATGTGGAGCGTTTCTGTAGTTAAGGACTTATGTAAGAGAATAGAGACTCCTCGCGATTTTGAGGAGTGGGTTTGGGTTGCATGGTATTGTGTGGAGTAGTCTTGGAGAGCGAATGTGGGGATTCTGTTGGTGGCAAAGTGTGTCTCTTGGAGACATTCTATGTCTGCTTTGTGGCTTTTCAAGTCTTGTAATAGTATTCTCCGTTTGTGTGGCGTGTTCAGCCCCTTGGTGTTGTGGGAGTAAAATTTCATTTTGTGTTATGCCTGTGTGTTTTAGAAGACCTAGTTGGGTGCGTGTGTGAGCTAGTCGTCACTCGAGATGGAGGGTTTGGGGGACAGTTGGAGGAGGGTGGAGTGGCGTGGGTTGTGAATGGAGGGTCTGCGGGAAGGGGTGTGGTGGTATGTGCAAAGACCCGTCGGGGTCTGGTACGCTAGTCATACTGTGGGGGATTGGAGTAATAGAAATCCAAATGGGTGGCTTACGGGATCCGCTTATGAACTAGGGTAGAGCAGATGTTCGTATTGTCTTGAGCAATAGTCGCATGGGGTAGGGAAACATCAATGTATCAGACAGTTATGCAATTTAAGGAATGACATTTCGGTAAGCATTCATAATGCATTCCTATGGACGCTTGCGTGCTCTCACTGTGATTTTCACAGTGAGAATCACGCAAGCGTCTCTAGCGGCTGTCAATGAGACAGCCACTAGAGGAAATAGGGGAAGGCTTAACCCATTCACAAACATAGCAGTTTCTCTGAAACTGCTATGTTTATGAAAAAATGGGTTAACCCTAGAAGGACCTGGCACCCAGACCACTTCATTAAGCTGAAGTGGTATGGGTGCCTAGAGTGGTCCTTTAAGATACAGGGAGCAAAAGGGAAAAGAAAACCAAAACAATAATAAAAAATTACAGGGTCTCTTTAATAATATCACCATTTTGCTCCCTCGAGAGAACGTGGGGCTTGGATGATATGTGGTTTAGAAACTCAACAGTTGATTTGTTCCTACTTACAATTTTATTAATTCTGGAAATGTAATTTGATGTGGGTTTTCTTTAACCTTTTCTAAACGTAATACATATTTATACACATTATAAAATGTTAAAGATAAAGGACATACACTTAATTTCTTTTAGGTGTACCAATGATGTTTACATATAAGGCAGGGCATATTTGAAAAACAAACCCAGTTGGTTAATTTTAGGGTTATACATATATGCAGAATGGAGGGCTTTAAAGCTTTAAAGTCAGAATGTCATAATTGGGAAAGATAGTACCAGCTTACAGTATTGAGACATTCTATATACTATGTTACTAATGCTTTTTTTCCATAAGTGTTCATTACAAAGAATAAGAGAAAATCCATGCATTTGTCTGGGGTACATCACAGGGATATTAGTTCCTGCAAAACTTTAGTTGAAGGAAAGGAAGTCATTGACTGCAAGTGCCATCCGTTTAAAGTTGGCTCAAATAATTCCTGAAACATTCCACTAAAGGCCTCTGGGAAAACCTATATTTATGTCTGAATTTCCTATTGTTCTTTGGTATTCCTGGGATTATCTACCCTAAGGGGCACTGTAACCTTTCTATTCCTTACGTTGACTACATTTACTGGGAGACAAATCCTTTATTCTGGGAGACTTTGTTCATTCAAGACACCATATGTAATATATGCCTGGAAACAATTTAAAGTATCTCAAGTCTAAAAATAGCTACACTGTAAAATGAGATATGCGACAACTAGTATGTGTGTTTCAGACACAATTTTATAGGTCACATGCAAACTCTATTCCTTTCAATAGTCGATTTATAAACCCTGCAACCAGACTTAAGTCAATCTAAATATTTAGGAGCCTGAATCTGAGTGGAGTGCTTCCATTCACCTAGACAGTCCATCAATCGCAGCACTCTCCCATTACATTTAATACATATCAGTAAAACTGATGGCCTCTCTAGGGAGTCAATTGAATGCTCATTGAGAAAGATTATTAAGAAAGCTTTTACATGTGTTGCTTATGTTGTATCCCCAGGCAAATGAGTCCAATATTGATATTATATAGCAAGCATTTTGCCCATCATCATATATGTATCATATGTATGGTTCTTGTTTAAAAATTAAGATGCATCTATAAATTAGGTTCAGTATTTTAAAGGGTTACTCCAAGCACCATGCCCACTTCAGTGATTCCAAGTGGTCATGGTGCCTGGAGTCTGTATGTGCAGTGTTTCGCTATAAAATGCTGCACATTCACAGATGAACCCCTCTGTTCCTGAAGGTATAACACCATCTCTGGCAGCATCATAGGAGCATCATTAGCCAGCCTGGAGATATATATCAATGCTGTGCAAAACTAGTGCAATACGCAAGTACACAAAGCATGCTGGTGCAAAACCACCAATAGCGACCCCCCCCCCCCCCCCCCCCGCTCTGTCTTCCCCTCAGACTGCACTTCCTACGCTACCTCCTCCTCCAGTGAGAAGGAGTGATATCAGAAGAGGAAGATTGAGTTGAGGGGAGAACTTGGCCTCAGTGCTAGAAAAAGAGCCTATTTATTTATATACGGAAGAGGGAGGAAGGCACCACAGAAAGGATTACTCCAACCAAAAGCTTTGTTTTATGAAAACACAAGTAACTCTAAACACTTCAGTAAAACAAGAATCATCATATTTTGTGCTAAAGTTAGGGTGAACATGTCACATTCCTTTCCCAAATCTTGCATTTTGCAATTCACATATTAGCTTAACCCACATACATATATAGCTAACACATTACTAAGAAATATATAGCTAACATGCCTATATGAATACTATAGTCCTCAGGATGTACTTGGAAACCACAGTAATCTGAATGTACCTTTCTTGGTTATATACTATGTTATTATTATTATTTAGCTAGAATGTACATATGTCTTAGAAATCGACCCTAGCAAAATGCCAATGAGAGAACATTCATCCTTGTTAAATAATATACATAACTCTTCCTGTCTGTTAAATTATACTTTCCTTCCTTAGGATGAAAATAATTTGTCATGGCCAGAACTGTAGGAGCGAGATGAATTCAGGACAGGGAATAATTATTTCATCTCAAATCATATAACACATTTACACAGAAGATCAGAGTGTGCCTATTTTAAAGGTACAGTAAAGTAAAAAAAAAACCAAAAAAACATTGCTAATTAATAACCAAGATAAAATATAAAGCATTTACAGCAAACATGTCAAACTCGCAGCCGCATGCGGCCCACAATGGACATCTTTGCGGCCTGGCGAGCCACGAGTGCATGCTTAGTGTTAAAGCAGAGTGGGCACCCGCTTTCTCCACATTGCAGGTGCCTACTCTGCTAAAAGTTACCCGCCCGGGGAGGAGAGATTCCTGGCGGCAGCGAGGGAGCTCAGCCTTCCTGCTCCTCACTGCTCCCTCGCGCGCTCCATCGACGTGCTCCACCCTCATAGGATTTCAAGAAGTAGCGGGAGGATCAGATATGGCACAGGGTGCGGACGGTGGGGTATACCAGAGGCCGGACTCCGGAGTCGCAATACTGGCAGTGGCAATGCGAGTGGAATCTGCTTGTTGGCTAGAGGGGGGAACTGGGATTTAGTATGTGGGGTGGGGAGGGAGACTGGGTTTTTTTTATACTGTACTTTTCAAAATAAACCTACGTTTCTATGACATTTTAATTATTTTTATTTATTTTTTGCGGCCCACATGAACGTAAACCTTGTTTCGGCCCATGCTAGACTTTGAGTTTGACATGCTTGATTTACAGCCACACACTTGCTTTATACTAAAAAATTCAATCAGCTGTGATTTTTTTTTTTTTTTTTTAACAGATGTGCATAGATGCCAAAAGAACACATAAAACTGGATTGTGTTTCCTTTTAAAACAACTATCCAGTTACTAACAGATAAGTCTAGTCATGTTTTGCTCATGTTTTTGTTAAGCTTTCCAGATCTACATGGACAGAGTCTTTATTGTACAATGACAAAGGCACAACTAAATGAGCAAAGACAAAACACTTTAAGAAAGCATTAAAAAGTCAAAAAGAAGAGCATGACTATTTTCCCAATGTAAGACCTGTTACAGTATCACTTTCTCAGTGGCGTATTACAGTATGAGATGAGCTGCTTGGATTGGTGGATGGAAACATGCAAAGCTCTGTGACAAATCTCAAAGGCACAGAAAGGAATATCTCAATATTGCATGCCTTCAATCACTGCAGATTTGGCAGGATACTAGCCCTGGGTTATGACTCTGGAGCTTCTTTTCTTGGGCACACGACAAGACATTTCACAAAAGCATAGTGTGGATGCAACACTTTGTTTTATTAGAATTAAATATTTGTCTTGTTTCCTTTTGTGCAGCGCTGTAGAATATTTTAGCGGTATATAAATAAATGTAATTGGTTTGCTGCTCAACTGGCATAGTTTTCACGCCAGTAATGCATTTGTGAAGAGGAATACAAAATGTGCTCCCTGCTTCTGTCGTCTTCTAGTCCAATTTCTGAAGTTGAAAAGTTGAGTAATATGTATTTAAAACATTAAATGGAAAAAAAACTGTACTAATATAACAGGGCAACAACTTTTATACAAACATACAAATAGCAAACGTATGCAATCATTACTAAAATATGCGCATATGAATATTTAACTTCAATTAAAACTCAGGAAAAGCTGTAAAAAAAACTATGGCCAGCATTACAAATTGAAATATATTAACTATTCCAATCTAGATGGTCTCACATTTCAACTCCATCAATGGCTGATCAGTGTTTTCGAATTATCAAAGACTATAGAAAAAAATAAAATATAAACATCCACCCTAATGGATCTTGGGTAAGTAGTAAAAAAAACTGGTCCATTCCAAGCCAAGGAAAGGAGATAAGCTTTGTCCTTTTTATCAAGCGTCTCTCTACTGTATGCGTCATCAATCAGGGTACGTAACCCTTTAGAGAATTGAGCTGTGGGGTCTTAACCAAGTTCCATATAGTATTCCCTATCTCCCAGGATACGTAAGGCTTCTTTCAAGTAGTTTTGTCTATCAAGCAAGACTACCCGCCCCTCCCTTACCTGCTCTTGATGAGAATATCCTTATTTCTCTTTAGGCTTTTGAGGGCACAAATTTCCCCTTTATCAGACCTCTACACACTCAACTCGGTGACTGCTCTCACCCTCACTATTTGGTCCAAATACAGACGTGTACCTACTCGCATATCGCCCAAAAGGGCCTTAGCCTAGAGTTACTCACAGTACCCACCCAGTTATACACTGCGTAACACTCACCTTCTAAGGTGACCAGCTACTATTACAGTCTAAGATACATACGTGCAGAATTGCAGTGCCTTAATACCTAAATTGCCACGCCACCACGCACCACCCAAGGACTACTTCACCTGCTGAAAGATAACCATTGACGAACGCTACTACATACAGGCCACTGGATGCACGTTCTACCGTACAGTAGAGGCTGATATTTTCTGGTCCCTATTAGGGGAGGTTATGATATGAGTGTCAATGAATGTTTTAATATCCTCTAGCATTTACTGTATAGTTTAGTTCTTATCCTACCAGCAACAATTCCATCCTGCACTTTTCGCTCACAAAGTCCTACACGCAACTGTATCTAATGTTACGGATCACTGGCGCCATGATATTTAATGTTTAGACACGACAAATAAGGTGTCAGGTTGTACAGCTAGGCCAATAAGAAGATACCCCAGACTAGTATAAGCGGAGGCATTTCCAAACGCTCCACTACTCCCTTAGACTATCATTTAAACAGATAATGTTCTTATATGCTTCCCCATTGCAACAATGCTTTTTCCTGTTTCTATGCTTTGTAATACAAGTCTTTCGCATGTCAGACACCTGATTCACATATGGTTATTTGTAATTCCTCAAAGTAACTTAGATCTTGTATGCTCCAGACGTGCCGGTGTATGTTATTGCTATGTAAAGCATTATTTAGCCTCTGCGTAGGTGCAAGTTCATATGCATCACTATGTTGCTGTTCAACTGCTTTATTTGTGACAAAAATAAAAACCATTTAACACAAATTTCCCCTTTATCAAGATTGTTAAATGACAGTCCTATTTCTATTGGAGGATTTCTCCAAATCTGCGAAATCTCTCAGGACTAATTCATAAAACATAGGTATAAAGTGTAAAACATCAATCCCCCAAAAAAGAAGAAAATAAGATGCATTTTGAGATGAAAACAGGCAAGATGGGGATTGAAATAGCCATGAATGGGGGGGCGGGGCCTGACAGCCATCATGGCAGGACGTGCTCTTTGAGAGCTCCAGCGAAAAAGGACAGAATCTTGGCAAACCCGGCTACAAAAACGACGCCAGCACCACAAGGGATCCAAAAACGGGTCCAGAACCTTACCGGGAACAGAATGACACCCGACTTGCATCGCTCCGCACTGCAAGCACAAGCTCCGACCATGCGGCCTAAACTGGAGCGGAGCCCGAGGCCTGGGGGAGGCGGCCGATCCCCCGGCCTAGGACCTGCTCCCAAACGCAACCAGACGACTGCCCTGCTGCCCCCCCCTCTGGACCGGCGGGGGATATCCCGGTCCTCGCAGGGGACGATTTCCCCCCCCTCACAGCACCAAAAAGCGACGAAACATGAAGCTACCCGGGAATACAAAGGTCCAATCAAGATGGCGGCCAAAGCACGAGCGGCGCCACAACGCTCCCTCACTAAGCCACCGGAAAGCGTCTGGATATTCCTAGAACGGATCAGCAACCACCTCTGGAGCGAACTCCATATCAGAGGCCGGCACCTCCACTCAGCTATCGGTGCATTGGCGGTATGGATACGGCCAGCAACCCGACGCCAACTTGGCAGTTACTCAAACTCAGCCATTGGAGCGGTCTCAGGTCAGCAAAAGAACCGAGGACCGAAGCGGCGAGTGCGGACGACATCCCACCCCGAAACCGGCAGACGGTCCTGCGACCACCGGACCGGCACAAGCGAACCCACCCGACACACTCCCCACTCAGAGGTACCTGACCCTTCCGACCACCACAGTGCAACCCGGCATATGCAGACCCGCATGGCTGATCGGGGATCAGCACAGCCTCACGCCACCAAATCTGTTCGGCTCCAATTCCCCCCGCGACACCCCATCGAGACCGTTTGGCCACAGCATAATGCCGAGTGGTTTCTTACTGCTGGGCGACGGGCCTCAAGGACTGGCGTAGGCTGAGAGCCTAAGGCGGACTAGCTTCATGTGCCCCACTGGACTGCCGAGGACTCCGTCTCCTTTTCGTAATTAGAATTCAATAGTGTCTAACAACTGACCAAGTAATTCACCCAGTGGTACCCTTAAGCATTTAATCCATAAAGCATGATACACTAATTATCATCATTCTGAGGACACTATCACGAGATTCTTATTGGGCACTATGCCCTTCATGTATAATTTAAGCCTGTTGGATATGCAGTTCTGTTCTCCTAGTACAACTCACGCTAACCACGTTACTTATCTACATTTCTAGCCTACCCTATACGTCTAATAGCACTGATGTTTAGACGTGTTTGTTATGCTTGTTTAATTGAAAAAACACCAACAAAAAAGAGGCAGTCACTCAGGAGATTATGTCATTGTGCATTTTATTGCAATGTTGTTTTGTGATCATTTGTTATAACTCCATCTCTTTTTTCTGTACTATGACTCTTAATGCCTCAAATAAAAGAAAGATTGACAAAAAAAAAAGAAATAGCCATGAATGTTTTCTATCTGGTTAGTTTACACGTGGACATTCTTACCTCATCTCCTCGTAAAATTTCAGAGCCATCTATATCACGAGCTTGGTTCAATTTCTGTGCAATTTCCTTTTCTAAATTGGCAATCTCTTCTTTTGCCTCCTGCAATTCTTCAGCTTTGGTTTCTTTCTTTCGTGCAATTATAGCTGCCTGTTTTGAACAATCAATAAATTAAAAATAAGATAAATTATTATCATTTATATACTGCCTACTTTTTCCATCGCCCCTAATACATATACAGTGGTGCATTTTAGCAAGCAACTAACAAGCAAAAATTATGCAGACAATCTAGACGATGGGGTACAAGAACACAAGACAAAGAACAACATGCTGGGAGGAGGAGACAGGGTAGGTATCATATACATATAATCTATTGGATGAGAGGGGTAAGAGTCATCCCATTCATGATGGTATAGCTTTTAAAATCATGAACAGGAGTTGGTTATCGTCTCCATAGCTTTTACAATTAAATTTTAACAAGAAGGAAAGTCTGACATATAAATATGCAGTTTGTGAACATTCTAAACCTTACATATTTGATTTTTAGTGAGAGATTGCATATGCATACAAAAATCAAAAGGTGAGGTCTGTTATCTTAAATAGGCCAGCTTTACATTCTACTTATAACCATTCCGTTAGAGATAGAAGAGAGACAATTAGTGACACATTCGAGGGGGCAGGAGAGAGATCAGGGGAGAAGTAAATCTAAGAGTTTCCAGCAAATACATGGTACTGTAATTCAAAGAAGTTAATAACGTTGCCAATAGATCCGGTGTAAGTAGAGAACAAAATGAAAACTGAGCTTTTGTGGACTCCAACAGGTATATGGGACAGGTAAATGAAAGATGGCAGAGCATCCACACAAACAAGGATTCACTATCAGAAACAGATACATGTGTCACAATATCCGTAACAACAAAAGGGGAGAAAAATAAACAAAGAAAAAGAGAGCAAAAATGCAAAATGAGGGTTGTGGAAGGAGCGGAGGTGTTGGAAGAAGGTGAGCCTCAGGTCTGATAAATGCTCGTAGCCATAAAGAAAACAAGACTCAATAGACATTAGAAATCATTGTGATAATTACTATGAGGTCACGGGCTCCAGGTCTTACGGTAGGGCTGGATAGAGGCACGAACTTTGGTAGTAAAGTCATCCATTAAATTTGCTTCTCTAATTTTAGAAAGGTCTTAACACCAGGGCGAGGTATAAATGTTTCTCCAGCTCTCAGACAAGGCCCTAATTGTTGGCAACGCATATTTGCCTACCAAGCGGCTTTCATGAGAGAAGAATTACTCTACAGGTCTCAAGAAAAGGAAAACCAAAGGGGATGGGTCCACCGGCTTGGAGACCATGTCTGATAATACAAAGTGTATCATAGCCCAGAATCTGACCACCGTCAGACTTCCCACCACGTAAGAGCCACTATTCCTACAACCTCCCTCACAGTCATGTGAAGAAACAGCTCCCATGTAGTCCAATCGTACTGGATTCATATACTATCTTGAAAGCATCTTGTAAGTCTATTTCTGATGCCGTTGCCTCCCAAATATTGCAACATCCATCCTTGTCCAAAGGCTCTCACACAACCCCACCCCTGGCATAGATATAAATCAATGGAGACCTGTTTGCCCCAGGGGCATGTAGGTGCTGATAGAGTCGAGTAATGAGCCCTTTTTCAAAAGCTAAATCAAAAATAAAGAAGGAACGGGGCCTAATTCATTAGTAGTCCAACACAGAGACTTCATTTGTTTTTTTCTAATACAAAATTAAGGAAAACATAACTTTTTACTTTTAATATAGTTAAATCCCACTCTGGAGGAAAATCACAAAAATCAAGTATTTTTTAATTGTCCGCATTTACTATGCAAGGTTAAACTGCTCTATTCTTATATATATTTACTTGTCCAAAAACAAATCACGTGAACAACCTAAGTAAAATGTCTACATCTGTTTGCTACCTGTTAAGGTCTCTCTACTCCCTAATAGTGCACTTATACGATGTAGACCTGGGGTGCCCAAAAGACATTTTAATGCTTTTTCTTTTTACAGCTTTTTTTATGATGCTTTTTATTCTAAAGGCATGCAAAGCCTCACTGGAGTTGTAGTTATGCAACATCTGGGGATCTACCTTCTGGATGCTTATGATATAGACCATTGTACTGAATGGGAAAGTAATACTAAGTAGGAGGCTCCCATACAGTTTCGGTCAGCTACACACTGGTAATCAAAATGAAATTTCCAAGTCAGAGTAAAGAGAGAGAGAAAGAGGGAGAAATGGCTGTTCTCTAAGCTGCCCTATCTCATGTTGTGACTACTTCTAACCCTGAATATTTGCCAGCTGATCAATAGGAGAGTCAAGTCAGGTAAGACAAAGGGAGAAAGAAAATCAAAGATCACATCACATCCGACATGTGTTTCGCCCGCTGATCAGACTCCTCAGGAGCGCAATCCAAATATCTTTGATTGGCTATTCCCTCTATCATAGGTGCCCTGAAGATACAGAGTCTCCAATCATATATTTTATGACTGAGTGACCTGAACTACTTTCCAATTGCCATTTATTCTCAGAACATTGCATTGTTCTCTTGGCAAGAAGGCTATTTTTTCCAGATTGATCTTTCCATTCTAAAAGGGAATTAAAAACTCTGACAACCAATTGAGAAATTTCATCTACAAACCACCACTAGTAACTAACCTTCCATTAAACTTCCACCATATGCCACAATGCTCTATAATCTGTCAATTAGCTTGTTATTTAACCATCATATAATTCTGTGGAACGCTTCAATCGATGAAACAAGTCTTCCTTGTGACACGTGTTAAGCATTTCAACTTAACACGTTTTATGGTGATATCATAATGTGTTATCAATGCTACCTTCATGGTTAGGGGTTCAGTCCATGAGTGGTAGGACAGGGCGGAATTAAGGAAAGTGGGAGGAGGCGGGGGGGGGAGGGGAGGTGTCCTGCTGTTAACTAAGTCGTGCAGTAGTCGATCTCCTACAGTGAAGCCATTGATAAAACTCTTATGGCAACATATGGTAGTCTTGTGTTCCTTAAAGTCGGTTTACCTCAAGTGGCCAACGGTGGCATTCCCTATGTGGGAGTTATCCAGAAATCGAGCCATGGGACCCAAGTTTTGAGATATTTATCCCTCTTCCCCATAATTGACCAGTGGATCTCCTCTAGCTCCCTCGTCCTTTCTACTCTCTGCACCCATTGATCCCTAGACGGCACTTTGGTTTGTCTCCAGTACATTGGAATTAGAGCATTGGCTTCCCCTAGGAGTGTGTTCAAGAGTTGCTGTTTGGAATTCTCCCTGAACGTACAAGGCCAACCCAATAACACCTGGGAGGGGGAAAGCCATGATGGCAGCTGCATTATATTCTTAATGTCTGTCAATATTTGCGACCAGTAGGGCGCTATGCACCTACAGCCCCACCAAATGTGCTCCATGTCCCCTCTAGCCTCCTCACATCTCCAACAGGAATCACTGACTGTAGGCCAGTAGGTGTGTAGCTGTTCTGGTGTTCTATACCATCTAGTGGCTCTTTTATAGAAGGACTCTTTGCGAGCTATGCTAATCGGGGTTTTCATCCCTGAGGCCATGATGTGTGACCAATCCTCATTAGTCATGTGGATGTGTAGACCTCTCATCCACTTGTGTTGGAACGAGGGTCTAGGTTGTGTCCCGGTGTGTGCTTGCAGAATGGTGTAGATGGTAGACAACGGCCGCCTGGTGGTTTGTCCCTGTGAGCATAGTCGTTCGAACTGAGTTTTGTCTCTCTTGCGCCACATCGGGACGACTGAGTGGGTCAGGAAGTTGGTCAGTTGGGCTTTGCCCATAGTGTCCAGGAGTGTCTCCTGTCTATGAAGTGTGGGGAAAGCTTTTAATTTAAGTGGAGCGTCCCCTGTCGTGATTTCCGCGAGTGTAGGGGAGGGGGTCCCATATAATCGGGCTAGGATGGTGCTACCCTGTCCATGTTGAAAGTCTGGGTTGTCCGCTATTGGGAAGCATGGGGACACACCGGGGGATAAGCCCCATTCCTCCTTGTGCCTCCTCCAGATTCGGAGTATGTTGTGTATGAATGGGTGATGTGTGAGGGAGATTTTGTTAATTTGGCACATTTGCCAGGGTACGGTGAGGAGTGGCACTGTTGCAAAGGTCTGTTCTAGATGGTTTAATGCTTTTGTCTCACCTGGCCCCGTCCATTCCATGATGCGAATGTCCATTCCATGATGCGAATGATGTGAATAGTACCGCAACATAATATTTATATAGGTGGGGTAGGCCGAGTCCTCCCATCCCAGGGACGGACGTTAGGGTGGAGTAGGCTAATCTCGCATGTTTATGGGCCCATATGTAGTTCGTTATCATAGATTTCATGCATCTGAAAAATTCCCATGGGAGGGGGACAGGCAGTGCTTGGAATAGGTACAACACTTTCGGTAGTACCATCATTTTTACTATATTGACCCGGCCCATCAGGGAAAATTGGGGTAGGTCCCATTTTTGGAGGTCCCGACCTATGCGTTCAAAGAGGGGCGGGTAGTTCCTAGCATATAGGCCTTTAAGTGTGGAGGTTAGGCGAGTCCCTAAATACGTTAGTCCCGTTTTTGTCCAGTAGAATTCATGGAGCTGTCGAATGCGAGCCTGTAATGGGGGGGGGGGGGTGGAGATCCCCAGGATCTCACATTTCCCAGTATTCATTTTGAAGTTTGATAAGGCTCCAGAGGTCTCAATTTCCCCCTGTATGTGAGTAAGAGTGTGGAGCGGGTCTGTAATAGAAAAGAGGACATCGTCCGCAAATGCAGAGATTTTCACCTCACCTCCAGGGTGTTGGTGGCCTCTAATCTTGGGATTATTTCGGATTGCAGTGAGGAATGGTTCCACCGCCAGGACAAACAAGAGGGGGGATAACGGGCAACCTTGCCTGGTTCCATTGTTTATTTGGAAGGGGGCAGATGAGTAGCCGTTCACCCTGACGGTGGCTGTGGGGCCTCTATACAGTGTGTGTATCCAATTTCTAAGCTTCAGGCCAAATCCTAGCCTTTCCAGTACTCTGAACAGATAGTTCCAATCTACTCTATCAAATGCTTTTTCAGCATCTATGCCTAGTAATAATGTCGGTGTTTTTGCCGCGTTTGCTCCATGTATAATATTTATTATTCTCGTGGTATTGTCCCTGGCCTCACGGCCGGGTACAAAGCCTGCCTGGTCTGGGTGGATCATGTCTGGCAGAAGGGGTTTGATGCGGTTGGCGATTAGTTTGGCTATCAATTTTAGGTCAAGGTTGATAAGGGATATGGGCCTGTAGTTACCGCATGCCCCAGGGTCCTTTCCCGGTTTGGGGATAATAGTGATTGAAGCTTGTAGCATTGGGGGGGGTAAGGGGGTGTTTTGACCCAGTTCGTTTAGCATTTTAAGAAAATGTGGTTCTAATTCCCCTGATTGTGTCTGATAATACCTCGCTGTCAGTCCGTCTGGGCCGGGACTCTTGCCTTTTGGCATTGTTTTAATTGCCAAGGCGAACTCTTCGTGGGAGAATGGCTCATCTAGGGCTTGTGCGGTCCCCTCTGTGACTTTGGAGGTGAGGTTGGTGGTCAGGTAGTCTTGGACGTTGGGGGGAGGCCCTCCTGGAGGTGGGAGGTTATAGAGAGTGTGATAGAATTCACGGAATGCCTCGGCTATCCCTTCAGTAGTGTTACGTTGGTTCCCCATACTGTCTGTTATATTGGCTATAAAGGATTGTTGCAATTTGGCTTTAAGCGCTCGTGCCAACAGCTTCCCAGTCTTATTTCCATGAGCATAAAAGGAGCTTCTCGTCAATTGGGCTGATCTATGCGCTTTCAGGGATAGCAGAGACTTGAGCTCGACTCTGAGGGCTGTCAGTTTTCGGAAGGTTTCTTGAGTGGGATTCTGTTTGTGTAGGGTTTCCTGTTCGTGTATGGCAGTAGATAAAGTGTCCTGTCTATGTAGACGTTCCTTCTTAATTCTAGAGCCCCATTTTATCAGGATCCCTCTAATAACTCCCTTGTGTGCTTCCCAAACCCAGGGTTGTGAGACGTCGGCCGTGTCATTGTCAATGAAATAGTCATGAAGTGTCTTCTTTAGGTCCTCAACTACTCTGGTATCATCCAGAAGGGTCTCATTAAGTCTCCACTGTGCCTTATATTTAGCGGCGTTCGTTAGTGTTATAGTCAGAAATATTGGGGCGTGGTCCGACCAGGTGATATTGCCTATGGATGCATCCTGTAGCATATGGAGGTGTCTATGGCTCATGAATAACATGTAAATTCTAGAGTAGCTTTGCGCAACCGGGGAGAAATAGGTGTAGTCCCTATCCTGTGGGTGGGCCAGACGCCAGCAATCCATGAGCTGGTGGGAGAAAAGTGAGTTCGCCAGCAGGGTACGTTGGTGGCGCTTAGTGTCTGTGGTATGGGATGAACTGTCTACTGAGTGGTCGAGTACCATGTTCCAATCCCCTCCTACAATCACTATTCCTTCTGCAAAGCTCTCCAATTTGCTTAAACAGGACCGGGCAAAAGAACCCTGATCAGAGTTTGGTGCATATATGTTAGCGAGCGTTAGCAGGGATCCTTAACAATTCCCTTTAACAAATATAAATCTGCCCCCCGGGTTTGATTTAACGCTAGTATTCGTGAGGGCCGCTTGCGAGGTGAGAAGTATCGCTACCCCTCTGGATTTACTCTTATCATAATTACTATAAAGTGTTTGTTGGATATTTCGAGACCTGAGTCCTGGTCGGAAATCACCTCTGTAGTGCGTCTCCTGAATGAATGTAATGTCGGCCCTCTGTCTGTCAATTTCCTGTGCTAGTATATTACGCTTTTCCGGGGTGTTGAGGCCCCTCACATTTAGGGACATTATTTTAATGTGTGCCATCATCAGTTAAACGTATGTTTGATGCTGAGGATAGTGGTGCCGCAGGACTTTGCAGGCTAGAATTAGGGAGGGGAGGGGGTGTGGGTAGATAAAAACTATGTACATGTATATGATGCATAAGCGTCATATAGGTAGTGAGTTGGCGCTGCTCTTGTGGGAGACTAAGTCGTGTCCCCAAGTAAGTCACAAAGCGCCGCTCTGGTGGGGTGGGTGGAGATCTGGCCGCTGTGACAGGCCCTAGTGGGTTAGGGTGATAGATGAATAGATCGCGGGACTGTAATTCTCTAAAGGGTGCCCCCAGTAGTGGGGTTGGTAATAGTGTCCCGGTGGGTGGACCCGATACCGGGTTGTCTAAAGACCTTTATCTCTGAGTTGTGGGTTATTACTCACAATATTAGGTCCGGGAGAGCCCGGTTGGCGTTCGTTCAATGATGTAGTTAGGTATTGAGAATTCGTTAGATGACCACTAAGTCTAATATGGTACATAAGGGAAAGGCATCCCGTACATGCCCTCTATTTAGAGGTGTTTTAAGACCATATGGTTGCAATCAGGTGGCTAGATCGTGAAGTACACGGGCTATATAGCCCACTTGGTATGTTGTTACCCATAATATACTCGCAGAGCAAGAACAGCCTGAATGGGCTCAATATAACTGCGTTAATGTCCAGCCTAAGAATAAACAAATACAGACAAAACCATTGACTTTCTGCAATTTCTGTCTAGGCGTTGGCTGGGATAAAGGCCCTATATAGGGCTTAAGGTCTAGTATACCCTTAGTTCTTGTCCAAGGGTGGATTCCACAAGTTGAACCAGCCCTAAGGGTACATGTGACATAATGTTATAGCTCATATGCTTGTTTGGCGATGACAACAGGAATAAACTTTAGATAATTGCATGAAAATTTAGCGTAAAGGAGTAGCAGATATAAGGTAAAACCATTGGTATATGCTTCCTCAGAGTCTGAGGACAAATAAAGGATATGGGCATGCTTCAGGCTGCCCTGTCTCTCGTGTAGTGGGCGCATCAGACCCGGTCTGGTTCTGCCTTCTGCGTTTCTTCGGCGTTTTTTGCCATCTGGGTCTCTGCTGTTTCGGAGCGGATGTGGAGTGTGCCATACCGGTCCAGTCCTCGACCTCCGTAAGGGGTAGGCCCAAGGCCCGTTGAAAGTCCGGTACCTCCGCTGGTGTGGTGATGGTGTGTGCTCCATTGTGGGTTGTTACTGTAAGTGCAAACGGGAAGCTCCAGCGGAATTTGATCTGCTTCTCCATCAGCGCCAGGGTGACTGGCTTCAGTGCCCGCCTGGCCTGTAGCGTGGATGGTGAGAGGTCCTGGTATATGAGTACAGGGCGACCCTCAAACTGCAAGTCTCTGGTTTGCCTCGCTTTGCGAAAAATATCTTCTTTTAGAGGGAAATTATGGAGGCGGCAAATGAGGTTGCGGGGCTTGTCTAGCGGGAGATTCCTAGGCCTCGCCGCTCTGTGCGCCCTATCAAATTTGATCGCTGTTTCGGTGGGTCTGTCGAGGATCACACGTAAGTTGTTCCGTCGGCCCCTATTATCAACATCATCTAATTTCCTCTGGAGATACAGTATGGCCTCTGCGTGTAAGGTCTGCGTTTTGTGGCATTCTGTCCACAGTCTGTCATTGGATTCTTCGGTATCCTCTAGGGCCTGTACTCTGGCTCCCAGGTGTTGTACATCCGTGCTTACTGCAAGTAATTTTTCACTGAAGGAGTTCTCCAGTTTCTGGAACATATCAGCGAGATCTTTCTTCGAGGGCAATTGGGTGAGTAAGGATTTGATGTCAGTGTCCTCGTCTGAATCCACTGATGCTGAAGGACTGGGTGGTCGGCTGCCTCGTGTGTTGGTTGCGGGCGCCATTTTGTTCCGCGGCTGCGGGTCGGATTGCTCCGTGAAAAGTCTCCTCAGGGAGGATTTTGCGAGCGGGTAATCGGTAGCTGGGGTGTTGCCCGTGGTACCGCGCTGCTTTTTAGTTGTCAACGCTCGGTTTTAGTGCCGGATTTCGTTAGATTCCCCCTGTCATGCACGGAGCTCAGCGGTTATGCTGCCGGTCTCATTGGAGTCCTGGCCACGCCCCCCTCGTAAAAATATTTTAAAGAAATGTATATAAATTACAAAACAATCAAGAAAAAAAACGAAGTATCCATTTTTTCTAAAAATGTCCTTTGAACCAACATTTGAGACAATGCTGTACAAGTGCTCAGCAGCCCTGCTACTTCATATACATCTGGCCTTATCACCAATTAGATCCCTATTCACCCCTTCTGCTCTTCTCAAAAGGCATTCCACATCTCCAGACCGTCCATATCTAAAACATTTCTACAGTTATTCCATATCTCTGCAATATCAAATTATTCTACAAAACTAAAGGTGCTTAGATCTAGCTATATACTGACCCTAACATACACAATCCCATGATATCTACAATCTCCCTGTTTTAATCTATGGTATTAATTTTCTATCCATTTTTACCTACACGGGTTACATCTGCTCCACTCCCCTTCGACTCACACAGACATCAAAACCCATTTTTTTTTTTTGTTTGTTTTTTTTCTGGTTCTGTCTTGAAGGTTAATCATTATTATTGTTTTTCTCAATGTGTCCAGCTCTGTGGATTTGATTGGAGATACATACAAATGATAATAATAGTAATGTAATACAGGAGACTGAAAGCAGAAATGTCATCTTGTTTCGAGCATGATAAGACACCAAGGCAGGGAGTAGAAAAATAGAATTAAGAATTTCCAATGGAACCATACGTAGATCATGTAGCTTTGTACAACAAAAAACAATCTGGGGAGCAGGAAAACAAGAGAATGACACTACTGCAAACAACAAAATTACAATAATGGAAAATGACAATCAAGCGGCACTGACTGTGTGAAATACGTACCTGCTGCCTAAACATAGACACTTTGTCATCCATTGGGTCGTTTCTCATTCGTTTTTCAATCAGTTGATTGATTTCTGAATTTACTTCATGAATCTAAAATTGAAACATTAAAATGATGTCCTATATCACTTTATAAATATCCAAGTGTAATTTTGCTGTAGAAAGTGCATGGTTCAGTAAATTGACAATATCAAACCTTAAAGGAACACTCTAAGAAGCCTAATTAGGCTTTAATTAATAAGCATTGACAGAAGTTTCTTATGCCCAAGACAAATTGATGCAAACACAAAAAAAAAAAAACATTTATTGCATGAATTGTATAAACATTTTAAGAAAAGGATTACTAATTCTAATGTTCCAGGGATAATGAAATATTTAAATATTTCCAGAAAAGATATGGCACAATACGTGTATTTGGTGGTTTCTTGTGTTCTTATTTAAGCGTTATCTATTTCATTCCATTCTTCTGCTCAAACTTTAAATTTCCTCTGTCAATCACCAAATAATTGGAACTGCTCTTTCTCACTCTCCACTGAATACAGTTGTAAACAAACTTGGCTGCCCTTGTAATCAAAATGACATGCCTCTCGTGGCTTAGGGTTAGAAGGACACTCAAAGCGATAAAACCACTTATTGTTCTTGCAAATGTGATTTTCTCTGAAGATGAAGCATTAATAGTGTTATGTAATTACATTGATACATATTGCAAACAAAACAACAATATACCAAATGTACATACCTTGGATTCGAGTTCTGTAAGGTCAGACAGACTCATTTCTGGCTCATTAACAACCTTCTGCAGCAAACTCAAGGTGTGCCTTTTGCTCTCTAACTCCTTTGGAAGCTTTTCAGAAACCAAGTATGAATTAAATTTAATTTCTTCTTCAAGTCTTTTCATAAGGCCTAGACAGAACAGCAAAGATACAAACAATAGGCATTTAACCGCATTTTACCATGATAAAAGCTAAAATGTAGGCCAGACTCACATGAATAAAACAGTTTTCAATAGTTATATATATTATATCCCTGACAGTGGAAGGTTAGGCAATGCGAGAATGTTTGGAATATGTCTAAGACTGCTTTATTCATATTCAAAGCATTATTATGCAGTCAGGTGTGTGCGCACGCACGCACACACACAAGCGTGCACCCCAAAACTTTCAGTGCATGGACACAGAGGTACTGCAAGTATGCCACAAGAAAAGCATTGGATTTATATAGCAAGGATAGGTAAGACATGCTCCTGTGCTTCCAGAACCTGTGAGGAGAGCTAGGCAAAATAAATATTAGAGACAAACAGAAGAGAGGAAAGAAAAGGAAGGAAGTAGAGGCTACAGAGAGGATATAATGAGTGAAGTTTATGTCTAAGAGTCGTGTAATTAATTTCTTCCAATATTATGGATTGTCCTCATCTGTTTTCACGTCTATGGGCAGGAAGTTCCAAAACATCTCTGTACACATTGATGGGGAAGACTTCCTTTGTCTGCTTACGTATAATAACGGATTTATGAATTCCTATCACCTGATATCCAGGATGGTAAAGTATTTTTTTCCCCTTCAGCCCTGCCACAGCTGAGCAGCAGTGTTGATACAGTGTGATAGGACCTGGGCAGAGAGTGTGTGGCCTGCAGCTGACACAGACCATAGTAACTACTCCATCACCTACCGCCACTCAATAATGAGTCAAAGTGCAGCTATCGGAATTCCCAGCCTACACTTTTACACTCTGGGCAGCGGTCTGCGAGGGAGCGATTACCATGGTCTGGACCCGCTGAAGTTGCAGGGCTGGCATTTCCCTTAAGCCAATTTTGTAGTCACCTAGGGTGGTTTTTAAGAGAGGGAGCCCAGGCAGAAGTTGCCTGTCTGTCACTACACCTATTGCCAATGCAAAAATCCTCTTCCTCCTGTTGGATGGCAGTTCTTTAAAAATACATCTCAAGGCACCATAACAATTTCAATGCAAAAAAGTAGTCATGGTGGGAGCATGTCCCAGGGGCCATCGTACATGCAGTGTTTTAAACATTTAACAAACGGTATAACCAAAGTCTGCAAACAGGCACCTGATCACTCTGACCCTGTACTTCCACTCAATGTCCAAGGTTTCAATCAGGAAGCCTTGGACCGGGCGCCCCTGAGAGTGTCAGCTACTCACAGAGGCTATCCATTGAGAAAAGTGTTTAACAGTTTAATCCCTTAAGGTAGGAACATGTCTGGGACCTCCTTGTGCCATAACAACTTAATTGCAATAAAGTGCTAGGAGTGCCTGTGATGAAAGTAACCTCATCACTGGCTTTTGGAGGGGCCTGTTTGCCAGCCTCCTACCCTGTGATTATGGCCCTGTGAAAAACTGAAGCACTGACTGACCGGGCACCCAGACCATCAAGGGTTCTTGGAGGGGCCTGCTGGCCAGCCTATTGCCTCAGGACTGTGGGCCCTGCAATATACCTTGCCCAATGCACTTTAAAAGGCTCTGTTCATGTGAAGTATGTACTTTTGTACTCCAGACAGAGAGACCGACTGTTAGCCCTAATTCTCTGGAACTGTTTTGGGCATGGGACCATTTGCACAGTGGGTCAAAAATAAGACTTCCAGGAATTTCCTGAACCCCTGCTCTGATCTGGGTGATTTTGGGATATGTTGTTCATCCAGATCAGGGCTATGGGGATATGTTGTTTTGGGGTACTTTTGGGGTTTTGTAAAATATTTTTCTGCCTGGAGATAATTGGCTTAATACAGTATCTGATCCAATTATCTCACAGGCAGATGGGAGGGAGTGTATGTTTGTTGTGGGAATGTCGTACATTTAATGACTGTTCTGATTGTTTTGTAACAATTGTCATCCTGTCCCCCACAAGGTCCACGTGGGTGTTCCCTTGCATGGGGACTTGCATAAAAGGCCAGCTGTGGCTTCCATTAAACAAGATGTTTTACCCCTTCATGAAGTCTTGGCTCATGTTTGGGGGATTGGAGAACTACACTCTGGAGATTGCTATATAACAATACTCCCCTAAGTATAATCACTAGCTCTTCTAAGAGCTGTTCCTGCTACGCTCTCTGGACGAGGAGAGGTCTACCTACTGGAAGCTGGATCCTGGTCTTGGATCCAGGGTGAGTGGAGGACGGCGAGACCCCAACCAAGCTGCAGCGGTTCGTGGGATTTACAGTGGTTATGGTGTTCCAGTGCAGTGCTTATGGTACTCGATTATCGGAGGTACTCGGTCGGGGTGCAGGTGGTCCGTCACAGTGCCTCTTTAAGGGGCGGTGTCAGGCTCAGCAGCAGCAATTGCCATTTGCTTACTGCTGGGAATCATCCTGTAGCCTGGTACTAGAGCTTACTCCCATCCCCTTAAAAAATAAAATAAAAAACATAATTATTTGTTATATGTAATCAGCATAGAGGGTGCAGTGCCATCATGCTGCTTCAGTGAGCAGAGACTTGCCCCCCCCCCACAAGACCACCATTGAGCCTTAAAGGACCACTATAGTGCCAGGAAAACATACCGGGCTCTGGAGAGAGGAAGGGGTTAACACTTACCTTTCTCCAGCGCCGGGCAGGGAGCTTTCCTCCTCCTCTCCTCCTTCCTCGCGACGTCATCGGCTGAATGCGCATGCACGGCAGGAGCCGCGCGCGCATTCAGCCGGTCGCATAGGAAAGCATTTACAATGCTTTCCTATGGACGCTGGCGCCTTCTCACTGTGATTTTCACAGTGACAAGCACGCAAGCGCCTCTAGCGGCTGTCAATGAGACAGCCACTAGAGGCTCTGGAGGCTGGATTAACCCTCAGTATAAACATAGCAGTTTCTCTGAAACTGCTATGTTTATAAAAAAAAAAGGGTTAATCCTAGAGGGACCAGGCACCCAGACCACTTCATTAAGCTGAAGTGGTCTGGGTGCCTAGAGTGGTCCTTTAAGACATTCTGGGTCACCAAATAGGTTTAAAGATACACTGCCCAAATACAAAAGTAAAAATATGATTTTTGTAAATATATCAATGAAAACAAGCATGTATTTAATGATGCATTTTTTCCATAAAGAGTATATCTAAAAACAGTTTGCAAAAGCTGCAGATTTTGTCTGAAGTCTTTGTAAGTCTTTCTTCCCCAGCCTAGACTTTATGTGGCTGTTCAATCATAGACTTCCTAGTGCAGCTAAATGAGAAGTCTTTGCAAGACCGGTACTCTGGGCAATTATCTGCCTCTTGAGTTAAGCTCCACTGAGGTTGTCTGATTGACAGCAAAAAGGGTGTAAGATTTAAAAATGCGCAAATTTCCATTGAAATCTGCACTTTTTGGAAAATGAAAATAAATAAAGAGAGGACGCACTCCTCCTACATAAAGAACTTAAACAAGCTAAGGTGCTTTAGGTGCTCCGTTATTCCCTGCTGGACTATAAGGCATCATAGCCCCTTCCCTGTAGAAAGGTAAGTGGGAGGGGGCACAGGGGGGACACAAACATAGAGCACCCTTACAAACACTGCGAACTACCCCCACACATTGCACACAGCCTACGCCACCCATGCGCACATTACACACAGCCAGCAACTTCCACACACACACATTACACACAGATAGTGCACAGAACATGCACTTTACACACACATAAACTACACACAACCAACACACGTACAATTACACACAGACCGATTGCGCACACACTACACAATGCCAACACACTATTGGGGAGAACAGAGAGAGATACACTCTAGGTAGAGGCCCCATTTTTTCTAATTAAAATTATTACATGGGTCATGACAAGTAGCTTAGTCATGAGAATCGGGTAGATTGGGCTACCACTTTAGTCCCTTGGACAAGTTTTATTTCTTTTTTTTCCCCCACATGTCGCTCGTAAGCAATACTATGGAAAATTTAAGCTGGTCAATCATGGCTCAACATATCCCATAGTTGCTGTAGATGTTATAGTAAATTGAACTGAAAAGAACATATTGTTTTTTCATGGCATCCATGTTAAGATCTAGAGATTGAGTAGGTTGCAGCTGGTCTAGAACCAGGAACGTCTGATGGTAGTATTTTATTTCCACTGTGTTCCAATAGAATACATTTAGGGTTCCAAGTCATGTGGCATCTAATGTGCCCACCATAATAATTAACTGCATTCTAGAAAGAATCCAGCTGTAGGGCATTATTATTCTACCCTTGTTTAAACAGCCTATTTAACGTGTCAAAAGTAAATCCTTAGAAGTTTTCTTTTTGGCACTTAAAGTTCTGATCGTAAGATAATGACATTAACTACTAGGACTTTGCTTTAAACTCTGATTTATATTCAGTTGAAGAAGACCTTTCCCAGATTAAAATTGGTATGATTGGTAACAGCTCAATTTCAGTAGACTGTGGTGAAACCAACGTAATTGCAAAAATGAAATGCGCTAATCAGTAATATTTATGTTGCGTATTACACTTCACAAACAGACTTATGAGCTTACTTTAGCTAAGAAGCAAATTCATTTCCTGGTGTAAGTGCAGGTTTAGCACTACACTGGGAAAATAACTGAGGTTACTGCGTTAATAAACCTGAAAACAGCAACACTTCATCTCTGTTTGCTGTTATAATGTCAGGGCCGTGCCTCCCTTCCGTTGTACTTACAGAACCAGGTTACTTGTGCCATTACTAGCCACATCTGATTGCAGCCTTGCTGGTTTGGTGGTATTCCTGGGAGCCATGAGCTTCTGGCAGCATCTTTCCTGATGATTATATGGTGGCCAGCATTCTACTTGTGTTGGTGATGGCCATGCAGGATCTAGCGATATCCTCATCCAAAATTAACAACGTAGGGGTATGCTCACTCAACAGGGCGCAAGATATAACAGAGATGGACAAAAACTGCACAAACATTATGGTGGTGCCACGAGTACGACGCAGAAGAGTGTGTATTCCAGACACAATTGTTTAAGACTGCTCCAGGCATTGTATCATTGCTTGTTTTTTTTTTACATTTGAAGTTTGTTGAAGAAGGATGCAAAAGGGAAGACATGAAGACTGGGTTATAGAAACATAGACATAGAATGTGACGGCAGATAAGAACCATTCGGCCCATCTAGTCTGCCCAGTTTTCTAAATACTTTCATTAGTCCCTGGCCTTATCTTATAGTTAGGATAGCCTTATGCCTATCCCACGCATGCTTAAACTCCTTTACTGTGTTAACCTCTACCACTTCAGCTGGAAGGCTATTCCATGCATCCACTACCCTCTCAGTAAAGTAATACTTCCTGATATTATTTTTAAACCTTTGTCCCTCTAATTTAAGACTATGTCCTCTTGTTGTGGTAGTTTTTCTTCTTTTAAATATAGTCTCCTCCTTTACTGTGTTGATTCCCTTTATGTATTTAAATGTTTCTATCATATCCCCCCTGTCTCGTCTTTCCTCCAAGCTATACATGTTAAGATCCTTTAACCTTT
This sequence comes from Pelobates fuscus, assembly GCF_036172605.1. NCBI lineage: Eukaryota > Metazoa > Chordata > Amphibia > Anura > Pelobatidae > Pelobates > Pelobates fuscus. The sequence continues at coordinate 127,287,658 of NC_086321.1, forward strand.
CCTGGTAAGTTTTATCCTGCAATCCATGAAACAGTTTAGTAACCCTTCTTTGAACTCTCTCTAAGGTATCAATATCCTTCTGAAGATAGGGTCTCCAGTACTGTGTACAGTACTCCAAGTGAGGTCTCACCAGTGTTCTGTACAATGGCATGAGCACTTCCCTCTTTCTACTGCTAATACCTCTCCCTATACAACCAAGCATTCTGCTAGCATTTCCTGCTGCTCTATTACATTGTCTGCCTACCTTTAAGTCATCAGAAATAATCACCCCTAAATCCCTTTCCTCAGATGTTGAGGTTAGGACTCTATCAAATATTTTGTACTCTACCCTTGGGTTTTTACGTCCAAGATGCATTATCTTGCACTTATCCACATTAAATGTCAGTTGCCACAACTCTGACCATTTTTCTAGTTTACCTAAATCATTTTCCATTTGGCTTATCCCTCCTGGAACATCAACCCTGTTACATATCTTAGTATCATCCGCAAAAAGACACACCTTACCATCAAGACCTTCTGCAATATCACTAATAAAAATATTAAAGAGAATGGGTCCAAGTACAGATCCCTGAGGTACCCCACTGGTGACAAGCCCAAGCTTCGAATATACTCCATTGACTACAACCCTCTGTTGCCTGTCACTCAGCCACTGCCTTACCCATTCAACAATATTGGAATCCAAACTCAAAGATTGTAGTTTATTGATAAGCCTTCTATGTGCAACAGTGTCAAAAGCCTTACTGAAATCTAGGTAAGCAATGTCTACTGCACCACCCTGATCTATAATTTTAGTTACCCAATCAAAAAAATCAATAAGATTAGTTTGGCATGATCTCCCTGAAGTAAACCCATGTTGTCTCTGGTCTTGAAATCCATGTGTTTTTAGATGTTCAACAATCCTATCCTTTAACATGGTTTCCATCACTTTCCCCACTACTGAAGTAAGGCTTACTGGCCTATAGTTGCCCGACTCCTCCCTATTACCTTTCTTGTGAATGGGCACAACATTCGCTAACTTCCAATCTTCTGGGACTACTCCTGTTATCAATGATTGGTTAAATAAATCTGTTAATGGTTTTGCTAGTACACCACTAAGCTCTTTTAATAGCTTTGGGTGTATTCCATCAGGTCCCATTGACTTATTTGTCTTTACTTTTGACAGTTGAAATAGAACCTCTTCCTCTGTAAACTCACGTGTAATAAATGACTCATTTATCCTTTTTCTTAACTGAGGTCCCTTTCCTTCATTTTCATCTGTAAATACCGAACAAAAATATTCATTGAGGCAGTCAGCTAGACCTTTATCCTCATCTACATACCTTCCTTCTTTTGTTTTTAATCTAACTAATCCTTGTTTTACTTTTCTTTTCTCATTTATGTATCTAAAAAAAGTTTTGTCCCCCTTTTTTACCGACTGTGCTATTTTCTCTTCTGTGTGGGATTTGGAAGCTCTTATAACTTGCTTAGCCTCTTTCTGCCTAATCTTATAGGTCATTCTGTCTTCCTCACTCTGGGTTTTTTTATAATTACTAAATGCTAACTTTTTGTTTTTTACTATTTTGGCCACATCTGCGGAGTACCACAGTGGTTTCTTGAATTTTTTGCTTTTACTGACAAGCCTAATGCAATTTTCTGTTGCCTTCAGTAGTGCAACTTTTAAATAATCCCATTTCTTTTGGACTCCATATAAATTGCTCCAGTCTGATAATGACTCCTTTACACATATTCTAATTTTAGAAAAGTCTGTTTTTCTAAAGTCTAAAACTTTTGTTTTTGTGTGGTGTGACTCAGTCACTGTTCTTATATTAAACCACACTGACTGATGATCACTGGATCCTAAACTTTCACCTACAGTAATATCTGATACCAAATCTCCATTTGTTAACACTAAATCTAGTATGGCCTCTTTACGAGTTGGCTCCTCAACGACTTGTTTTAGAGACAATCCCAGTAGGGAGTTTAGAATATGTGTGCTCCTGGCACAAGTAGCTATTTTTGTTTTCCAATTCACATCAGGAAGATTAAAGTCACCCATGATGATAACTTCCCCCTTCATTGTCATTTTAGCTATTTCTTCAACTAGTAGATTATCTAACTCTTCAATTTGTCCTGGGGGCCTATAAATCACACCTACACGAGTTACTGTGTGATTACCAAATTCTAACGTAACCCAAACGGACTCTATGTTCGCCTCACTAACCTTTATTAGGCTAGATTTTATGCTATCCTTTACATACAGGGCCACCCCTCCCCCTTTCTTGCCTTCCCTGTCTTTTCTATATAAAGAGTACCCTGGTATTGCTATGTCCCAGTCATTTTTCTCATTATACCATGTCTCAGTAACAGCGACTAAATCTACACTATCAGTTGCCATTATTGCCACAAGTTCATGGATCTTATTCCCTAAACTGCGAGCATTTGTAGACATGACTCTAAGCTTATCATTTTTTAACACACTTGCTACAGGCACCTTCTGTCCTTGTTTTGGGGGACAATTGGATTGATGTTTTATCACCCTTTTGCCCCCCCCTCCTAGTTTAAAAACATCCTAGCAAAACCTCTGAACTGCTCACTGAGAACATTTGTTCCCTTTTGAGAAAGATGCAAACCATCTTTTTTGTACAGTTTAATTCCATTCCAAACAGAGCTACCATGAGCAATAAAGCCAAATCCTTGCTCCCGACACCATTCACCAAGCCACAAGTTAAAGTCCCTAATACGCATCCGCCTGTCGTTCTGAGTGTTATGCACAGGCAGAACTTCAGAGAATGACAGTGTGGAAGCAACCTGCCGTATATCATTGGCAAAAACACTAAAAACTTCCTTAACCTCTGAAACCTCATTGCAAGCCAAGTCATTTGTCCCTAAATGGACAAGTACATCCAATTCCCCTTCCTGCTTTGCTCGCTTAACAATATTACAGATACGTCTCCTGTCTCTCTGAGCAGTAGCTCCGGGAAGACACCTCACAAGACCACCATTGTCCATCTCCACACCTCTTATGATGGAATCCCCCAACAACAACTGCTTTCTATTAGGCCTCACCATAGTCTTCAAGCCTCTCTGCACAACACCACTAGCCTCAGTGCCTCTCTGCACAACACCACTAGCCTCAGTGCCTCTCTGCACAACACCACTAGCCTCAGTGCCTCTCTGCACAACACCACTAGCCTCAGTGCCTCTCTGCACAACACCACTAGCCTCAGTGCCTCTCTGCACAACACCACTAGCCTCAGTGCCTCTCTGCACAACACCACTAGCCTCAGTGCCTCTCTGCACAACACCACTAGCCTCAGTTCCTCTCTGCACAACACCACTAGCCTCAGTGCCTCTCTGCACAACACCACTAGCATCAGTGCCTCTCTGCACAACACCACTAGCCTCAGTGCCTCTCTGCACAACACCACTAGCCTCAGTGCCTCTCTGCACAACACCACTAGCCTCAGTGCCTCTCTGCACAACACCACTAGCCTCAGTGCCTCTCTGCACAACACCACTAGCCTCAGTGCCTCTCTGCACAACACCACTAGCCTCAGTGCCTATCTCCAGGACACCACTACACTCTGAAAGTGCAGAAAATGAATTATGTAGAACAACAGACTGTGCAATATGCCTTTTATCCACAACTCCAAGTCTACCAGATCCTACAGTAATCCATCTGCCATTCCTAGTATGTCTCTGCGGCAATGGCTTTGCAGCAGTTCCAGCCTGAATTTGTTTACCAGATAATTTACAAATCTCAGACTTCAAAAATACAATCTCCTGCCGCAAGATAGAGAACTGTCTACAGATTAGACAACAACCAAACCTCCAAAAAGTGGAACGTGAAACAAATGCAAAGCAACTATTACACTGAACTAAGTCTGCCATTCCAATGAGGCGAATAATTTAAATCAAACAAATTTTACCTTTTTTTTTTTTTTTTATTTATCCTCCTGGATACCTCAGATTACCTCCAGTTTATCTCCAGAATATCTCCAACCACACACACACTTAGAAGCAACACTTAGATGAAGCAACCAGGCTCTATTAGCCAAGCTAATGACAACTACCCTTATATACTCCTAAAATCACCTCCCACTAGGAATGTTTAACACCTGGGTAGGCCTCTGCTTATTAGCAAACAATAGCTAATTTAAATAGCAATCAATAGCAAGTAGCTACCTAATCCAATCAAATGCCTTATAATTACCAACAGGAAATCAAACCTTGTGCAGTCAGTAACCTTTTCCTACAGATGAATCTTACCTGTAACAGTAAAAAAGAACTCTTAGCACAACTCTTAGACAGTTGAAGCTTCTGTAAAACTCTCCAGAATATCTCCAACCACACACACACTTAGAAGCAACACTTAGATGAAGCAACCAAGCTCTATTATCAAATAATAATCACTCCTACCATGAATTTTTTAACTGTATTCAGTACAATACTGAGAGGGGCTCAGTATTGTGCTGAATACACCCAGAGCCAGGTAGAAGGTGTTCTGGGACATGAGAGTGTTCCATATATAGGGAGTGATGGGAATATTTGTTCATATTTGTACTATATACTTGTAACTTTTTTTTTAGGTATATAGGAAGCACATCTACGTATTCTAGCAATATATAGGTATATGTTTTTAAATCACAAACACTTTATGTTTATTGCACAAACTGCAACACTTTTAATACAAATTATAACTTTTAATTGTCTGGAGTGCATAAGTTGCATAATACTTTCTTTAAAATGGGTCTTTGATCTGTAGTTTTGCACTGAAAAAAGCACTTTTCATGTAGATGATTGATAACTATGCATCTCCTTCTAAATCCTCAAAATATAAACACTCTATAAAACCTTTAAATCCTGCTCCCATCTTTTCTTCCATTCTATCCTTTTAATCCTAGCAGCTGGTGATGTCTCTTCAAAACGGTCACACACTTACAAACCCATCATATGCTAACTCCAACCATCACTCCAATCTCATACCCATCTCACGCTACTCTTCCGCTAAATACTCCTTCCATACTGCCCTCTGGAATGCATGCTCTGTTTGCAGTGTTACTAAATACACAGCTGTGCATGATCTTTTCATCTCTCGTTCCCTACAATTGCTAGCATTAACTGAAACATGGCTCTCTCCTTCTGACATTGCTAGCCCTGCCTCTTTATCCTTTGGTGGTCTTCAATTTTCCCACAACCCAAGAAACTCTGAAAAATGAGGTGGTGGTGTACGGTTTCTGCTCTCACCTTACTGCTCCTTCAAACCTCAAACCCACAACCCATTCCCTCTCTTTCTCATCATTTGAGAGTCATTCAATCAGCCTTTTCAAACCCATCTCTGCTAACATTGCTGTTATCTTTTGTCCCCCTGGTTCCCCACTTCTCTTCCTTGACCACTTTGCTGCCTGGCTTCCTTACTTCCTCTCCTCTAACATTCCATCTGTAATTCTCAGAGACTTCAACATTCCCATTAACCCACCCTTGACCCCAGCAGCCTCCAAACTACTTTCTATTACCTTCTCCCTTGGGCTATCACAGTGGGCTAATTCCCCCACCCATGTAGCAGGCAATACTCTAGACCTTATTTTAATTCATGAATGTACAGTCTCTAACATCTGCAACACTCTATTTCCTCTCTCAGATCATCATCTCCTAACATTTACTCTCAATAGCCCCCTCCCCCAAAACCTCAGCCTAACCCCCCTCAACTCAGAAGGAATCTGAGTTCTAAAAAACCTCCAGCAGCTGTCAGCTGATATTGATTCCCAACTATTATCAATTCCTGTTTACTAATGTCCCTCACTGGCTATCTCCTCATATAACTTTACCCTCACCTCAGCCCTGGACGCTGCAGCCCCTCTCCAAATACTCACCTCGAGGAAAATACGCCCCCAACCATGGCACACTAAATTAACACGCTACATGCAGCGATGTTCCCGTTCTGCTGAACACTGCTGGAGGAAGTCTTACATCGAGTCAGACTTTCTACACTACAAATTCATATTGCGTTCCTACAGCACAGCCCTTGCAATTATACTTTTCTTCTCTTATTAGCTCATGCTCTCGCAATCCCAGGCGTCTCTTTGATACCTTTAACTCTCTTCTTTGCCCTTCTGCGGCCACTCCCCAAATTAACCTTACAGCCGATAGTTTTTCATGCTACTTTACTGACAAGATTGAACAGCTAAGGAAAGAATTATTTAGAAGGAGGGGTGCTCTATGATGCAGGCTTTTTAAGGGAGTAACCCTTGGTAATAATAGATTTACTAAATTTGGAAATTGCCCGCAGGTATATGTAATTAAAACTTATCATTTATTAATATATTTAAAATAAACTGAAAATATATCACACAGTGAGAAAGAAGGTACTATCGTGAAAAAAATAATTTGATAGACCCTATAAAGACAGAAAAGAAAAAAATAAGAAAGAAATATGTGTTTAAACTACCGTATATTGTATATTGTTTAAATTCCCTTGTCAATTAGCTAGTCTCTTAGTAAAATTGGCAACAAAAATGCAACAAATATATATCTTGGTTGCTACTCAGAGAGAATAACAAAGTGTAGTTATTCAATCAAAGATAGTAGCAGAGGTAGCTAGTTGAACTGGAGTGTCAAAAAAAAAAATTACATTCAATAGTCCATGTAGTACTGAATAATATGGAGCTATATAGGTTAAGTTAATATTAGTAGCAAAGGTTTCTTGTAGGTACTTCCAATACAATTTCTGTCTACTAGTCTTGTAAGGAGGTACAATTTCTGTCCAATAGATGCTCACTATCGCTATCAATCTTTCTGTCTTGTAGGAAAGTGAATACCTATGCTGTGCCTTCAAGGGCACCTATTAGCTTTTGCATTGAGATTCTAAGGTTACTGTCTCTATGTGCCTTCAGATCAAGTTAAACACCCAGTATCTACTTGCTGTCAGGAACAGCTTCTATACTAGATCAGGTAATACAGTCTTAGAGAGGAAAAAAAGACGGCTGCATTTAAATGACTAATCAAAGTGATCTGCTCACACGGTGAAATATCGTCGAGGGACAGATTAAAGAACTCTAAAGTCTAAAGTCAAAATGCCGACATGCGGTAATCTTCTGAGCCTGAGCCCCGACGCGCGTCTCACTAGGCGGGCTCTTCAGGGGGAATAAAAATAAATAAAAAGCTAAGGAAAGAATTCTCACCACCTTGCCCCTCACTTTCTCAACCACACTTGGATCATGCCTCACCAACCCTTCTGACCTTCTCCCAGGCTACTGAAGAACTTGCACGCTTGATCCTGTCCCATCTCACCTGATCAGATCTCTATCCTCTTGTCTTGTGCCCTCCTTAACACACATCTTCAACTGCTCTCTTTCTTCTGGCACTGTCCCTGCTGTCCTTAAACATGCTACTGTAGTACCCATCTTGGAAAAAAACATGTCTCGACACATCCTCCTTCTAACTATCGCCCTATTTCCCTGCTCCCTTTTTCTGCAAAGCTTCTTGAAAGACTAGTCTTTACCAGTCTGGCCTGCTTCCTCAACTCTAACTCTCTCCTTGACCCTCTTCAGTCCGGCTTCCGCCCCCTCCACTCTGTGACTGCCCTTATCAAAGTCACTAACAACATCATCACAGCTAAATCCAAAGGTCACTACTCATACTAATTCTTCTTCACCTCTCTGCTGCCTTTGACACCACTGATCATGTTCTCCAAACTCTTCAATCACTTGGTCTCTGTGACTCTGTCCTCTCGTGGTTTTCCTCTTATCTCTCCAAACGCTCATTCAGTGTCTCCTTTTCTAATAATACCTCCATCATTTGTCCTGTCTCAGTTGGAGTCCCCTAAGGCTTTGTCCTTGGTCACTTTCTATTTTCTCTTTACACTGCCTCTCTTGGCAAACTTATTACCTCATTTGGATTCCAATAACACCTGTACGTTAATGACACCCAGATATATCTTTCCTCTCCGGACCTCTCCCCTGATGTCCTGCAACGTGTCACCTCTTGCCTTTCTTCTATCTCTGATTGGATGTCCTCTCGCTTTCTGAAACAGAATCTTTCCAAAAAAAGAACTTTTGGTCTTTCCTCCTCCTAATATTAATTCTCCTCTCTCGCTCTCCCTTCAGATTGGTGGTACCCATATCAGCCCATCCTTACAAGCATGTTGTCTTGGTGTTACTTTTGATTCTGGCCTCACCTTTAAAGCCTCACATCCGGTCTGTTGTCAAATCATGCCAATTCCACCTTAAAAACATTGCCCACGGGGGCGGCGCCTGACTTCCGGTGCGGATGGCTGCTTTCTGCTAGAGCTCCGTACCGGCAGGCTTCTTAAGCACAACTAACCGCAAGTATACCCGACGAAATTCCCCCACACTCGGTCCACAACATCCCCACAACGCCCCTGACCGACCTAACATGGGTGGAGGACGAAAATCGAAACACGGCGCGGAAGTGGCGCCGATATTCCGCGCCCGCAGGGCAGAGAGCTCCACACGCGGGGAAGATGGCCGCGATGAGGACTCTGACTCCGCGGCAAGTGATACAAGCCGCACAGCAGCCGCAAAACCCCTCACAAAGGACGACCTCCGGCACCTGCTACAGGAGATCAAAACTAACATGGCCGCTGAGTTCACCAGGCACCTGGCACCTATCACTGCGAGCCTCAATGACTTGACACACAGAACCACAGCCATTGAAGATCAAATGGACCGCACATCCTCGCGGACCCAGGCGAACGAGACCGCCATTGCTGTTCTACAAGAGCAGGTACACCAATTAGAAGAGGCCCAAGAAGACCTTAATAACCGCTCCCGCCGTAATAACATACGGATTAGAGGGGTGCCAGAGTCAGTGGGAATTGACACGCTAGCATCCACGCTACGGGAACTATTCTGCGGCCTACTACCCGAAGCCTCACCAGCCGAACTCCTGCTAGACAGGGCACACAGGGCCCTCAAAGCCCCCCTCCCCAATGCAACCCAGCCCAGGGACATTATTATCCGCATGCATTACTTCCACATCAAGGAAGCACTCATGAGGGCGGCTAGAGACAACCCACTGCAGATAGAGGGGCATCAGATATCCTTCTACCAAGATCTAGCCCCGAGCACTCTACGCAAAAGGCGGGAACTGCGGCCCCTCACCCTGGAACTGGCCAGAAGACATATTAGGTATACCTGGGGACACCCCTTCAAGCTGCAGGTCAGGCGGAATGACAGAACCCACACCTTGCACAACATTTCGGAGGCCGCTGAATTCGCAGAACGTCTGGGCCTACCCGCCATTGACTTCTCTGCGGAATCGACAGACAGGCGACCCTTTGGAAGGCCAGCAGCCAGAGGCCCACACCCAAATCTAGCAGGAAACCCAGCGCCCGGAGGACCTCGTCCCCCAACCACCAACTAACCACGATTATATGCGAGAGACATCAGGGACTAGACAACCACTTCCTCCACAAACCTCACCATCAATAAGCCACCAGGACTATAAGGACTGTATCCGTGAGATTGCCGAACCCACGGACACGCTCACCAGAAGACAACATTTTCCCGGCCAATTGTCGACAAGAACCAGATAAGATATGACTTTGTCCTGAACATGTACACCTAGCCCTTGCCCCTATGACAGGCTAGAGGGGCACGATAAAACACCAGCCTCGACCTTAGCCGCTGGCCCTGAGCGCAACCCGCTACACTCCCCCCCCCCCCCCCCCCCACACACATTTAGAAACCGGAAAAAAAAAAAAAAGGGAAAAGATAAAAAAAAAAAAAAATGCTAAAATACTAATAAGATATAAAAACAAAAAAAACAAAAAAAAAAAAAAAAAAAACAAAAACAAAAAAAAAGTATTCATGATTGCCTAACCCTATAGCTTAGATCCTCACCTATAGCCGCTCGCGCTGACTTTAAACCCCTCTGACTGCATCACAGGAAATAGGTGATGTAGGGGATGCTCAAGAAAGGATAGGCAAGCAACTTTCCATTGCCCCTGGGTTGGGACATACGAGTAATCCAAGACCCATGGCCACCCCGCTTTATTCCACGCTCACTGGATGCCACCTCGCCTGACCTCGGAGGCGCGAAATACAGGGAAACCGTCACCAAATGATTGGCATCCCCTTCTCCCCATGCCTGCAACCCCGCGCAGGGTCTCATAGAGATCAGGACTTAGTGTATATGAAGCTAAACCGCATTAGGGAACATTCAAGCTGTTTATGTTATGCATGCCATGTTTTCAATGTTTTAAATGTTTTGATTGTTATATGTCTTATTCACTGTGACGCTGCCTCCCCTCTAGACTTAGCGTAAGCAACATGGAAGACTGGACCCACCGACGCACAAAGGACGACACGGACAGCTACCTGATCGACAACTCCAAGATACTGTACCAACTTCCCAACGACCTGACAGCACTGACCTACGACACTTACGCCTTGGCATAAGGTAAGACATTACAGACCATACGGAACCACCAGTGACACGGACCGACCACCACACACTAAGGTATACGCATCACCAGCTTACATGCCTGCCGGCGACTCTGTTAGAGAGACCGCCAACCCCAGACGACACAACACCACCAGGGTAAGAATACCCACGGAGCGGCTAGACGCTCACCCCCATTCCCTACTGGCCACACTATAAGCCCAGTAGCTCACCCCCCCCGACTTTTCGCTTACCCTTTACCGTCCCTTCCTCCCCGGCTTCCCCCCCTCTCCCTTTTCCCCTTTCGGGAACCGAGGACTAGAGCCCCCCCCCCATCTCCCCCTCTCTCCCTTCCCCTCAGCCCCACAGCCTTGGACCGCCCGGGCGCGGGCCCCACGCCCGTTCACACTCCACACCTAGCTACCGTTCACGAGCACCACTAGCACAATGCCCACACACCTACGCTGCGTATCCATTAACGCAAAAGGCCTAAACTCACCCACCAAACGCCACAGCATACTCAGATGGGCACATAAACAAAACATAGACATCCTGCTTATTCAAGAAACTCATTTCACAACCCAACGAGCCTTCCCCTTAACAAATAGATACTACACGAAAAGCTATATGGCTACGTCCCCAGACTCCAAAACAAAAGGAGTTGCCATTTTACTAAAAGCCAATTGCCCCCTCTCTGATATAGTATGCAACAGGGACCCACAGGGACGCTACGTCACGATACAAGGGAGGGTGGGCACCACGGCCTATGCCTTCTCTTCAATTTATGCACCTACAATACCAGATACATCATTTTGGCAACAATTAACGACACACTTCAACACCTATTCCACTGCACGCCTCATCGTGGGAGGAGACTGCAATGCAGTCCATACTCCGGCCATCGACAGGACGCATCCCCATAACACGCGCACCCGCCCATCGCAAAATGACGCTTTATTCCACCAATTCCTAACGTCACAAAACCTGATCGACATATGGAGGGCACAACACCCAACAATCAGGGACTACACATTTTACTCCCACCCACACGGCACGTATTCCCGTATAGACCACTTCTTAGTGACCCCTAACCTAGTACCCCAGGTCACTAGATCGGAAATAGGCTCCATATCATGGTCAGACCATGCTGAGATCGCTATTACTTTGACCCTGCCGACCATCCACAAACATTGGACATGGAGGCTAAACCCTCTCCTCTTACACGACGACCTAATCAAAGACAAAATCACAAAGGAATTAAAGGACTACTTCGACCTCAATACACGGGCAGACACCTCTCCCGCGATGATATGGGCCGCGCACAAAACGGTCATTAGAGGCACCCTTATTAGCTTAGCTTCACATAAGAAAAAACGATCGCAACAACAAATCACAGACGCAATGACGGAGCTCCGTCACCTAGAAACCATACACAAAAAGAACCCACACCCCAACACGCTAACTAAATTAACAGCGCTTCGGGACTTACTCAAAAGCCTTACGCAAAAAGACACCGCCAAAGCCTTGATGTGGCTAAAACGCACTTTTTACGAAAAAGGGAACAAGGCGGACACAATGCTGGCCCGCCGCCTTAAGCAACGAATCGAAGCTAAACGGATTTCCGCTATACGCACCAAAAAAGGTGATACAAGCAATTGCTCGACACACATAGGTCGTATCTTCCAAGACTACTACACTGACCTCTATAACCACTCCCGACATTCCCAGAACAACCTAGACTCCTTACACGCCCGTATAGATAAATTCCTGAACGACGTGTCCCTACCCACGATGACCCAGGAGGCAAAGGCCTCAATGGGGCAAGATGTGACGGTGGAAGAGATGGCGTTAGCCCTTGGCTCCTTCAAGCCCAACAAAAGCCCGGGCCCAGATGGCTACTCTGCCTTATATTATAAGGAATTTAGCCCACTACTGCTCCCCCACCTGTGCAGGGTATTTAACGCTACACTTAGGGGAGAAACCCTCCCACCGGATATGACTAGCGCGAACATCTGCCTCCTGCCCAAACCCGGTAAGGACCACCTAGAGCCCTCTCACTATAGGCCAATATCTCTACTTAACGTAGACCTCAAACTCATGACTAAGGTCATGGCAAATAGACTGAACCCGTACCTAGGATCCCTGATCCACCCAGATCAAGTGGGATTTATCCCCCACAGACAGGCCGCGGACAACACCCGACGAGCGGTGGACCTTATATGGCTCGCTAACCATAGACAGATTCCAACTGCAGTAATATCACTCGACGCCGAAAAGGCCTTTGACCGCCTGACATGGCCCTTTTTACACCACACCCTAACGCACATAGGACTACCACCGGAATTCACCTCATTCTTGCAGGCGGTATACCACGATCCTCAAGGTGCACTCCTACTGCCCCACATACCGCCCCCGCGCTTTCCCATCACCAACGGCACACGCCAGGGGTGCCCTCTATCACCCCTGTTGTTTGCCCTCTCCCTGGAACCCTTACTCCAGGCGGTGCGAGCCAGCGGGGAGGTGGAGGGGATCACTGTAAGGGGAGAGACATTCAAGATCTCGGCGTACGCCGACGACATTCTCCTGACTCTGACCAACCCGGAACACTCCCTAGGGCACTTTCTAAGCATCGTACAGGAATACTCCGACATCTCGGGCTACAAGCTCAATTTAAACAAATCTGAACTCCTTCCCGTGCAGTTAGACCCCGCGAGCCTAGAAAGGTTACGCCAAACATTCCCACTTAGGATCTGCCACCTGGCTATTTCCTACCTCGGAATCCAATTGCCAGCTGACGTCTCCTCCCTATATGCCAAGAACTACACCCCCATACTCCTTAAAGCACATGAGGACCTCATCAAATGGAGACCCCTGGGGATATCATGGATAGGGCGCGTGACCTCCATTAAAATGAATCTCCTCCCTAGGTTCCTCTACCTCTTCCAAACCCTACCCATCCCGCTACATAAACCAGACTTCAAAGCCCTCCAATCAGCTATTGACACGTTCATATGGAACGGACGTAGACCAAGGGTGCGAAGGAGCACACTATACGTGCCAAAGAAAACAGGAGGGCTGGGCCTACCTAACTTTTTACACTACCATACGGCAGCACATTTAGCCCAGATCCAGCAATGGCATATCCCGCCTGGAAAGAAAAGATGGGTGGACCTGGAACACCTGATCTTTGGACGCGACCACCCGTCCCTATACATGTGGACACCCAGACCTCATAGACCCCTACCACCGCCAACGGCCCCCGCGATTAACCACGCACTGGACCTGTGGGACAAGACGAGGGACAAATATGACCTCTCCTCTTTCCTATCCCCGATGACCCCCATCTGGAGGAACAAACTGTTCCCCCCAGGTCTCACCCCCAAACACTTTACCAACTTTGAGCAAAGAGATATATCCAGAATAGGACATCTCTATCAGGGCACCGAAACCATCCAATTCGCGGACATCCCAGAATCTTCTTCCCTAACAACATTTGACCACTTCAGGTATATCCAACTGCGAAGCTTCGCGGCTACACCGAGCATCAACGTGACTGCACAACCCGCCCAAACAGAAAAGGCCAAATATCAGACCTATACATGACCATCGCCAACCACCCCACACAACGCTCCCTCCCATACATTTTAGCATGGGAAAGAGACCTAGGCCCACCAACTGAGTCGACGGACTGGCCCGACATCTGGGAGGCAATAGCCTCAGTGTCCATATGCGTAACCCACTCAGAACAAGCATATAAAATGCTATTCCGGTGGTACCTCACACCACAACGCCTAGCCACCATGCACCAGACGCCGACTAACACATGCTGGAAACAGTGCGGGGAAACGGGGACATTCCTACACTGCTGGTGGACGTGCCCGAAACTCCGCCCGCTGTGGCAAAGCGCCACCCAATTAATCACCAAACTGTTACACAAACCGTGCCCGGTGGACCCTTGGGCCCTGTTGCTATCCAAACCCATAGAACCATTCACAAGATCAGAAAACAAACTAATTGCCCGTATCGCACTAGCCATCCGCAGATCCATTGCAGAACTCTGGTCCACGCCCCGTATCCCACCACAAGACATGATCACACGAAAAATAGTAGAGTGCTCGCAAATGGACAAATTGACGGCACTAATTCGAGACACCCCTAAACAGTTCCACAAAATATGGGACCCATGGCTGGAGGGGGACACGACTATCCCCTGGTGACTCGCACACACAGACAGGGACACGATCAACATCATAAGTAAAGACTGAACCGCCAACACTCCACCACAACACTGGCTCACCACAAAACTCATACTCCACATTACACACTCTAGGCCCTCCCGGGGCTCGGGCGGGGGGGCCCGACGCCCCGGGCGGTCCACAGGCTGTAACCCCTTCCTATATCCCAACTCACCCATATAAGACCACCTGCAGGGATATCAACCCACCTACCTAATCCCACCATCATGACGTCCCCTAACACAACACAAACAAACACACAGCACACCCACGCATCAGAGGGACGCACAGACGACCACCCCACCAACATACACATTACCGAACCCGACAAGTACAGACCATTACTGTGACCCTACAGATGGGGCACTGTAGAGACCACGCACAGCCTATCACAAACGACAAGAGATGGACAAACCCGACATCTGGATCTACAGTAGGACTACCCTCAGCACGAGTCCCCAACACCCTCACCACCCAATACCAACTGGGCGATCAACCAGGCAAGCCCACTGACGCAACCCTAAACGAATCACCCCCGACGGACACGACAGATAGGAACCAAACAACGTCCCCGACGGGACTAGACACTCTAACCCTGGCTGGACTCATGACCTGACCAGACCCCCACCCCCCCCACCCCTTAACCTAAAGGCAACCCCCCACCGCGACGATATTGGTATACACAATTACTGGCTCCCAAAAGAGCGAGAATGAACGCATGGATTCCTGACCACCAATCAATACCGATACATCACTGTATACCATTGCTTGCTTTATAATATTCTTATGCGTACCCTGCGATGGTACGAATCTGAACGGATGCAAATGTTATGCCCCCACCCCAACCCTTTCCCTCTTTTCTTTTCTGTACCCCCTCTCCCGAATATTGATATGTTTATTTAAATACACAAAAAATCCGACAAATAAAGAATGATTAAAAAAAAAAAACATTGCCCACATCCGCACCTTTCTTACACAAGATGCTACTAAAGAGCTTGTCCATGCTCTAGTAATATCTCACATGGACTCTCACATGGACTATTGTAACACTCCTAATTGGTCTTCCCAATAGCCGTTTGCCCCAATACAGTCTGTAACGAATGGTGTCGCCAGACTGATTTTCCTCTCTAGTCGGTCCTCTCACACCTCACCTCTCTGTCAGTCCTTTCATTGGCTTCCTGTATACTATAGGAGTCAATTCAAAGTGCTACCCCATACCTATAAAGCACTGAATAATCTTAGCCCCTCATATCTCCTCACAGATCCGTGACCTCCTTCGGTCCGCTGCCAACTCGCACTTACAGGACTTCTTGCAGACGGCTCCCTTCCTATGGAATAGCCTGCCTACCGCCATCAGACTCTCTCCTAGTCTTCAATTGTTTAATAAGTGCCTTAAAACCCATTTCTTTAGGAAAGCCTATGGCCTCCCAGACTAACCTCTACCTCCCATACCTGCCCCTTGCTCTTTCCTAAAGGGCAGCACTCTACTCTCTCCTCCAGCTCTGCTTCACTCCCTCCTTATTTGATTGCTATTTCCTGTCCTAATGTGTTTCATACCCCACCTCCTATAGATTGTAAGCTCGTTTGAGCAGGGCCCTCTTCAACCTATCGTTTCTGTAAGTTTTCTTGAATTTGTCCTATTTATAGTTAAATTCCCCCTCTAATATTGTAAAGCGCTACAGAATCTGTTGGCGCTATATAAATGGCGATAATAATAATATTGAGATTTGTTTACACTTTCTGAAGTACACAGAAGAAACAGCACACTCTGTATAATTAATAAAATTTTTGAAACGCATCACTTTTTGTTGGGTATTTGGATATATAGAGCAAAAGATTTTTAAAGCACCTCACACTTTTTTTGGATTTGTTTTACGTTTTAAAATGAAAATATCCTGCATTGTAATGGGGCACAAACAGTAGATTTGGGGAAGTACAGTAAACCCAAATACTATATTATCCCCAAATAAAACTATTAACCTCAATGCCAAAGCTGTATCACCAAATCCTAAACACCATCCTGTATAACAATTACCTTTTACAATTTATAAAAAAATGTAAGGGGGCGGGGTCTGGCCGCCAAGCCGCACAGACGTGCAGGGAAGGAGCTCCTGCCAGGCGGGCAGCATAATGGACCATAACGGAGGCTGTTCAGCCCAAAAACTCACCAAGGTGCGCTACCCACACTGGGTGTGCACCGCTGACTCGATGGACACCTTCCCGGAGCCTGTCAGAGCCCTGAACCCAAAAAGAGACCTGCGGCCTACGGAAGCAGGGGCTGGGGAGAGGCGGCCGCTCTCTCCGGCACCGGATCCCCTCAGAGGCATTCCAGATCTCCCCCCCCCCCCCCCCCCCTGGACCGGAGGGGGTTATCCCAGTATCCACACACCAAGCGGACCGACACAACGACAAAAGACTGCAGCCTCGCAGCCAGCAGCAACCCCAGCCTGCCAGGGCAAACCCAAGATGGCCGCCCAGCACGGGCCTAAAGGCGGGAATACTAGCAATTACACACGCGCTCGCCAACTGGAAGCTTTAGACCTTCTCTGCACAAGCTTCCACAAAATCATATGCGATATGGGACTGTCCCACTGTCAAGCGGCTCGAATGGTGGCCTCTTGGCTCCGTCCGGAGACCCACCGCCGCCACTACGGACTTCCACAACAAGCCCTCAGAGCAGCAGCCCGACCAACCGCACAGCGACGACCACAAGGGCGGGAAATACCAGGCGCAAGCACCCAAGCCTTCACAACCCAGAGAGGGACCTGCCGACCCACACAACCTGCCCCACACTTAACGTACCCGACAACCTCGGGCCAGCAGGGCTCAGCTCCAAAAGGGAGGAAGTGGTGCCAGACACTGCAAACCAGGGGCGAATCGACGCTGTCGACCAGGGAGGCCATGAACCAACAGGAAGACGGGCGCAACGCATACCAAGCACTGCCACAAAACTGTGACCAGGCACTCAGGGGAAATCCCAGGGGCGACATGGCTCTACCAAGCCGGGGAATCAGCTGATTGTGCCACAGACTCTTGAGTAAGGTACCCATGTCCCCTAAGGACTTACAGCCCAAACCCAGCCTGTCGGTACCAAACCAGTGACTCACAAGCTGCCATAATATTGCGACACTTTATCTTACTGTTTTAACTTAAATGACCTAGTTATGCTCCATATTAGTTACTCATGTTTGACCATCAGTCTATACTTCACTTAATACTAATCATAATGTCCACCAGCTAGGTTACTCTAACCTAATATTGCTTCAAGCTAATGATTCACAAGACATGCTTATTGTTTATGACATGTGCAGCACTATAGCCATTCATGATATATCTGTGCCTAATTGTTACACTATATTGCCTTAATCGCTCATGCTATCTGTTGTACGTGCTGTTGAGTCTAAAGCTTGTGTCAGTATACACACTGCAGCGACCTGCTTACTTTTCCTGAGAATTTAACTACAAGCACAGATCTCTATGATCCAACTCACTGTTATTATGTGGATCTTGTGAAATAAGCTTATGTTTTTAGCCTGTATCCTCAGCATGTTATCCTATTTCATAAAAAATTTGCAAATGTATAATGCCATGACTTTGTAAGCATTACTCCACCTGTGCCTGCTGTCGTGGCACCACAGGAATGTTTGTTAATCCTATTTGCACCAAAAATAAAGAATTAAAAAAAAAAAAAAAAGGTAATAACATACGTTTTCATTAATATAATCATTCTAAGCCATCTCTCAATTTTCAAATAAAATTACTGCTAAAGTGCAGACTGTACAACATCATGTTCAATAAACAATGATTTTTATTTTATTTAAATATACAAAAAACGTTTGAAGCAATGTGGTTGACATTCTCTAAACTCCAACATAAAGCTTCAAATTGGAGAACACCTACACAGGCCTTCATTTCATATTGTTTTAAAATATTAAAAACCAAAATAAATACCATATATACAAAAAATTATCAAAATCATATGTATCAAAATATTACAGAACTAAAATATTTTTCTTAATATTTAATTAGTTTATCCAAAAACATTATATCATTTGAAAGGCTTATACAACAGTTCTAAATCGAGGTCTTAATCTTATAAGATAAAAAAAACAGCCCCAGTATTGTGCTGACTAGGTATGAAAATGTTCAGAATGACACATTGAGCTATTTTCGCAACTAGTCCTTAACAAAACTGGGTCAGCTGATCTTTTCCCATAAGCTGGCGCAATGAGTTTTCCTAACAAGCGTTACAGTATTATGATGGAAAAATGATGATTGAGTTGACTTGAGCTTTACAGAAAGGTCACTTATTCTAAAACTACTTTGCATAGCAAGGCAGGCTAAAATGTTGTACATGTTGGAAAATGTTGCCTTGAATTGTCAATTTCGCGCTAATTTTAAATCAGACCCTTTACCTCATTATCATTTTAGTCCCTAAATATTCCCAAATATGGTAAAAAATGCACTCTAACATGACAAGACTACAGGATAGTTTTGAAAAAATAAAATAAGAGGCAAAGATGAAGCACAATCTTTAAATATGATTCAAAGTTGTACAGTGCAGTAGATTACAATAGGCAATCTGTTAAAAAATAAATTAATAAAATAAACAAAATATTCAAGGAACCGGCAAATTAAGTTCCCAACGGCTACTAAAGTATAGATATTTCAAGGATCACTATGGGGTCAGGAACACAAACATGTATTCCTGACCCTATAGTATTAACACCACCATCTAGCCCCCATGGGCCCCTCATTCCTCCATAAATATAGTAACAATCTTACTGTATTCAAGCCAGAAACTGTAACTCTGCATGCTGTTTGCTTAAAAAAAACCATACAGTCTGCTGACATCATCGGAAGTGGTAGCCTGATCCAATCACAATGCTTCCCCATAGGATTGGCTGAGACTGACAAAGAGGCAGATCAGGGTCAGAGCCAGCATGATTCAAACACAGCCCAGGCCAATCAGCAACTCCTCATAAAGATGAATTGAATCAATGAATCTCTATGAGGAAAATTCAGTGTCTGCATGCAGAGGGAGGAGATACTGAATGTTTGGATGCATTTTAGGCAGCCATGACCCAGGAAGGATCTCTAACAGCTATCTGAGGAGTGGCCAGTGAAGTTATCACTAGGCTGTAATGCAAACACTGCATTTTCTCTGATAATGATTCTACTCACCAGAACAAATTCAATAAGCTGCAGTTGTTCTGGTGACTATAGTATCCCTTTAAACCAAACATACAAATCAAGATCTTTTCCGTAGTTGAGTGACTAAAAATACATTTTTATTTATAGCAGATCTGTTACTTTTGGGGGCCTTTGCATTTTTAAGTAACAGATCCAGTGCTGGTCCGGGAGCTGTGTGGTGAAGGAGAAGGTAAGTTTTACTTTCCTCAAAGTATCCCTCATGGATGCCACCATCTTTGTCTTGCAGGTCCTCTTCAACTGCTGGCACTTCAGTTGCCAGGAGCCACGAGAGTTCAACACTGGGTCTATGAAAGATCCTGAGAGACCCTCCATAGATCAATTTCTCAATCCCAAAGCCGTTATTTGTGAAAGTTGTTAGGATTGGACAGGGAAGCTCTGTCTTTAGAGTAATCTCTAACTTGTCCATACTTTGTCTTTGGGTATCTTTGGATCGTGTTGGAATTCCCTCCATGATTCTCTCCCCCTCCCCTCTCAGTCCCTCCATGATTCTCCCCCTCCCCTCTCAGTCCCTCCATGATTCTCTCCCCCTCCCCTCTCAGTCCCTCCATGATTCTCTCCCCCTCCCCTCTCAGTCCCTCCATGATTCTCTCCCCCTCCCCTCTCAGTCCCTCCATGATTCTCTCCCCCTCCCCTCTCAGTCCCTCCATGATTCTCTCCCCCTCCCCTCTCAGTCCCTCCATGATTCTCTCCCCCTCCCCTCTCAGTCCCTCCATGATTCTCTCCCCCTCCCCTCTCAGTCCCTCCGTGATTCTCTCCCCCTCCCCTCTCAGTCCCTCCGTGATTCTCTCCCCCTCCCCTCTCAGTCCCAAAGCCGTTATTTGTGAAAGTTGTTAGGATTGGACAGGGAAGCTCTGTCTTTAGAGTAATCTCTAACTTGTCCATACTTTGTCTTTGGGTATCTTTGGATCGTGTTGGAATTCCCTCCATGATTCTCTCCCCCTCCCCTCTCAGTCCCTCCATGATTCTCCCCCTCCCCTCTCAGTCCCTCCATGATTCTCTCCCCCTCCCCTCTCAGTCCCTCCATGATTCTCTCCCCCTCCCCTCTCAGTCCCTCCATGATTCTCTCCCCCTCCCCTCTCAGTCCCTCCATGATTCTCTCCCCCTCCCCTCTCAGTCCCTCCGTGATTCTCTCCCCCTCCCCTCTCAGTCCCTCCGTGATTCTCTCCCCCTCCCCTCTCAGTCCCTCCGTGATTCTCTCCCCCTCCCCTCTCAGTCCCTCCGTGATTCTCTCCCCCTCCCCTCTCAGTCCCTCCGTGATTCTCTCCCCCTCCCCTCTCAGTCCCTCCGTGATTCTCTCCCCCTCCCCTCTCAGTCCCTCCATGATTCTCTCCCCCTCCCCTCTCAGTCCCTCCATGATTCTCTCCCCCTCCCCTCTCAGTCCCTCCATGATTCTCTCCCCCTCCCCTCTCAGTCCCTCCATGATTCTCTCCCCCTCCCCTCTCAGTCCCTCCATGATTCTCTCCCCCTTCCCTCCTCAGTCCCTGTATGATTATCTCCCCCTCCCCTCCTCAGTCCCTGTATGATTATCTCCCCCTTCCCTCCTCAGTCCCTGTATGATTCTCTCCCCCTTCCCTCCTCAGTCCCTGTATGATTCTCTCCCCCTTCCCTTCTCAGTCCCTGTATGATTCTCTCCCCCTTCCCTCCTCAGTCCCTGTATGATTCTCTCCCCCTTCCCTCCTCAGTCCCTGTATGATTCTCTACCCCTTCCCCTCAGTCCCTGTATGATTCTCTCCCCCTTCCCTCCTCAGTCCCTGTGTATGATGCTCTCCCCCTTCCCTCCTCAGTCCCTGTATGAGTCTCTCCCCCTTCCCTCCTCAGTCCCTGTATGATTCTCTCCCCCTTCCCTCCTCAGTCCCTGTATGATTCTCTCCCCCTTCCCTCCTCAGTCCCTGTATGATTCTCTCCCCCTTCCCTCCTCAGTCCCTGTATGATTCTCTCCCCCTTCCCTCCTCAGTCCCTGTATGATTCTCTCCCCCTTCCCTCCTCAGTCCCTGTATGATTCTCTCCCCCTTCCCTCCTCAGTCCCTGTATGATTCTCTCCCCCTTCCCTCCTCAGTCCCTGTATGATTCTCTCCCCCGTCCCTCCTCAGTCCCTGTGTATGATGCTCTCCCCCTTCCCTCCTCAGTCCCTGTATGATTCTCTCCCCCTTCCCTCCTCAGTCCCTGTATGATTATCTCCCCCTTCCCTCCTCAGTACCTGTATGATTCTCTCTCCCTTCCCTCCTCAGTCCCTGTATGATTCTCTCCCCCTTCCCTCCTCAGTCCCTGTATGATTCTCTCCCCCGTCCCTCCTCAGTCCCTGTGTATGATGCTCTCCCCCTTCCCTCCTCAGTCCCTGTATGATTCTCTCCCCCTTCCCTCCTCAGTCCCTGTATGATTCTCTCCCCCTTCCCTCCTCAGTCCCTGTATGATTCTCTCCCCCTTCCCTCCTCAGTCCCTGTATGATTCTCTCCCCCTTCCCTCCTCAGTCCCTGTATGATTCTCTCCCCCTTCCCTCCTCAGTCCCTGTATGATTCTCTCCACCTCTTCTCCTCAGTCATTCCATTATTTTCTTCCCCCTCCCCTCCTCAGTCCCTCCATGATTCTCTTCCCCCTCCCCTTCTTACCTGCTCGCCGCGAGCGGTTTGACAGAAAGAGCTCTCTCACATTCTCCTGCATATACACCAAAATCACTTAATTCAGCTAAAGTTGTTTTGGTGCTTAAAGTGTCCCTTTAACTTACTGAATGTTAGAGTTCTAGAATGATTTTTTAACAAAAAGTTATTTCATTTTGCTACTTGCGCCTTCATGGATGTAAAAATGAATCCAGCAGTTGTAAAAAAGCTTTTTCATTTCAGAGAAAAAATGATAAATGTACTTTTTCTTAAAGTGGACATGTTATTCACAGACTAGTGCATAATGGATTTCTTCCGCTTAGGAAGCAAACTTTCTACATATGAAGTTAATTACTTGTGAGGTATGTCATATGTTGAAAATGTATGCCCATTCAATAAAATATTCCACAATAGTTAGAGATTTAGTTATGCTCAAACAATTCCTTGAACTCTGTTATAATCCTGTCTTCAGCTGAAAAAATGTTATACTCACATGATTTGTGAAAATGAAATGACCCATGCGAATTAGAGTTTCTGATTTATTTTCCATCGACATGTGTCTAGTAAGGGATTGCTATAAAGTAATCCTTAGTGGAATGAAACGATGAAGGGATGGGGGAAAAGTCATTTAGAAGATAAACTTTCCTAATCTGTTGTGCACTACATGAGGGAACTTCAGAGCAAAAATATAAGTGTTATTAAAATGCTGCACAGTTATTATTATTAAATGCCAATATTTGCTGCAGCACTGTAGAATGGGTGTATGAGACATACAAATATGTGCAGGTCACAAGTTTGACCTAAAAGGACAAAAACTAGTTAGAGCCCTGTTTAAATAAGCTTACAACCTAAAAGAATTGGAGTAGAAATACACAACAGGTAAAGGTAGTGTACATGTTATTCAAAGTAGAAATTGGTTGCATATGTATTGAGAGCATAATCTACAGAATGACAACATAAAACTGTGTAGAAAAACAACTTAAAGGGACACTATAGTCACCAGAACAACTACAGCTTCTTGTATTTGTTCTGGTGAGTAGAATCATTACCTTCAGGCTTTTTGCAATAAACACTGTATTTTCAGAGAATAGGCAGTGTTTACATTACAGCCTAGGGATACCTCCACTGGTCACTCCTCATATGGCTACTAGAGGTGCTTCCTAAAGCAGTGCTGCACATTGACATTCAGTGTCTCCTCCCTCTGCATGCAGACACTGAACTTTCCTCATAGAGATGCATTGATTCAATTGATCTCTATGAGGAGATAATGATTGGTCAGGGCTGTGTTTGGCTTGTGCTGGTTCTGCCCTTAATCTGCCTCCTTGACAAGCTCAGCCGACCCAATGCTTTCCTATGGGAAAGCATTGTGGTTGGCTCAGAGCAACACCTCTGATGATGTCAGCCAGCAGCAGACTGAACTAAAGGTAAGATTTGACTTTATTTAGGTGCCCCAGGGGGGATAGATAGTGTTTTTAACACTAGGGCCAGGAGTACATGTTTGTATTCCTGACCCTATAGAGTTCCTTTAAAACAAGTTAAAGCTCAGCCTATAACAATGAATATAAAGTAAAATACTGCTGCCAGCACAACTAGAGAGTTCATATAACCTATTTACATATACATTCTATTTGAGAATACAAGTCTAATCTAAATCTCACCGACCTTCAGGTTTTGCATCGGCAGCAGCCTGGCGCATATTCTTCAGCTGATGCTGTGCTCTCTGCAACTTCAATTCCGCGCTATCCAGCTTCATAGCAAACAATAAGGAGAATCTTGATGAGTTCACCATTATACGTATTTTCAGAAAATATACAATCCATTAAATCATTAGCACAAATGAAAAGCTTACTTAAATGTTCTCTTTTTAAAATTCTAACTCAGCAGGATGTACTATAACTATTTATTTAACAATAAAAACATACATAACCAACCTAAAACCTGTTAGTTTTCTGGTCTCATGGCATTGATAATTTGAGTATATGTTACTGGTTAACAAATGACTTATGTTTTCTTTCTACATATAAACATGTGTATACAAATTACAAAGATGCACAAATAGACATGGGAAAGCTTTAAGAGTTTTTTCTCCTGAGGATTGGTATGTGACTCCTGCTAGTACCATAAATTAAACGGACACTACAGTCCCCAAAACAACTTTAGCTTAATGAAGCAGTTTTGTTGTACAGATCATGTCCCTGCAGTCTCACTGCTCAATTCTCTGCCATTTAGGAGTTAAATCACTTTGTTTATGAACCCTAGTCACACCTCCCTGTATGTGACTTGCACAGCCTTCCTAAACGCTTCCTGTAAAGAGTCCTCTAAAGTTTATCCTTCCTTTATTGCAAGTTCTGTTTACGGTAATTTAGATTTTATTATCCCCTGCTATGCTAATAGTTTGCTAGACCCTGCAAGACTCTCCTGTATGTGTTTAAAGTTCAATTTACAGAGAAAGAGATACCATTGTCTGAGGTAAATTACATCTGATTAAAAGTTAAAACCAATTTTTTTTCATGCAGGCTGTGTCAATCAGAGTCAGGGGAGGTGTGACAAGGACTGCATAAACAGAAACAAAGTGATTTAACTCCTAAATGGCAGTGAATTGAGCAGTGAAACTTAAAAAAACATGATCTATACACTAAAACTGCTTAATTAAACTAAAGTTGTTTAGGTGACTATAGTGTTCCTTTAAATCAATGGATTTTATTCACCATCAGCACCTGCTCCAGCACCTTATGACCCATAGTAAAATGTTGTAACAGCATTGCCTGACTTGACCTTTGTGCCCAGGTCATCCCTAAGGTTAGTGTGATTACACATCCACACATGCAAAGGTGATTTACAAAACTATAACAAACTTGACAAAAGTAACAGGCAATCCTTCTTATTCATGCAGAATTTATTTCACTTGAGAGTGCAATTGCAACCTGATGGAGACATCAAGCATTATTGGAACGTTATGTGCACCTTTTTCATAACCATAAGAAGTTTTTTAGCCACACTCAGTGATGACAGATGGATATATAACAAAACACACAGGTAAGCAATCTTTATTGTTCTTAAGGTGTTTCCTCACTTATAATAGGCAGAACTGTCAGGTCTCAACTAGGAAAAGTTCTCAAGTGGAACTGAAACACTGACCTCTTGGTATTATTAAATAAAATAAATTGTTGGTTATTAGAAAAAAAGAAGAAATACAACAGTGAGTATAAGACCATCTAGCTATTTAGCTATCAAAATACCTCAACTACACTTATATAATAAGGGTGATGTCAAGAGCAATTAATACAGCATACAGAATGCAACACAATTAGATGTAGAAGACAACATACTCAACATCAAAGCCTACGCATTTCTAAAAACGGCTTAATATTATAGATAACTTTCGACCAAAATCCCTCTGGTATTGCAGGTAGCGTGTTAATTTAGTATGCCACAGTTGAGGGGCATGTTTGGAGCCGGGCTGCAGCATTCAAGGCAGAGGTGAGGGTTGTGTTATATGGAGATGGCCAGTGAGGGACAGAAGAGGAAAGTGGTGGATAGCAGTTGTGAATCAATATCATATGACAGCTGCTGGAGGTCAATAGAGGGACACTCCAGGCACCCAGACCACTTCTGCTCATTGGAGTGGTCTGGGTGCCAACTCCACTACTCTTAACCCTGCAAGTGTAATTATTGCAGGTTTTTATGAACTGCAATAATTACCTTGCAGGGTTAACTCCACCTCTAGTGGCTGTCTAATAGACAGCCATTAGAGGGCACTTCCTGGATCATAGCACAGATTATCTGTGCTAGAGCGTCGCTGGACGTCCTCACGCTGTGTGAGGACCTCCAGCGTCGCTCATTTCCTCATTGGAAAGCATTGAAAATCTTTTTCAATGCTTTCCTATGGGGAGCACTAATGCGCATGCGCGGCATTGCCGCGCATGCGCATTAGATCTCCTCGGCCGGTGGGCGGGTTTTCACCCCTTAAGTAACCGGGGATGGGAGGTGGGAGGGAGAGGGTACCTCCAGTGCCAGGAAAACTGATTGTTTTCCTGGCACTGGAGTTTTCCTTTAAGGTTCATCCTGAGTTGAGGGGGGTTAGGAGTTAAGGTGGTGATCGGAGAGAGGAAATGAAGTGTTGCAGATATTAGATACATGTACTGTAGATACTGTACATGCATAAGAGAAAATGAGGTTGAGGTTATTGCCAGCTACATGGGTGCTAGAATTAGCCCACTGTAATAGAACAAGGGAGGAAGTAATTGAAAGTAGTTTAGAGGCTGCTGAGGTCAAAGGTGGGTTAATGGGAATATTAAGGTCTCCGAGAATTAGGAATGGAATATTAGAAGAGAGGAAGTGGGGTAGCCAGGCAGCAAAGTAATCAAGGAAGAGGAGAGAGGAGCCAGGGGGTGATAAATAACAGCAATACTAGCAGAGAAGGGTTTGAAAAGGCAAATCGAATGAATTTCAAATGATGGGAAAGAGAGGGAAGGGGGGGTGGGTAGCATTCAGAGTGTCTCGGGTTGTGGGTTAGTTGAAGACCACCAAAGGACAAAGATGCAGGGGTAGCAGTGTCAGAGGGAGAGAGGCATGTTTATGTTAAGGCTAGTAAATCTAGGAAACGAGAGATGAAGAGGTCGTGGAAAGCAGTGGATTTTGTAATATTGCAAACAGAGCGTGCATTCCAGAGGGCAGTACTGAAGGAGGATTTAAAGGAAGAGTAACATGAGATGGGTATGAGATTGGTGTGGTTCCTTGAGTTAGTACGTGGTGGGTTTTTCGAGATGGGACCGAGGTTTGTAGAGACATCACCAGCAGCTAGGAGCAGAAGGATAGAAAGGAAGTGAAGGAAAGAGTAGGTTTTGAAAGTTTTGTAGGAAGGTATGTACATAGAGGATTTGGGAGGAGTTGGAGGAGATAGGCTGGAAAGGTATATGAAGAGTGCATGGGATGAATAGAGAGGGGAAGGGAGTAAAGTGGAAGTAATGAAGATGGTATTGCCAGGGACAGGTGAGCAAAGGGATAGGGATATTTTACTAATGGGAGAAGTTAGTGTGAAAGTGAAAAGTAGAAGGGAGAACATTATTTAGAGAAAATGTGTTTTGTTATATAGATATGAAGATTAAACATACGCACATATATAATCATAGACATATATATATATATATATATATATATATATAAACACACATACACCTATGAGTGTTTAAACCATGGTTAAGGATGCAGTTTGTTAACAGAGGGATTTCAGGTGAGGAGAGGTTTAGTGACTGGATTGGTGTTGAAAACCAGCTGATCTGCACTATCTATAAGTATGGTAATGACCATGGGGTGGGATGGTGTGAGGAGGGGAGGGTGGGCAGCTTTCCAGAGATGATACCTCTGCTTAGGCAATTCTGCAGAGCTTGATTGCTTGTGAGTAATGGGTGTTGCTAATCAATGCTGTTATATTGGGGCCCAGTCTGAAATATAATGTCTGGGGTTAGAATTTTTTTTTTTAATAAACACACCATTATGGGTGGGAAGACATGGAGATATTGAGGTAATTAGAGCTGGAATACTCCATGTCATGTTTTTATGTTATTTTTAGTGATCACATAGGCATGTAACCAATTATAGTAATCCACGTCAGGATTTTAGGAATTCTTTGTTAATTGGACTAACCATGTGATCTGTTAATTGATTGATTCAAAGGGTATATATACCCAGTGTATGCTTGTGCTTACTATGCATGATTAAAGGACCACTCTAGGCACCCAGACCACTTCAGCTTAATGAAGTGGTCTGGGTGCCAGGTCCCTCTAGGATTAACCCTTTTTTTAATAAACATGTTTATAATAGGGTTAATCCAGCCTCCAAATCCTCTAGTGGCTGTCTCATTGACAGCCGCTAGAGGCGCTTGCGTGATTCTCACTGTGAAAATCACAGTGAGAGCACGCAAGCGTCGATAGGAAAGCATTGTAAATGCTTTCCTATGAGACCGGCTAAATGCGCGCGCCGCTCTTGCCCCGCATGCGCATTCAGCCGAAAGGGAGGATCGGAGGCAGAGAGGAGGAGGAGAGCTCCCCGCCCGGCGCTGGAATAAAGGTAAGTTTTAACCCTTTACTCTCCCCAGAGCCCGGCGGGAGGGGGTCCCTGAGTATGTTTTCCTGGCACTATAGTGGTATAGTGGTCCTTTAATGCGATGTAGCCGAAACGTCGCAGTATTTTATTTTGAGGAGCATTACCCTCCAATAAAGAAAAAACAATACGGACCCTGGAATGTCGCCTGTGTTCCTTGTTGTTAAGCCTTGACACAATCCTATGATTGCCATATACAGTTGCCTTAGAATCCAGCATTTGATGTTTTTTAATGCTCCTAGTATGCAAATTTACAAAGACTGCTTATATATTAGTTATATAATTAGCAATTCACTTTCTTATAGGCATTTAGAAGCCATTCATGTATTAACAATTTATTTAAAACACTTTAAACCAGTGATTCTTAACACAGGTCAGGACACAAAACTAGGTCAACATGCTATTTTGGCGGGTCCCCAATGGTAGAGGCACAACATATCATCAGGCCCCAGGCAACTTCCAATAATAAATGGTTTAGTGTACCAGCAGTGCTTTCCACATTATATATATATATATATATATATATATATATATATATATAAATATATATATATATATATATATATATATATATAAATACATACTACAAATTAAGGGGTAGGGGAGAGGTAGATTTGCCAATTAAATATTAACGGTATGGGTTATACACTCTCTAATCCCTGTTGATGCAATCACTTTAATTAACACTGTAGACTTTTATATTTATTTGATTTCTATTTATGTTCTCATTGCTCCTGTCTTGCCTTACAAATTGATTGGAGACCTGGGTGTCTCGATTCATTCACAATATGATCGGGGCCTGCAAATCCCACAATGTAAATTATTGAAAATGTTTTCTTTCAATTAACATGTGAAAATAAAAATAAAACCTACAAATGACCAATTGTAACTAGGCTACCTGTTACAACTGAAGAATGGAGTTGTTAATCCATCACCAGGACGATGTCAAGTAATCGCGTGTATACGTAACAGTGTGTGTATACATGTGTAGCATTGTGTGTGTGTGTATATGTTGGCAACCATATGCATGTGTGGCCATGAGGGAAGTGGTGGAGGCCAATTGGGTCTCTTAGATTAGGGGACCGGTCGTCTGTCACAGCGTTAGTTTCCACTTGCAGTATGCTGGGAGGAAGTGAGATGCAAACTATAGCTAAACAATGTTAATTGATAATTATGTGTATATCTGTGTGTCTTGGTGTTTCCGTTTGTATGTGTACCTGTGTCAGTTTGTAACTGAGTGTGTGTGCATATCTGTGTCAGTGTGTGTCAGTGTGTGTATATATATGCGTTTTGCAGTGCACACATCCCAGAATTCAAACTGCAACAAGACACGCAAACACACCCCTGTAATAAAACACCGCACACAAATACACCCCTGCATTGAAACAACATTACTGCAAACTCACCCCTGTGTTCAAACGAACATGCTATACATAAATGCACATCTGCATTCAAATGTCAACAGAACATACAAACACACAACTTTATTCTAACACCAACACCACACTTTTTTTGTTTTGTTGTTGTACGAAAGTAATAGATTACATTTATGACATTATGTAAAATTGTTCCTTGTAGACGCTTTCTTGTGTATATATACATTTTATACATTCAGTCCTCCATACCTACACCAGTGAACAATTTGGCTCTTCAGAACAAACGAGTTTGACACCCCTGGGTTAAACAATGTAATTATGATTAGAGAGATCGAGACAACAAAATATCCCTAATCATCTTTATAACCTGCTGTATGACTAATTCCAGCAGCACCTAAACAGTATTAGAGACAAGTACCTGATTTCTCAGTGTCTGCTTCTGCTGGCTTAGATACTCTTCACGTTCTTTCTCAAGCCGCAACTGTCTTGCAATTTCAAGCATTCGCTGATGATTTTGAACTGTGTCCACCTACATCAGAATGAAGAAGTGCTACAATTCACGGTCAAGCCATTAACAAAACAAACACAGGGTATCAAATGTTGCAGTAGTCCCACTTAGCACTTCCTTGCTATGTACATTACTTCCAGCAGCTGATGCACAGGGATCAGATTCACGTTCTTTACAAGCCTTGGGTATGGGCCCAAGAAGATTCCCTTTCTGTCAGCTCCCTTCTTAAATGTGCAACATTTCGATCCTAATCCCTGTTTACATTCCTGTGACCAAGGGGCTTGACATTGAAATTTTACAGTATCAGTTACTCCTTACCCTTTTTTTAAGACGCTCTACCCTCTTTGTTAGCTGGTCCTTCTCCTCTTCCATTGCACTGATATCCTAGGAGAAGACAGAAAGTATTAATTGTGGAAACAAATGTACTAAAAACACAAAAACTTTTCAAGTTTGTTCACATGTATGCCCAGTATTCAGAATATTGAGAACTTGTTCAAAGCTTTCTCTGTGTAAGCAAATGGTGGTGAAATACAAAATGTAAATATTGCTAATATAATGGCAATGTAGCATCTAGAAAGGAAAAACATTACATTTTTATTTTGGGGAAAGAGTATTGCTACTATTTAGAGAGAATTAGACTGCATATTTTAACACAGCACATGACAGATAGGATATAAGTTTGTTTTTTGGGCATTCAGAAAGTATTCACACCCCTTAATTTTTTCCAACTCTTTATGTTGCAGATTTATGCTGCAAATGATTGTTTAAATAATTTTTTCACATCAACTTTTTCAAAACCGCATAATGGCATAGCAAATAAAAATTGTTTTTCGAAAACTTTACAAAATTTATTAAAAAGGAAAAACTAAAATATCACATTGACATGTATTAAGACCCATTGCTATAACACATGAAATTAAGCCCATATGCATCCTATTTCCCTGGATCATCTTTGAGATGATTGAAGTCCACCTACAGTAAAATTAATTTTATTTAATGTGATTTGGAAAAGGCACACAACTGTCAATATAAGATCTCATAGATGTAAATGATATCAGAGCAAAAAAACAAGGAACTGTTTTTCAAAGGAACTGCTTGCATAGCTTAGAAACAGGATTGTGTCGATGTACAGATCTGGGGAAAGTTACAATAAATATTTACTCTATTGAAGATACCCAAGAGCACAGTGGTCTCCCTAATTCTTAAATAGAAGAAGTCTGGAGCAACCAGACTCTTGGTGAGCTCCAGAGTTCATGCATGGAGCGGAGAGAAACTTGCAGAACACTACACCAATCAAGTCTATATGGCAGACTGGTCAGACAGAAGCCTTTCCTGCAAGACACATGATTTAGCAAAAAAGCACTTAAAGGACGTCACTTCCTACACAAAAACAGGGAAGGTCATAAAGACAGTTTTCAAACACTATCAGACCAAAGTTTCTGATGGATGATGTCATATACTAAAGGTAGGGATGAGATTTTCCTCATTGTTTTACCTATATACTTCATTAAAAAAAAAAAAAAAAATTCCTGGTTTAAGGATTATTATATTAAAACAGATTTTTGAGTTAACATCTGTCCTTTAAACCATTTGAGACCCCAGGGCGCCCCGTTGCACATGCTAATGTTTCTGCACTAGTCCAGACAGCAATGGGTGGTAGCGATTGGCTGAGAGTGTCTTGACCGATCACAGACCATCACTAGTACCCATTGCAAGTAGGAATTAGTATGGCTAAGGTAGAGTGTAATAAAATGATTGACATGAGTCTTGGGCAGCAGGAAATGCACAGGTTATCCTGGAATGTCAACTGCACACTGTGCATGTAGAGGGAATGGACATGATTGGCAACTAGTAATTATGAAGTTGTGTTTAAGGCACTATTCTGGTACGGACTGTGGTTAAACCCTCTCATACTGTGTTATAATGCAGCACATTATGAGAGGAGGCACCAGTCAAGGTGAAAAGATAACCCTTGCCACTTAATGTGTCCAAAATTTAAAAGAAATAAAATACAGAGATGCTGTCCCTTATATTTGCCAACCTCAGCTTAGGCCTAGTTATAAATATACCGCTGGCTTCGAGCATTTTAGTTTGCATTGCTCTCTATACTAACAACAAACTGAAATGCTGGTAAGCATTAAAAAATACAAATTGCCTGTGCAGGTGTTCCTCTTAACAGAACTTTCATAGTCCAGCATTGTGAGTGTACCGGCCTTTGAAAGAGCTGTTTAGCAGAGGAATCCCTGTACAAGCAAATATGTTATCGGTTTGCTATTGGTACAGATCGCACTGCAAACTGAAATGCCATTGTATTTTATTTGTGTTGAGATGCATTACAGTATGAAGCACAAGACTATATTTGCTAATCATGTACTTCATGTGGATTGGTCATCAAGCAGCTTTCAAAATGGAAGCTAGATGAAGTATTAGTCAGAAAATTATGGCAAGCTACCAAGTGCAGGTTATCAGAGAAAAAAAAAAACAGAAGAAAGAAAAAAAATGTTTAAAAACTTGTTTGCTAAGTTTATGAAATATGCTTTTATGTTTATTCATCATAAGCACTAAGAAAAAAAAACAAAATTTCAGCCAGAAGTGTCCCTTTAAGTCAGATTGTATATTTGGCCTGTATTAAATTACCCTTTAAATCTTACAAAACCGTGGATTCACAGGGGCATATGTGAACAGATTTTCTGAAACAACCCTCCATTAAAGCAGAACAACCGGAAAGAATCCATACGGTCATGCATTGAAAGACTGCCTTGAACGAACAGGTGTGATAGCTTTTGATCACAACTGTTTAATCATTTGTGGGAAGCAGATATAAATCGTATTGCTGATCAATTAACACAGCATTTTTGTAATCATGAGCATAAAATACGTATCAACTGTAAATAATGAATTATGACGATCTTACCCTTCTAATTTCTGAAGTAGAAAGTCCTGACGATTTCAACTGTTCGCATTCTTTGTGAAGAATCTTAAAGTTTTCCATTAATTCTTCATACTTCAAAAGAAAGGTAGTAGTTAATATATTTAATAATTATTAAGTCATCTTTTCATAGACAGCTGCAACAGGGAAACAATTGGAAAGCAAATTATGACAAATAAGTTAAATGTGTTGGACCTCAGGGAATGGGAGCCATTTTAGTTGTGATTACAGTGTAAAGAAAGTGGGTCATAATTAAAAAAAAAACAATAAATACAGTAATATAATTTTGTATCTTCAAAGATAACAACTCTAAGGCCTAAATAGTGATCTGTAGCAAAAGTTATCTATCTTCCTATCCTAATGTGAGGGAGCCTCAACCTACTAGCTTCCAGAACGGTTGCGTTAGAATCATGGACTCATTATCAGAAGCAATTTTGGGTTACTGGAGTTGGAAACAGAGGTACCATAAATTGAGGTTTTGTGTAACAATTTCATAGCTGTGCCAGTACTGTGCTGTTGTGGAGTCAGGAGCAATTGCAGTGGCCTTATTGAATAAATAAACGTCATATTACTGCCATATTACAGTGTCAATATATTTATCTGAAAAGAAGTACACAAAAATGGAGGCAGCTGTTTTCAGGAGTAAAACAGGAAAGGTACATCCAAACTCAATAGTTGACCTCATACTGCATATCCATATCAATTCTGTACATTACAGGAATAATACATGAATGATGTCACCTACTGAGTGCAGTACAATTATTTGAAATAAGACATTAAGTGGAATAGTTATTCCTGTTCACCAACCATGGTCAGCTATACGTTATAGTTGAAGAAAAATATATAAATCAGGAATCATATTGTATGGATACAATTCTTTAATTTTAGATCACCACAGAGCCTTGTATTTCAACAATCTGGCCTCAGTGCATTAGCTGAAAGCCTGCAATAAACTGACTCAATAAGGCTAATTATAGTAAACCAAACAGTTCCATATTCTGACAACTGCTCTAAAAATCTGTTCTCTAACCTTGAAGTCAACAGGAAAACATTCTGCTCTGCACAGCCTGTTATGCTATTTGAAAGTGCATGACTGATGTGATTTGTTATTAACGAGAAGCTACAGGACCCTGATGGCTAAGTGTAGGCGTAGACAGGTGGGTGAATTCTAGAAATTCTTACAAAATCCAGACTGTACTTTGCCATTTACCGAAGAACATGCCCCTGTTGTTTTAAAAGATAAGGTTAAAAAAAAACAAAAAAAACTGTGTAAATATTAATTAATAATATTAATATTATTTTTCCCCTGAACCATTTTTATTTCAACAGGAATTTTACCAGTGGGGTAAAAAAACTATTTGTAAAATTAAATCAAACATAATAAATACATTAAGCGTAAAAAGTATATGCAAAAATATTTGGAGACCACTCACAAATTCAAACAATACAATACAGAGTACAATAAAGCAGTGAATAACAATTCTCCACAAGGTTAGAAACTAGAGTAGCTTTCTGTGTGAGAACAGTATACCGGTAATTGAATGATATCATAGGAGCACCGTTTTTGGGGGGATGCAAGAAAAGTACCACAAGATCTTAATATAAAAAGCCAACATGTTAAATTTAGCAATTGAACTTAGCAAAGTATTGGAATCTTTTGAGCTTGATGCTAAAGGTACAGACAGTCCTTACACAAAATCTAAAATTGTAAGGACTGTCTGTACAAGGTGTGCAAGGTGTTCTCTTATCCCATTCTACAGTCTGTTAAAGCTGAATTGATAGTTGCATCAGTAATTGTGGACTGAACATAACAAAACCACATGCCAGCCATCTGTGATTAAATTACCACTTTTGCCTGACAACTTCTGAGGCTAGGCTGAAAGTTGCAGAGCCCAGGGCTTATATGCATCTATGCCACTAGGCATTTCAATTGTTAATATGCTTGACTGCGAATTCCCACAAGCTATAGAAACAGACTAGCTGCAAGAAAATGACAGCTGTAGGGGCAGACTGATGTCAAGCCATTGACAGCTGTAGGGCCAGACTGACGTTAAGCCAGCCGTAGAGGCAGACTTTCAGCAAGCCACCAACAGCTGTATGGGCAGAATGGCGGCATGCCGTTAACTGATGTAGAGGCAGAATGGTAGCAAGCCATCATCTGCTGTTGAGGCAGTTTGGTGGAAAGTCATCGTCTCCTGTAGATGCAGATTGGTGGCAAGTCACCGACTGCTGCAGGGAAAGACTGGTGTCAAGCCATGACAGAAAACAATCAATAGCTGTATTGACATATTGACAGTAAATTATTGACAACAGCAGCAGAAGCAGTCTGAAAAAGCAATTACCAGCTTTAGGGGTAGACTGACAAAGCAATCGGCAGCTGTAGTAGCAGACTGTCTACTAGTCATTCACATCTGTGGCAGCAGAGTGACAACAAACCTTTGGCAGAGGCACAGCAATGCTTTAGGGGCTGCAGAAGCAGACTGATGGCAAGCCATCAACACCTGTAGGAGTGGACTAACTGAAATCCATCAGGTGTTGTAATGGCCTATTCATCTTTCATATGGGAACATACTGTTCTCACACAGAAAGCTACTCGATTATTAGCACTGAGAGGAACACACTGCAGGAGGAGTTAGAGACTGAATATTTGCTGTACAAGAGGATAATAAAGAAGATGGTATTATTGTAGATAATGTAAAAGGGAAATGTAAATATTTGACCGTAAAAGCTGAAATGGAAAATGGCAGAATATTTTTATAGTTCAGCAATTTTGAGGTAACATTTGCAATCTTTAACTAAACCAGGACAATTAGGAAAATGTCTCCCCCTGATTTCAAAAACATTTACAATTCCCTTGTCAATTCCCAGTTTAATGAA
Source organism: Pelobates fuscus (assembly GCF_036172605.1). NCBI lineage: Eukaryota > Metazoa > Chordata > Amphibia > Anura > Pelobatidae > Pelobates > Pelobates fuscus. The sequence goes on from NC_086321.1 coordinate 127,323,876, forward strand.
TAATAACATTGATTGCAAATCTTTATAGCTTCAATGCACCACAGATCAGGCTACATATTTTATGTAGTGGGATTCTGATACTCATTTTCATCTTTTTTAAACCAAATTCAGGGCATATTTTTGTCAAAAGGAGCAATTCATGCAATTGAAGGGGCCTTTAATAAAAAATTATTACAGAACAGGTATATAGTGAGTTGAATCATTACTTTCAGACTTTTTGCTGTAAACACTGTCTTTTCAGAGAAAATGCAGTGTTTACATTACATCCTAGTGATAACTTCGCTGGCCACTCCTCAGATGGCTGTTAGAGATCCTTCCTGGGTCATGGCTGCCTAAATTGCATCCAAACATTCAGTGTCTCCTCCCTCTGCATGCAGACACTGAACTTTCCTCATAGAGATTCACTGATGCAATTCATCTCTGTGAGGAGATGCTGATTGGCCAGGGCTGTGTTTGAATCATGCTGGCTCTGACCCTGATCTGCCTCTTTGTCAGTCTCAGCCAATCCTATGGGGAAGCACTGTGATTGGATCGGGCTACCACTTCTGATGATGTCAGCAGACAGCTTGTTTTTTTTTAGGCAAACAGCATGCAGATCTATAGCTTCCAGCTTGAATAAAGTAAGATTTTGCTATATTTATGGAGACATGAGGGGCCCAGATGGTGGTTTTAACACTATAGGGGCAGGAATACATGTTTGTGTTCCTGACCCTATAGTGATCTTTTAATGCAATGGTAAACAAAAATCTGCACACCAGTCAAGCCATAAGACATGATTTTCCCACAGAGATCATATATATATATAGTCATACTCCATTTAGTGGTGAATAAAAGCTCCAAAACATGAGGAAACCAATCCTGAAGCTGAAGGTACATCTGGCCTTCCAATGGAGAGGTACCACCATCATGTAGGAGGCTATTCTATGAAAAAAATGAGTAGCGCTTTCTACATGGGAAAAAAGGTAGATGCTGGAAGAAAAAGAGAGCTCTCATCAGAAACCTGACATGTTGTCATGAGCAATCTTCCAGAACCTCTGAGCAGCAGGACACTCTCACCAAATGTTTAAGATATGCGACAGGAGCTTCTCCACATGTAAGATCCACATTTTAAAAATTATCTAATGTAAGCTCAATTTCAAGATGCTTGGATAAGGCCTCCCCATTAGATTACAAAAAGATAAGGGCTTTAGATCACAGTGTAAGGCAGTGGTTTTCAAACAGTATGCCATGGCACACTGGTGTCCTGAAAGCCAACTCAAAGTGTGCCTTTTGATATAAGGATTATTACAGATTGAAAACAGTCCTCCAAATGTATGTTTAATAAGTATCAGAATTAATGAGAGGTGTCAATATTGAAACACAGTAATATGCAGAAGTGGTGAGATGTGCTCTTATGTAGTACTGATTTTATGAAATTTAAAGCTCAATTTTTCCTAATCATTGTTGCCATCAAATTGTCCAGTTTATCACCAAAATTTGTGAAAAAGTTTGCAGTAAAGCATAGAGATGGCAAAGCTTTAACATATAAAACAGATACCAACTCAAACTAATAGTGTAACACTGATGTTATTTACACTATCATGCACCTGACAACTGCAATGTTAGCTCATACCTGTTTATTCGTTTCAGCCACATTATCATCCTGGAGGAACTCTGTTGGGACTTCTAATCTGACCAAAAATCGTGCCAAATAAGCCCTCTTCTTTAGTTCATTAGTCTTCTGGAGCAGCCAGTATAACACTGGATGAATTACAGGTTTGCTACCAACAACTAATCCTTGCCGAAATGTACTCCTAAAATAAAATAAACAAAATTGTTATGTTTGGGGAGAATTCTAGGAAGCACATTATTAGTAAACTAACTCAATCAGAGTATGTCAAGCTTAAAGAAACACTATAGTGTTAGGAATACAAACATATTCCTAACACTATATTGCTGGAGTGAGCGCTTAGGTTACCGGCCACCTTCTCTGCGCAGTAAAAAGGTATTTAAACTTCCCTTTTCTCCCTTGCCCTTAACCTTCTTACACCCCTTGGCTTTCAAGCAGACATCGGGTCCTGTTACTTATGTTTTCTTTAGCTCCGTGAAGCTAAACTCAAGAGGCAGCAATTTCCCATAGCATCTGATTTGCAATGATTCCTCATTGGGCTGCATTGGGAAGTCTGTGATTGGACAGTCACAGAAAGTATGGGCTGTGTTAGAAGGGGTCCAGTTTGCAAAGGCAGCAGACAAAAGAACTGCAGATTTTGCAAGCTGTTTTTAGATACACATCAATGGAAAAAAATGCATAATTAAATACCTGTATGTTTTAATTTCTGGTTTATCTACTAAACAGTGATTCTTTTTTTTGGCACTGGAGTGTCCCTTTTTAATGTCATATAAGGTTATTAAAGGAATACAACCATGTATTTCAAACGTTATAGTGAACTGCTATCTGTTTAAATTACCGCTCCCACCATGTAAAGTAAAAATTTAAATTTTACTTAGCTTTTCTCCATCCCCACTGTGCTCTCTCCACTGCCGTACTACCCCCATGGTTTAAATCACCAATCCTGGAGATCTCATCCAATCCAATGCTTTCCTATGGGGCAAAATGACTCGCTGCGCCTATAAGCAACTGCTCGTAGAGATGCACTGAATCATTAAATCTCTTCATGAAGCGTTTACAAGCATTTACCGTCTCCATGCAGAGTGTGGCGAAACTGAACGTAGATCTTGCAAAAATTGCAGGACCTCTTACAGGAAGTTCCTTTAGTGGCTGTCTGAGTGACAGCCACTTTAGGTGGTCCTAAAACACTAGCTTTTCTCTGGAAAAGCAACATTTAAAATGCCCAGCCTACATGGACAGGCTATAGACATGAAAACAACTACATTAAGATGTGGTTCTGGAGACTAGAGGATCTTTTTAATTGTGCTGGAATTGTAAAATATATTGTCATTATGTCCTGAATGACTTACTTTATCTATTCCTTGGCATCCACATGGCCAGATAGCATGTTCCACACCATTATTTGATGCTGGGGTTACCACACCCACATTGCCTAGGTTACAAAGGAGTGCCCTGTGTCATACATTCTCTATGGTCCTGACTATACCTTTAAAATGCAAGAGCACCCCTGGATAAGTTTTAAATAATTCAGAAGCCCTGTTCCAAGTCCCAGCCTCTTTATGTGGGTCCTTTATACCCTTACCCAGCCTTTGTCGTCCCTGATCTGCTTTTTCTAGATCTGCTCCTGGACTTCTCTTTTTTTGTTTGCCTGTGCCCCTGACCTAGATTTCCTGCTCCTTTACCTGGTTTCACACTTTGGATTCCACGAATACAATAAAGATTTGGATCATCCTAATATAATTACACAATAGATCAAATAATAAATGTCATATTTCCAGGACCAAAATAAAGTTTATTTCCTAAATATGGCACATGGCCATTGGCTAGTCGCATGGTACTTCAGAATAGTCATCAAATCAAAGAATAGCTTAAAGACAGTGGTAGATGGAAAGGAAGATAATTAATGCTTGAATTGAAACAAAAAAACAGCAGTGGTGCAAATACAAGTGAACAAGACCACTATGATGAGACATATTGCTTATAAACTATTAAAGTGATTTATGAATGAATTATTCTTCCAAAATAATCCCTGAAAAGAAGATTCCAGGTGTGAGTTGTGTGCTGAAAATATGCAACTTTATTGTAGAGAAATCTGCAATGCAGAGAAAGCACAGCTGTCGCATCCACTAAATTTTAATGGGGTTAGCATCTAGTGGTGCAGTTCAATTAGTCACAAGAGCCATGTGAATCTACCAGGTACCTACAGCCATGCTTCACTATAGTTTGCATCACAGACTGTAATATGGAATGATACATTAGAAAATATATTTAGTGTTAAGTAGACTAACGTTACACTGCAATCCTATTTTCTGGTGATCGGACTATTATGAAATAATACAAGCATATTTAAAATGAGGCCACACTGATTTAAAATAAATTACATATCAGATTAGTATGACAGTATTTGTATGATTGAAAAACACATACTATTTAGTATAGTTGTGAGAAACGAATATTTAGAAAATAAATACTACCCTCTACTGGCAGACATAGAGAACAACAAATGCAAACTTTCCCTGCAAGGAAGGAGCCATGCCCTTGAATCTTTAGGTCAAGGCTCCTTCCAAGAAAGCAGAGAAAATGCAAATTACACCATTAAAAATACAATGTATTTACATTTGAATAAAATCCGTCCAGTTATAATACAAACATGCTAATATGTGAAATTGGCCTAATAAATGTTTAGCTTGACCGCAGTAATTTTTATTGAAAGCCAAAATAAATATTATTGCATGTAACCAACAATATTGACATACAGATCTACAAAGGTTGGAGGGTGCAGAATAACAAGTTGTAGGACACCGTTTAGATAACACTTTAGATAGCTGTATTTGGAGATATGAGCAAACAACCTCATGGAAACTTAAAGGGACACCTCGGCCACCAACACAGTTTAATGCATTTCATGGCTTTTCACATAAATAAATACCTGTATTTGGTTTAGTGGTTTGGTAGTTTGTTTGTTTCTGTAATTTTCCATACATTTGTAAATTTTATTCTCCTGCCTCATTCCCAACTCCCCTATTCTAAAAATCTTTATTCTTGCTGAGGAACCCTCCTTGAAGGACCACTATAGTGCTGATACCGGAGAAACTGACGGAAGCCAAGCACAGAGAGATGGACACAGGTTTCTTCAGGAAGGAAGAGATTCTTTATTGGATCACCGATCGGGACTCAGAGGGACTAAAGTCAACAAAATACAGCAAGTTCTGAGCCCCGGACAATAGTGCAGGCTCCTTATATAGGCACATAACTCCTCCCATATTAAGCTCCACCCGCACATTCTCTTAACCAATCAACACAAATAAGAATTAACTTCCTGTTTGACCGCATGGCTTGTCCAGCACAATGGAGGAGGGGAATATTATATCCTGTATTCTTGCACATGCTCCGTACACTACTGATCGTATCTTGCCTCGTGCAACCAACTGATCGATACGTCAGCATATGCACGTACACATGCCACGTGGTAATCTCGGCCTACTAAATTTATTTTTACCGAGATTCCACCACATTCCCCCCTTTGATGCCTCTTGATATTTCACAATTACTTGAGGCATCACTTAACCTTGGTTTGCTTACACCGCAAGTTACTTTGAACCAGACCAGACTTATCTTATGATGTGAATCTTTTAACACTCATCTTCCTGCATTGGTTCTCCCTGATCTAAAGCCTTATACTTATAAATCGCCATTATCTGTGCAGCAGCCTTCCTCTCTGCTATATTTCCTATCAGGCTTTGCACAAACCTAACTACTAGGGGTATAAGACACGGCAAGACTAGACACAACATTAAAATTAGTAGGATTCCACCTACCACTGCCTTAAGCCCTCCAAACCACTCATACCAGCTACCAAACCAACTACTTGGATTATACCCTTTCCATACCTGAGTAGGCACATGCGCTAGTTTAACCATATGGCTAGTAAGCTCAGCTATTGCTTGCCCTTCGTCATCTATTTGAAGACAGCAATTGCTCAGGTTAAACTTCCCACATACACCTCCCTCTACTGCCAAAAGGTAATCCAAGGCTAATCTATTTTGGTAGACTGCTGTCCTCATCCTGGTGTTATGCTTCGCTAGAAGATTGAGCGCTTGTGATGTTTCGTTAGTAATAATCTCAACCACCGCCTGTAATCTTATAATACGGTTGAGCATATAAATAGGGGTTCTGTAACCAAAGGTACCATCCTCAGCCCACGTGGCTGGCCCATAATAATCTATGATACGCTGGGGAGGCCATTCATTATCTTCCCAGGCGCCTATCTCTATGGGTCCCCTTTTCTTCCTATGATTCACATCATACACTTTAACACCTAAAGTCTCACCTGTTTCAATCGGTAACAAGAAGAAGGATGGTTTGAGCATACCCAACACACATGCCCCTTCCCAGTCCTGTGGCAACTCCGAATAGGCTTTCTTACCACAGATCCAGTACAAATTTGCTGGGGCTCTCCAGGTAGATGTGATGGATAAATCAAACCACACATCCTTTCTGAGACATTTGAAGCCGACCACCAAGTTGTATTCTTCGTATCATCATCATAAGCTTTTTGCCCTAGACAAGTTAATTCTCCTACAGAAGTATTATACATTATTCCTTTCCTTGCTATGCAAACATAACCTATGATGGAGGTCTTTAATCTCCACTCAGATTTACCTCTAACACTCATATGATAATCGGCTTGTGTAGATATTAGTTGGTCAACTGCCTCAGAACCGGACATTACCTCCTTTGCTTCCCAAGGCCATTGGTCTCCCATGTTAGTACCTCCACACACATAGCAGTTGGTAACATTAAGACTACCGGCAATACTTTCGGCTAAATCGATGAACAGGTTTTTAGCATTATGGGGGATCTTATTATCTATACTCATCTCTTCATAAAAGGAATGGTATACTTGATGAGTTTGGGAGGATACCTTATCAGTCTCTATCCCTATAAACAATAATGTCCCAGGATCTAAACCCGTCCCGTATATCTGAAACCCAAATAAATTGCCATATTTGTCTAAGAACTTATCGGGGTTATTTATAAGTATATGGATGGGATTACATTCCATAGACTTACAATATGGGCTAGTCGGCAACTTAGTCACTATCATGTCTTTGTCTACTGTCTGTCCCCAAGTCGCCCACCCCACACAAGACCAATATGGGCAAAAGTTATAGTCTTTATTTGGGCATCTAGGACTTACATATTTATTTTTACTACTGGGACAAATATATTTATCATTAGACCCATACGTCCTCTCCCATCTAAGATCCCCACATACATTCCACGGCTTTCTACCACTCGATATCGCTTTACACGCATCAAATAGCAGAACACCCGAAGAATGTACGGATTCTAACACCGTCTTATTAATTAGGGTCCCCTGAGGATCTCCATTCCTGAGAGTCAACCAAATTGTACGGGGTTGATACTCCGGACTGAGTAGGTTCTCCTACTCCTAAATGGCACACACTATAGTCTATATTTAAGTATCTACATCTCGATACATCTCCTTTACACTCGTATTGTGAATGCCAAATGAGGGTTTGGGAAATATGGTTACCTGTTCTCGTAGTCTTAATGCATACCTCACAGCTAGGAGTGTCGGTACCTCTACCTTCCTGAATATAAAAACACATATAAATAAACACTATCAAAAGCACATCTTTCGCCGTCATCCTCAGTCTTCGTCCGTGCGAAGGCGCCTCAGCTTCCAGGATGTGAGGGCTGCAGGGAATGGAGTTCTGCTCGTCTTCACAGGTGTCCCTTCGAGACTTTCCTGGCTTATATACTATGTGTTGGTAAGCGGACAGGCTTTATTATGGCCTTCTCACTCACGCACCAAATCCCAAAAATAATAAAATTTGTAATCCACAATAGTTCCTCGTTACTCCGACTGAGTAGTGCGTTTTAACCGGATCTTGCAGGGATTCTCTGGATCTGCTGTAACTTGCCAAGAATCGACTGCTGCTGGTTTAACCCTGGAGTGATGTATCCACGGAGTCACTTCGGCTACTTTTATCGCTGTAGGGGTAGACAAAAGAACAACATAAGGACCTCTCCACTTGGGCCCTAACGGTACATTATTCCACTCTTTAATCCACACTTGATCTCCTGGATGATAACTATGAACAGGGGGATAAATATTCACAGGTAATCTATCTTGTACCCATTTCTGTACCTCCTCCATAGTCTTACCCAACTCTACAACCTGCTGCCGGGTAATTCCTTCTCCCAACTGACTCAAATCCCCCCTTAAGTTACCAAGTACGGGAGGTGGTCGCCCATACATAATTTCAAAAGGAGAGAGGCCCATCCTTCTGGTAGGGGTACTGCGGATTCGCAATAGAGCTATGGGTAAGAGAACGTTCCACTTAAGTTGGGTTTCCTGACACATTTTAGCCAACTGGTTCTTTATAGTTCTATTCATTCTCTCTACCTTACCAGAGCTCTGGGGTCTATATGCAGTATGAAGCCTCCACTTTATACCAAGCATATGAGTCAGTTGTTGTAGGCACTGATGAACAAAAGCTGGACCATTGTCCGATCCTATAGAACAGGGTAGTCCATATCGGGGTATTATTTCTCGTAGCAGGAATCTCACAACTTCTCCTGCTTTCTCTGTACGAGTAGGACATGCTTCTACCCAGCCTGAATAGGTGCACACAATTACCAGCAGGTAACGATGTCCACCCGATTTAGGCATCACTGTAAAGTCTATTTGTAGATCGGACATGGGGAGTCCCCCCATGAACTGGACTCCTGGTGGCTTTACTGGTCCTTGTCTTGCATTATTTTTAGCACACGTTACACATCTTCGTACAATGGCCTGAGTCAAGTTGGACAATCTTGGTATGTAGAAATGTTTTCTGAGAGATTCTTCAGTACTGTCTCTCCCAGAATGTGTCCCGTTATGATAATTTTGGACAATTTCTACCGCTAGTGATGCTGGTATGACTATTCTTCCATCTTCTAGCTGATACCACTTGTTCTCCAAATACTTTCCTGGTTCAGTCTTTAACCACTCCTCTTCTTGAGCTGTATAAACTGGAGTCCATTGGGACAGTGGAGTTGGTATAAGAGCAGCTATATGCCCCACATACTCCTGTCTTCCTGATTCAGCGGCACGCTTAGCTGCACTATCTGCCATCCGATTTCCCTTGGTTACATCACCATCTCCTCTCAGATGCGCTCGACAATGTATGATACCGACTTCTTTCGGCTCCCACACTGCTTCCAATAGTTGTAGGATTTCAGCTGCGTATTTGATTTCTTTTCCTTCTGAATTCAGTAGTCCTCTTTCTTTATACAAAGCTCCGTGGGCATGAGTGGTTAAAAACGCATATTTGGAGTCCGTATAGATGTTTACTCTTAAACCTTCAGCCAATTGTAACGCTCGTGTTAGTGCTATTAATTCTGCCTTTTGTGCTGATGTTCCTTTCGCCAGTGGCCGAGCTTCTATCACCTTGTCTATTGTTGTTACTGCATATCCTGCATAGCGGATCCCTTCTTTCACATAACTACTGCCGTCGGTATAATATTGAACATCGGGGTTCTGGATGGGAAAATCACGAAGATCTGGTCTACTTGAGAATACTTCATCCATTACTTCCAAACAATCATGTTGACTTTCAGTAGGTTGTGGCAAAAGGGTAGCTGGATTTAAGGTGTTTACAGTCTCTAAATGCACTCTTGGGTTTTCACACAACATTGCTTGATACTTGGTCATACGGCTGTTACTAAACCAATGATTTCCTTTGTAATCCAACAACGTCTGTACTGCATGTGGGACTCGTACATAAAGCTCTTGACCCAGAGTGAGTTTATCGGCTTCAGCTACTAGCAGGGCGGCTGCAGCTACGGCTCTTAGACAAGGTGGAAGTCCGCTGGCCACTGCATCCAATTGCTTAGACATGTAGGCAACAGGTCTTTGCCATGATCCCAAGTACTGTGTCAATACTCCTACAGCCATTCTTCTTTGCTCGTGTACATATAAGTAGAATGGTCGTGTGTGATCAGGTAGACCTAATGCTGGGGCACTCATCAAAGCCCTCTTCACATCTTCAAATGCCGTCTGCTGTTCTTGGGTCCATAAGAAGGGGTCGTGCTCTGTACCTTTGATAGCTGCGTACAGAGGTTTTGCCAGTATCGCATAGCTGGGAATCCATATCCTACAGAAGCCTGCTGCCCCCAAGAATTCTCGCACTTGTCTTCTATTCTTGGGTATTGGTATTTGGCAGACAGCTTCTTTTCTCTCTGGCCCCATAATTCTTTGACCTTCAGAGATATGGAATCCCAGATATTTGACAGTTGGCAAACACAACTGAGCCTTCTTTCTAGACACCTTGTATCCTGCCTTCCAGAGAATGTGCAGTAGATCGTGCGTTGCTTGCTGACAGATTTCTTTTGTAACTGCTGCTATCAACAAGTCATCTACATATTGTAACAATACACACTCTCCTGGGATGGACTCGAAATCCAGTAGATCTTGACTTAGGGCTGAACCAAATAGGGTAGGTGAATTTTTAAACCCTTGGGGCAGTCTTGTCCAAGTCATTTGGCGTTTTGAGCCCGTTACAGCGTTCTCCCATTGGAAAGCGAAAATACATTGACTTTCTGCGGCAATTCGGAGGCAAAAGAAGGCATCTTTGAGATCTAAGACTGTGAAGTAAGTAGCCCCGCCCGGAATTAAAGCAAGCAGGTTATATGGATTGGGTACAACTGGATGTATACTAACAACCGCATCATTGACTGCTCTCAAGTCCTGCACAGGTCGATACTCATCTGTACCGGGCTTTTGAACAGGCAGCAATGGGGTGTTCCAGGGGGAAGTACAGAATTTTAGGATACCATACCGTATGAACTTATCCAGATAGGATTGGATGTTCTTCTTAGCCTTCTGCGGGATGTGGTATTGTCTTAGGCTCACTGGATAAACCCCAAGTTTTAGTTCAATTTTTATAGGTGGAATATTGCGGGCCAGTCCTGGTGGGTTGTTCTCTGCCCAAACTCCTGGTATGTTAAATAATGTCTCATCACTCCTAGGGTTTTGGCTAGTCAACGCGGTATAAAGTCGCCACTCTTCTTCCTTTGGTACGGATAATGTCATGATACCTGAAGGTCCATTAAACTTTAAAGATGTTGTTCCATTTGGTAGGAACGTAATCTGCGCTTGTAATTTTGATAGCATATCACGTCCCAGCAATTGGACTGGACATTCAGGCATATAAAGGAATTGATGTTTTACTACGTGGCCTCCCAATGTACAGAGTCGACTTTTAAGAACCGGTTTTTCAGCACTTCTTCCAGTTGCTCCTATCACAGTAATAGTCCTTCCAGATGGAGGAGCAACTAGATTAGTCACCACTGAATGTTCAGCACCAGTGTCGATCATGAACGCACTCCTTTTCCCCCCTATTGATACTTCGACCATAGGCTCCGCTCGACCAAGGGGGATGGAGCCCGGTCGGTATCAATAGTCCTCCATGACCGTGTCAGCCAATCCCACGAAGTCCCTGCCTTCTCTATCGCGGGACCTTTGCGCTGCTGGAATATACCTGTCTTCCCTAACACTTCCTCTGTTCCCATTACTCCCTCTATTACCATTACTCCCTCCGGGGCCTCCTCTACCTCTCGCTCTGCCTCTAAAGTTTCCGTAGCCTGCCCTGGGTTGGTCTCTCTCGTACTGCTCTCTTTGCGGACATTCGTTCCTCCAATGCCCTTCTTCCTTGCAATACGCGCACTGATTCCTACTCAAAGGCTCCCTACTCCATCTACTATCGCCTCTATCTGGGCCCCGTCTATCTACGCCTGCGATCGCTACCGCTAGCATATCAGCCTTTTTACGCATCTTGCGCTCTTCCTCTTTCTTGCTTTCTGTTTCCCTATTCATATAAACCTTATTCGCTACCTCCATTAGTTGGGTGATTGACATACCTGCAAACCCTTCTAACTTTTGTAGCTTGCGCTTAATATCTCCGTAAGCTTGGCTGACAAAGGCGGAGTTCACCATTCGGGAATTATCTGCGTCTTCCGGATTAAAGGGGGTATACAAGCGGTATGCCTCCAATAATCGGTCATAAAAGACACTGGGCGCTTCATCGCTTTTCTGAATCACCTCAACTGTCTTCGACATGTTAATGGCTTTCTTTCCTCCGGCTTTCATGCCAGCAATTATAGCGTCTCTATAGGCTCTGAGTTGAACCATGTCAGCACCATTTACATTCCAATCGGGATCGGTGTTGGGATAATGTGTTGCGGCCCATGCTGATGGATTGGCTTGGTTTAAAGTACGGGCTTTATCCTCTAGTGCTTTAATGGCTGCTTGATTTATTCTTGTCCTTTCCTCATTGTTAAACAAAGTCATTAATAACTGCTGGCAATCAGCCCATGTCGGGTTATGTGTCTGTACTATTGAGGTGAACAGATCAGTCATAGCTTGTGGTTTCTCAGTATACGAGGAATTGTGGGTCTTCCAGTTTAAAAGATCGGTTGTCGTGAATGGGACATATACAAAGACTGGGTCAGCATGTGCCATTTGGCCTGCGGCATCGATATAGGCTGACCCAGGATTCAGACGAAGAGGCATCTGATAGTGTTTTAATTGTTGGGCACCGGTCAACTGTCGGGTCTGTATGGGGCTACGTGGAGGGGCGTCAGTCATAGGTTCCAGTCGGGGAGAAGTAGGGTATGGGGATGTGGGAGCTTGGTTTTGGGAAAAGGTGGTAAATAGAACACTTCGAGTCGAGCTAGATGAAGCTTGACCGGAAGTCTGAAGTGGCGCCAAATCAGGATATTCGTTTTTAATGGGGGTTGGTTCTGATTCCGGAAGGGGAGATTTAGTACGAGGGGGGGTGGATCCTGTACTGGAGGAGGAAGCGGAAGTGGATGGGGGTAATGAGGGGAGGGTTGCAGGACTTCCTGCGTTTGCGTCACTTCCTCTTAACGGGAAGTAAGGGGGCGGCAAAGGGATCTCGGACTCAGGGGGCGTGTCCAAAATGGGCCTAACACCAGT